>NW_022900928.1:58160084-58220815 GCF_012274545.1 Fukomys damarensis
ACCTTTCTGTAACATACATTTCAGTTCCTTAATACTGTATTTCAAATAACAAATTTTTTTCATTTTTATAATGTCTAATTTTACATTTTTCCTTTTATGGCTCATGTATTTCATGTCTTCCCTAAGAAATCTATACTTATCCCAAAATTGTGAAGACATTCTCTTATGTTTCTTTTAAAACTTCTACAGATTTTGGTGTTTGCATTAGCTCTATGATTCATGGAGTTAAAGCAGAGAATAAGAGCTAATTAAATAATTATTCCAGCAATATGTTTTTATAAAAGTATGCTTTCTCTGTGCAATTAAAACTAGTTCTAGAGAAAATCCAGTCACCATATATGTGTGAATGTATTTCTGAACTCCACAATCTGTTGCATGGCCTGTATGTGCATGTTTAGACAAAACCTCACTGTCATTACTTTTGTCTCATATTAAATCTTGCAATCAAAATCCACAGATCCAGACCAGGGATTTAGTTCAGTGGTGCCATGCCTGTCTCACAAGCACAAGGTCCTGAGTTTACTCCCACCATAAAAAAATTACAGATACTCCAATTTTGTTCTTCTTTGTTAAAGTTTTTTTAAATAGTCTAAATCTTTTGCATTTTTGTTTAAATTTTGGGATTAATTTGTCACATTTTATACATGTATACATACAAAGTCTGCTGCAATTTTTATCTAGGTCAAATTGTACTTATAGGTCAGCTTGAGGAGATTGATATTGTAACAACATGAAACCTTCCAATCCATCCATAAACTTGATATACCATAAAGTGATGATATACCATAAAATGGTATATCTTCTTTCTGACCTCATAAAAATGAATATTAAACTATTTCCACTTGCTTTTCTTCTGAAAGATTTCACAGTGAATTGGTATTATTCATTCTCTATTTGATAAAATTAATCAATGAAGTCATATTCTTTGTGAAAAGATTCATTGTTTTAAAATATAGATTCAGTATTTTAATAGATATAAAAATTATCAGGCTTTTAACTTCTTTTTTGAAGTAACTAGTCACAATTTTTTAATGCTGTTTGTTGAGGCTAGCACAAAATATATTCAGATAATAAAGGATTTTTTTTTCCCCTAACTTCTTGAGTCCTCTTTGGTAATATTTGCCTTTCAAGGAATTGGTCCATTTTATGCAGGTTGCCAATTTATTCATAATACTTCCTTGTTATCATTACAAGGTCTATAGTTCTATGCTGATATCTTCTCTTTTGTTCCTTATTTGGTAATTTGTGACTTTCTTATTTTCATTTATCCTTGGCCAGACTAACTACAGGTTTGTCGATGTGACTGTGATATTTCTTTTTTCCTAAGTGTACTCTGAATCACTTCTTGACCTTTTGGATAAGATCAAGTGCGGTCAATATTTATGTAATATAGGAACTCCTGGTTTCTGATTTTGCCCTATATATCCTTTTCATTCTCTTTACTTTTAAATGAGTCTTGTGTTTATGTTTAAAATGTGCTTCTTAGAGACTGTATAAAGTTGTATATTTTTTATACACTCTGACATTCTCTAACTTTTCAACAGTGTCTTTATGAAGTTCAGCATAGATATAACTTGACCCAAATGCAGTACAATAAGGTAAACTTATAAAGTTAAGAGACTGGCTTATTCTGAATTAATATTTGTACCCAAAATGATGCAATAATTTCTTAGTTTGCCCAGTACATATGAATATTACACAACTACATTTTTTTTATTTTTATTGAGTTTATTGGTACAATCTAGGTATACAATACAATTACATTTATTATTGGGGTCCTGTACCTTTACATAATAGGTCTTGATTCTCATTTTTTTCCCTTGTCCCTGCTCTCCCTTCACCCCCTCCTACCCTCCCCATTTACAAACACTTTATTTCAATTTTTTCATTTTCTCATTTTTTTCCTCCCCCTTATTACCTTTCCCCCACCCTTCCCACTTTCCCTACACCTTTAGCCCTTTACTTCCTATTTCACATTATTAATTATCTCATTAGGATCCTGTACTATTATAGTTTTTCACACCAGAGAAACTATTTGGTATTTCAGTTAAAGAGATCTCTATATGAGCATTAAAAACAGGGAACCCTAAAATAAAACTAAAAAGGAAAGTAAAAGAGAAAAGACAATGATGTAAAATTAAAATAATTCTTAATTCTGAAGATGAAAATGGTCCTTGAACATATTTAATTTGCTTCTTGCTCTTGTAGTATTATATTATTCTCTTTTTTCATTATTTTGAGAATATTTTATGAGTTTCTGTAATCAAACCCATGTAGATATGACCTTACATATTTAATACTGTGCATTACCCCTGTAGAAATGGAAAAAATTAACATTTCTAGACCAATATGGCTGTTAATTTCTGTACAATGCCAACTCAACACAGTAAATTAGGATAACTTTTTCCAAAGTCAACAGCACAGTTAAAGTTTCCAAAAATTCAAATTATATATATAATATGTATATATATATATATTTATATTTATATAAAAAGACCAATAATAGCAGTATGTTATGCATTAATATCAGCAACAGCTTTTCCAGGTTCTGCTGTCATCTGAACAAAATTATAGACATTCAGCACACCCCACTAAAAAACAAAAACAAAAAAACAAAGAGAAGAATAATACCCAGAAAACAGCAAAGTTCTGTTGCTGTTGTGGTACCTGGCACCATTTTTTTATTAGCATCTTAATCATCATCTGGAGAGAGAACATTCTAGAGTAACATCATTAAAAATGGATCTGATAAAGCACGGTCGCTACTATGTATCATAAAGCAGGTACAAGCTATTTTACATTCACAGAGGTATGATACAGTACTGTCCTACATCTATAATACTAGAATGAGTTTTGGTTTGAAATTTACTTTGTCTGCAAATAAGATTGCTACCCCTGCTTTTTTCTGGGCTCCTGTCACATGGAGAATTGTTTTCCATCCTTTCACTTTCAGTCTACGGGCTTCTTGTTGCAATAGGTGTGTTTCTTGTATATAACATATTGTTGGATATTGCTTCTTATTCCATTCTGCCAGTCTATTTCTCTGGATTGGTGAGTTGAGGGCATTGACATTGATGGGTATAACAGATATGTACTGACTTATTATTGTCCTGTTATTGGCCTTTTGTTGACTCTTTTTACTTTTTCACTTTCTCCTTTTAATTTCTTGCCTTGCCTATTTGATTTGGTCTGTCAGGCCTCATGGTGTTGTTACCCTCATTGTCTTTTTCTAGGATATTGTTTAGAATTGCTTGTGGTGCTGGTTTGGTATTCGTGTAGTTTCTCAGGTGTTCTTTGTTGTGGAAGTGTCTTATTTCCCCATCCATTTTGAAAGAGAGTTTTGCAGGATACATCAGTCTAGGTTAGAGGTTGTTCTCTTTCAGTACTTCAAATATCTCACTCCAGGCTCTCCTTGCCCTAAGGGTTTGTGTTGAAAAGTCTGCTGTGATTGTGATGGGCTTTCCTTTGAATGTGATTTGTTTCTTTTCTCTTACTGCTTGTAGTATTTTGTTCTTCTGTTGGGTTTCTGGGATCTTGATTATTATGTCTAGGTGTAGATTTTTTTTTATTGTGGCTAGTTGGGGTCCTATATGCCTCACTTATCTGAATGTCAAATTCTTCCCCTCTGTTTGGGAAGTTTTCTGTCATTAATTCTGAGAACAGCTTTTTTAAGTCATTTCTATTTTCTCCTGCTACTTCATGGATTGCTATCGGTCTTATGTTATTCTTCTTTGCATCATGTAGGAGTTGTTGGATTGATTTCTCATAATTCCCTACTGTTTTTAAGAGACCTCTCTTTTCATGGTCACTGACTGCAATCTTATCTTCCATGTCTGAGATTCTATCTTCACATTCTTTTATTCTGCTGCATGCACTTTCAATGGAGAGTTTAATCTCCTGGATATCTATTTGAATCTGTTTTATAGATTCCATTTTTTTCCTATGTTGGGCGTTTATTGTTTCCATTTCTTTTTTATGCTGGGCCTTCATGGCTTCTATCGTGGTCCTCAGCTCATCTATTTTGTTGTCAGTTTCTGTTCTAGAGTCTTGAATCACGACTTTCATTCTGCTCACCATCTCTGTGGTTAACTGGGAAATTATTTCTGTTTTAAATTTTTCTAGAGCCTGATTGATCTGTTTTGATACTTCCTGTGCTTTGAGTTCAGGGTGTCCTGGTGGTTCACTATCGGCCTTTTCATCCTCATTTGTCCTACTGTTTGTGCTTGGTGAACTGGAAGTCTGTCTTTGTGTCTTGCTTAAGTGTTTTCTCATTTTTATTTTTGTTGTCGGGCTGTCCTTGGTTTAATCTCTGGGTTATCACCCAAATCTTCCTGATATAGTTGCGCCCTAGCTTCTGGATCTCTAACGACCCACAGACATTCTCATCTTCATAACATCAGAGAAAACAGCTTGTTGAATCAACCACAATCCTTTATCCCAACCAGCAACACAATATGATCAAGCACAACTTGGAAACCGACTACCTGTGGTAGTCACTAGTCTATCACCCTTAAACCATTTGAATTAAATTGAAATCAAGAAGCAGTCCAAAATATGTCTGCAGTGAACAAGCTTTTCAATAGAGTACATTTACCATTTAGGATGGGTGCTCAGACAGAGCTAGGACTTAAGACCCCTCATCTCAGTTAGCTGATGGCTAAACCCCATGACACAGACTGACCTAGGGCTGCAAGGCCCAGATTGAGTTCCTCAATCTTCTGAATGGTTGAACTCCACACTGTTCTACTACAGGATTCCCACACCCTTTCTTTAAAGATATTCAATTTTGGAAACTCTGAAAAATACCTTCTATGACCACCTCTGCCTCTGCAGAGTGGGTCCAAAGACTGGCTCTATCAGGAGGTCTGAGAGTACATGGGGAGGGTGTAGGGGAATTGTGGGAGTTCAGTGGCACCCGCATGGCTACCTTCCTGGTTCTGGATCAATGGTGGCTCCTGGTGGGGAAGGCCTGGCTATCCTTCCCAAGGTGGATCAGGGCCCAGGTAGCCCTCCTGGTCTACACAACTACATTTTAATTAAGATAGTATCTATCAAAGCTATTGAGAGCCACCATAAATTGTACATATCCTAAAATTACCAAGTTTTTTCCAGACCTTTAAACCACAGATCATGTACTGTAACAATTCTTCTATTAATTATCATGGTTACATTATTTTTAATTAGATTTAAAACATCTATTAAGTGAATCATTCTGTTGTTAATATACTTGAGTAAATTATCTTCTTTGTGACTATCAAATTTTGTCAGTTATCACTTATAGAATCATTTTCCATTGATTTTCCTTTTTATCTATACATTAGAGTTTATTTATTTTTTAATTAATTTTATTGGTACATTTAAGGTATACAATATAATGACATTCATCATTGGAAATGTGCACCTTTACATAATCCATCTTGGTTCTTATTATTTTCCCATTCCCCTGCCCTCCCTTCAACCCCTCCACCCCTCCATATCTACAAAAACTTTGTTCCCATTTTTTATTTTCTCATATTAATTATACATTAAAGTTTGTATCTGAGTTCTATTTCATGCTCTGCTCATGCTTTTATCCAGTTTAGTTCTGTTTCACACCAGTTCAATTTTTATAGCCTTGTTATTATTTTTATATCAGGAAAAATAAGACTTTCTCATTAGTATTTTTTCCAAAACTGCTTTTAGATATTCTTAGTACTTCTGCAGAAGTTTAAATTTTTTAAGATTTGTTGAAATGATATTAACTAGATAAATTATAAGAGTAGAAATTTTTTAAATGTTAACTACACTCATAATGACATGATATGGTTTTCTCAATATTTGTCTTCTTTTATATTATTTATTAATATTTTGCTGATTTACTCCTTTAAGTTCTAATTTATTCTTGTAAGCATGTGTACAGGTAGATTTTGTCTTGTTAACAATTATAAAGGACATTGTTTTCATTGTAGTTTCCACATGTTCACTATATGTGAAAAGGATATTGGCTTTTACATATTTATATATTATAAATATTATTTGCTGAGAAATTTCTTTACAAATCTAAATAAGTATATTTCATGTAATATTTTTGGTTATCTCTTCCTGAAATAAAAAGGTAGTGATATGTTTTAAGACCTACAGCACCATATTCTTATCTATCACTGCCTATTTATAAACTAATTGTTTTTAAAATAATATGACCTAGAGCTGGGGATTTGGCTCAGTGGTGCCACCGCCTGCTTCACAAGCACAAGGTCCTAAGTTCCATCACCGGTATACACAAACACAAAAAAAAATAAAAATAAATAAAATAAGGTAGTGATATGTTTTAAGACCTACAGCACCATATTCTTATCTATCACTGCCTATTTATAAACTAATTGTTTTTAAAATAATATGACCTAGAGCTGGGGATTTGGCTCAGTGGTGCCACCGCCTGCTTCACAAGCACAAGGTCCTAAGTTCCATCACCGGTATACACAAACACAAAAAAAAATAAAAATAAATAAAATAAAAAAATATATAAGGGGAGGTCCTTTCTACCGCAGTACTAGCTTGTCTTTCTGGATTCACCCATCACATTCATCTACACATATTCTGTTCCACCCACTCAGATACTGTAATGCTTTCATAATTTGATTATACCTTTTTGTTGCCTGTGACTCCTATGTGATCCATGAGGCATAAATGTCCCTTATTTGAAGATCAGCTCCAGTATCACTTCCTATCTACATCTGTCCCTGAACACATATGCATATAGAATTAATTTCTTTCATGAGTAGTCACATAGCAGTATATCCATACCTCCATTATAATACAGGTCACATCGTATTGCATTGATTTTTCTTTCATGTTTCTGTCTCTCCTAGAGAGGGTGTGACTTCCTTTAGCCCAAGATAAATATCTTACTCATTTTTGTAATCTCAGTAGTCAAATTTCTGCAGAATAAACACAGTAAATGAGATAATTTATAAATTACTATTTTCCTGGTCTATACACAATTAGTGAGTTATTGTTTCTGAAAACATTCATTTTTTTTCTACTTAGAATTGTGGCATCATCCCATTTCTATTCATTTGAGGTATCTGACATTCTCTATGATTTCTTAAACATTATCACTGATAGTTCCAAGATCACATCTAAAGAATTTTCCTGATCTGTTAAGTAATGTATCTGGTGCTAGAACTTACATTATTTTGGATTAGAACTCTAAGTATCTCTTTTTTTATTAGTTCATGTTTGTTGAGTGAAATACACTAGGCACACAAGCTTAAAACCCCTATGATGTCTCATTTGGGCAAGGCAAAGGACAAAAAGCATAATGAAAGATGGAAAGCAGGAGACCAGGGAGTGGATCTCTTGCAAATGGGAAGAGGCTCAAAAAATCAAGGAAAATGGGGAGGGGAAAGGGTAAGGAGAATAAAGATATGCCATATACAGGATCATAGTAACCTCAATGAATGCAAATACATATCCCATAAACATGAGCTAAGATTGATAATCTCAAGTAGAACTCTAAGTATACCTTAATCTCTTCCTGCCCCTATTTTGGTTTAGCAATCTTGATTGATATGTCAAATTTTCCCCTTTTTAATAGGAAATCTGTTCTATAAAATGGAAGGAAGATGGGAATTCAAGCCAATTAATTATTCAGCATATATTTACTAAGGTATATAACTCACAAGCATTACAGTCTATGTGGAGCAATAAGTATAAATAGCAAAATGTAGGCAAAGACACAGTGCCATGGGAAAACAAGAAAGGACAGCTTTTGATCTGGGCAAATTTAGGAACATTTCATGGAGGTGGTAGATCAAGCTTCAGTTTGTAGACTGGGAAAATATAGGAAGAAAAATATTAGAGGACAAAGAATTCATCCTTTCTTAATTATAATTTTTTAATTTGGAAATATTTCTGTTCATAAGGATATTTGTTCATTGATTGAAGAGTGTTCAAGTAACATTTCAAGAAAAACTAGATATATTCCTAATATTTTCTGTTTCAGCAAGTAATACCTCCAACTAATCATTTGCCCCCCTAATATTTATCATTGATACTGCTTCCTCTTTCTCCTGTCTCTAGTCAATCACCAAGGCTTGCTCAATCTAACACCTAAATAACTCTCAAATCTGCCCAATCCCAATGTTCACAGCATTGATTGCTATGACTCACAGCTACACCCTTTCCCCAGATCTCTGTTAAATGGCCACCTGCCAAATCTCCCCATACCCACTCTTACTGTCTCCAAACCACCTCAACACTGGAACCAGAGTTGTCTTTAGCAAAATGAACATCTGCCATCCCTTGGCTTAAAATCCTTCAGTGGTTTCCCATTGTCTTAGAGGGTGGGCTATGTTTTTTCTTCATTACATTCCTCTATGCTTTTTTAAATAAGTGAACATAATTTTTAAATGTGCAAATTGTTTGACAGGCAGTAAGTAAAAGGAAAAGGATCCTACCCTTTAAAATAAAAGAGCGTAGGTTTATTTGTTTCCAAGTTCTGTGACTTAAAGTGTGTGTGGCCTTGAGCAAGTTATTTGGCCTTTCTAGTCCTCTTTTTTACCCCAGTAAAATAGAGGTAATAACAATCCCTATATAACATACGATTGTAAATATTAAATGAGATAGTAAATGCAAATGTAATCTTTAAACTATCATCAATTATGTAAATATCACAAAGTAATAGCATTATAACCTAGGAAACATCCGCCACCTGATAAATACGTACAACATTACTTAGGTCACCATGAGATAATACTTGGAAAGAGTTTGCATTCAATTACAGAAAGAAAATTTTTTCTATAAATTATATTTAGTGTATAGGACAGAAGGCAGTTCAAGGCAATGGAAAAATTGAACAAAACGTAATATTTGAGGAGCAAATGGATACAAGACTGATCCTTTACTTCTAAAGAATCTGGTATTGTACTTTTTTCTCTTAATATTTTCTATTCTATGACTTCTTTGGATTATAGCATGTTACTGATATTTTAGAATTAGTTGTAAAAATTTTAATATGTTGTCAATATTTTGGCAAGTTTTTATTATTGTCCTCTAAAGGGTGGTTTTAAAAGATTTGCTACATTCCTAATGGAGACTTAATACTGTTGAAGGATTTTTTTTTAAAGGACTAATCCCCAATTTAAAAATGAGATTCACTAGGGTTTCACTTCGTGGAAATTAATTATATGGCTTATAAAGAAAACAAAAATGCTTTTACTTCATCAAACAAGACAAGTGCACTTGGAAAACCGTTTTTTCCTCTATGTGACATGAATACCAAGCAGACTTAATTGATGAAGCAGCATTTAGCTAACTGTGCTACTTTTCCTCTTTTATATTCTCTCTGCGTTTAATTCAGGTAACAGTGGGAAGCTGGAACTTGGCCGTTTGCCCACACACTTGTGCGGAAGCCATTTTCACCGCATTGTCGGAGCTCCTCTGCTGCCACCTAGTGCTCTTAGAGAGGTTTCAGGCTTCTTCAGAGGAGCTGGTTTATGTTTAGTTCAGAGCGTGGGATGAAGGGAACTGGAGGTGTGGATGGCAGAAGCTAAAACTTTTAGAGATACTTTTTAAATCCATTGCTTTAATTAGTGGTGCTATTGAGTCACAGATACATCATATGGGCTTTTAAACTCACTGTTTCAGGGAAAATTGTAGGAAATTGCTATAAGGGACATTAAATCTCCAAGAGATTCTTCAACTTGTGAAAGAAGGTTGCCTGTAGGGTGACAAAGAGTTCAGCTGAGAGATTAGGGGAAGGGAACTAAATTTAATTATACCCTAGTTCGATCCCCAGCACCAAAAATAAATAAATGAATAAAGTGAATCATGCATGCAAATTTGCCAAGCCTACTTCTCTACAACAGTGTATTTCTTTTAGTACCTCCTCACTGTTCAGCAAAATTATCACATTTGTCATTAAGAAAGACAAGCCTCTTTCTGTGTTTTCTACCTTCCCTTTCTCCACCTCACCAGCTACTCCAACAGCCTCTCTCCAGACAAGACCAGGCACAGTGCCCATTCCTTGATAGCAGTTAGAATCTCAATCATCCCTATCAAAAATGCCGTAAGAGGTCATCTATCACCAAGAGCCTCAGAGTCCTTTGACTTTCATAGGAATAACTTGAATACTTTACAAAGAACCAAGGGAATTTCATGTTCAAAATAACGATGAAGGATCTTTGACAAAGGAGCCAACCATCCTCAGTGAAGCAAAGACAGCCTCTTTAACAAATTGTGTTGGGAAAACTGGCTTTCAACTGGCCAAAGATTAAAATTAGATCCCTATCTTTTGCCATGCACTGAACTAAACCCCAAGTGGATTAAAGATCTAAATATCAAAACAGAAACACTAAACTTATTGGAAAGTAAATTAAGTAGAACTCAAAGAAAATGGCATAGGAGAAGACTTTTTGAACAAAGCAGCATGAGAACTTGCACAAAGAATCAACAACTGGAATCTCATTATTTAAAAAGTGTTTTCAGTGCAAAAGAAACCACCAACAGAGTTAAGAGACAACCTACAATGTGGGGAAAAATTTTACCAGCTGTTCCTCAGACAAAGGACTACTATCTAGAATATATAAAGAAAACAAAAAAATCAGAGCCCCAAATACAAAGACCCGACTCAAAAATGGGCATCTGAAATGAACAGATGTTTCTCAGACAAACAAGTAAAAGCAGCAAATAAATGTATGAAAAAATGTTCAGCATCACTGGTCATTTGAGAGATGCAGATGAAAACAACACTGATTCCATCTCACTCCAGAAAGAATGACTGCTATCAAGAAATCAACCAATAACAAATGCCGGCAGGGGTGTGGGGAGAAAGGAAACCTTCTCCATTGTTGGTGAGAGTGCAGACTCGTGCAACCACTGTGGAAATCAATATGGAGATATCGCAAAGAACTAAGATCAGAAGTTCCATTTGACCCAGCCATCCCTCTGCTGAGTATCTTTCCAAAAGAATTAAAAGTATCATTCCACAGTGATATATGCACACCTATGTTTATAGCAGCACAGTTTGTAATAACTAAAACTTGGAAACAACCCAAATGCCCATCAACTGGGGACTGGATAAAAAAGATGTGATTTTTGTATAAAATGGAATATACTCAGCCATAAAGAATGAGAAACTAAAAACATTTATAGTGAAATGGATGCATATTGAGGCCACACTCTTAAATAAAATAAATAGGACACACAGATGTAAATACTGAATAGTTTCTCTGGTGGGAAAACCTAAAAGTGTAAATAAGGTTCAAATGGTATAACTGATAGTGTGAAATAGGAAGAAAATGGCTAAAGGGGAAGTGGGAAGGAGAGAGGAAAGGAAATAAGGGAAAAGAAAAATGTGAAAAAAGGAAAAAATGGAAACAAAGTCTTGGTAAATAGGGAAGAGTGAAGGGGGTGAAGGGAGGGCAGGGCTATGGGGAAAAAATGAGAACCAAGACCTGTCATGTAAAGGTACAAGATCCCAATGATAAATGTAACTGTATGGTTTGCTTTAAATGTACCAATAAACTTCATGGGGGGAAAAAAAGAATGATGAAAAGTTTGGCAACCTTTCTTTTTCTTTTAATAGTGTATATTAACATTTTAAAATGCCCCAACCATTACAAAGTTGTTTAATCCCAAGATGATGGAAGTCATATTTGATACTTCTTCTCTCTTATTCCTCTGTTATTCATTACTTCCACTCACCCACACACATATACAGTCAATCTTTAAATCCTGTGAGACCTGGCTACTAAAAGTCTCTCAAATCCATTTACTGCTATTACTATTGACATTGTCCAAAATATAAATATACACATTAACATTAGGTATGATCATCATTTACCCTCCTAATTTATCTTCCCCACATCCAATGTTCATCTAGCAACTAGAGTATTCTTCTCTCAAAAGGTAAATCAAACAAGGATGTAGCATTGCTCACAAAGTCTCAGCACTCTGGAGGGTGAGGCAAGAGTTTGAGGATAGCCTGTGCAATACAATGAAAGCTTATATCAAACAAAAACAAAGTAAACTGAATTGTGTTGCAGTCTTGCTTAATGTTCTTCAATGATTTCCTGAAATTTTAAAATAAATCCCAGAAATTGTAACATGACCTAAAAACCCCTGTGTAATCTTACCTCTTAGTCCCCAAAATGATCTCCTGCCAGTCTGCTCTACCTGTTGCTGCATCAAAGGCACCAAACTTTTCCACTTCTCCCAAGGACCCAGCTCCTTATCACTTCAGGGCCTTTGAACATGTTGTTCCCTGTGCCCATTCTACTCACATTCTGCTGTCAGTCTGCGTTTCTGTACTGCTGCACTAATCACAACTTTTATAATTTATTACTTTCTCTCATTGAGTTTATTGGTACATTTTAGGTATACAGTACAGTCACATTCATCACTGGGATCTTGTACCTTTACATGACAGGTCTTGGTTCTCATTTTTTCCCCTTGTCCCTGCCCTCCCTTCACTCCCTTCTTGTTTCCCTATTTTCAAATACTTTATTTATGGTTTTCTCTTTTTCCCCTTGTCCCTGCCCTCCCTTCACTCCCTTCTTGTTTCCCTATTTTCAAATACTTTATTTCCATTTTTTCATTTTCTCAATTATCTCATTAGGATCTTATGTACCTTTATAGTTTTCCACACCAGAGAAACTATTCAGTATTTACACACGTGTGACTTATGTATTTCACTTAGGAGTATATCCTCAATATGTATCCATTTTCCTATGAATGAGTCTAATTTCTCATTCTTTGTGGCTGAGTAGTATTCCATTTTATAGAAAAACCACATCTTCTTTATCCAGTCTCCAACTTATAATTTATTATTTAACAGCTCTGTCTGAGCCTAAATTTTAAATTCTGTGAAGTCAGGTATCAAGTCTTATTAACCTCTCTACTGAGACTACAACATGCAATTAATAAAAATTCACTGAATTAATAAGTGAATTAATTATTGCCTCTTACAATTTTGAGTTGTTTTAAACATTCTCCCTGTTTGAAGAAACAGTAAGCTCCTTACAGGCAAATAGTTATCAGATTTTTATTGGAAACTAATTTTGGACAATTGCAGGGATAACTCAGACATGAATTTACAATAGAGCATGTAAACAAGAAAATGCAAAACAATATTTTAAAATGCCATTTTCAATAAGAACATATTTCTTTGGAAATACAGTGAAGAATGGGGTTAATACTACTTGGCTGAATCTAGATAAGATGAATTAAACTTGAGATTTTGAAGCATAGGGAAAAAGTCACAAGTAGCAAAAGCATGGAGGACAACCAAGGAATGGAGTTGAAGATGTAAAAATGCATCATTTTAATGGAGAGAAATGACACATCATCTCTTTCCCTGTAGGACCTCCCAACTCGACTACTTAAATGCATTCAGTAAACACTGCACTAAAACTTATAATCTGGCATTTGAAGAATGGTGAGAAATGTGGAAATAATAAGGAACATAACTGGTTAAAGTCAGAATCAGAAAGCAGATGGAATGAACTTCCTTCTATCATTAATAGTCAACAACAATGAAACAATACTACTCCAAGAAAACACTCAATAAGAATCCATTTCTGGTGCTTCCTTTAATCAAACCAGTTGACATTTGAAACATCTCTGAAAGTGCCAACTAAAGTTCACTCAGCGTTAAACCTCAATTTCCACCCAGTGAACACCATTCTCTAGAAATATCTTTGAGACTATTTTTTCCTGGTTTCCAGTGCAGCATGACAGAGAGGAGGATGGCCTTCTCTTAGCCCCATCCTTTGAAGGTGGAGTCCTGCCTTCCCAAGGCCTGGTACTGCTCTTTGACCTGCTTTGGTCCATAAACAATAAGTATCAGACTTCACTGCTTTTGACTCTTGTTTCCTGAATCAAACTATAAATATAGATAGCCAATTAATTAGTGCTGAAAAAAATCTTTCCCCACCCTAAATCTCTTATGCTTAGAATTAAATTCCAAAAAGCCAATCCCTCATTACTTCTCAATTTTAGGAGAACTAAAAATGTTAGCAAAGGATGTCAAATTATGTATATTTCAAGATGAGAAAGTTTTAATGCCACACATGCTTTCTCAATTACATAAATAAAATTAGGGGGAAATCACTGTATTGCTGTTTATGGAAAAAAACTAAAAGAAAGGAGTTTATTTATATAAAGATGCTTTCTCTAAATTAGCAGATTATGCTTCTAGTAATAGGCAAGGATGAAGAACAAATTACAAACATTTAATGCTTTACTTATGTAATGATTTTAAACATAAAATAATTCAAAACTATAGTTATAAATAGGTTAAGAAATTCTGCTATTTTCATATCTAAGACTTCCATTCTTTTGTGTGGTTTGGTTCTTGCTTCTATGTTTGTTATTATTAGTAGTGCAATTCATTACAGAAATCATAATAAGTACACTAAAAATTAGACTATCACATGAATGCTTTGTTTAAAACTATATGTGAATTATATTTGTGGGCCTAAAAACCTTGGGGTAAGACTCAACATAACTGTATAGATACTAAAACACACTCCCTTTCAACAGAAATGTATTTGACAATTTTAACCACAGAAATGTATTTTATAATTTTAAGCCAGGTATGATGGCAAATGTCTGTGATTCCAGAACTTGGGAGGCTGAGGCAGGTGGATCAGCAAAAGTTCGAGGCCATCCTGGTCTATGTAGTGAGTTCAAGATCAGCTAGAGATACACAGTGAGACCCTATCTTAAAACAAAACAAAAGAAATGTGATTTTTCAATATTAAATAAAGTTTAGAGGAGAAGATGAGGAAGGCAAGACCCTCCCACTCTGAGATAACAATTTAATGTATGGGATTGAATTAGATTGAATGTCCCAAGCATGAGTGCCTGGCAAGCCCTGAGCTTCTAGCTGCATCACTTTGGGCAAATTCTCTTAGAAAACTATAGTAGACTATAAGAAAACTTGAGTAGACTATAAGGAGCAGATGACTACATGACTCCTTCTAGCTTCAACCTACCAGGTTATGCTTCTAATATGTAGGCTAGAAAATACTTCTATAGTCAAGATCTACCCTTCATGCGGAACCACTGTCTAAGGTAGAGGAACACTTTAATGATTTAACATGCTATTCGGTTTTAAAAAGTAATTTTGTTTCTTCCAAATATTTTGATTATTGTTATTTTTCTGCTGAGTCTTATTTTTAAAAGGCATTATGTGCATCAAGACTGACATAGCCTAAAGGAATTGTAGAAATTTTGATATCTATTGATGTGGAGGAGAAGCTAAAATTTCCATATTTAAAATTGTCAGATGACTTCTAAACCTATAACATTACATTGCTGTTAGAAATGTTCAATATTTTATCATCTACATACAATTGTTTCTTGGTAGCAGAAAGTCCCAGTCTGGTTTGTTAGGATACATGTTAAGTCTACTCTTTCCCCGAACTTTCTACCATGCTTATGCCAAAAAAAAGAGAATGAAATTGAATAATTTCTTTTGTTGCATCTTTGTGTGTGTATGTATTTGTGCATGCTTGAGAGGGAAAGAGAAACGGAGACCTCTCAAAGGGATAATTTTAAAATATGTGAGTTTCAGTTCATAACATATGTAAGAAGAATATTTGGAATAAGAAGCCCAGTACAAATAATCTTTTATTCAAAGATTTTCTGGGAACATTTGTGTATTTGTGTGTGTGTGTGTGTGTGTGTCTATATGCAGTGGTTGTAATTCCAAATGTCAGGATTGATTTTTTTCATCCAATAGCATGAGAAAAATTGAGAAATACTTAAATCTACCTTAGTGTTCTCAGGCCAAATACATTTTTTAAAAGAAGACAATTGAGATATTATGATTAAATTCAGTGAAATCTTTCTAATTTCTATTCAAAATGTAATGTTCTATGAAAATAACACAAGACTTGGGACTATATCCTTTCTGAAAAAAAAATAGAGATCATTTGCCAAAGAAACTAGCTGTTGCTTTGCTTATCTCATTTTTGTTGCATGTTTTCCTTTGACAGATATAAGCACAGTTCCCAGCATTTAGGCTTAATCATTTATTTATTTAGGGCTCACTAAAATTAATAAATACCCACATGAGCTGAACAATGTGGCACATGCCTATAATCTCAGCACTCTGGGAGGCTGAGTCTGGCAGATCAAAATTTGAGAGCAGTGTGGGCAACTTAGAGAATTAGCAAGACCTTGTCTCAAAATAAAAAATAAATAAATAATTTTAGAAGGGGATAGGGATGTAGCTCAGTACAAAAACCTGTAATTTAATCTCCAGTAAGATAGATAGATACATAGATAGATAGATAGATAGATAGATAGATAGATAGATAGATAGTTGCTTGATAGATAGATTATAGACAGATATATCCCCAAGAGTAATTAGCAAGAAATGCTTAATCAAAGTAAGTTCTTGTTTTGCCCAGCTAGAAAGAAGATAAAGAAAAGTTTTGATTCTTGTATGACAGATGCAGCTTTTTACTGAGTATAGATCTGAAGGAAATAAAGCATGTAAAATGGATATCTGCTTATTTCTATTTATTGCAGCACTATTTCCACTAGTTAAGGCAGGAAGAAGGGAGGATGGGTGAAAAGATTTTCATTTAATTTGGGAAAAATAAGCAAAGTAACTTTTAAGTTCTTGGTTTAAGAAGGAGCACGGAAATAAGGAAAGTGAGTGTTTATTGACTAACATTTTTTCCCATGAAATATTTGGCTGTAGCTGACCTAAGGGCAGCAAAGGTATCATCAGTATTTTTGTTTGAGAGCAGTTTGCACCCCCCACCGAAAATCAACTTTGTCTGTTTTATTATTATACATATTAATTGTACAAATTAGTGGAGTTCATTGTGTTATTCCCATAGGTTCACACATCATGTATTGATGATGTCCATCCATCCCTCTTCTGCCCCTTCCCTCCTTCCACTGGCCCCTTCACAGAGTCTATTAATTCTCCTTTTACTTGAAGATATTTTTTTGAGTAAGTTTCCACATATGAGAGAGAAGATGTGGTATTTGTCTTTCTGTGTCTGGCTTATTTCACTTAATATTGTGTTCTCCAGTTTCATCCATTTTGCTATAAGTGACAGGATTTCATTGTTGTGTGTGTGTGTGTGTGTGTGTGTGTGTGTGTTAAAAGAATACCCTATTTATTTATTCATCTGTTGACAGGAACCTAGGTTGATTCCCTATCTTAACTACTGTGAATAATGCTGCAATAATACAGAATCTATTTTACATGCCTGATTTCCTTCAGGGATGACATAGCTAGATCAAATAGTAGTTCTATTTTTCATTTTTTGAGGGACCTCTGTACAGTTTTCCACAGTGGCTGTACTAATTTATGTTCCCACCAGTGGTGTGTAATGGTTTCTTTTTCTCCACATCCTTGCATTTGTTATTTTTGAAGGATTTTGTTTGTCAATTCTAGCCATTCTGACTGGTATCGAATGGTATCTCACTGTAGTCTGAATTTGCCCTGTCCTGATAGCTAATGATATTATTTTCAAATATTTGTTGGTCATTTGTATTTCTTCTTTTTTTTTCTTTTAAATTGAATTTATTTGTACATTCCAGGTAAGACAGTACAGTTACATTCATTACTGGGATCTTGTACCTTTACATGCCAGGTCTTGGTTCTCGGTATCGAATGGTATCTCACTGTAGTCTGAATTTGCCCTGTCCTGATAGCTAATGATATTATTTTCAAATATTTGTTGGTCATTTGTATTTCTTCTTTTTTTTTCTTTTAAATTGAATTTATTTGTACATTCCAGGTAAGACAGTACAGTTACATTCATTACTGGGATCTTGTACCTTTACATGCCAGGTCTTGGTTCTCATTTTTTCCGCTTTTGACTTGAGCACTATTTTAATTTTTCACACCAGAGAAACTATTGCGTATTTGCATATGTGTGACTTTGTATTTCTTCTTTTGACAGTGTCTATTCAGATCATTTGCCCCTTTAAATTTGATTGCTATTTGGTGTTAAGTTTTTGGATTCTTTATGTATTCTGGATATTAAACCTCTGTCAGATAAATACCTAGCACAGATTTTCTCCCACTTTTTAGGTTCTCTCATTTCTCTATTGATTGTGTGAAAAGTTTTTAGCTCATTGTAAACCCATTTCATGATTTTTGGTTTTGTTTCTTGTGCTTTTGGTGTCCTCTCTACAACTGCCAGATCACAGACTAAACCCTCTCACACTGTGGGCTGATAAAGACCCTTTCTCTTTGTAAGTTGATTATCTCAGTTACTGATTATAGTAACGGAACGCTAACCTGATGTGCAATAAGCACAATGAGTACCAGCTTTTGCCATCACTGTAAAACTACACTTTTCAGCTCAAGGCTGTGTTGATGTCTCACACATCCTTTATGGTATTTAGAATTAGAAATTGAAGATTATGGTTTAGAAAATCACATTGAAGCAATGGTAATTTTGAATCACGTTTTATCAAACTATACCTAAATCCCAGTCTGCTAATAGGGTGGCAATCATTTCCTCCCTGCCCCTTCTTCTCAGTGCTACATAAAAATCACCACTCTGAGAAAACATATTGCATTTACCTGACAAGTGAATTACAAACTGCCAAAGCAATGGTACCTGGATAGCATCATAACCTGTGAAAGCTTTCCAATGTAGGAGGAATAGCAGAAGAATAAAACTTCTGAAGATGGGTAAAAGGCATGTGGGGAGATGAGCTACTGTGAAACAGGACTCTGAGAACTGGTAGACTCTTTTGGACCTCAGTCAAGTGGCAAAGCCAGAGCTGTCGCTGTCTCCCCAGTACTGCAGAACAACCCAGAGACAAGGATTCTTAGACATAAACTGAGTTGGGCTATGCCTGACATGGCTGGACAAACTGCCCAGGACAATTTTCTCTCGGTGCTTGAAATTTAACAGCCTTTATTTCACATTTACAGATCAGAGCCTAGGGTGTATTTCTATTGGGAAATAATGTCACAGAAAAACATGAGCCTGGTACTAAATCACAGATATTTTTAAAGGAAATAGCGTTGAATTCTTAATATGTATATAATGGGCTATTCATAAGAGAATTGGGAAATTTTGCAGCACAGCAGATTAAAAAAAAAGTACTGAAGGGGAGGCTGAGAGATCAACAGGAAAGAGGCACCTCGCATTTGTGCATTTGGATAGTTGTTTATCAGTCATAATTCAAGTTTTCCTCTGAGTCTGTACGGGTTTATTTATTTCATATATCTTAAAAATGCATTATGGACACTTATGTGCCAAGTTACTCCCAGAACTAAAAGCCTTTATTTGCTTTAGCCTTGATTTGTTTAGCAGCACAGGCTCTAACCACTAGAGGGAGCTGCTCCATTGACTGTGTGATGAATGGACACCAGACTTCTTTAGTCCTTGTGGCTGTGATGGAATATCATTTCATATTAATTCCCTCAGAAGCATGACTCAGTCATCAACCCAATCATTTCTACTTCAGGACTTGCAAAATATACTCTCCTGGTTTCGGAGATGTGTGGATGGAAATATTCCTGTTCACCAGGATGAGTTCTCAGAGACTGTTGCTTTCTGTAGACCACCTTGTAACTACATCCTGTGCAGTGGGGATAGTCCCCCTCCTGGGGCGAGTGGTAAACTTAAGAGGGTTCTTGCAGGTACCGTAATTCTATCAATAAGCAGGTTAAAAGTATGACACCCTCCTTCTGTCCTCCAAAAGGAACATATTCATTTCTAAAGAACTCACTGGATGCCTGATTACATAAAACAGCACATGGGGAAGACCCTGGCCCAGTAATTTCTAGAGGTTCAGAAGGCTGTTTGTGCTGTGCACTGGTTAAAAGCACCCAGATCTCACATGTACCTAGGAGAAAGGAATTAATGAAACCAGCATCTCCAATGAGCAAAAGAAAGCAAAGATGAATAAAGTTTCTTTAAAAAAAATGAAAAATTTCTAACTGGCTTCTAGGAACAGTTTGTGCTATCAAACAAATTCTTTAGTCTTTCAAAGCTCTAACCACAAAATCACAAGAATAAATCAGTACAATGGGAGTAAAACTAAACATTTATAGATCATGAGAGAGATGAGTATCTTTGCTCCTAGAAATTTTGAGATTAACTATCTTTAATAAATAAGCAATTGATTAATTATTTCTGTGTTTCAAACTCTTGTCCTCTCATTCAGCATCTTTTATTCACCAGAAATTGTTTAATGTACTAAAACATGTATATGGAGGTCTGGTACTGAATAAAGGACTATTTTTGTTTGGGGGGTTTTACTTGCTTTTTAAGTTAAACTTTTTATCATATATCATTGTAGGTTTACATTCAATTGTAGGAAGTAATACATAGATCCCTTTCCCCCAGGTACCTCCATTACTAACACCTTGCAAAACTGTGGTGCAATAGCAGGTCCAGGATACTGACAAAGATACAGATGTCACCATCACCACAAGGATATCTTATGGGGCCCTATTATAGGCAAAGCCACCTTTCCCCTTCCTCATCTCTGTCCTTGACAACCACTAATCTCTTCTCCACTTCTGGTATTTTATTTTGAGATTATAAATGGTATAAATGGGATCAAATAGTACACAAAGTCTGGAGACTGACCTTTTCTGTTCAACATAATTCTCTGGAGGTTCATCCGAGTGTTTGTATATGTCAGTAGTTTATTCTCTTTCTGCTGAGTGATATTCTATAGTATGGATGTACCATGGTTTGTTTAACCAATCATTAAATGACATCTGAATTGTTTCCAGCTTTTGTCCAGTACAATTCAGCTGATAAAAAACATACAGGTAGAGGAATGTAAGTATTCATTTCTCTTCAATAAATGTCAAGGGGTGCAATCACTGGGCCCTATGGTAGTTGCATGTTTCATTTTTAAAGAAACGGCCAAAGTGTTTTCCAGAGAGACTGTACCATTTTTATTTCCCCTGGCAATATTTAAGTAATCCAATTTCTCTTAATCCTTGCTACTTTTATTTTAGCCATTCTGGTAGGTATGCAGTGATATCTCATTGTGGTTTTAATTTGCACTTTTAATTTCAATCTTTCATATATTTATTTGCCTTCTTATTTATTTTCAGTAAAATATCTCCTCATTCTCTTTACTCATTTTCTAATTTGGTGGTTTGAGTTTTTTGTTGTTGTTGAGTTTGGAGGTCTTTTTATTATATATTTTCAAAACTAGTACAGTAAAACCTTGGGTTGCAAGTAACTTGTCCTGTGAGTATTCTGCAAGAAGAGCAAACATTTCCAATAAGTTTAACTTGATAAATGAGTGATGTCTTAAAATACAACTAGTATGTGGTGCCAAACATCACATGACCACAACTAAGTGCTCTCTTTCTCCCTCCCTCTCCCCCACCCCATCTCTCTCTCTCTCTCTCTCTCTGTCTCTCTCTCTGATTATGGGTGATCACCAAGGAGAAAAGGTGGAGGAATCTCTCATTCAAATGAGTTAAGGGAGATGTGTAAAATGTGGGAAACAGCGCAAATTTTGTAGAAAAGCACCATCTGATTAAGGCTGTAGCAGTGCAAGTGATGAATCTATTTAATGACAATGTAATGTCACATTCCCAAAAAATCCTCAAAAGGAAGATAAAGCGAGTATCATTGGATAGGTTCCTTCTTAAAGGTGCATGAAAAGAAAAAGATGCCATTGAGCCAATGGATAACAGTGGTTCCTTTAGTAATAGTCAAACTCATCCTACACAATAATACCCCTCCCTTTTATCTCCTTCACATCAGCTATGAAGATTTTAAAGATTATTTATTGTTCTTTATACTTTGTATTTTCTTTGTTATTTTGTATTATATTACAGTATTATAATAATTTTATTTGAATTTTTGGGGCTGTGGAAAGAATCATGAGTTTCCATTATTTCTTATGGGGAAAATTCACTTTGCTAGACAAGTACTTTGGATTACACGTGTATTTCCAGAATGAACTATGCTCACAAACCAAGGTTTTTCTATCTATTGATGTGAATGGCCTCAATTTGCCAATCAAAGATGCAGCAGAATGGATGGAAAAACACAATGATATAAGTTAAATACAAGAAACGCATTTAACAAAGGAATTTAAAGGAAAGCAACATGCCCAAACTTATTCCTTGAAGCAAGCATTACCCTGATTCCAAAACCAGAAAAGGATCCAACCAAAAAAAGAGAACCATAGGGCCAGAGATTTAGCTTGATGGTGCTGTCACCTGCCTAACAAGCACAAAGTCCTGAGTTTAATTTCTGGTACCAAAAAAAAAAAAAAAAAAAAAAGAGAGAGAAATATAGACCAATCTCTTTAATTAACATGGACATAAAAATCCTCAGCATGATACTGGCAAACAGGAGGCAGTAAATTATCAAAAAGATCATACGTTATGACCAAATGGAATTCAACCAAGGTATGCATGTTCAATATGTGCAAATCAATACATGTAATACATCACATAAACAGAAGCAAGAAGAAAATATCACATGATCATCTCAATTTATCCATAAAAGTCCTTTTACAAAATCTAACCCCCATTTGTGCTAAAAAACTTCAAAATATAGGTACAGAAGGACCCTGCCTATCTCAACCTGATAAAAGCCATTTATAGCAAAGCAATGGCCAATGCCCTATTTAGTGATTAAAAATTTTCCCTCTAAAATCAGGAACAAGACAAGGATTTTCACTATCATTAGTACAGTTCAATTTGGTTCTTAAAGCATTAGCCAGCAAAAGAAATAAAAGGGATACACATGGGAAAGAAAGAAGTCAAACCAACACTATTTGTAGATGACATAATCCTATACCTAGAAAAAACAAACAAAAAAATTTTGCCCTTGACACCCTCCGGCAGCACCTATATCCCACTATGGAGATGAGTCGCGTTCCTGAGCAGCAGAACGGCTCCATGCTCTCCAGTTCAATCAGGTCCATATCTGTCTCCTCACAAACTGCCATGTGTATTCTGCACACAGTATTCTATCCCTCCACAGCTCCTCAGCCTTTGAAGGCACTGGCTGGAGCCAAAATGAGGCAGCGCTCTGTTCTCATCAGCCCCCAGGGTGGAACAGCTATGGTCTGTGCAGGTAACATTTCCTTTGCAGCCCCATAGCACTTAAGACTCAGTTCACACAGCCCAGAACTGCCTCCATGGCGTTGGGCTGCAGACAGAGGAGGCGGCTCTTCCTTATCTGGATTCACGGGGGTGGGGGGGGACTCTCTTAACATAAAGCGTCGCTGTAAGAACTTGAACTCAAATGCATAAAAGGTAAGTCAGGAGTTCTTAACTTCTAACAAAGAGCTGATAGACTCAGTAACTAAATTCAGTACTGTAGCAGGATACAAAGTTGATACACAAAAATCACTAGTGTTTCTGTACACCAATAATAAACTCACCAAGAAGAAATTTAGGCAAATAATACCTCTTACAATAGCATCAAGAAAAATTAAATACCTCAGCATTAATTTAGCCAAGATATGAAATAGCACTACATTGAAACTACTGTATTTTGAAAAAGCAGATCAAAGAAATGGTACAATGTCTCCTTTTCTGGGATAGGCAGAACCAATATAGTCAAAATGCTATACATCTAAAATTTAAGTACAGATTTAACAAAATACTAATAGCATTCTTCACAGAACTAGAGACAACAATCTTTTTTTTTCTTTTATTGAGTTCATTGGTACATTTTAGGTATACAGTACAATTACATTCATTATTGGGATCCTGTACCTTTACATGACAGGTCTTGGTTCTCATTTTTTTCCCCTTGTCTGTGTCCTCCCTTCACTCCCCCCTACCCTCCCCATTTACAAACACTTTATTTCCATTTTTTCATTTTCTCATATGTTTTTCTTTTCCCTTATTAACTTTCCCCTACCCTTCCCATTTTCTCTACACCTTTAGCCCTTTTCTTCCTATTTCACATGGTCAGTTATCTCATTAGGATCTTATGTACTATTATAGTCTTTCACGCCAGAGAAACTATTCGGTGTTTACACATGTGTGACTTATTTATTTCACTTAGGAGTATATCCTCAATAGGTATCCATTTTCCTATGAATGAGTTTAATTTCTCATTATGGCTGAGTAGTATTCCATTTTATAGAAAAACCACATCTTCTTTATCCATTTTCCAATGATGGGCAAATGGGCTATTTACAAATTTTAGCTATTACAAGCTGTGCTGCTATAAACATTGGTGTGCATATATCACTGTGGTATGATTCTTTTTATTATTTTGGAAAGATACCCAACAGAGGGATGGCTGGGTCAAATGGAACCTCTAGTCCCAGCTCTTTGAGGTATCTCCATATTGATTTCCATAGTGGTTGCACTAGTCTGCACTCCCACCAACAATGGGGAAGGGTTCCTTTCTCCCCACATCCCCGCCAACATTTGTTATTGGTTCATTTCTTGATAACAGCCATTCTTTGTGGGGTGAGGTGGAATCTCAGTGTTGTTTTCATCTGCATGTCTCGAATAACCAGTGATGTGGAACATTTTTTCATATATTTAGTTGCTGCTTTTACTTGTTTGTCTGAGAAATGTCTGTTCATTTCAGATGCCCATTTTTGAATTGGGTCTTTATATTTGGGGGGCTGATTGTTTTGAGTTCTTTATATATTCTAGATAATAGTCCTTTGTCTGAGGAGCAGCTGGTAAAAATTTTTTCCCACATTGTAGGTTAGAGACAACAATCTTAAAATTCATATAGAATGACAAGGGACTTAAAATAGCAAAAATAATCTTGTGCAACAAAAGCAAGGCAGAAAGAATCACAGTTCAGGACTTCAAGTTACACTACAGAGCTAAAAACAGCATGATATTGGCCAAAAAAATGATACATGGATCAGTGGAATAGAATAGAGGATGCAGAAACAACTCCAGTGACATTCAACTACCAGATCTTTGACAAAGGAGCTAAAAATTTATGTTGAAGGAAAGATAGGCTCTTTAATAAATGGTGCTGAGAATAATGGCTATCCACATGCAGAAGATCAAATCTAGACCTATATATCTCACCATGTAGTAAACTAAAATCAAAATGGATCAAAGATTTAAATATTTAAACAGAAACAACCTGCTGAAAGAGAAAATAAGTAAGACTCTTGAAGACGTATATGTAGGCAAGAACCTTCTGAACAGAGCCCCAATTGCACAAGATACAACACCAAGAACCAACAAATGGAATCATATCAAATTGGAAACCTCTACACTCCAAAAGAAACAACTAACAGAATAAAACATAACAGGAATTTTTTTTAACCATCTGTGGACACCAAGGGAAGAGGTTTACAGGGACATTCAGCTATAATACTAGAAATCTCCAGCTATTGTCCGAACCTATGATCACCTGGATACCAGGAAAGGTGGAGCTGCACATGACTGAGACCATCACAGACAGAGACGATACATTTCTGGAAATGAAACCATCTCTCAGCTATAAATATTGCAGAATTATTACACCAGGACTGCGATAATGACCAACCATATCTTAATCCATTAGGTAATCCTTAAAACCTGGCCTTTACCTTTCTAAGTGGGCTAGTTTGAATTTGTGTATCAGAGTGTGCCCTCTCCAGCTACCTAAACTAGAGTCCTCTCCTTTCTTCCCTCTAAACTTTTAATTAAATTTTTTCTTTAAAATTAAAAAAAGAAAGAATTGCATATTTATTCCTAATAAACTCAGGAGTTACATAACCATCCTACTTAAAGATTGGATCCTTGAACAGACTTCACAGGACATCTAGTATGATTCACATTGTACTGAGCGTAAACAGTGGGAAATGGAGAAGCAGTTATCTCAGCATCTCAGAGCTGGTTACTAACACAGCCAAAACAAGATTCCATACCTCTAAGACACACATTCAAAATCAGGTGCTACTTTAGTCCATTGTAATTGATGGTGGAAGCAACGGGGTTCAGTAGATGTTACTGCTTTGGGTTTAAAAATACACATAATACCCTGTTCCTGAAGCAAACCAAGCAGCCATCAGTGACAGCATTATTCCTTTAGCTTTTTGCTCTTAACGGTAATTTTCTTTGCGGTGACTTTCAGTTTTCTGCAGTGCTAGCCAGTCGTGACTGGTCGTGGCATCTCTAACAAAACACGTTGGATTCTGTTGTGAAATCCCATGGTTTCATTACAGAGCTAAAAATAGAATTATGTTGTGTCATCTGATATTTTCAGATGATCAGCTACACTACTCCCTGTTCTAAAATTAACAGAGGTAAGTGACTTTTAAATTCTTTTCTTTGAACAGTCCAATTCACAGAACAGTAGTCATTTTACAGGCAGACTTGCATTCAACTGTATATTTTCAGGCTGTTACTCCTGAAACATTTCCCCTCATTACTTTTCTCTAGCCGTGTTCCTTTGCTCTGACTTTTACATGTATTTTAAATTTTTATCTGAGATAATTATATATTTTTTAATCCAGGTTACAATTTTCTTGCTTTCACTGTGTTCAGCTAAACTTTTGTTTACATGTATTTGAATTATTTGCCCTCATATTATGTATAAGGCAAAATGAAAACTAGGGGGGAAATCCTGCTGTTGAGGATATAAAACAACTTTCACATAATAAATAATAGGTTTTTACAGACTGTGTTTGGGGAGGATGACATCAAATTGACATGTCAGTGGATATTACCTAATGTAAGGTCATGACAAAGCTTGATGTAAGTGAGACCACAGCAAGATTCAACTTCAATAAGATTAGGGAGCACATGAAATACATTACTATGTTACCTTCTCTACAAAAACTAGAAAGACCCTTTAGAATTTAAATAATAATACATTTAGAACGTGAATAGTTACTTGAAAAGCTAAAGCAATCCAAACCAAATTTAAGCTCAGACCCAGGATAGCACATTTGTTCTTGGCAAAGTATAAAATGAATAGAACTCATCCCTCTGTGTCATACACACAATTCTGGGGCTGCCTTGGACAGTGCTCGTATAATAATATGTAATGTCATCTAGAATATAAGTCAGAGTAACCAACAATTTTATTCTTTTGTGATTCTTCACTTTAAAATTACAAGTTCCAATTCATGTTAGATTTTGACTGATCTGTACTTTATCTCTCTTTTAATGTCTATATTGCTTGGCTTTCTCTAATCAAGGAAGTGAAAAGATAGCAAGAGAGGGTCACTATGCATTGCTGAGTGGATTCAGAATACTTTATAATATATTATCATAAAAACAGATTGACATCAATAGCATAATTGCTGCATGAATAATCTTGGAGATAGAAAGACTGTCCAAGGCTTCTTTGTTGTAAGCATTCATTATGCTCACCACAGAAAACAAATGCCTTCTGGGAATTTTTTAAATAAGTCTCAGTTTTCTCCTGTTTATATTTCTTGATTTCAACATAAGATATCTAAAAGATGAAAGACACTGACTGTTCTGGCTATAGGGATAATACAGAATGTGGTCGCTAAGTGATTTATGCAGTAAATTTATGGAAAAATTACATATGTAATGAAATATTGGTGAGCTAGTCCTCATTACCATCATAATATTTGCCACCAAACTTTAATAACTTTGTATGTGAATGCCAAAAATCATTTTAACATTATTTAAACCCCTTAATGGGACTAGATGAAAAGAATAATGTTAACCCAAATTTACATAAGAGAAGGAGTCGTAGAGATTAAAAAAATGACCTTGAATTTTAAAAAATTATTCATGAGCCACAATATGTCAAGGATAAGATAGAACGAGGATGCCTACACTCGCACAACTGCTGCTGTATTCCAAACTGCCTCGTGATGGAACAGAAGCCTTCTAATAAGGGCTTCTCATTTCTATAGATGTTTTCTTTTTTACTCTTCTGCCCTGTGATCTCTCGGCACTAATGAATTCAGTATTAATTTGCAATTGATGATTGAAAAAATAAAAAGCTTTCTTCAATTCCTTTGGGGAAAAAGATAGTTCATTTTGTTTTTTGTTTTTTTTGTTTTTTGTTTTTGTTTTTTTTTCCTGAATTTCCCCGTAGATCTTTAACTCAGCTTCATAAAATGTGCGAGTAAAAATGGAATGAGATCTTGGGTAGGGTGAAGTTAAATGGGAAGCTACTTTGCTCCACAAATTGAAGCTTTACAAGATTGGTGTACATTGTAAAGCTCTAAGAAGGAAATATTACACATGACCATAAATGCCTGTTTTGTGGCTATGTTGGGCAGAATAGCAGCCTCCCAAAGATGTCTATGTCTTGCTCTCTGTAACTTTAGGTGGCAAAGGGGAATTAAGGTAGAAGGTAGAATTAAGGCTGCAAATCAGCTGACCTGAAATAGCCAGGTTAGCTAGGCATGGTGGTGCATACCTGTAATCCCAGTTATTTTGGAGGCAAAAGCAGGAAGATCTCAAGTCTGAGACCCAGCCAGGCAATTTAGCCAAAACTTGTCTCCAATTAAAATTTTACAAAGGGATGGGATGTAGCACAGTGCTAAGAGCACTTGTTTAGCAGGCATATGGCCGGCGGGTGGGGGGTAGTGAGGTTATCCTGGGTTATACTGGGGGGGGGCAGTGTAATAATAGAAGTTCTTATAAATGGAGGGAGAAGTTATAAAGGGAGAGAAGAGGGCCATATTCATAATGATGCAGCATAAGAAATAATCAGCCATTGTTGGCTAAGATGACAGGAGACAAACACCAGCATCTGGGGAAGAAGGGGAAGGGGAGGAAACAGATTTTTCCACACAGCCCCCAGAAGGAATGTAGCTCTGTTGATACTTAGATTTTAGCCCACAGAGATCCATCTCACCTCCACAACTGTAAGATAATGACTTTGGGTTGAGAAAGCTACCAAGATTATGGTAATTTATTACAATCGCCATAGAAAACTAATACTGGGGGACACCTATTAATATCGTATGAACATCTCTCAGAATTACAGTTCTGAGTTACACATTTTTAGCGAAATGCTGCTCTTTCCGGAACAAAAGCTCGTATCACACTGGTAATCAATACATATTATAGACTAAGTAACTCATTTTTATTACTTGAAAATGTTTGTGTTTGTTTTTTAGACCATTCCATTTATCTTTCTGTTTCACTATCTGCCTGCCTCTACATTTTATAATTCCTAACAACCATTTTGAATTATGAAGTAGAAATGTGTTTATTTTAAAGGGTATCTGGATTTCTTCCATATTTTAGCCATTGTGGAGAATACTACAATAAATGTGGAAATGCAAGTATCTTCATCTCCTACTCTATATATCCAGTAGTAGAATTATTGGAGTTTATGATAATTTTATTTTAGTTTTTTTAAAGAATCTTCATATTCTTTACCCTAACGGTTTTACTAATTTATTTTCCCATCAATAGTGCATTAAAGTTTTCCTTCCTCTGTATCTTCACCAGCCTTTATTTTTTGTTTATTTTTTAATGACAACTATTCTAACAGGGGTGAGATGATATCTCACTGTGGTTTTGACTTGTATTTCTCAGATGATTAATGAGGCTAATCATTTTTTCAAGTAGTTTGATCATTTGTATATTTTCTTTTGAGAAATGTCCATTCAGGTCATTTGCCTATTTTTAAGCAGATTGTTTCTTTGGTGATTAGCTTTTTTAGTTCCTTATATATTCTGAATACCAATCCCTTGATAGATGTATAGTTTGCAAATATTTTTCTCCATTATATAGGTTGTTTCTTCATTCCATTGATTATTTTATTAGCTGTGCAGAAGCTTCTTAGTTTGAGGTGATCCCATTTGTTGGTTCTTACTTTTGTTGCCAGTGTCTATGGGGTCCTAGCTAAAAAGACCCTGGCCTAGGACTGGGGATTTAGCTCAGTGGTTCTGCTGCCTGTCTCACAAGTGCAAGGACCTGAGTTTGATCCCCAACACCAAACAAACTAAATAAATAAATAAATAAAAAGATCATGGTCTACACCAGTAGTGGTGAACCTATGTTACATGTGCCATTGTGTTTTTCCTCCAAGACAAAAGAAGTTAATGTATTTTTTTTTTCTAAACTTAAAGCTCAGTATTCAGGTTTAATTGTGTATTAACACTTTGCAGGAAATAAATGGGTTTTGGGTTGCAGTTTGGGCACTCTGTCTCTAAAAGTTTTGCCACAACTGGTCTACACCAATGTCTTAAACTGTTTTTCTATGTGTTCTTATTGTACCTGCAGATTTTTTTTTCTCATTAAGTTTGTTGGTACTTTTTAGGTATGCAGTACAGTGCTTGCTTCTGCAGCACATATACTAAAATTAGGCATACAGTACAATTACATTCATCACTGGGATCTTGCACCTTTACATGATGTATCTTGGTTCTCATTTATCCCCACTCCCAGCCCTCCCTTCACCCACTCCAACCTCCCCTATTTACAAAGATTTTGTTTCCATTTTTTTCTTTTCTCATATTTTTTCTCTTCTTTCCTTTCCCCTACCCTTCCCACTTTCCCTATTCCTTTAGCCCTCTTCTTCCTATATTGCATTATCAATTATACAATTTAGATCTTATTTACACTTTTAGTTTTTCACACCAGAGAAACGATTAGGTATTTACACATGTGTGTCCTATTTATTTCACTTAAGAGTATGTATGGCCTCATGGGAAGGGTAAATAGGGGAGGAGAGGAGGGAGTGTAGGGAGAGGGCAGGGGTATGGGGAAAATATGAGAATCAAAATCTGTCATGCTAAGGTACAAGATTCCAATGGTGAATGTAACGTATGCTATATTTTTAAAGTACCAATAAACTCAATAAGATTTAAAAAAAAGATTATGGCCTCAATATGAATCCATTTAGGTATAAATGTTTCAAGTTTCTCATTCTTTATGGCTGAGTAATACTCTATTTTATAGAAAAAAACACATCTTCATCCATTCTCCAGTTGATGGGCAGTTGGGCTGTTTCTGAGTTTTAGCTATTACAAACTGTGCCGCTATAAACATGGGTGTGCATACATCACTGTGGTATGTTCTTTTAATTATTTTGGAAAGAGGGAATAGCTGGGTCAAATGAAACCTTTAATCCTAATGTTTTGAGGTGTCTCCATATTGATTTCCATAGTGGTTGTACCAGTCTCCACTCCCACCAACAATGGAGAAGGGTTCCTTTCTCCCCACAACCCCGCCAACATTTGTTATTGGTTAATTTCTTGATCACAGCCATTCTTTCTGGGGTGAGCACCTGCAGATTTTTAAGTTTAAGTCTTTGGTCAATTTTGAGTTGATTTTTGTGTATGGTGAGATCTAGTTCTATGCTTCTGCATAGGTATCTCCAATTATATCAGTGCCATTTAATGAAGAGACTGTCTTCTCTACTGTAGTACTATACTTGGTGCATTTATTTTAAAAAATCAATAAAATGAGTGAATGTGGATTACTCTATTCTGTTCCATTGGTCTGTGTATCTGTTTTATGTCAGTACCTTGTTGCCTTTATTACTATAAATTTGTAGTATGCATCAACATCATTTTTGATGCCTCTAATATTTGTTCCCATCAGGATCTCTGGCTATTCTGAACCTGTTGTGGTTCCATGTGAATTTTAGGGTTGTGTTTTCTCTTTCTCTGAAAAATAGCATTGGTATTTCGATGAGAATCACATTGAATCTATAAGTTTTTCCAATCTATGAACATGGGTTACCTTTCCATTTTTGTGCATGTGTGTGGTGTGTTCTCTATAATTTCTTTCATCAATACTTTATAATTTTCATTTCAGAAATCTTTCACCTTCCTCCAAGCCTTGTTTCTCTGCAGAGATTCCATTTTACATATTTAAAGTCATATTGTTTGTCTCCATTTTTTAACTGACATAACACCTGCATAGGTTGCAGCAGGTTGAATAATAGGTCACAATTCTTTACTCTCCTCTATTAGAATTATATACTTACACTCCTATTGTCCTGGTGAAGATTATCTGACTCCTCCTTCCTAGTGGAAATGCACCTTCACTCTAACCAAACCAGTAAGGAGAGAATAATTCCCCACATCTTGACTTTTGGTTTTACCAAGCAGCTTAAATTGGTCAAAGGGATATTAGTGAAGAAATGTTTCATAGTTTAGGTTTTATTACTTCATACAACAAGGCCAATAGGAGACCACTGCCATTGAAAAGATAGTTTCTCTCAAGAGAAAGAAGCATGCCATGCACTGGGACAGGTGGGGAAGGGCACATAGGGAAATACAGAGATCAGTCAGGAGACAGGAGCAAGGAGAAAATTTGAACAAGAGCCTTTATTGTGGTTTCAGTGGGAAAGAATAGGTGAGGCAAGGCAAACAGGTTTAGGATTAATTTCTTTGAATAATTTCATATGGTCTCTGTGGTGTAGGGGCTATCCCAGGTGCTCTGGACTTAATCTTAGGGTTGGTGAAGGCAGGAAAATATTGGTCTCCCAGAATGTGAGAGCTTGGTAAGGAAAGTCGTTAGGTGTGGCTCTGACTGGCTGGGTTGCATATGAGAAGCACAGTCACAAGCAATTTGTTTCATTTCTCTAGGAATTTACTAACCTGGTATGAGCAGTTTCTCTGGCATTATCAAGGGCCCAAGATGTCAATGCATTAAAAATATAGAATAAAACATTAGGATCAATATAATAAAATGCAAGGAAAGTCCCAGTGTGAGCTGATGGGCCAGGCTGTTCTCTTGCAATGTGTTTGTCCATACTGACAAGAGCTCATGTAAGAAGCAATGCAGCACAACCACACATGGAGCAGACCGGAACCAACTCAGAGCCAGTCCCTAAATCTAACTGATGTTCAGCGGAAACCAAGACAAACCCTAGCCAACTAATAAGAAACTAACGCTTACTGCTGCACATCTCTGAGATTTCACATTCTTTGAGCCCTTTTGGTCATTTTGTTACATATCATTATTGTAATACTTAAGTATAATGGAAATTGGTACTAGAAGTGAGGTACTGCCATAACAAGTCCCGATATTTGTGTTGTTAGTTTAGTGATGGGGGCACAGAATAAGAATGTTAATATAAAACACTGGAAAAGGCTGGTCCATTTGTTATACCTGCTACGTTCAATAAACTAAAAGACAGAAAATGACTAAGCAAGTTTCAACATGCAGTGTTCATGGATTCATAGAAAAGCATGGCCTATTTACAAATAAAATTAAGAAATGAATTTTTAAAAGTCCCAGAATCATAGAGTTTTCAAAGATAAAAAAAATTATCCTGCATTGTGAAAATTTCTGCCAGCACAAACTAAGAGTAATTTTGACACTGTGAGACATAAAACTACCTCTGGACACCTCTCCCCTACCTTTCCTAGGAGGCACACTGTTCCTCAAACAAATGGAGCTTCTTCTCAAGCTCTCAAGGGAGATTGGTCAAAGAACTCCCCAAAGAGTGGTGCCAAAACCATAGAGAAATGCAGGCTTGGGTTTGGGCAGCAGCACCTACAGAACAGTAATGGAATCTAACTCAACTAGTCTCTTCCCCAAGGTAGGAGAACCTGGCAACATTTGCCTACCAGGATTTCCCAGTCACTGTAACCTGTATGCATCTCACTCTTCCCCTGTTACAATGAGGTGTTTGCTGTGGTTCTCTTATTCCTGTTCTATCATTGTAGGTAAGGTATTAGAGGGTGGAAATTTTGTTTTGTTTGTTTAAGGGTTTCCAGACAGAGAGGGAGTGTGTCTGAAGTTGACACAGATTCTAAGATGCTGTCTTTTCTAGCCTGATGCTATCTGGGAACAAGGTTTTTGAGAATCTTAGAATGCATGTGAGCATCTGAAGGTTGGAGGGATATGAATAATAATGATGGGAGCAGGCCATGGTACATTGAATTATTTGTGCCAGTTCTTATTCCTGTTGAGAAATCACAAAAATTTCTTGCCATGTTCTTATGGAAGGTATAGGGTATCCCCCCCCCACCACTCAAATAAGTCTGGGCCATGTGACTTACTTTGGCCATTCAGAACACAGCAGACTTAGAGTAAGTAAGCAGCTTAGAGTGCTGTGTGGTTTTACTTGCCCCTCTGCATACCCAGAATCTGCCATGAAAGGACCTCACTCTTGTAGTATATGTCCTTTAAACCTGGGCTGCAAAATGAATACAGACAACCCACAATTTAAGATCATCCACCTTAATGATTGTTTAAAAAATTTAGATGGTATGGAAGCAATATACACTCAGTGGAAATATACCTTAAATTTTGAATGTTGACCCTCTCCTGGGCTTGAGATATGTGGTAAGATACTCTCATGAAAGGCTGAGTAGTACCAGCAAGCTTCAGCTCCCAGGTAGCCACATGGTTGTAGGCGAAATGACCAATTCTGTACTTACTGTACAATATTGGAAATGATAATGCTGTACATTAAGCCATGACATTAGATAGGCTAGGTATATTAAATACATTTTCAACTTATGATGAATTTATTAGGATGTAACCCCATCTTAAATCAAGGAGCATCTACACATATAGCATACCTGAGCCCAGACCTGCAATCAAACGCAACTTAACCAGGAACCAAAGCAGAGCTATATGGCAATTAACCAGCAAACATATTATGAAATGAATTTTTAATCATATACCGTCCTGATTTTCTGTGTGTTTATGTAGCTTTATCAAAGCAACAGCAGATTAAGACATGTGTTTTCTCATCATTATATGTTCTTTAAAAAGCATTTTAGTAAATACATCAATTCTCTTGATGTATTTTCACTTAAATTTAGGTTTTCTCTAAGTTTGAGGATATTTTTGTTTCCCCTTCTGTTAACAGTAATATTTTTTTAATTTTTTATTGGGACATTTTAGATATAAAATACATTTACATTCATCATTGGGATCTTATAGCTTTACATGATATATCTTCATTCTTATTTTTCCCCCATTTCCCTAAACTCCCTTTCCCCCTCCACCCTTACCTATTTACAAAGATTTTTCCTTTTCTCTTATTTTTCCTCTTCTATTTTTACCTCTTGTTGAATACCTTTAGACCCTTTCTTCCTATTACAAAATATCAATTATACATTTGACCCTTATTTACACTTTTAGTTTTTCACACTATATAGAGAAACTATACAGTATTTATATATGTTTGTCCTATTAATTTCACTTGACTATGTCCTCAATATACATCATCTTTTTATCCAGTCTCCATTTTGATGGGCAATTGGGCTGTTCCCAAGTTTTAGCTATTACAAACTGTGCTGCTATAAACATAGGTGGGCATATATCACTGTGGGATGATACTTTTTTATGTTTTATGGCAATAAAATATATATATAAAATCTACCATTTTCTATCTTAACAATAATTAAGTATATAGTTCAGTAGTTTTAAGTACATTCATATTGTTGTGAGTCATTATCACTACCCATGTCCTGAACTTTTTTATCTTTTTTTTCCTCATTGAGTTTATTGGTACATTTTAGGTATACAGTACAGTTACATTCATTATTGGGATCTTGTACCTTTACATGACAGGTCTTGGTTCCCATTTTTTCTCCTTTTCCCTGCCCTCCCTTCACCCCTCCTCCCCTATCCCTTTACAAACACTTCATTACCATTTTTTCATTTTCTCATATCTTTTTCTTTTCCCTTATTAGCCTTCCCCTACCCTTCCCACTTGCCCTCCACCTTTAGCCCCTTAGGAAGAAAGGGGCTAATGGAATGATACTTTTAATTCTTTGGGGAAGATACAAAGCATGGGAATAGCTGGGTCAAATGGGACTGCTAATCCTAGTTGTTTAAGTTACCTCCATAGTGATTTCCACAGTGCTTGCACCAGTCTGCACCCCCACCAACAATGGAGAAGGGTTCTTTTCTCCCCACAACCCCACCAACATTTGTTATTGGTTGATTTCTTGATAGCAGCCATTTTCTTGGGTGAGATGGAATCTCAGTGTTGTTTTCATCTGGATATCTCTAATGACCAGTGATGTGGAACATTTTTTTCATATATTTATTTGCTGCTTTTACTTATTTGTCTGAGAAATGTCTGTTCATTTCAGATGCCCATTTTTCATAAGGTCTTTATATTTGGAGGTGCCTGATTTTTTTTGAGTTCTTTATGTATTCCAGATAGTAGATCTTTGTCTGAAGAGCAGCTGGTTCCCACATTGTAGGGTTTTTTGTTCCCCACATTGTAGGTTGTCTCTTAGCTCTATTGGTGATTTCTCTTAAAGTGTAGAAGCTTTTTTAAAAGATGAGATCCCAGTTGTTGATTCTTTGTGCTAGTTCCCATACTACTGAGGATCTGTTCATGAAGTCTTTTCCTATGCCAATGTCTTAGAGAGTTCTGCCTAACATATCTTCCAAAAAGTTTAGTGTTTCTGTTGTAATATTTAGATCTTTACATCAATTTTAGTTTAGTGCATGGTGAAAGATAAGGGTCTAGTTTTAATCTTTGGCAGGTTGAAATCCAGTTTTTCTAACACCATTTATTAAAGAGGCTGTCTTTCCTCCAGTAAGGATGGTTGGTTCCTTTGTCAAAGATGAGGTGGCTGAGTGTGTCTGGAATTCTTTCTGCATCTTCTAATCTATTCCACTGATCCTCAAGTCTGTTTCTTTGCCAGTAACATGCTGTTTTTAACACAGTAGGTTTGTAGTATAGTTTCAAGTTGGGGATTGTGATACCCCCTGCCATGTCTCTGTTGCCTAGAATGGCTTTTACTATTCTAGGTCTCTTTTTGTTCCAAATGAATTTTTGGATTATTTTCTCTAGTTCTGTGAAATATAATGTTGGGATTTTAATTGGGAATGCATTGAATCTGTATAACAGTTTTTGGAAGTATGGCCATTTTCACTATATTTGTTCTTCCTACCCAGGAACAAGGGATATCTTTCCATTTCTTATATCCTCTTTGATCTCTTTTTTCAGAGTGTTGAATTCTCAATGTAGAGGTCATTTGCTTCCTCTGTTAGATTGATTCCTAGATATTTCATTATTGGTGGGGATGCAATTCTGAAAGGAATTTTTTCCTAATTTCTCTCTCAATGAGTCTGTTATTTATTTACAAGAAGGCTACTGATTTTTTGTGTTGACTCTGTATCCAGCTACTCTACTGAATCTGTCAATTAAATCTAGAAGTCTTTTGGCAGAGTTCTTTGGGTCTTCTATGTAGAGTATCATTTCATCAGTAAATAATGACTGTTAACTTCTTCCTTTCCTATCTTTATTGCTTTTCTTTCTTTCTCATATCTAATTGCTGTGGCTAATGTTTCCAAAACTATATTGAACAGGAGTGGTGTTATCCCTGTGTTGGACATCCCTGTGTTGTTCCTGATTTTAGTGTAAAGGATTTCATTTTTTGATCATTTAGTATGATGTTGGCTGTTGGCTTTTCACAGATAGCCTTTCTCAAATTAAGATAAAGACCATCTATTCCAATTTTCTGCAGGGTTTTTATCATGAATGGGTGTTGAATTTTGTCCAGTGTTTTTTCTGCATCTATTGAGATGATCATATGTTTTTTGTCCTTGACTCTATTAATATATGTATTATATTTATTGCTCTACATATGTTGAACTGTCCTTGCATCCCTGGAATAAATCCAACTTGGTCAGGTTGTATGATCTTCTTGACCCTCTGTATTCTGTTTGCCAGTATCTTATTGAGGATTTTTGCACCTATGTTCATTAGGGAGATTGGCCTGTAGTTCTCTTTTTTGGTTGGGTCTTCCCCTGGTGTGGGAATCAAAGTAACACTTGCTTCTAGGAAAGAATTTGGAAATATTGCTTCCCTTTTAATTTCATTGAAAAGTTGGAAGAGTAGTAGCAATAGTTCATCTCTAAATGTTTTGTAGAATTCAGCAGTGAATTCATCAAGACCTGGGATTTTTCTTTGTTGGTAAATTTTTAATTACATTTTTAACTTCACTGATTGTAATTGGGGTGATTAGAATTTTTATATCTTCCTTGTTCAACTTTGACAACTCATATGTATCTAGAAATCTGTCCATTTCTTCTGTGTTTTCCATTTTGTCAGAGTACAGGTTATTGAAATAGGTATTGATAATCCTCTGGATTTCTGATGGATCTGTTGTGACTTCACCTTTTTCATCCTAATTGCATGGATCTGAGCCATTTCTTTCTTTTTTTTGATAAGGTTGGCTAAGTGCTTATCCATTTTATTTATTCTTTTGAAAAACTATCTCTTCATTGCTTTTTTTTTTGTATCATTCTCTTAGGATCCATTGCATTGATTTCTGCTCTGATCTTTATAATTTCCTCCCTTGTACTAGCTTTGTACTTATCTTTCTCTTCTTTTACTAGAAGCTTAAGATTCAGCATTAGATTATTTGAGTTCACTGTTTTCCTAGTGTGGGCCTTCACTGCTGTGAATTTCCCTCATAGAATTGCTTTCATTGTGCCATAAAGACTCTTGTTTGTTGTATTGGCATTATTAATTTATTTGTAAAAACTGTCTAATTTCTTCTTTAATGTCTTCTGTGACCCACTGGTTGTACAGGAGAGTGTTATTCAGTTTCCATGTATTTGTGAAGTTCTTGCAGTTTATTTTATTATTGTTCTCCTGTTTAGTTGTACTATGGTCTGTTAATATATATGGGATAACTTCATTCCTTTACATTTACTTAAACATGATCTATGAGCTAGTAGGTGATCTATTTTGGAAAATGACCCATATGCAGCTAAAAAGAATGTATATTCTGATTTTGTGGGGTGGAACACTCTGCAGACATCTATTAAGTCCATTTGTTCAAAAGTTTGGTTCAGTTCTAGTATTTCATTTTTGATTTCTTTGCCTAAATGACCTATTTGTGACAGTGGGATATTTCGGTCTCCCACTATAGTTGTTTTAGTGTTTATTTGGTTTTTCATATCCCTTAATATTTGTTTTGTATAGTTAGGGGCATTAGTATTTGGCACATATTATTATTATAATATATTATATTATTATATATTATTATGATTGTCATCTCTTCCTCTTGGATTGTTCCCTTTACAAGGATGTAGTGACCTTCTTTGTCCCAATTAGTTTTGATTTGAAATTTACTTTGTCTGCAATTAGGATAGCTAACCCTGCGTTTTTCTGGGTTCCTGTCACATGGAGAACTGTTTTCCATCCTTTTACTTTCAGCCTATGAGTTTCTTTTTAAACTAGGTGTGTTTCTTGTATAAAGTATATTGTTGGGTTTTGTTTCTTAATCCATTCTGCCAGTCTATTTCTTTTGATTGGTGAATTGAGGCCATTAACATTAATAGTTATAACTGATATGTATTGACTGATCATCATCATGTTATTATCCTGTTGTTGGCTCTTTTTTTCGCCTCTCTCTTTAGTTTCTTGCCTTGCCTCATTGATTTGCTCTCTTGAGCCTTGTGGTATTGTACCCTTCATTGTCTTTTTCTAAGATATTGTTTAGAATTGTTTGGAGTGCTGGTTTGGTATTCATGAAGTTTCTCAGATGTTCTTTGTCACGGAAGTATCTTATTTCCCCCTCCATTTTAAAAGAGAGTTTTGCAGGATACATTAGTCTAGATTGGAGGTTTTTTTCTTTTAGGGCTTGAAATACCTTACTCCAGGCTCTCCTTGACCTGAGGGTTTGCGTTGAAAAGTCTGCTGTTATTCTGATGGGCTTTCCTTTACATGTGATTTGCTGCTTTTCTCTAACTGTTTGTATTTTATTCTTCTGTTGGGTTTCCAGGATCTTGATTATTATTTGCTATGTGTGGATCCTTTTTTTAATCATAGCTATTTGGAGTCCTATATGCCTCACTTATCTGTATGTCAAATTCTTCCACTATGTTTGGGAAGTTTTCTGTCATTAATTCTGTGAACAGATTTTTTATATCATTTTTGCTTTCACCTGATTTTTCATGGACTTCTCTCAGTCTTATATTCTTTGTATCATCTAGTAACTATGGGATTGATTTCTACTGTTCCCTTTCTATTTTGAAGAAAGACCATTCTTTTCATGGTCACTGATGTCCATCCTGTCTTCTATATCTGATATCCTGTCTTCATTTGGCTCTGTCTGTTATGTAAACTTTCAATATAGTTTTTAATCTCCTTGATATCTGTTTTAATCTGTTTCGTGGGTTCCACTTCTTTTCTCTGTTGGGCAATCACGGTTTTCATTTCTTTCCTTTCTGGACATTCATGGCTTCTATCATGGTCCTGAGCTCATGTATTTTTTCTTTTTTTTCTGTTTCTGTTCTAGAGTTTATAATCGTGTCATTCATTCTACTCACCATTTCTGTAGTTATCTGGGAAATTATTTCTGTTTTGAATTTTTCTAGAGTGTCATTGATTTGTTTTGCTACTTCCTGAGAGATCAGTTCAGATATCCAGGATATCCTGAGATATCCAGGTGGTTGATTATCAGACTTTTCCACCTCATTTCCCCCAGAATTTGCCTTTGGTAAGCTGGAAGTCTGTGTTTGTGCTTAAGCCTTGTTTGAATGTCTTCCCATTTCCCTTTTTGTTCTTGGTACTGTCCTTGGTTTAATTCCTAGATTAATACTTTGATCTTCCTGTTATAGTTGGTCTTTAGGTTTTAAGTCTCTAATGACTCTGAGGCAATCTCTTTCTCATTATACCAGGAAGGACAACTGATTAGATCAATCACAGCATCTTAGTCCAAGTGATACAATCAGCAACACAAAAGCACCAAGCACAGCTTACAAAATAACAATTTGTGGTAGTTAATCTGTCGCCTTTAACTGTGTGAATGAAATCAAAATTGAGGCTAGAGCTCAGGAAAATGGCCTTTATGACCACCCTGTGCTTCTATGGTGTGAATCCAGGTACCAGCACAGCCAGGAGACCAGGGGGGCACTGTGAAGGGGCTGCAGGCACCTGCATGGCTCTGCTTCTTACCAGTGTGCTGCTGAGGTCATCTGGCTGGGGCATAAGCTATAGGACACCTCCTGGCAGTTCTGACTCTTACAGTTGTGCTGCAGAGCTGTTAACAATAATATTAATAACATAATGACGCACAAAATTTTCCAAATTTTGGATTGTCTTGGTAGTGTTAAAACTTGATTGTTATTCTTGCTTCTTGTGATAGAGTTTTACAAGTTGGAAAACAATTCAAAGCTCTTGACATGAAGTATAAAATTGTTTTCCAAAAGAGTTATGCCAATTTACACTGCCAGTTGCACCATATGAGTTTTAGCACACTTTAAGCAACTGAAGAGCAGGAATACCTTAGCTATTTTGACACATAAGAAAACCTTAGTGATATTTTAATTTTTGTAGCTTTGATCACAGGTGAGATGGAAATTTTTTATTGAACTGTCTCAGATTTTCTGTTCTCAGGCTTGAATGCTCAGTTAACAGCAATTTTATCAAACCATGATGTTGGTCTTCCTTTGAACTGATAGACTTACCCAGTGCCAAAGGCCTGGCTGATTTCTGTGCTGTCCAGTATAGTAGCAACAGGTAGCTACTACATTTTTGACATGTGTATAATGCCATATGTTGGTATAATGTTTTCAATATATGTTTGATTCAATAAAATATAAAATTATTAGGATCTATTACTCTTGTTTCTTTTTGTTTTACAAGTAACTACTAGAAAATTTTAAACTATATGTTTCTATTAGACAGCAGTAGTTAGATCCTTCAGTATCACTTGCTCCAAAATTCCATGGTGTCAAGACTCTCCTTGCCATCATTGTCATGTTGGGCCCTCCTACTATTGCATTGGCCAGCATTTTTGGTTTGTTATCAAACCACCTAGACAGTGTACTAACTATAAGTCCCTCTTCTCCCAAGTTTCCACTTCATTTCATTCTCCAACTTTCACCTTCTCCTAATGCACTTGCATTTTCCTATGATTAATCCAGATTAATGTATGCCCACGCATGTGTTTTAGTTACTTTCTAATCACTGAGACACAATACCTGACATCTATAAGTGTAAGGAGGAAAGGTTTATTTTGCCTCACAGTTTGTAGAGGTTTCAGTCCAAAGTCTCAGTTGGCTCCAAAGTGTGGCAGCATGGCAAAAGAGAGATAGCTCATGGCATCAGGAAACAAAAAGAACATGAAAGGAGAATGTGATGTTAGACCCTTCTAGGCCACACCCCCAATGATCCACCTCCTTCTAGCAGGATTCAGCTCCCAAGATCATATTTAGCTATCACACCCTCATTATGCAATACCTTCAAAAAGCCCCACCTATGAGCACAGGAGGCTTTGAGGGAACATCCAGGTATAAACCATAACAGCATGTTCTATTGCACATTTAAGAATGAAATGGCAAACTTAATAAGGATTGTAAACCTACATGTGTTTCAAACAGATTATATTCACTATTAGCTGTAAGTCCATACCCTATGTGTGTGTGTGTGTATATATGCATATATACATATATATATATATATATATTCTATTTATATATTTATTATAATTGAGATTATAAATTTATGGTTATATTTATATTTATGTTGTTATTGAAACATATCATTTTTACAATGCTGAGATCTTTTTATATTGTGCTACTGAAAGGCCACAAACATAGAAAGCTAATAAACAATTCTGTGTTTTGCAAATTCCCCTATGTCTGCCTACACGTTCCAATACAACTCTGAATCCTCTCAAACCACATTAGTGAAGACAGCCAAAGGTTATGCTTGTAGTCACCAGTGCTCAAAAATTTCCCCAACAACTCCAGTTACCCAAAATGTCACAGACATTAACTCATAATTCCTGGGATTTTCTTGGGTTTAGTGGGTTTTTTTTTGTTTTTTTTTTGTTTTTTTTTTTGGTTTTTTTTTCAGCCTAGTGGATAGGATGGGTATGGATTAAATTACCTGGTTAGAATAGAATTTTTAAAAGACATTTATAAATGATTCAAAAGAAAGCAGTCTGAATGCTAATACCAGGTAGAATTCTTATTGTATTAAAAGGATTAACATATATCACTTAGAAATACAGCCTCATGTTTTAGATTCACAGCTCTTCCCTTTTTATCTAAATTCGTGATTGTGGGGCTAATTTGCCTTATGAAAATATATGTAGCACATCTTTAATTACAGACCCAGTTTCCTATAGTGCTCCTGCCCCACTCATATCCAGCATGCTTCTTGTCCACCTCCCCTGACATTCAGGGAGCCTAGGGAATTCGAGCCAATTTGAAAACATCAGCATGTGTAATAATAAGCTCAAGTGCACTCTCAAGTTTGCTCTTTGGCTGCTATTTAACTCCATTTAACTGGTTTCCTAAGTAATGTTGAGAGATGCTGAGAACATCATGTTGGCTGTTAACCTGTTAACAGTTTAGCCATTTTCTGTTCACACTGGCTACAAGCCCAGTGCTGAAGGGGTACAGGAAGAGGGTGAAGGAAGAGTTTCCTCCCTTTAGGACTCAATAGAGATACACTCATCATAGCCTGAGAGAGAACATTGGGCAAGCTTTGAGTGGGGTATTTTCAAAACATTCATTATTCTGACAATAGAGTTCCATGCAACTAGCTTTTATTCCTTTTATGCAAGGCAAATAGAGAGTTCTTAAAACATATTATAGTGCAAGGAAGTAAATAAGTATTGCCTTGTTTTAGGCATATGAGAAATTTCTGTGAAGATGCCTAAATATTTTGATTAATTTAAAAGTAGATGAGTTGATATGTAGGTATTTACAACATCAAAGTACTTTTCTGATTGAATTGGTTTAAAAATGCAGTATAAAAGGTAAGACATTTATGTTAAACAGCAATCTGAAAATGGATGCTTTAGTATTTTGAGTCTTTCAGAATCTTATTTAAATATCAGCATGATCAATTTAGTGGGTGTTGGGGAAAGGCCTCACTCTGAATTTAATAGTCATACCAAATATAAAAGTATTTGCTGTACCTCTTGAGTACATAATTATAATGAGTAATACCACTAAATATCTAAATGGCAGTCAATGTTCTTCCACCTATATAGCCTCACTTAATCTTCAGTGCATGTCTGAGAGATAAATATCATTCATATTAATTGCTCTTGTTGCTAAGGATGAGACTATCTTCATAGCTACTTATAAAAGCCTAAAAAGAACTCACATTTAAACTTAATCATCTCCACTCAGGTCAGAATTTCTAAAAATTGAACTTGAGCTATTTTTAGGTGGAGTTCTAAAAAGCAGCTTCAATTCAAGTGTCACAAGTAAATGCTTTTTAAACTCATCAGCTGATATTTCTGTTTCATGCTATTCTCCATTTCCAAACTCCTACAGCAATAGAATAGAGGTGCATTGCATGGTACTTGTCACAGTATGGATCTTAAGTGTGCCCCAGATTTCCATATTGTAAAAGTGTGGTCCCCAGGTCCTGTCAAGTCAGATTCTAAAATTTTGCCATTGATAGATGAAGCTAGTAGGTTTGTGCTGCCAACAAAGATGGAAAAGCCTTGTAGGCAGCTTTGAAGCAGATACTCACAGATGGTCAGACATGGAGATAAAGGAAACCTGGTTTTCTAGCTTTGATAATGTGTGGAAAGAATCTTTAAAAATAATAGCAATCAAAACTGAAAACTATTATCTGATGCCAAATGACTATGTTTCTTCTCTTAAAATATTGAGGCTTTCACATAACTGCTAAGCTAGGCCTGATTGACCAAGTCTCAACTCTCTGTTAATGGATCAACAGGATATTTCAGTCATTAGTGACACTCAGTCTCTTGCCTTTGGGTCAAGAGTATAAAGTATCGTGAGTGGCCTCTGAAATTTTAAAGAACCCCATTATCAACAAATATTTATTGATAGTAGCTATTCAGAGCCTTACAGGCACATATAAAACTCAAGTGGCTTACAGTCATGTTGGAAAGAAGGGTACGTACAAAATCCAGCATAGCCAGGGATTTAGCTGAATGATTCTACTGCCTATCGAGAAAGCTAAGATCCCAAGTTCAATCCATGGTACAAAGAAAAAAAAAAAAGCATAGCATATCAATGTTGGTCAGCTTTCCATTACTACAGCAAATACCTGAGATAATCAACTTCTGCAGAGATTTACTCTATTGTTTTGGAGGTTTTAGCCCATGCTTGGTTGGCCCCATTGTTTGGGGGCTTTTAGCAAAGCAGCACATCATGGTGATAGCATGTGACCAGGCAAAACTGTTCATCTCATGGCCAGAGAGCACAGAGACTATCCCTTAAAGGGCACACTCCCAATGATGTAATGCATCCTTTGAAATGACACCTTCACTCTGAACAACTAAGCCAATTCCTAATTTTCTAATTCTGCTGCCACTGAATAAAGAATTTAATGTGAGTGTGGTAAAATAGTTATTTTCACACATTTTTCTCCTGATCTTTCCCCCTTTTTAAGTATATAGGCAATGCTTAGCTTGCTGCCTCGGGGAAACAATATAGCTGGTCAGAAAGCGGAAATACCCCATAAGCACTTTTGTCTCATTGTTTTAAAAGGTGGAACTTAGAGTGGGGGCAGCATATAGACAAAATGTGTAGGAGAAGCGGAAGTCAAAAAGCATTCATTTCCTCCATTCCCTGCCAAAAATAGGATTCTCTGAGGTCACAAGAAAGGAGAATGAAGAGGAGACAATGAGAACAACTGTGGGTCCAGGAGCCACGGTTCCTTCTTTCTGGGTACTTCCCCTGGGGAGCTACCAGTACCCCAAAGGGAACATGGCTTTGTGCAGAGTCTAGGAAGGTTGACTCATTACCTTTTAAAGATTCCCTTCCCTAAGTGATGCAGCAAAACATGGGAGATCCTCCAGTCCTCAAGGACCATGCTGCAAGGATAGATGTACGATAGATACAAAGCATTTATAACTAGCACATTTAAAAGTGCTAAAAATGTTAGCTATATTGATGATCTTATTAGTAAACTCAAAGCCAACTATAAAAAATCTGAAAGTTATTTTTCATGTGTGAGTGTTATTTGACTTCCATGTGGTTATTTTATGTCCAGATGGAAAAAATGCTGGTACAGCAGTTTGCTCTTTTTAAAAAAAAAGTATTAAATATTAGTGCTCCCTGCATTATAGCCTTTGCTCCCACTAAACACACTACTCCTGAGAAATGTCAACTGCTATGGTAATTTTTAACAATCCTATAAGCTAATGATTCCCAGATCCATGTCTCCAGCCCAGGAATCTTTGAGCCCCATGTCTATGCATAGGACATCCTCACCTATATCATTAACACATTTTATGCACAAGTTCAAAAATTAGCTCGTTTCCTTTACCCTCCCCAGCAAATCCTATATTTCCAATTTTGATAAAGACTATTACTATTCTTGTTTTTTTTTCCTGGTCAGATGCCTGTTGCATTCTTTTTAAAATGTTTGATTGTATCTCATGTTCTATCTTATCTACTTGATTCTGTCACATGTTGACCAGAATTACTTATACTACTGAATTTCCAAGCTCTCTAGGTATACAAATCCCCAACCCTACCTTTGTTCTCATTTTTCATAAAACCTCAAAGTTTTGTCAGCCCCTCAAAGACAGGTCTTGAACTGTCCCATGCTTCTCAGCTCTGCCATGTGGATTAATGCTCTTTTCCTGCCCTTCACTGCTCATCTCTCTGATGTATCATGGGATAGGTGGACTAGGCCTGGCCTTTTGAGACCTCCAGAGCCAGGCCTTTGGCCCTAAAACAACAGTAACATTAAAATATCAATAATAGCATTGATAGAAAAAGTTATTAAGCACTTTAAGTGTATTAAGGACATCACATTCAGTATTTTAATTCTGTACTAACCCAATGGGATAGGTATCATTAAAATCCCTTTGCTTTCATAATAAATATGTTGAAATATTCCTTGTTTTCTGGGTTTTTTCCCTTACTTTCAAGAGAGGTACAGAGGGAAAAATATTTCTCCATATATACCAAAAGTAATAAGATAAGCATGGTGATACATTACACTGGGTAGCCAGATCAGAAGAATCAGTGAGAAGTAGAACTGTCATTAACTGGAAAGCACATTTCCATGGTGGTTCTCAAAGTCTTGCGCATGGATTCCTGAGGAGCAGAATCTGCCTCAACCTGGGAACTTGATAGAAATGCAGATTTGAGGACCATCCCAGACTTTCTGAAAGAGAAACTGGGGGGAGGAAGGGCAGCAATCTGTAGTTTAACAAGTCAAAAACAAAGTCAGCTCTCCATTTAGCTTCCACTAATTGCTAATAAATGGGGAATATGAAACTCAGTTCATTAGAGCCTCCCAAGTATTAGGAGAACCAGAAGTCCCCATTATTTTCATTCTCTCAGTTTTTTAAATATTGCCTCGAATTGCTTTTAATACTGTATGCTCTAAACAAAACTTATGTAGACTAGTTCTGGCCTACAGGGTACCATTAGTGACCTCTCAATAGAATCTAAATTATATTAGTGTTATTTTATTACTGTTTATTGAAAATTTCATTGGCCAAATAAATTAGTCTTCTTTTCATTATAACCACTTGTTGGGGAGACTGGCCTGCTCATAAAGTTTGATGGAGTTTAAATGTACTGATCAGTTTCTTTGCCCTGCTAAGAGTTGTCAAGATATAATTCATATTTGAATTATAATTTGAACTTCAGTGAAGTAAAACATTACCTCTAAGTATAAGACAACAGCTCACAAACATTTGCAAAATAACATTTTATGAGACTTTTTGTTGTTGTTAAATACTGTAGTTACTAATACTAATGTATTCTCTCACAGTAGCCCAATCTTTTCCTATAGAGTATATTTCCCTTTCTACTTTTTCTTGGCCCAAACTTGCTCTGCAGAACATGTTTGTTTTCCTACCTTGAGTAAATGTACAATCTTGCTACTGTTTGAACTTGTCTTGACGAAGTATTTGTTCAGGACAGAAAGAACCTAGAAAACACCTCTAGAAGGAGACTCTAGCACCTAAAAACCCAGGCAACAGAAGTAAGACTAATAAGCAGAATTCCCCAACATGAGATCAGAGAAATGGAGAAAAACCAGATTGTAAAGTCCTTGGAGATCTCATTATGGATTTAGGATTATTGTAAGGATAATAAGAAATCATTGCTGGATTTCAATATAGCTATGATTTCCCTATTTTTAAAAGGTGGGGGAACTTTTTTAAAAAATGAAAGACTGACGGAACATGGCTTTGTGGTTATGGATCAGACACCAGTAAACTCGAAGGCCTTAGAGCCAGGGCCATCAGTGGAACAGCCCTACAGCTTTCATGTCCCAACCTGCTCTTATTATACATACTGGTGCCTCATAAGGACCCAGTTCTCTCCCAGCTTCCTCATTCCTCACCTGGACTGACCTTGGATTCACAGACCTTGTATTCCACAATTGCGTAAGTACATACTAGCCTGAGAACGCAGCACTTTTTTTTTTAGCAGCAACCTTATGTGAAAATGTGCTGACTTCTAAAGCAATCAACTTTTCTTTCAAAAAAGATCTATTTAAATGTTAAATATTTCCTTGCCCTTTGTTACCACCAGATTTACAGCTTCCAAAATGTAGTCTCAGTTGTCAATTCTAAAATAAGATGCAAACCCTTAAAATTATTTTTAAATATGTTCTTCCCCTTTTAAAAGCAAGATATATTAACATGATTCAATCACATTGATCTGGTAAAGGTCTTTTTGCCCATCAGTTGAAATGTAAGATAAAGTGTTAACATTATGACTCACACTGAAACACTGGCTTTTCAGTTTAAAGAATATGTATTATTTAGGTCATTGTATTTTCCTAGGGCAAAATGTATTAAATCAACATCAAATATTCTGGTACTTCATTATCATCTTAACGAAAATGTGGTAGAAAAACTATCATCTGCTCATTTCATTTACAAATGGGGAATTCAGGATCAAAAATACCTATCAAAGGAAGATAGTGGTACATGCAAATAAGGAATACTAGGGTCAGAAATATGGGCAAAATGTATCCAACACAATGTATACAATTTTTTGAAATATGATAACCACTTGGAAGTGAGACTCTATTAGTTGGATCAATACAATATATACTTATACCATTAAGTTAACAGATGAAATGTAAATTAAAATTAAGAATTGTACAGCTGTATGATCCCATATAATGACACATACTTCCCACTTATGCTCAGGCTCATTCTTCTTGTCCTAGCTTCCTCTGATAGGTGAGTTTCAGATGCACAATTTAGATGAAATGGAAACAGAGACACCATGTAACTCAGCAGGAAATACACACAGGGGATTTAGGGCATGAAACTGGCCCCATCAACGCTTCTGAAGTATAAGCCCTCTTCCCTCCTAAAGAACTAGAAACTGAGGGACACAGAAAACCTGCGCACTCAAGAAAAAGAATTCTGGTGAACATATCTGTTCACATCATCATCATCATTGGGCCTGCAGACTCAGTATTTAGTGTGAGGAAGTCCCGCCAAAGCATTCTGACGATGGCTGTCTACTTAGAAGAAATGTTGAGACATAAGCGAGAGACTTCTTATTTTCAAAAAGATTTCAGATTTCAACTCTGCTCGCTTATAGGCTCCTTTGTGCTGTAACCCTAAGTGGAGTTATACCTGGCTTAGTGGAGTTGCAAGTGAAGTGAATGACAGTAGCAGCCACCAGTTATTTCAAGGCAAAAAAAAAAGTGAGCAAGCATTATATTTCTACTGTATTTCTCGGGATTATTAAAACAAACCAGGGAAATATTTAGAAGTAATGTTGAAAAGGTGTTATTCTTATGATAGATATAGAAACTACATAGTAATAAGCAAATCTATAGGCAAAAATCATTACTTCTCTGGATACTGGTCTTTAAGTAGACCATTCTTGGTTAATAATCAGTAACCACAGATTTGAATATATGCTGTTAAATTTAATATTATAGGCATATTGTGAAGTGGAATTGGTGTTATTTTATGTGATTTCTTTTTCTGCTCAAGAGTAATAAATTGGTCTGAAGTTGGACCTGCCTCCAAAACAGAAATGCATATTTCTCTCATGCAAGGTTGTAGAAAAGCAAATTATGACCACTGAATTTTATATCTGAAAGAGATGGGTCTAATATGTATCAAGCATCCCTGAGACAGGCACTTTACTAAGGTTAAAATATTTAATCTTCCCCAAACTATCTGAGGCATCTGTATTATTATTACTATTTTATAGATAAAGAAAGTAAGGATTAGAAATTTAAGTGTTATTATTTTGTACAGCTAGTAAGTGGCAGATAAAGAATGCAAACTGGTATATTTCATATGAGTATTTCAGATTCCAAACTCTGCATTCCTTCCTAGACATCTTAGTTATAATATGAGCCATTTACCACATGAAAGAGCCAATAATTAGTTTCCTTCCTCATTTAACATATAGGGAAATTACTACTCAGAGTAGTTAGGTACCTTTCCCAGAGTCATAGAATGATTTAATGTCACACAACTGAAACCCAGAACTTCTGAACCTTTCTCCTGTGCTCTTTACATTATGAAGGTGACTGTGACATTCTATCAAGTCCAGTATATCATTTTTAGTAAGTTATTTGTAACTTTTGTTGACAGTTTATTGTTTAAACTCAGTGACATCCAGGGTCAAGCTACCTCTTAAAACCTAGGCAAGACTATTTTTCATCTCTGACACTACTGATGTAGAAGGTTCAATTCCCTCTCAAAGATTTCTTGTATGTTTCTTGAGGGCTGATGTTTTCCTGATACCTCTTTCTTCAGCTGACTCTTGTTCTCCACAAAGCATTGTGAAATTTTTTCTCTATTGCCAGCAATGTTCTTGAACTGATATTCAACCACCTTACTTATTTTCACATATATACAAATAAATCATGCACACAAAGACTGTTGCAGATTGTACAGAAGGCTAGACAAATTAAGAAATATTGGTTTTACACTGTTGACTAATAAGCAAATAGAACAAATAATGATCAACCTTGTTGTATGAAGTCTCCTTTTAACAGAGAGTTGGTTTATTCTTTATTAGTACACAATTGCAGTATATAATGATCTCATTCATTATGAGGAATTGATGCACCTAAATAACTGGTCGTTCACTTTGCTCAGCCATTTTTTCCCCTGTTCTAGTCCCTCTCCCCATTAGCACTTTTGTTTTGTTTGTTGGTTGGTTGGTTGGTTGGTTGGTTGGTACTGGGGATTGAACTCAGGACCTTGCACTAGCAAAGCAGGCAGTGGAACCACTGAGCTAAATCACCAGCCCAGCACTTTTCTTTTAAATGCAAAATGTTCTCCGCTTCACCCTAAATCCTATTGTGAGACCATTTTATCATTCCCAAATTCTCCATCGAGAATTTTTCTTCTTTCAAACCCATTTATTTCCAAAGCAAATTCTACTTTTAACTTTAAAAGATAGGGTTTTTTTTTAACCACCGGTCAACTATGTCACATGAAGTAAACAGACTCTAATTGCTCTAAAAGACTAGCTAATCTGATGAGGAAATATATACATACAATTCATATTTGTCTTGAGTTTATGAGCTTGTCCAAACACAATGAGACCATACAGCATTTAGCAGTGCAGTCTGTCCAACAAGACCACCTACCCAGAAATCCTTGGGTTCATATATCCTGACAGATTTGAGGAAGGTCAAATCTAGCCAACAGAACTATGAAAACTATATAACCCACAATTGGAGAGAGGATAGATGTCTGAAGTCTGTCCAACTAAATCACTAAATGACCATAGGCAAAATGGCCATAAGGTTTCAACTAGCTATGTAGATTTCAGAACTTGAGTCATCAGGGTTTAAAGCACTAGTAACAGCTTCTAAGCATCTGTTTAATCTATGTTAGCTGGAGTGAGATAGTGGGGGAGGAAGGAAGGGAGGCAGGCAGGGAAAGAAGGAAGGGAGGGAGGGAGGGAGAGAGGGAGGGTGGGAAATTTAGGATTTATTTATGTTTTCCTAGGGTTTCCATTTCTAACCAAGTGAAAAGTAATTAACTCTCAGAAAATAGCTGACAATGAAAATCCATTTAACTTTGCATTATATTTTTGTTATGAGCAAAGTCAGGAAAAGAGAGTTTGCAAAGCAATTGTTAAGTGACGCTACCAAAAGTCCTCCATCCTGGGTCCACAACCCATTATGCAAACAGCCCTAACATTCTAGAGGTTCTGATTTATGGAGTTTCCAGCCATTCTGTGGCAAAACCTGAACCAAGTATGAGGCTACTCAGTGTTTATTCATCCCATTTTATGGGAGTAGTCATGTGTTTTCTGTAAAAACCAAAGATTTTATATTATAGGGCATTCCTCCAACCCCTCTGAGGGAGGTATCTAAAACACAGAATGCAGATTATACCCTTGTGAAGTCTAAGATATCTTGAATTCCAATTCCCACATAGCTTCAAAGGTTTCTGGTTGTGAATTATGAATCTACGTGAACATCTGCTAAAGGAAAGGAGATAAACTAATATGGTTCCCCCCTTATTTGAAGAGGCACTGATCAGAACATGTGGGGTGTGTCAGTGAGAACACTAGATATAGGGCTGTGTCAAGGACACATAAAACAAAATAGATGTCATAACTGAGAATGTGAAGGAAACTCTGCTAAGTTCTCCAGCCAAAGTCAGATTTTCCAGTTGAGACCTACTGCCCAGCCTCTCACTATCCCCTGTGATATAAGCTGATGAAGCCAGAACAATAAGATCATGAACACTGTTGTAGAAAGTTTCTGAATCTCATTTTATGTTTTAAAAAAAGTCTGATCATTTGAGAAACCCAAATTATAAATAAAGAATAAAATAAAAGATATAATAGGAAGCAGGGAGATAGATCTTTCTCACATGGGAAGGGGAGCCAGAGATGAAGGGAAGAGGGAGACAGGGAAATGGAATGAAAAAGGAATTAAGATGTGCTATGTACAACCACCAACTCCACACAAGGAATGTAAATATTAGGTACTACACACATGTACTAATTTTTTAAAAAACCTAATCACTTGAGTTATTTAATGCTTCTTCAGTGTTCATTTAATGTTCAGGAAAAAAAATAGTTTAAAAAGGAAAAAAAAAACCAAGGGCTAAAGAAAGGTGGGGTTGTGGGGAGAAAGGAATCCTTCTCCATTGTTGGTGGGAGTTCAGACTGGTGCAAGCACTGTGGAAATAACTATGGAGATACCTCAAAGAGCTGGGACTAGAGATTCCATTTGACCCAGCCATCCCTCTGCTGGATATCTTTCCAAAAGAATTATATCACACTGACATATGCACACCTGTGTTATAGGAGCACAGTTTGTAATAGCTAAAACATGGAAACAGCCTGTTTGCCCATCAGTTGGAAACTGGATAAAGAAGATGTGGTTTTTCTATAAAATGGAATACTATTCAGCCATAAAGAATGAGAAATTAGAGTCATTCATAGGAAAATGGATACATTTTGAGGATATACTCAAGTGAAATAAATAAGTCACACATGTGTAAATACCAAATAGTTTCTCTGGTGTGAAAAACTATAACAGTACGCAATATCCTAATGGGATAATTAACAATGTGAAATAGGAAGAAAAGGGCTAAAGGTACAGGGAAAGTGGGAAGGGTAGGGAAAAGAAAAAAGTATAAGAAAATGAAAAAAATGGAAATAAAGTGTTTGTAAATGGGGAGGAGAGGAGCGGGTGAAGGGAGGGCATTGACAAGGGGACAAAATGAGAACCAAGACCTGTCATGTAAAGGTGCAAGATCCCAGTAATGAATGTAATTGTACTGTATCCCTAAAATGTACCAATAGACTCAGTAAATAGGAAAAGAAAGAAAGAAAGCCCTGTGAAGCATTCCCAAACTCGGTTGCACATCAGAGTCACCTGGGAAGCCTTGCAAATCATTGCCTCTAAGCCTCACTACAACCCCACTGAACGAGGAGCTCCTAAACTGGTTTTGAGGGATGTGGAATTTTCAAAGCAACCCCAGGTAGTTTTGATGTGTCAATTCCATTAAGAGCTACAGTTCAGAAAATTTTTTAAATTTGAAGGAGACAGAAAGCAAAAGACCTTTTCCTTATTTCTATATAGGAAATGAAAGGGCTTAAGAGTCAGGAAAGCCCAAACAGACGTGATGAGTACGCTTCACAGTTTTTGTTTTAATCACATCGGCTAACCACAAAAAACAGTTTCATTTCGACCAAAAAAAAAAAAAGTATCAGTGTCTCTTTTGTACTTATTGTTTGCAATCATAGATTATCAAATAGTTTTCAGCCAATAATTTCATCTTCTCCTTTCCTTCTCCCAGACTGTGTACCGCTAAGGATTTAGGGAGTGTCCGCTATGTGTCACAGGAAAACCAACTTCCCAGAAATTCTCTCACTTGTTGAATGCAGTTGAGCACAATCAGTGTCTTGAGCAATAAGTGTAGGTCTTTTCTCCTTTTTCTGCTGCTATATCCACGTAATAAATTTCACATTCCTTATATGTATAACTAAGCAACTTTTTCTCTCTTCCTCTGAATCGCCTCTGTGTGATGGAAATTTTGTAAACTAGTCTTCATCTGCTACTTGAAGGAAACTACCTGCCGAATAAAGTTCATATTCTTCATATGTTGTCCAATCAAACACTGTTTCCAAGTTATCTTTGCTTTGACTTTCATCGTTTGAATTGTTTTTTTCTTTTTTGGCTTTCCCTTCCTTCACATCTCCTCCATTTGGTTCTGTTATTGTTCTCAGAATGCTTTTTTTTCATAGCACTCACTACCTTTTAATTAAATGTTTATCTGTGCTTATTTATTTAATGTCTAGTTTCCTACTACATGACAAATATTTAAGGTTCAGATCCATGTCTGCTTTTTGTTGTTGCTTAGTTTAGGTTGAGTATTTTTGTTGTTCAGTTTTTTATGGGTCTCCTTGGGGGAAAAGGAAGCCTTTGTTTTTTTATTTTATTAATTTTGGAGGGGCTGGGGATCAAACTCAGGACCTTGTGCCTGCAAGGCAGGCAGAGGCACCATTGAGCTAAATCCCCTACCAATTTGCTTTTTTAATTACTATTCTTCCAGGCAGCATGAAACTCTGACACCTGTTAGATGGTAAATAAATATCTATTTACTCAAATATTAAATATTCCAGAGACTCTAGTAGGCTGGGCCCACTGGATTTGTTCATCAGAAGGTCACTGGAGACTTTATAAAAAAAATAGTGAAAGCAGAGCTAGCTGGAATATCCAAAGGCAGCAGACTGAAAAAGGCTGGGGGCTTAGGGAGAAGAGATATAGTGTACTCATCTTTATGCAGCACGACTTGAAATTATAATGGTAGAAACAAAAGTGCATGACTCTGCCCAGTGAGTTGTGCCAATCATGCACACTTGTTTCAGAGTTCCATACCATCTTTATGTATTTGTGATTCAGAATAAATACCTTGGAGGTGCTTCATTTGGTATGGCAAAAGCTTAATTGGACCTTGTGCTATTGGCATTTATTTAAATGTCAGTAAAACTCCCACAGATATTAAATTTTATAAGTAATCATTCATGAAGCCTTCTTTAATCAACTTTTCTTTAACTATTTCAATTTTTTATCAGGTCCATTTATTTCCCCTGTGATGACCTAAGAATTGATTTTAGGTAATAAATTGACTATGTTCTCCCAGAGCACATTTTCCTGAAGAGTTTGAAAACATTTGCCTACATTAATCTAGGTGATAATTGCAGTAGATCCCAAGCCACAGTAAAAAGGAAATAATGAGTAGCATCTGTCAACCTTAATGTCAAGGAATGCCCTTGCATTTTTCCGACAAGTGAAATAAATCGATCCACACATCCAATGAGTCAGTCAATCAGCACGTGTATGAGCTCCAACCACGAGTCACATCTGGTAATGAAATGACACCTATCACACTGTGTCTGTTTTCAGAGTTCATAGTCCAAGTGGTCGGGCAGACTTGAAAGCACATAGAAACAGCAAAAAGATTCAGCGACTACTGACAGAGAGACATATAAAAGGCAGAAGAAAATGGTGGAGTTGGGGGCAATATAGACGTGAGAAAGACTTCCTGACTTGAGCTTTATCTTTAAAGGGAGGCTGGAGCAGGAGGAACAGGGAGGAAAGGTGGTCCAGGCATGATGAAGAAACAGATTAAAGGCTCACCATTATTCTAACACAGTACTTGAGATAATTAACTTACCAAGAGGAAATGTTTATTTTGATTTGCAGCTTTGGACTGTCAACCCATGCTCAGTTTAGCCCTGTGTTTTCGGTCCTGTGATGAGTCCTCACATCGTGGCCGGCAGTGTGTTGTGCAGCAAAGCAGTTCACTTCTTGGTCAGGAGGCAAAAGAGAAGAGGAAGAGGCTGAGGTCCCACTATCCTTTTCAAGGGCACACCCACAAATGACCCAAAAGTAGGGCTGCTAGGCCTCACCTCTTACAGTTTCCTTTACCTCACTGTTGTTCCAATGGGCACAAAGCTTCGGAGACCATACCTGATCCCAACTATATGACTGACTCAGAGGCATGAAGCACCAGGGCACCTTGGACATGCTACATATTAGGCACCTGTGGGCCACAAGGCATGGAAGGAGGTTAGGGAAAAATGAGATCTGAGAGGTAAGTAGGGGTCATATCACAGGGGGTCTTATATGCCACGCTGAATTTTAGTTTATATTCTTGTGTACTGTGGAGACTCTGAAGTATTTTAAGTGGGGAGTGACTTGGTAAAATGTACCTTTTAGAGAAATCACTCTGGCAGTTGTTTAAAGTTTGGATTAGAAAGTTTGAGCCTGGAGATATTTTGTTTATTTATTCAAATATTTTAAGTGCCCTTTAAGTGAAAGATATTGTTTTAAATTCTAGTTATGAACCAAAGACAAGATCTCTTCTCCCAAACCACATTCTAGCAGAGGCAAATCGATTCTAACCAGACAAGTGAATAGATAAAAAAGGGAATAAATGAACAAAAAACAGATAATAATGTTACTAACTCTACAAAAAATCAAATGAGCTGATATAAAAGTTAGTGTCTAGGGCCTACCTTAAAATGCACATCTAATAGGATCTCTCTGAGCAGAATCTGAATGACAACAACAAAATTTTTTAAAATTTACCTTTGTGTGACACTACAGATAATATTGAAAGAAATGTCCATTTTCAAGTTCTAAAAAGTGAGAGAATTAAATCTTGTGACTATTAGTGTTTAAAAATTTCCACTTATTAATTCCTTTAAATTAAAAGGTAGCTGACAGGGTCCTGATCTCTAAGTGAAATAGCTAGAAGATTAAACAATTATTAACAGAAAAAAGAAATGACCAAACATTAAGGGTATTAAGAGGCAAATGACTATTGTGAGAAACAGGGAATGGCTGCCTGCAGGCTACCTAATGTATTTTATTTATTTTTTAAAATAAATTTCATTGGTACAATTTAAATATACGTAACGATCATATTCATCAAAGGGAATTCATACCTGTACATGATATATCTTGATGTCTCCTTTTCTCCCAATCTCCTCCCCACCCTTAAGTACCAAGGCTTTGTTTCTATTTTTTTCCTTCTTTTCTAGTTCATCTCCTCCTCCTTTTCATGTGTTTTAGACAGAAAATACAAACTCATGTCCCTCTTAGCAAAATGCCATAGGTAGATCAGGGCAAGACAAACCTACACAAAGTTGGGGGATGCTGCTGATGTCTCATGAAGAATGGAAGCAAATATTCCTAGTTCCTAGAATTTAGCAATTCCCTCTTCTTGCTCCCATCTCCCTGGCTGGAGCCCTGGCAGATGGCATTCTCAGAGGGCTTTCTTGTGGATTCACAGTATGAAGTGGGTTTGCATCAAGAACAAATATAAAACTGAGAGTGGAGGTTCCTATCTATGATTGTCATAGAGACCGATTTTTCCAACAAAGATTTGGCAGTGAGGACCAACAACCTATGATGGCAGAAAGATGAGAAAGAGAATGGTAAATTCATCAATCTCTATAGTTTAGAGCTTGTGGTCTGATTCACGGGTGTAATTAAATTGCCTAGAAATCGCTCTAAAAATATTGCCTTCTCTATCCTACACTTTTCCTCATCTATTAGTTGGGTAATTGCCAGTGGTATATAAACGTAACTTGATCTTTATCATTTTATTAAAATGCCCTTTCTGGATTCCACACTCTCTTCTTTGCACAAAACTTCTTGAAAGAATTCACTATTCACTGTCTCTAATTTCCTCCCCCAGTTTTCTGTTACCACACTGTAATTAGGCTTTTGCCACCACTTCCTCAAGTTGCTTTTCCAAGGTCATTGAGGATCTCCATATTGTGAAATCAAGTGGTCACTTCTCAGTTCTCATCCCACTTGATGTATTGGCAGTATTTAGTACAGCTGATCACATTCAGATTTTTGGAAATATTTTGTTAGCTTGGAGTTCATTATAACATATTAGTTGTCTGCATTGCTAGTTTATCTATCTTTTTCTCCAGGGCTGACCCCTCAACCCTCAGTTTCCAGACTAACTCTCCTCTTAGGACCTACTGGCTTTACGTACTGTGTATGTTGGCATTGGCTAGATTTACATGTCCAGAAATCTTGATTTATTTCTGTAATCATATACTCACCAACACCATGAGGTTGTCCAAAAGATGCCTCAAAATTAAAAAGCCCCAAACTGGGCTCTAATTCTCCTGCCACTCAGATTTGGATCACTCACAATTTTTCCTATCAGTGTTATCTATCCTTCCATCTCTTCAAGTCAAAAATTTCACAATTAATGTATAATTTCCTCAAAGTTGGAATTTTTCTGTATTCAAGTGTAAAGGACCCTAGCAAAATGGCCTAGATTCCTTAGACAAGGGACGTGATGTCACAAGTGCCATAAATCTTTCTCCCAGCCTTCCCCCAGTGGAATGTGTCCACTCACTAGGATGATTGTGCTCTCTGGAACTGGAAATACCCAAACTTTTCTGGGACTACTGAAAATTGATTCTAAGTTGACACTCTTTCCTGGGAATCTGAAATGCCAGTGTGGTCCATCAGATGAAGCAGGGATTTATAGAAGTCAGGTGATAAGTGGAATTTGGGCCTAAATCTCACAGTGGGTCCAGAATCCTACCTTGTGATAATTTTCTTAGAGTCTCAAGGATTAATTGATTTGACATTCTCAACCACTAGCATAATCTTCACTTAAAGCGTTGGTTAAGATTATGGACTCTTAGAGTTAGCCTGCCTGGGTTCGAGTTTTAGATATGACACTAGCTGTGTCAATTTGAGAAAACAACTTTTCTCTGCCCCAGTTTCCTAATCTTAAAATGGGGTAATAATATCCCATAAGAATGGTACAAGGATTAAATAAGTCAGTATGTGTTAAATGTTTAGAATAGTGCCTGCACATCATAAATAGTACATAAATGTTGGTTAAGTAAAATCCTTAATTTCTTTCTTTATTACACACTCCCTCGGATCAGTCTGAAAATCCCTTTGGCTTTATTCATTTTTATTTTGTTTTGTCATTGCTTCTTTTTAAAAAAAAAAAAAAAACTTTTCAGAGTCCAAAGGTGAAGTAGAAGGACCATTAGTCTCTATTGGAGACTGGATATAAGCCTGTAAGGGCAAGTAAACAAGATCTCAAAACAGAAAGTAAAAACACAAAGGAATGGAAATTATGACACAGTTTTTTTAAGGGCTTGGAGGACAGATGCAGACATTGAAACTGTGAATAATAGGACTTCCAAATGAGGGAAAGGAACAGATGTATGAATGCATTAATTAAGGAAATAATAGACGAAATTTTTCCTGGTTTGAAGAAAGACTCAATTCTGCAAATTTAAAGTGCTCACTGAGTTTTAGGCAAGATTTATGGGGGAATTTTTTAAAAATAAAAGACACTTTGACATATTGTGGCAGAGTTACTAAATTCAAATATAAAAATATTTTCAGGCTGCCAGACATAAAAACTACATTACATACCCAAGGAAAGAACCAACATGACTTGGACTGACACATGAAATAGAAGATAACCAAAGAATTACAGAGCACTCAGGATCCAGCCTCAGTGCCTACTTCCTGATGAGAGAGCTATAGTTAACCTCTTGGGGTGAAAGACAGGTGTGTATAAGCATAGAAAAATTTGGAGCTATTCACCTACATATTCCATCTATGTATACACTTCAGAGAGGGCTGCAAAGCAAGAAAACATGAATCAGAAGAGTTCCCAGTGGGACATAAGGTGGAGATAAAACAGCTATGATGGGATGAGTTTCTCTGTCTCTGTCTGCCTCTATCTCTCTGTTTCTCTGTGTGTGTGTGTGTGTGTGTGTGTGTGTGTGTATGCATGCACGTGTATGTGTGTGTAATTGCCCACTTAGGTGTATATCTATTTTGTACACTTAGAAGTATAAATGTTTATACACACAGAAGGAAGATCATACAAAACTCTGAAAGTCACAAAACTCTAAAGAGGAGAAATTAAGTAAAGGAGGAAAGTAAAAATGTCTTAAGATTTTATCTAAAATAATATAGGGAAACAAAAATATTATAGATGTAGAAGAGAGCAATGAGAAAATTAAACACTTTGATGGGGACTAGAGTTAGTATTGTTTTTTCATATTATGTAGAAGCAAAGAAATAAGTGATACCACAGGAGTGAAGAGAGTAGAAGAGTAATCCTTATAAGAGCGAGAAAGGATAAAATCTTTAAATTTAATGAGGAAATGGAGAGCATCAATAGCACCAATGCTAAGAGAAGACTAAAATAAAAACAGTATGATATATATGAGATGCAATGAATGAAATAAAATCAGTCATTCGATATTCAGTTAAATGTTATGAGACTGGATTCATCTTTTTTTTCAGCCTTAATTGAGTTTATTGGTACATTTAGGGATACAGTACAGTTACATTCATTGTTGGGATCTTGTACCTTTACATGACAAGTCTTGGTTCTCATTTTTTCCCCTTGTCCCTGCCCTCCCTTCACCCCCTCGTCCCCTCCCCATCTACAACCACTTTATTTCCATCTTTTCATTATCTCACTTTTTTTCTTTTCCCTTTTTACCCTTC
>NW_022900928.1:58223620-58224638 GCF_012274545.1 Fukomys damarensis
TTCTCATTTATTTGTAAAAACTGTCTAATTTCTTCTTTAATTTCCTCTGTAATCCATTGATTGTTTAGGAGAGTGTTGTTCAGTTTGCATGTGCTTGTGAAGTTCCTACAGTTTCTTATGCTATTGAACTCCAGCTTGATTGCACTGTGATCTGATAATATACAGGGGATGACTTCAATTATTTTGCATTTATTCAGACCTGTTCTGTGAGCCAGTATGTGGTCTATTTTGGAGAATGATCCAAGTGCAGCCGAAAAGAATGTATATTCTGCTTTTTGGGGGTGGAATACTCTATAAACATCTATTAAGTCCATGTGTTCCAAAGCTTGGTTCAGTTCTATTATTTCATCGTTGATTTTCTGACTAGATGATCTGTCAATTTGTGATAGTGGGGTATTTAAATCCCTCACTACAATTGTATTAGTGCTTATTTGATTTTTCATGTTACTTAATATTTGTTTTATATAGTTGGGGGCATTAATATGTGGTCCATATATGTTTATGATTGTCAACTCTTCCTCTTAAATTGTTCCCTTTACAAGGATGTAGTGTCCTTCTTTGTCTCTCATAATGAGTTTTAGTTTGAAATTTACTTTCTCTGAGAATAAGATTGCTACCCCTGCTTTTTTCTGGGCTCCTGACTCATGGAGAATTGTTTTCTTATATAGTTGGGGGCATTAATATGTGGTCCATATATGTTTATGATTGTCAACTCTTCCTCTTAAATTGTTCCCTTTACAAGGATGTAGTGTCCTTCTTTGTCTCTCATAATGAGTTTTAGTTTGAAATTTACTTTCTCTGAGAATAAGATTGCTACCCCTGCTTTTTTCTGGGCTCCTGACTCATGGAGAATTGTTTTCCATCCTTTCACTTTCAGTGTCTGGGCTTCCTTTTGCACTAGGTGTGTTTCTTGTATACAACATATTGTTGGATTTTGCTTCTTAATCCATTCTGCCAGTCTATTTCTCTTGATTGGTGAATTGAGGCCATTAACATTGATGGTTACAACTGATATATT
>NW_022900928.1:58224733-58235127 GCF_012274545.1 Fukomys damarensis
AGCTGGTTTGGTGTTTATGAAATTTCTCAGGTGTTCTTTGTTGTGGAAGTATCTTATTTCTCCATCAATTTTGAAAGAGAGTTTTGCAGGAAACATCAGTCTAGGTTGGAGGTTATTTTCTTTTAGGACTTGGAATACCTCACTCCAGGCTCTCCTTGACCTAAGGGTTTGTGTTGAAAAGTCTGCTGTGATTCTAATTGGCTTTCCTTTGCATGTGATTTGTTTCTTATCTCTTGCTGCTTGTAGTATTTTGTTTTTCTGTTGTATTTCTGGGATCTTGATTATTATATGTCTAGGTGTAAATTTTTTTGATCGTGGCTAGTTGGAGTTCTATATGCCTCACTTATCTGTATGTCTAATTCTTCCCTTCTGTTTGGGAAGTTTTCTGTCATTAATTCTGTGAAGAGCTTTTTTAGGTCATTTGCGTTTTCTCCCGCTTTTTCATGAATTCCTATCAGTCTTATGTTATTCTTCTTTGCATCGTCTAGAAGTTGTTGGATTGATTTCTCATGATCCCTTACTGTTTTTGAGAACTCTTTTTTCACGGTCACTGACTGCGATCCTAACTTCTATGTCTGAAATTCTATCTTTGCAATCTTTTATTCTGTTGTGTACAGTTTCAGAAGCGTTTTTAATCTCCTGGATATCTATTTGAATCTGTTTTATGGATTCCATTTCTTTCCTCTGTTGGGCATTCATTGTTTCCATTTCTTTCTTATAAAATTTTTTTTTTTTTTTTGTACTGGGGATTGAACTCGGGTCCTTGCGCTTGCAAGACAGGCCACCAAACCACTGCCCATTTCTTTCTTATGCTGAGTCTTCATGGCTTCTATCACGGTCTAGAGCTCATCTACTTTTTTGTCAGTTTCTGTTCTAAAGTCTCAAATCATGACTTCCATTTTGCTCATCATCTCTATGGTGAACTGGGAAATTTTTTCTGATTTGAATTTTTCTGGAGCTGATTGATCTGTTTTGTTACCTCCTGTGCTATGGGTCCAAGGTGTCCTGCTGGTTCACTATCAGACTTTTCATCCTCATTTGTCCTACTGGTTGCCATTGTTGAACTGGAAATCTGTCTTTGTGTCTTGCTTAAGTGTATTCTCATTTTTATTTTTGTTGTTGGGTTGTCCTTCTTTAATTTCTGAGTATTACTTAAATCTTCCTGATATAGTTGAGTTCTAGCTTTTGAGTTTCTAATGACTCATAGACATCCTCATTTTCATAATATCAGAGAAAATAACTCATTAAATCAATCACAATCCTTTATTCCAGTTGATACATTCAGCAGCCCAATAGGATCGAGCACAGCTTGCAAACTGACCACTTGTGGTAGTCATTAATCTATCACCTTTAAACCATGTGAATTAAATTAATATCAAGAAGCAACCCAAAATATGTTTGCAGTAAATACGCTTTTCAATATAGCATCTTTACCATTTAGGGTGGGGGGGGTTAGACTGAGTTAGGATGAGAGGAGTAGTTAAGTGAAAGAACTGGAGCAGGTTTGAAATGAAACCAGAGGATGTAGAATTACCTTACTATCTTTATGAAGCTATTAACTTCAGAGGGGATAGACAGAGTGCAGGAATAAGGACAAGAATATATCCCCTTAACAGTAACAGGCACTTGACTTCCCTTGAAGCTACGGAGCCATGAGTGAGGTAAAATGACTGGAGAAAAGAACATAAAGAGGAAAAAAAAAGGAAAAATAATAAAAGAAGAAGTCTGAGTTAGGGCAGGAGCAGGAATGAAAAGGGAGATGACCAAGAGACTGAGTTGGAGAGAGAGGACAGAAAAAAGAAAGAAATTTTAGGGTGGAATGAAGAAAAGAAAAAAAAGAATTTGAAGGGCCTCTTTCAGACTATGTCTCTGTTGTCATCTTATACCACATGTACAGCCATATGCAGAACCGAGTCCCCTGGTCTCAGCTAGCCAATGGCAGGTCCCCCCGAGTGAGACTGACCTCAGTCCACAAGGCCTAACTTGAGTGTCCCAACTCGCAGGGTTGAAGTCCACTCAGTTCTATTACAGGTTTCCCTGCTCTTTCTTTAATGTTCAAAGTTGGGCGATCAGAAAACTAACCTTCATGAGCACCTATGACTCTGCAGAGTGGGTCCAAGGACTGGCCCAATCAGGAGGTTTGAGAATGGGGGGCAGGTGGTGGGGGTGTTTCAAGGGCACCCGTGGGGCTACCTTCCTTACTGGATCTGGTGTCATGCAGTCCGGGAGATCACGCACCCACCAGGTGGTCCCGGACAGGCAGCTGGAGAGATCTCCTCCAGGGTCCTTGGGTCCTTACTGGATCTAGTGGCGCACAGTCTGGGAGATCACACACCCACCAGGTGGTCCCAGACAGACAGCTGGAGAGTGGATTCATCTTTTTAAACCTAAGGCTTTCAGACTGGCCTTTAAAAATCAGATATATCTATTTTCAAAACACAATTAAAGTTCCCTTTAATGTTGGGGGAAAAATAAATGAACATATCAGGAAAACATATTTTTAAAAGAGAGAAAGAAAAAGGTGAGAGGATAGCAGTAATAACTATCTTTATTAGCCAATGCAGCGTTTAAGATTAAGAGCATTAAACAGGACAAAGAAAGTGATAAAACATGAAGGTACCATTTATGAAATAGGTATAATAGTCACGTATATACACAAACCAAATATTTTAAAGGCTATATATAAGAAGCAAAATCTACTAAAACTCTTTTCTAAATTAAGACACAGACCTTGTTTTATTTATCCCTGTGTTCATTGTGGTTGGCCAGGTTTATGCTTGCATATAGACTCTAGAGTGCAATTAATCTTAGAAGAAGAGCACCTTTGGGTATAATTCTAGTTTTCAAGGATGGCACATGGTCTTCTTGTCTTGAAAGTCTTTGATCTCACCACACTGCACTATGTCCATGGGCTCAGGTCAATCCATCAAAAGGATCACAGGGCTCACTGAGGCAGGGAGTCATGGGACACACACTAAGAGACTGTTCAGACACTGCTGGTGCAGTGCCTGGGCTGGCCCTTCCAACGTGGACCTACAGAGACCTATAGTTCTTGAGGAGAGGACTTCTGACCATCAGCCTGTAGCACTCTTACCCAACACTTTACCTCATGAGGTAAGGAGTTTTGCAGTCCTGAAGGGAGATCTGGAATATCTCTTTGTCTCCTCTTCAGGCCATTCCCCAGATTCATCCCCACGACTAGCTAAACACTCATTTCCCATCAGTTTCAACAACATGTTTTAAGCATACAGTGTGGATATGACCCTTTTCTGGACTGCTTTTTGAAGGCTGACTTTTCCAAGATTTCTCCCAGTTCTGACAGTGAGCCAAAGCCCTAGGACCCATACTCTACTTCAGAGTGTTCCATGGGCAGGAATGCAGGGTTTGTGGGTAGAAGTCCACAGGCGACTGTGACCCCTCGACAGTTCCATCACGCTGAGGTAAAAAATGAGAGCTAAGTGAAGCAGAGTGAATTTTTAATGATATTAAATCTATTTCATCTTAAAGGTTATTCCGTTTCTCTCTCCCTCTACTAGGGATTGATCATGGGACCTTTGTACTGAGCTACATCTCCATTCCATTTTTGTATGCTTTGTTTTCTTTTGTCTTGACAGGTTCTCCTTAAATTGCTAAGTTGCCCTGGCTAGAACTTGTGATCCTTCTGTCTCAGCCTCCCAGAGTGCTGAAATTATAGGCATGCACCACTGCGCCTGGCTTTAAAGGTCAGTCTTTATCTTGATAATGGTCTTCCTCTTTTTTAGTTTTAAAGTGGCATTTCTTTTATGAGAGTAGATAGTAGAGGATTTTTTACATGTTCTTAGTAGAATAAATAAAAAGTTGAGAACTCCATGACTCCCAAAAGTATATGTATGATTGTGTGATATATTGCTCTTTGAACTCCAGAATGTGGGGGCCCCTGCTCCCTATGGTTTCCTTTCTATAGTTCCAGGGGTAAGCCATGTTAAAGGGTATAATGCAGTATTGCCTCAGTCATCTCTCTCTCTTTGTTAGTATTCCTTGGACAGCAGTTGAAATGGTTCTGTTATTCAAGGAGCTGGATTTGCTGTTGAGGCACATTGGGCTGCACAGTGCACAGTCCCACCCAGGAAGTAGACAGAGGCTGCCTTGTGAAGTGTTGCTCAGTCTGGTGCTTCCTGACTCTTTTTAAGTTCCCAAAGCAGTCTGTCCCCACATTACCAATAGATCAAATAAGCCGCAAATCTTGATCCCTAGCATAATCATAATCCCCTGTTATTGCAAAGGAAAGGATTTCAAATGCATATTTAGCAGTCATCACATATATGACAAATTTGACCTGAATCTGTCTTCAAAATTCAAAAGAAAATTTGTGATTATGATTATACCAATACCACACTGATGGACAAGTTTTATCTTCATCCTCCAGAATTCTTAAAGGATTTCTAATGTTATCTCTATCATTTAGCAATTAAAATTGTAGGGAGTTTACTTTAAACTAGAATTGGGTTTGGAAGTTTGGCTCATTTGAAGTGGCTTACTTATGACTGGCAATTTATTGTACTTCATTCTATCACAGGAAGCACCGTAGGATAAAGAACTTGGGTCTATATAACAACAAAGATTTGAGTTAGAATCTTGACTAAAAATTGCTGGGCAGTTGTGTTAACGTTCAGCAGTCTTTTAACTTCTGCAAGTCTCAGTCCATCATTTGTAAAATAGTTATCAATAGCAGGCAGTTGCAATGCATTGTTAGAAAATACAAAGAAAATGCTAGTGTTTTTCCCCCCAAAAAATCTAAAAAGCCATAAATTTTTACTTTCAAATGAACTTATGATGCCTTTTTCTGCTTTTGATATTTTTTTTTAATTGGAAGGGAGAATTGGGGAAGGCAGTATAATTCTCAAGTTTATGAGTTGCACAAATGATTCTAGAGTAAAATGGGTCTTTTGCCAAATGTTTTGCCTACTCCAAATGCCAAATATGCAACATATCAAACAAGAGCCCCAAGTGATCTCAGCTTCAATTTCACACTACTTGTTGCTTTAGCCAAACAGTCTCTTGAGCCTGGTACCTCATTGCTGAGTCACCATTGACTCAGAGATTTATAAATACCACTACTTGAATCACTTAGAGTTTTCTTTAGTGCTTCCCTATCTCACTCTAAAAGTTTCAATTAAGCTTGACCCCAGGAAGAGAGTGATATCTGACAAGTTCACTTCCCACATTTGTGAGGCTGCTAAGACTATGACGTACATGATACATTTATAAGAAAGAACATTCTAAAAATAAGTATAATGTATTCTCATTCAACTCACTAAATAACTGATGTAACTTGAAGACAGTAAGCTGCACTCATCAGTTTTCTCTTAACAGCTTTACTAAATGTCAAAAAGAAACTGAAATGTTCTAAATAAGGATACCACTCTAATTCCTTACAAGGTAAATTAAAATGCATGATTTTTATCAGAAAAATTTGCTTTAAAAACATGATATAAATAGATAATGTTCAGAATCTAATTCTCATTTCGTAAGAATATTTTAAAGCTAACACTCAGGAAGACAGCTAAGGTGCCATGTTGAAACCAGCTGAAATGTAACTGCTGGTACATAAAATAATTGTAGCAAAAGATTTACTTAAAGAATAAGGGACAAGAAATAACAGACTAATGCACAAGTATCCAACAATATTAGAGCCAACTCATTAGCTATGCTAACAAAAATATACAGCAGCAACAATGATCCAGAAACCCTTCACATTTGCTTTTGTATAATAATTTGCAGTACATTTATCCTTCCAATTGTATCTAAAACCTATTAGCTTCTTGTGGGTACTTATTACATGATAGATGAGGAAAGATATCCAGGAGTACCTTGAGGGTACAGAGAAGTCAAGGAGAGGAAATTTTGCCAGAGATAATCTACAAAATAAATTGTGTCCATTGAGAGAAAGAAGTGAGTCAGGAACACTAACTGAGGAGGAGGGAGGCCAGTCACATGCTTCACAGATCCAGTCATCAGCCACCAGATGAGCAGCCCAACGGTTGCAAGTACTCCTGCTCACTTCAGTTGCTCTCCGTACCTCCTGTCCGGCACATATCCCATCCCTCTAGAGCTGTTGTGGTTATAGTGCTCAGGACAACAGGCCTCACAAAAGGAGCATTTTCAGGGGACAAGACCAAAGGAAGCTTATATGAATGGATCAAAGGATGAATGAGCTGAACCTTAGGGTGAGAGCAATGTGAAAAGCAAATTTGCAAATAAATCTTATTAGGGAACTGCAGCTAACTCTTAAGAATGAAATGAAATGCAAAACTCAATTTATGCAAAATTCTCTATAATCTTTTGTATTACAAAGAAGTGACTGGTCTCTTTCAAATCCTTTTCCCAGAAAGAGATAAAATCATAAAGGTAAAATATTTGAACAAAAATTTCAAAAAAATTACTAAAAGTAAACCATGTTGCCAACACCAGTTGAGCAGATAATGTTACCTGTAAAGTAAAGATGAACAAGATTAGAGATCTTGCTGAAAGCCAACATAGTCAACTCTACTGCCCTGGAAATTGTGTGATGCTGTGAGATGTTAAGCAGATCTTGAGAAATTTCACTAGCAATTTCTAATGAGGGTGAGAACAAGCAGTAAGGGAAAGCAGCAGTTGAACAGAACCACAGATTCAGAGGCTGTCTGGCTGAGCAGAAAAAGCCAGCCTGTAGGAACATCAGAAAAGTTGGCAGCCTGTTCAGCTTGCTCCTTGCCCAGGTTCACAGGGGAATGCTGACACTGGAGAGCACTTTCCTAAAATGGAAGAGGAAGTAGGACCTTAAATTGCACTTTCATTCCAATTTTAGTATATGTGCAGCTGAAGTGAGCACCTAAATTGCACTTTCAAAGAACAATGAAGGACCATGAAAAAGACATGCTCTCTCCTTAAAGAAGTATTGGAGTAAGGCCACCAGGAAACGCTGCTGGCTCCAATAGTTTTCTCTTATCTAAATTTTTTATCTACTTGGCTACTGTTATATTAAAATACCCACCCAAATTAGAAGCACAGCTCTCTGAAATGCCAGGACACATGTTCCATCTAGGCAAGTTAAAGCCCCAAGGAAGAAGGCATACCCATCCTGTATATGTGGAGTACAGGCTAGGGTGAACAGAAAACCAAACATGAAAATTCTGGCCTCTGATCTTAACAAAACACAATCTCTGTGACAAATTCATAGATCCCTCGCTTACTTTCTGACCCACATATGACCCACCCACACACACACATACACATCCCTGTTCTACTGTATTCCAGGGGTTGAATGATCAAATAGATATTTTTCAACAATATCCAACTTCCAGAGTATCTGTGAGGGAACACATACACACACATGCACACACACTCAACTGGCTGGAGTAAACAGTTTCTCCTCAGTCCATTAAATGCCAAAGGTGATGGAATTACATTAATTTTTAAGGGGAATAGCTATGTTTCAAGAGCTCTGTCTCTCAGTAAGTGTCCTTTTCATATGCAAATAAAAGATCTGATCAAATATGAAAACTCTCAGAAAGTGTAACACATATAGTCTCTACAGAAAACTGACTCCACAAGAGGTAGTGAGGACAAAAAGGAAATATAACTAAAAGAGTCTCAGATGTAGATGACTTAGTGAGACCCTATCTGCAAATAAAAAATAAGAAGGGGCTGAGAATGTAGCTCAGTGCAAAGGGCTCAGTCCGCAATACTGAAAAATATAAGATATATATTCAAAGTGCCTCAGAAAATTTAAGGTAGTGAAATATACAGTAAACCAGTATTCACTACAAAAAAGACAAATAGTGGGGAAAAAATCCATAAGTTACAATATAACCATCAAGGTAGAAATCCAAGAAAAAGGAATATTAACTGTAATAGTGGCTTTTGTTAAGAAAAAATTATATATAATAAATATTATCTATTGCAAACATATGTGCCCAATTATAAAACATACTATAAATATATCATAAAGACTTAGAAACATATTACTATGGATATGAAAAAAATAACACCATCCCACTCCTAAAATATAAGATAAACATAAATAATAAAACTAAAAGTACTTTAATAGCTTTATAAATGCCAACTTTGTATAGAACATCATAAATTCAGACTACCATGGAATATATATGTAAACTAATTGTATATTAGGTAGCAACATATAAGTCTCAACAATTTCAAAATGTTGAAACTGTATCATCTCTAACTACAATGCATAAAAAACCTATAAATAATCATAAAGAAACCACAAAGAATCTCCAGTTAAAAAAAGGTAGGAAAGGAAAGGAAAAGAAAGAAAAAAGGAAAGCATAGAGAATGGTAAACAGATGAAGGAAGGAAGGGAGGGAAAGAGCCTTAATTTAAGTAACTCCTGAGTCAGAGAGGAAATAAAAACTATAACTGTAGACTATTTGGATATTATAATGGAACATTATATATGAAAGCTTCTAAAATATAATGTGTACTGATTCTCAGAGGAAAGATGCTTAACTTTATTTGCTTTTCTTACTTAATAGGTCCTTTCTCTTTATCACTTTCTTCATTTATTTGTCTAGATGGTCTTTTCTCAATTCTGTTTAGACTATGCCAAGAAAAGGGTGGGAGACAATGAAGCTAAAGTAAAGTTGAAATTACTGGAGGAAATATTTACCACATGAAAGATCACATCAATCGTTTCAGAAGGCTTCTTCATGAGCCTCTGTGATAGTGATGAAATAAGATAAAGTTTTATGATCCAAAGAGTCATGCTGCTAAAAGATGATTGCCCAAATCATGCCTCAGTCTATACCTAAGCTCCCCACTTCCTTCCTAATGAATGGCTGACTTTAAAGAGAACAGATGTTTATTTTGATGAATGTAATAAGTGCTCATGGAGCACTCTCTGTGTGTCAGGAACTATTCTAAGTACTTGTCATGGATTGATTCATTTGATCCTCACAGTACAAGATGCAACACCCAATTTTAGAATATTAGCATCTTTTCAAGTATTCAATGTATTTATTACTGAAAGTTTTAATTTTCTGCATCATCATTTGCAATTTAGAAAAACAAGTTATCCTTTTCTCATCTGGTAACCAAATAGCCACACAGAGAAGCAAGTCAGAGAATCAGAAGTTCTTTGGTTTTACCAGACTGGCATGTCCTCTGTTTTTCTAATATTTCTATTATGTATCCCTAAAAGACCATAAGACCTGCTGTTAGCTCCTGTCATCTAAAACTATTAAAAATTACAAGTTTGCTAAAATTGTCTCCTTTGGACTTGATACAATCTAGCATCACCTTTCCAACTGATGTTAAATGATATTTTTCCTAATTATGATAACACAAAATGAACTAGTGTGCTTAACATATATCCAAATATTAAAATTTTTTGAGCTCTACACTTATGGAAGCAAAAACAACTGAGTAGCACTAATAATGTTAAAAAGCATTATCTAGGGTGAAGGGAGGGCAGAGGAATGGGGGAAAATAAGAATCAACTTATATCATGTAAAGGTACAAGATTCCAATGATGAATGTAACTGTATTGAATACCTAAAATGTACCAATGAAGAAAAAAGGAAAAACAATAAAATAAAAAGTGTCAATCAGTGCTAATACACAGTTGTAACTGATCAAAGAACAGTTGCAATGGTGTTTTGCAACGAGTCATGCTTTAATATTTTACATAACTTTATTAAAATTAAAAATTAGATGAATATAGTTTACCAAACAAAAATATTCCAATGAAGTTACTGTAAATTTAGCCTGTGAGGTCATTGAAAATTATCTCAAGTCTCTAAAGACAACCAGTTTCTTTTTAATAATGCTTAAAGGAAAATAGTCTTTCAGCTCTGAGTGAATTAATCTTCTGGGATCTTTTTTCTTTAAGCAGAAATTCCTCTGCAAGTATATGGTGTAATATAACCTACAAAAAAGAGGGGGGATGATCCTAGGCAAATAACCAAATGAAGAATAAAAATTGATTAGTCCATTCAAGTTCATTTTCCCTTATTATGTCTGAGAAGAACTATCATACTTTAATTCTTAATCAGCTAGAAATGATGGGTGAATGTTCCTAATAGAAAGTGGAAATGCTCATATTCGGATGTTTAATACGCTAAGCAGGAGTACATCTTGCTCCACAGTGGAGTGGATCTAATAAAAGATACCCCTCTAGAATAGCAAAGGGACACTCAGAGACAGAAAAGGAGTTGTTTTATTAGCTTTCATACTCCAGTAAAAAAGTTCAGTTGGAGCCCGGCATGGTGACACACACCTGAAATCCCAGCACTCAGGAGGCTGAGGCAGGAGGATCGCTATGAGTTCAAGACCAGCCTGAGCTACATAGTGAGTTCCAGGTCAGTCTCAACTACATAATGAGACCCTGTCTCAAAAAACAAAGCAAAACAAAAGAA
>NW_022900928.1:58236304-58271981 GCF_012274545.1 Fukomys damarensis
CATTCAAAACAAAAAGGACCCCATTAAAAAAAAAAAAAAAAAAAAAAGTTCAGTTTGGGGCCGGGCATTTAGCTCAGTGGTTCCGGCACCTGCCTTGCAGGCACAAGGACCTGAGTTTGATACCCGGTACCAACAAAAAAAAGAAGTTCAGTTGGCAGATTCATTCAACATATATCCTCCATCATTATCTCCCTTTACTGTTCATGGGTGGGGGGGGGGCGTTGAGACAGGGTCTCACTATGTAGTTGAGACTGACCTGGAACTCACTGTGTAGCTCAGGCTGGTCTCGAACTCACAGCGATCCTCCTGCCTCAGTGCGTGTACCACCACGCCTGGCTCCCTTTATTGTTCCTGGTACTAGTAAACTACTTGTTATGCTATACTGCTGGTTATTATTTGTTAGGTTATTAGAAAGTGAATCATTTTTTTCCCTTTCTCAGAAGGAGCATCCGAACTAAAAACTATCTTTCCAGGTTGTTCCAAGGCTTTCTTTTCATAGAATGAGAATAATGGGGAATATGCTGCACCATCACTACAGCAGGGACCAAAGCAAACTGAAATAGAACCTAAGTGCAGTCCAACCTAGCAGACATCATATCTTTTCCCTTAAAAGACAAATAACCCTGGGTTCTGTGTAGACCATGAAGTTGTACTCACAGATCCTAAAATCTTTCATAAACCAGAGAATCTGACCTATGTGGTCTATGAGATTATCTCTGGGAGCAAGGCACAGATCTCACAGGTATGGATCACGAGATGACTCACAGGTATGGATCACGAGATGATATTTCTCATCAGTTTGAACTGTATCTGGTTAGTTGTCTTCTACATCAGCAATGGAAAGCCTTTGAGGAGCCTGTAATTTTACAGCCCTCTGGAATTTTTTGCAAATATAGCTGAAATTATTGAATTTATGCATTGATATGGGAGGGAAAGAATATGACAAAAAGAAAGGTGTCATCTAGATATTTCAAAATAAAATTTTAGTTGGAATTTTCCCTTCTGTCTATGAGGTGGTAACAGGCTTTCCAGTTACCTTCTGTAATCTAGAAAAAGTAGACCAAAAAAGTTTTAGATATTGAACAATGAGTAGTCCGGTGCTGTGATCTTGAGAGAAGGGGCAACAAAGGAAGTGAGTCACCTCAGCTCTTAACCTCAAGACCATTTCTAGAGGACAGAACAAAGAGGCAGAACACAAGTGGAGCCAAGAAGTATTGCTGAATTGAGGGAAGAGGGTTTGGAGTTTGAAGAGAAGGAGATGGACAGATTTGTAGGACAGAACAATAGAGAAGAGGGGTCAATATAGGGTAAAACTACCAGAAATTTACACACGGTCTGCTTGAGTTATGGATGAATAAAAATCTCCCTGTGAGCATATGATGAAGCTCCACTAGGACAGGAAAAAATCAACTTCTGGGGAAAGAACAATTATTACACAGAACTTAGCTCACATAACAATGGGAATCTTTCAAGTTCTTAATAGTCATTGTAGAAAGATGTTGATGAATTCATAGAGCTTTCAGTCAAGATACCAGATAGGGTGCACTTTATAGTGGAACAAAATTAGCCACAGAAAAAAAAATCTACTCTAGAATGTTTCCACTGAAGAATTTTAAAAATTCTTGATCTTATCTGAAAGTCCTCATCTAAGTTGCATGTGACTTAATTGCACACTAGAACAAAGTCCAATGTTCATTAAAGAAATAGAACAAAATCCAGCACTCAACATATAAAACTCATCATGTTCAAAATCCAACCAAAAATTACTAAAATCAATATAAAAATGAGCAGAAAAATGTGATTTATAATGAGGGAAAAATTAGCTAATGGAAATACACCCAAAAGGACAAAGATGATGGAGTTAGTACCCTATTATAACTATTTTCAGTATGTTTAGAAAGCTAAAGAAAAATATGAGCATATGAAGATATGGGAGATTTTAAAAGAACACGATGGTATTTTTAAGAGTTGAAAAATAAATACTATGCCAAAAATGAAAATGCTCATAGATAGGATTAACATCAAATTAGACATCACAGAAGAAAAGATTAGTGAAATAGATGACATAGCAAAAAGATACATAAACTGAAACAAAGAAAAAGGAACAGGTGAGAAAACAGTCACTGAGTAACCTCACAGAAACTATCAAACTATCTAGTATATATCTATTTGAAGAAACAGTCGATGAAAACTTCCAAATGTGTTGAAAACCATAAATGTACGTATTTTATTTCTCAATTTTAAATTTGTATGAAAATTAAATGACCACTTAAAACAAAATAATATGTTGGGGTTTATAATACATGTAGATACAAAATGTAAGAAAACAACAATGTGAAGAAATGGAGTAAAAAATGAAAATATATTTTTGTCCAATTTTTGTATTATCTAAAAAGTGGCATAATATATGAAGTTGGACTGTAAGTTAAAAATATACCTTGTAAATATTAAAGCAACTATTAAAATAAAGTAAACTGAAGAAGAGGAACTGTTGTTTAAAACTGAAAGGGACATTTCATAATGGAAAAGAGGTTATTTCCCCAAGAAAACACAATAAACTTGAATATATCTAACAACAAAGTTTCAAAATAAATGAAGTTAAAATGTACAGAATATAAAGGAGAAATATATAATTCTCAGGGGCCAGGGATTTAGCTCAGCGGTTCGGTGGCCTGCTTTGAAAGCGCAAGGACCCAAGTTCAATCCCTGGTACCAAGAAAAAAAAAAAAAAAAAAAAAAAAAAAAAAAAATTAACACCTAGAACAAAAAAAAAAAAAAAAAAAAAAAAGAAATATACAATTCTCTGGTACCAAAAGTTAAGACTAATCTGCAAAGTGGTAGTGAGGATGTAAAGTAACTGGAATACTCATACACTGTTAATAAAAATGTAATAAGATCTGACTACTTGGGAACACAGTTTGAAAGTTTATTAAAAAGTTATATATATATTGTATACTTAACATCCCTCAGAGAAATAAAAGCATATATCCATAAAAAGGTTTGTGAATAAATATTCATAGTGGCTTTATCCACAATAGTGAAAATGCCACCAATCTAAGTCTCTATCACCAAGAAAATAGACAAACAAGTTGCGACATATCTTTAAAATAAAATTCTAGTCAGTAACATAAAGATGAATCCAAAATATTATGTAGAGCAAATAAGTCATACACAAACGAGCACATCCATTTATTTATGTTGGAATATAACTGAGATATTTCTGCATGTCTTCTCAGCAGGCTTTGCCAGGCACTCATTCCTGTAGTTCTCTATTTTTCCTTTACGATATATACTACAGTTTGTATTGTGAAATTACTTTCTTATCGTCTCACTCCCCTAGGAACTGTAAGATGCACTTTTGCCACTCTATATGCCCAACACCTGGCACAGCTTTTAGGCAAATAGAAATTGCCTTAAAAAATTATTTAATTAATTAAATGCTATCATGCCACTAAAGCATGCCCTTAATTGATGTCTGTGTATAAAATCAAATTTTTGAATAACATTTTGTTCCTTTGCTATTACTTTTATTTTTTTAAATGAGAAAAAAATGTTACTGTATGATCAGGTCCACTCTTATGACAATGAACGACAGAAGGGAAGATGTAGGGTGAAAAATAATAAGCTTGACAAATAAAAGAATAATTCTCATTGCAACTACCAGATCCCTACTATAGAAAATTATCTAGTGAATCTACTTAGATCAATTTAATATCATCCTGACTTACTCTGTCCAGACTACATCTACAACTGAATGCAAAATGCAGTTAGAAATACAATAATTATACCTAAAATGTACCAATAAACTCAATGAGGAAAAAAAATTTTTAATTAAAAAAAAGAAATACAATAATTTATTCAGTGACTTGCCATCTATGTTATTGCCCACTGTAAGTAGCACTGTAAGATAATTTGTCTCACATTGATTAGACAATAGCACACACACAGCTTTATAATGAGTAGAGGAAGAAAGAGAATCAACATAGTAAGTTATCCTTTAATTTTTCCTCTCTGGAATGCTATGCCATTACCCTTTCTTCAAATTTCTAGAGATTATTGATGTTGAAATTATTATAAAACTCACACAGACCTAGAGAAATTAAATGTTTTCTTGCCCAAGGCCATACAACAATTTTATGGGAGAAGTGGGGTTATAATCTATATTGCCCAACTCTTGTTAAGTAGTATTAAGAGAGTTTTAGTTGATCCCAAATTTTTTCTCTGTTTGTAGAGATTTCTGTACTCTCTTCTTTTAAAAATAGTGTTGTACTTTCTGGAAATCTGCTGTAAATCATGACAGCCTGATGTGAAAAATCAAATGCTTAATTCTAACGCACTGCAATTTGCCAGTTATTTCTTCTGCCTACAAAATGTGAGATGCAGAACACACACACACACACACACACACACACACACACATACACACACAACAAAATAGAAATTATAGTCAAAAATGAGGTTCGTTTTGAACATACAGTATAACTTAAAGTAAAAATAAACCTAAGACAATGATTTTTTTTTTCTTTACCTTTATCGGTGTATCTTGATCCCCATTCCCCTACCCTCCTCCCTTCACCTGCTCCACCCTACCCTGTTTACATAGATATTGTTTCCGTTTTTTCCTTTTCTCATGTTTTTTTCTTTTCCCTTGTTTCCTTTCCCCTACTGCTACCACTTCCCCTACTTCTTTAGACCTTTTCTTCCTATCTCAACAATCAATTATACATTTCCATCCTTATTTACACTTTTAGTTTTTCACACCAGAGAAACTATTCAGTATTTATACATTTGTCCTATTTATTTCACTTGAGTATGGCCACAATGTGCATTCATTTAGCTATAAATGTCTCTAGTTTCTCATTCTTTATGGCTAAATTGTACTCCCTTTTATAGGAAAAAAAACCCCACCATATTTTCTTTATCCAGTCTCCAGTTAATGGGCAATTGGGCTGTTTCCAAGTTTTAGCTATTACAAACTGCCACTATAAAAATAGGTGGGCATATATCACTGTGGTATGGTTCTTGTAATTCTTTTAGGAAGATACAAAGCAGGAGCATATCTGGGTTTAATGGAACCTCTAATTCTAGTTTTTTAAGGTATCTCCATATTGATTTCCATAGTGGTTGCACCAGTCTACACTCCCACCCACAATGAAGAAGGGTTCCTTCCTCCCCACAACCCAGCCAGCATTTGTTATTGGTTGATTTCATGATAGCAGCCATTTTTTGTGGGGTGAGGTGGAATCTCAGTGTTGTTTTCATCTGCATCTCAAATGACCACTGACGTTGAACATTTTTCTATATGTTTATTTACTGTTTTTACTTCTTTATCTGAGAAATGTCTATTCATTTCAGATGCCCATTTTTGGATTGGATCTTTAAATTTGGGAAGTCTGATTTTTTTTTCAGTTCTTTATATATTTTAGAGAGTAGACCTTTGTCTGAGGAACAGCTGATAAAAAAAATTTTTACCACATTTTACATTGTCTCTTAGCTCTGTTGCTAGTTTCTCTTGCAGTGCAGAAACTTTTTAATAACATGAGATCCCAGTTGTTGACTCTGTGCTAGTTACCTTGCTACTGAGGATTTGTTCATAAAATCTTTTCTTATGCCAAGGTCTTTGAGAGTTCTACCTAACTTATCTTCCAGCAAGGTAAGTGTTTCTGTTTTAATATTTAGATCTTTAATCTACTTCTATTTTAGTTTAGTTCATGGTGAAAGATAGGGGTCTAGTTTTTAATCTTTGGCAGGCTGAAATCTAGTTTTTCCAACACCATTTACAAAAGAAGCTGTCTTTCCTCCAGAGAGGATGTTTGGCTCCTTTGTCAAAGATGAGGTAGCTGAGTATAAGACAATGATATTTTTAAATCCAAATATTTGCATCATTTAGTGATCTTCTAACCTTCTTACAGGCATGATTGTTGCCCTCAGATGTAACTTAAGTTTTAACAAACCTGTCCTAAAGGTAATTGGCAAACTGGATTGAAGGACCCACAAATGGTTCACGTGGCTTCCAGTGCAGAATTCCACATGGAAAGTACAAAATACCAAATTTAAAATCTCGATTAAAGGGCTGTTTTCCAAAGCAATGTAGATGGTTTGTCTATGCCAGAATAAATTAAGATTTTCTTTTCAGTATTCAGAGTCCTTATAATAGGGTGATGGACTATAAGGAATGCATTTTAAAGAGAAAAACTGAAGAGGCAAGATATGTGTATTGAAGAGCTCAAATCCTGAAGAAATAAACTCCATCTGTGTTTCAGGGCCAACTCTACTTACTAGCTTCTGTCCTTTGCTGAGCAATCCAACCTCACCACACCTCAATGACCACAGCTACAAAATAAGGGTACTGATACTACTTACATTAAGACATTCTATTATAAGTAGTTGTAATGATGAAATTAACTGATATTTGCAAAGCACTTAGTGTAATCCCTGTGACTACTAAGTCATATGCATGAGTTTACTAAGTAAATATGGTGATTTCTCTGGCACCCTTCAGGGGACTTCTTTTAAGGAAGTTCATTCTCCATAGTTCCTAAAAATGCACCATGTAGGCTCATTTATTTACACCTGTGTGACAATTCTTCCCTGGTGTCACTTCAACATATCAATACATAGAAGCCTGACATTTAAAGCAGAGAGGCTGCTGCTTTAAAATTGGCCTCTGGGGCAATGCCAATCTCTGAAGGAAAATTAAAAACCTGAAACAGCAAAGTCTGCACACAAGACAAGTTCCAAGTCCTTGAACACGGCACTACTACTCCTCATTAATAATTAGGGAGTATTAGTGTCCTCAGACTCTCAGATGTACTTCTATAAAAGGTAAGCTATAATCATTGCTTAATAGATAACTGAGCTAACTCAGAGGGCAGTCATAATACTCTGATTGTCACTGGACAAAATTGAAGGAGGTCCCTGGATAGGTTATTGACTTGTTGCAGAAAAATATTTCAGGTTGTGCCAGTGAGAGGCACAGCCAGATTTCTTAGGCCGACTCAAAGAAGGAAAAGTGAAGAGGAATGAGGGCAGGTCCTTGAGGCTTGAGGCACATTATGGAATGGGGTTGGGGGTATTTACAGGGTGCCTCAGACAAATGATGGAAGATATTTATTCTTTAAGTTATCTTTTACCTGCTGTTTGTCAGGTTCCCCATTAGTGGGAGAAAGCAAAAACTGACTTTATCAACTGGGTAAAAATGCAAACTTCATGTGTTTACAGTTTAGAATTTTGGTTTTGGTACCAATTAATAGTGCTAATTCTTTTAAGGGGGAAGTCTGCGAAATGTGTGGATTTATAGTATCAGAAGAAAAACACAGGTCTAATTTATATACTTGTAGTATCTTTATTTCTCCTAGGAATTTAGGAGTGAAAGGCCTGGAAGATAAACAGGCCTGGGGTGAAAAGGCATTGTAATCTGGAGTAGTTGATTATGTCTCAAAGCTGCAGGTTTCTACAGCTTCCTCAAAATTAAAGTTATTTCTTTGTCTCTTTTCTACCTGTCTTTATTTTTTCTAACCAACCACGCCATGAAATAGGTAAAAGGGGATTGCCACACAGTTGATATCCAATGAATAAAGAATAAGAGCAAATATGTGTGGTGCATTTACTGTACATGGAGCATTATTCTAAGTGCTTTTGGAATAGTTATCAGGTTATTTCTGATTTTATCTCCATTTTTAAAATGAGGAATATGAGGCTTAGATTTTCTAAAAACTCACAGTGAACAAATGCTGGTTCTGGGATTCAAACCTGGACCATTTGGTTCTGGGGTCTAAGCCCTGGCAAATTATGCCAGGAGTGAATTTAAAACACAATTCAGAAGGATAAAGTAGCAGTAATGGGAATATAGGGTTTGGATGTCTATACAGCTGTAAGGAGCTCAATAACTGCAGCCTTCTTGTCTTTGTGTCTTTGAGATCTTCAGGTTTTGAACTGAGGCCACACTTGTCCTGGGCAGTCTCCCTCCTACCAGTGCCTATATATGATGAGGCTACTAGGGCCTTGTCACTGCCCAAAGCAGGATTCTTCTAACATGTAGTCTTTGCTGGAGAGCTCCCTGTTGGGCTGGCAGAAATCAGCAGCTCTAGGGGTGGAGGATTTAGCTCAGTGGTTCGGTGGCCTGCCTTGCAAGTGCAAGGACCCGAGTTCAATCCCCGGTACCAAAAAAAAAAAAAAATCAGCAGCTCTGCATGGCATCCTGAGGCTCTTTCTGCCCAACCCTGCCTCCTGTCACAAACTAGATCAGCATGGCAGTCTAGAGGCTTTTTCTGCTGAATCTTACTTAATCTCCCTTTTTGCTTTCCTAAGCATCACCCTCCCATATAAACCTCTTGCACTATGATCTCTCCTTGCCCTCTACTTCTTAGAGGACATATCTGGTAGTCCCAAATATCTGGCCAACATATCTCACCAGTAAAGAAAATATATGAAACTTTAGTAGCAAGATCTGAACTGCAGGAGATGATTCCGGAGCCAACATAACAGAGAAATTGCCTGGCAAGGTATGTGTCTAGTGCACGCAGAACACTAAATGTCTCATGGGATCATTAAAGCATATGTTCCACAGTGCTCTGTCTATTTATTAACAAAGCTTTCATCTTCATTCTAATACCACTTTTAATCTTGTACTAAAATGCTTGCTGCTCTTTTGTTTTCAACACCAGTAAGAGGAGAAAATCTAACTTAATTGTAGAATACTGACACTTTGGCAGATGCAAATGCTTCCTCCTACTCCATTTTTTACCTAGATGAGAATACAAAGCCTGATACCCCATGCAACTATGCAAGTGAGCTAACTTCTTGCCATTTAGAATACAGACATGTGATTTTTGCAAAAGGCTGCAAATATTTTATGTTCAAGCAACACTGTATGGCTTATTGACTGCTTTAAAAAATTAAAAAACAATAGTGTAGAAGGCAAGGAGGATAAGTACAATCCAGGCTTCTCATGAATTCAGTCTTCTAGAAATCATAGCTGATAACAGGCTATGGTCAAATTAAAAGGCAGGAGATTACTTATGATTTTTAAATATATGTGGGTAAAAATTATATCAAAACTAATAAAGGGAGGTGTTGTAGTAGACTCAGAAGATATGCACACCATTATACACACTGGTTGTATTAGTCTGGGTTATTAGGTTATAAATAATAGATAGTAATGCCAGCTAAGTTAAGCAAAAGAAATGTATTAGAAGGTTTTGAGCTTCATAGAAGTAATGTAATGCTAGAAAAGGGAACTGCAACAAAAAAACACTGTCAGCAAGGACCTCTGCTAGAATGGAATAGAAATCCAATTATTTTCAACATCATTATCCTTCTGCTCAAGATTCAAATTCCAAGGAAGAAACAGCAGATTGACTTATCTTGCATCATTACCAGCCCTCGGGGAGGAATAAACAGGACCTCTATTCATAATTGTTCCAATAGACAATCTACAGTGGGGAAAAGATAACTCCTAAAAAGGAAATCAGACTGAAAAAAGCAAGAGAGAGAGAGAGGGAGGGAGGGAGGGAGGAAGAATGCTAAAAAGCCAATTTACTGTATTTTAGCTGTTTGATAGGTTAGCTCACAATTCCCAATTATTACCAACCAACAAATTCAATATGGTAGAAATGGTGCCTCTTGCACTATCTCTTCTTCTTCTTCCTCTCCTTCTTCTTCTCCTTCTCCTTCTTGTTCTCTTCCTCTTGAGACTAATCAGCCTTCACTGGACAGCATGCAAGAATAATCTCTTGGAACTATTGGATCAGTGCTTTGAAAGAGTGAAAAGAGGATTTTGAAGGAGTAGGATTATGGTGAGAGAATATAAAGTCTATGATACGAACAACAGTTTAAGAAACTAGGAATATTTGGTCAGAAGAAAAAAGTCTCAGCTGCCACAGGTTAGCTGGCATCACATGCTTGTCACATGTACAAGACCTTATGAGTTACTGTCTTCCTAAGTTGTAGATTTGGAACCTGTGTGGTTCAGAACCAAGGGATCAATTCACAGTAAAGGAAAGGAAGTTGGGTCTGCCTTCTCTGGGTGTCAAATACTGAAATGACTGCTTTTGTAAAGAAACAAAGAATATGGAAAAATTGCAGGCAAGTATAGAAAACTATATAAAAAGAGAATTAAGGTAGATATAGCAATCATAAGAAGACTCCTTTAATTAATCCTCCTGTGCAGTTTATCCATTGGAGGCAATCTCACCCCTTAAGACCCAGAATTATCTCCTAGAATATGAGGAGTGAACCCCCAGAGCTCCAAACAGTGACCAGTGTAGGACAAAATAGTAGCAAAAAGTCAACATAAAAGATAGGAAGATGCTTTAAAGAAGCTATCAGGATCACTCCAGTGCCAGGAGGGCTGCCTGGGCCCCGATCCACCATGGGAAGGATAGCCACACCCTCTCCCGCTGTGAGCCTCCATTGCTCCAGTGCCAGGAAAGTAGCTGCACAGGTGCCCCTGAACCCCCACAACTCCCCTAACCCCCACCCTACATGCACTCTCAGACTTCCTGATTGTGCTAGTCTTTGGAACCACTCTGCAGAGGCAGAGATGATCATAAAGGGTATTTTTCTGAGTTCCCAACTTTGAACGTTTTTAATGAAAGGGCATGGGAAACCTGTAGTAGAACGGTGTGGAGTTCAACCATTCAGGTTGGGAAACTCAATCTGGGCCTTGCAGCCCGAGGTCAGTCTGCATCATGGGATTCAGCCATCAGCTAACTGAGATCAGGGGTCTTGTGTCCTAGCTCTGTCTGAGCCTCCATCCTAAATGGTAAATATACTATATTGAAAAGTTCATTCACTGCAGACATGTTTTGGACTGCTTCTTGATTTCAATTTAATTCAAATGGTTTAAGGGTGATAGACAAGTGACTACCACAGGTGGTCAGTTTTCAAGTTGTGCTTGATCATATTATGTTGCTGACTGTATCAGTTGGGATAAACGATTATGGTTGATTTGATGAGCTGTTTTCTATGATGTTATGAAGATGAGAATGTCTGTGGCTCATTAGTGACCCAGAAGCTAGGGCACAACTATATCAGGAAGATTTGGGTAATAACCCACAGATTAAACCAAGGACAGCCCAACAACAAAAATAAAAATGAGAAAACACTTAAGCAAGACACAAAGACAGACTTCCAGTTCACCGATGGCAAACAGTAGGACAAATGAGGATGGAAAGGCCGATTCTGAACCACCAGGACACCCTGAATTCAAAGCACAGAAAGTAACAAAACAGATCAATCAGGGTCTAGAAAAATTCAAAACATAAATAATTTCCCAGTTAACCACAGAGATGGTGAGCAAAATGAAAGTCATGATTCGAGACTCTAGAACAGAAACTGACAACAAAATAGATGAGCTCAGGACCACAATAGAAGCCATGAAGGCCCAGCATAAGAAAGAAATGGAAACAATAAACTCCCAACACAGGAAAGAAATGGAATCCATGAAACAGATTCAAACAGATATCCAGGAGATTAAACACTCCATTAAGAGTGTACACAACAGAATAAAAGAATGCTAAGACAGACTCTCAGATATAGGAGATAAGATTGCAGTCAATGACTATGAAAAGAGAGGTCTCTTAAAAACAGTAGGGGATCATGAGAAATCGATCCAACTCCTAGATGATGCAAAGAAGAAAATAAGACTGATAGGAATCCATGAAGTAGTGAAGAAAATACAAATGACTTTAAAAAGCTGTTCACAGAATTAATGACAGAAAACTTCCCAAACAGAGGGGAAGAATTTGACATTCAGATAAGTGAGGCATATAGGACCCCAACTAGCCACAATCAAAAAAAAATCTACACCTAGATATAATAATCAAGATCCTGGAAACCCAACAGAAGAACAAAATACTACAAGCAGTAAGAGAAAAGAAACAAATCAAAGGAAAATCAGAATCACAGTAGACTTTTCAACACAAACTCTTAGGGCAAGGAGAGCCTGGAGTGAGATATTTCAAGTACTAAAAGAGAACAACTGCCAACCTAGACTGATGTATCCAGCAAAACTCTCTTTCAAAATGGATTGGGAAATAAGACACTTCCACAACAAAGAACACCTGAGAAACTACACAAATACCAAACCAGCACTACAAGGAATTCTAAACAAGATCCTAGAAAAAGACAATGAAGGCAACAACACCATGAGGCCCAACAGAGGAAATCAAATAGGCAAGGCAAGAAATTAAAAGGAGAAGGTGAAAAAGTAAAAAGAGTCAACAAAAGGCCAATAACAGGACAATAATAAGTCAGTACATATCAGATATAATCATCAATGTCAATGGCCTCAACTCACCAATCCAGAGAAATAGACTGGCAAAGTGGATTAAGAAGCAAAATCCAACAATATGTTGTATACAAGAAACACACCTATTGCAAAAAGAAGCCTGTAGACTGAAAGTGAAAGGATGGAAAACAATTCTCCATGTGACAGGAGCCCAGAAAAAAGCAAGGGTAGCAATCTTATTTGCAGACAAAGTAAATTTCAAACCAAAACTGATTGTAGTATTATTGATGTAGGTCAGTACTGTATCATACCTCTGTGAATGTAAAATAGCTTGTACCTGCTTTATGATATGTAGTAGTGACCGTGCTTTATCAGAGCTATTTTTAATTATGTTATTCTAGAATGTTCTCTTTCCAAATGATGATTAAGATGCTAATAAAAAAATGGTCCCAGGTACCACAACAGCAACAGAACTTTGCTGTTTTCTGGGTATTATTCTTTTCTTTGTTTTTTTGTTTTTATTTTTTTAATGGAGTGTGCTGAATGTCTATAATTTTGTTCAGATGACTGCAGAACCTGGAAAAGCTGTTGCTGCTATTGATGCATAACATACTGCTATTATTGGTCTTTTTATATAAATATAAATATATATCTACATATATATATAATTTGAATTTTTGGAAACTTTAACTGTGCTGTCAACTTCAGAAATAGTTATCCCAATTTACTGTGTTGAGTTGGCATTGTACAGAAATGGACAGCCATATTGGTCTAGAAATGTTAATTTTTTTTCCATTTGTACAGGGGTAACACACTGTTTTAATATCTACATGGGTTTGATTACAGAAACTAAAAAATAATGAAAAAAAATAAGATAAGACTACAAGAGCAAGAAGCAATTTAAATATGTTCAGGGACCATTTTCATCTTCAGAATTAAGGATTATTTTAATTTTACATCATTGCCTTTTTCCTTTTACTTTCCTTTTTAGTTTTATTTTAGGATTCCCTATTTTTAATATTTATACAGAGATTTCTTTAACTGAAATACTGAATAGTTTCTCTGTTGTGAAAAACTATAATAGTACACAAGATCCTAATGAGATAATTAATAATGTGAAATAGGAAGTAAAGGGCTAAGGGTGTAGGGAAAGTGGGAAGGGTGGGGGAATGGTAATAAGGGAGAGCAAAAAAATATAAGAAAATGGAAATCAAGTGTTTGTAAATGGGGAGGGTAGGAGGGGGTGAAGGGAGGGCAGGGATAAGGGGAAAAAAATGAGAATCAAGACCTATCATGTAAAGGTACAGGATCCCAATAATGAATGTAACTGTATTGTATACCTAGATTGTACCAATAAACTCATTAAAAAAAGAAGCTATCAGAATAACCCAACAGGTAGACAGAATTAACTTTTATGATGCTGAATTAAATATGCTCTAAGTCACATTCCCCCTATTCTTACAGTGAACAAAAATATGTTCGATGTACTTTTGTCTGTAAGCCATCTAAAACAGTACATTAATCAAATTATTCCTAGATTTTCTACCTGTAAATGATCTTAAGGTTAATCTAGTCCAGCATCCTTGAATTCCTATGAAGTAGTATGCCCAAGATAAGATTTAAGGCATAGATCAGCCTTTTTATCCCAATTGAATATTCCTTTTGCAATAAAGTGAGCTGCAGTGGAAAAAGAAATCTTAAAATGGGACACTCAGGAGTGGTCATTTCTTGGTCCTTGTGGGCAAGGTGCTTATCCTTTCTGAACCTCAGTTTCCTCATCTGTAAAGCAGCAAAAATAGTACCCATTTCAGTGGCTCTTCCAAGGTTTTAAAGAGGTAATATTTGCAAAGCAATTAGTATAGCACCTAGCATATAGAAACTGCCTACAAAAATACATCTGTTCTCCAATTTCCAATCCTTCTTTTTGGTTGTTTGCCAAAGCCTACTGATGATATTGTTCCCATGGTATTAGGGACAAGAATAGACTTATCTCTTCTCTTCACAAATCACACGACAATGGTGGTGGAAGGGAGTTATAATGAAATACTCAAATGAGGAAACTTGGTGAGGGCGATCATAAAAAAATCATACCCAAACCATAGCAGTCCCTGGGCGATCTGGAAGTTCTTTGCACTTGACCTGGATGTTTTCCGTTTATGTGTGGAGTTATCTCTAAATAAGCCCCCACCCCCATGAAGGAAAAATTCATGTTACTATATTCTGTTTTTCTTCCATCCCAAGGCCCTAGTGCATGGCAACTAGACTGAGGGCTTTTAACCCCATAAGGTATTTGTTAGTAAGTATGCCTTTTCTTCTAGAGGAAGCTGGGCTTATAATTCCTCTTTCACTTGTTGAATGCCCTACACAAAGAGGAACTGAGCCTAAGCTCAGGTCACAGGCTAGAGCTCGAAAGTGCCTTGGTTTGAGTGATAAGTGCATGGTCACTCCATGCTAATCTGCTGATTGAGACAGGTCATGTGCTACATGGGGAAAATCCCAATAAAAGGGAAAGTAATTGAGAGTGTTTTTGCTCTTATTATTTTCACTTTTTATTCATAATCATAAATTTAGTCCTGCAATACAAGTAAACTTTGAGGAGAATAAAGAAACTATAGAAGCCAAAGAACTTCAATAAGAGCACAAAGATTATACAATATTGCAACTGAATGTTAAAGGGGTGTTCTTCTGAGCTGCAGAAGGGAGGATCTGGTAGTTAAGATAAAATACATGTCAAAAATGTTAGAAGGCCAGGGATTTAGTTCAGTGGCACTGCACCTGCCTTGCAAGTGCAAGGTCCTGAGTCCAATTCCTGGTATGAAAAAGTTAGAGCTGCCCATAGTCAGCAATGGAGATCTTATTGTCCTGCCATTCCAAGACGCAGAGTACTCTGTGACTTCGGCACTGGTCTTGCCCTCTTTCACCTTCACAAAGACCACACACTTTGCCAACCAACCACTCAGCCCAGCAGTGCAGATGAAAAAACCTTGTGTTTTGTTCAGCCTTTGCCATGGAAAACATGCCAGGGCCCACGTTCTTCTGAATGTTCTCATCATCAAATTCCTCCCTGTAGATAAACTTGTCACCAGAGTCATTGTGGTATGAAGTCACCACCCTAGCATATAAATTCTGGAGTAATTTTGTGAAAGCAGGAAACCTCATAACTAAAATTTTTTTTTTCTTTTTGAGACAGGGTCTCACTCACTATGTAGTTGAGACTGACCTGGAACTCACTATGTAACCCAGGCTGATCTCAAACTCACAGCGATCCTCCTGCCTCCGCCTCCCGATTGCTGGGCTTATAGGCGTGCACCACCATGCCCAGCAGTTCTGCTGCCTGCCTCACAAGCACAAGTTCCCGAGTTCGAGCCCCAGTACCAATAAAAAAAAAGCTTTGTGCTATATCTTTGGAAATTTACTTGAAAGAGCTAAAGCCTTGCCATCATCTACAGTGTGACTAATGCAGTGAGGTTGGCCATGGGTGGAGTGGGCCACTACATGTGACCATAGCATCTGCAAAACTAAGAGCTTTTTGTATATGAAATAGTACAGAGCTTGGTGCATAACTCAGTGGTAGAGATCATGCTCATCATGCATCAGGCCCAGGTTCAACCTTTTCAATCTTTAGTTTCCCCAAGTGAAAACAAAACAAAATACTACAAAGAGATTATAGACCCAAAAAGCACCACAAATTTGTCTGCCTCTCACAGTAAGCTAATGCTACAGTTTTTAACATAATTTGGATAATATCTCCATTCACATCATTTTTTTACCTGGTCAAACCCAAGATTCAGGTCAAAGCATAGGTTTGGTAAACAGAGACAGTCCTAGTCTTAGTCTCATCTGTGTTGCTGTAACAGAATACCTAATTCTGGGTAATATATAAAGAAAAGAAGTTATTCAGGTCACAATGCTGGTGGCTGTAAAGTCCCAGCATCAGGTGAGAGCACTCCAGCTATATCACCACATAGTAGAGAAACATAAAGAAAAGTGGCCACATGGAAATGGACATGTGCAAACAAGGAAGCAAAAAAGCAGGGAGAGATTAGGCTGTTTTAGAAGAACCACCTGCTCTCTCTGAAACTAATCTGGCCCTGTAAGAACTACATTAATCCCTCCTGGGGATGGTGCCCCATGTCTAATCATTTCTTAAAGGCCCCAACACCTCATTACCATTATCCTGGGGCCAAGCTTCTAGCTCATGAGCACTAAAGCAAAGGATATATTCAAACCATACCCAAACCATAGCAGCCCCTGTATGCCATTACCTTTAACTACATGGAAAACCTTTTGTGTTATGAAATGTAAACTGTTGGAAGTTTCTACAAGTGGAACAATGATATTCTCCTAGTGAGAATCTTCACAGAACAGAGTAAAAATTCTAGAATATATCCAAAGCAATTTCCCCTTTCCTAAGCCTAAGAATATAATTAACTAGTTCACTTATTCACTGTGTATTTGCTTCTCTTCATTATCATTTATCATGATAGGCCTGGAGAATAAATTACACTGCTATCACAAAATTTATAACCTTATGTGGAAGACAAATGTGAGGAAATATTTATAATAAGTGTGCAGAGTTCTCAGGCTGGCTGACGTAGGGCAGCACATGGACAGGGAACTGAACTCAATCTCATGGGGCAGAGAGCATTCCAGAAGTCACATCTAAGCTTGGACATAGTACTCAAGTCAAAATTAACCAGCAAGAAAGATTTTCCAAGTATAGTAGAAGAAGCAATGTGTTAGTTATCTCAAGACTAGAAATTGCAAATAGCTGAAGTATACAGTGCAGGAAAGATGGGGTAAGGAAGGAAAATAGGACTGGAAAGTACATTGAAAATGCTAGGTCCTATAATGTCAACAATGCACACTCACTATTCTCTAACATGGAAGGGAAACGACCTTTACAATATTGTTCACATAGCTGCCTCCTTGGACTCTTTTCTGAGACCCACTCTTCCCCCTGGAGATAAGATTGCCTGGATAAAGTGGCTTTGTGCAAAAGTAGACATGGCTCTTCTTTGGTGCCTCCTTCCCCCATCCCCGAGTCCCTTTCTTTAGATCCGAGGTGTTATCGTCTAGTTCCAGAAGGCTGCTCCCCAGACCCTCATGTATTCAGAAGTGGGGCTTCCGGAAGGTGACTGGATCAAGGTGGCACTGCAGCTGACTTGCTCTTTAGGGGTGAGGCTGGTTGGAGGTGGGTCCCTAGGGGTGTAACCTGGAAGAGTTTATTTCCCTCCTCATCTCCTCCATTCTCTCTTTGCTTCCTCACTGCCCTGAGATCTGCCTTGGAACGAGGTGAGCATGGACTAAAAATGTAAGCCAAAATAAACCTTTCCTCCTATAACTTATGAGTGTCAGGTATTTTTGTCCCATCATTAAAAAGAAGTGGCTGACACGTGGGATAAAGGCAGAAATAATATTTGTGGAATACTTTATATGGGCCTGGTACTCTTTAAGTGCCTTCCACAAGTATCTAACCAGTATTTAACCAATTCTCAAAATTACCTTGAGGTATTATTATTATTATTATTATTATTATTATTATTATTATTTTATTATTATTATTTTATCTCTTTTTTACAATAAGGAAACTTGAGCTTACACACTCTCATCTTTCCCAAGTCATAGTACTAATAAATACAGGTGATATTAGAAACCATTGCTACCTGAGTTCAAAGCTCATCCTCGTCATAATCCTGACACCCAACCTCAAGGTATCTAGTTTGTATCTCTTCCCCTACAGAGCCTTTTTTTCTCAGGGAGCTATCAGCTAGTAAATTAAATTAAGTTGTTATGAGCTAGGCACATAAATGATACTCAAATTGCTAAGGGCTAACTGAAATATTAAAACAGTAGAATCATATACTTTAACCATGATGTTTAAATAGTGTCCTTTAAGACTGCAAATACCCTCACATCCTAAAGCTATGAAATTATTCTTATAGAAAGATGATTGGCCTTGATATATGACTGGTAACCATGGTATCCCTTTAATGGCACCATGGAAACAACTACCTCCCTGAGTGTTGCTACGCTCCCACCTCACTCTATAGGTGACACTTCTGAAGTCTTAATAGAAAACCACTCCACCACCACCACTGTCTTCCATGCCTCATGAATTACAGTGTTAAATTAAGCCTCCTTCTAAATTTCACCTATAATAGTGGCTACAGAATTTAAAATTTCCAATCACAGTCAAAAGTGAAATTTAGAAAGCTCTCACGCCTTCTGTGTTCTGTGAATTCTGTAAACCATGCTGTATGTCTTTTTTTTTTTAATAAGCAACATAACCAGCCATTTGATCCTAGGGAAAACATTTTCACCTTTCTGAGCCTACTTTTTTTCTTCTATTAAGAAAAAAAAGCTTACCAAAAATCATCATAAAGATCACTCCATGTCAACAACTCTAAGAAACAAGCTGCATCCAAGATTTTCTTGGTTTTTATCTTAATGCACCTGGAGGTAACATAAAGTTGAAAGATGCCTAAGGATCTTCTAAGCTAACTCTGCTAGGTTGTTCTATTTATTTGTTTTTGCTTTTCTTATCTCTAGCATAAGAAAATTCTCAAATGTTTGCTATTGAACTACCCCCTAATCTGCTGCATGAATCCCTTCTAAAGTCATCTCTGATTCCTGACTATTATCCATTGCTTGTACATTACACACCTCAAGGGCCAAGAAGCTTAGTACTTCTGGAGACAATCATTTATTTTTTAGGTACAACCTATAAGTGCTTTTGGCTTGCCTTTATATTGAGTGAGGATCCACTGTGTATAACTATACTTAGCAGAGAAAAATAAATTGGGCCATAAGAGAAGTGAGTAGGCAAAAAACAGATTACATGGGGTTTAACAAGCCATAGAAAAAAGATAAAAAAGATGATAAGGGTCATCTTGGGGCTTCCTTTTCACCAGATATAGATAGATAGATGATGATAGATAGATAGATAGATAGATAGATAGATAGATAGATAGATCTATAGATATAGATAGATATAGATCCTCTGTGAAAACAGAAGACAAATATACTGTAGAACTGGGTAGCAGCTTAGTGGTAGAGTGCTTGCTTAGTATGCATGAGGCTCTGGGTTCAATCACTAGCACTACAAAAACAAAATAAAACCAGAAAATACTGACCTTCTGAACAAAAGAAAATGGGGTGAAAGTGAACCAGGCCTCCCTATGAACAAAGGGAGTGTTCATGCTTTTTATGACTAAAGGATAAAAGGGGACAGAGCCCAAACTATCAATGACCCAAAGGTCCTTCTAGTAATGAGAGAATGTGAAAAACTCAAATGAATCACTGTCTCGATTCAAGCCACCAGGATGACATGACAGTGAGAAATGTGTCCAAAGAGTAAGGGTTGTGCCTGTAAAGACAAGTGTGGAGTCATTTCAGATTCAGCCTTCCTGAGTTCTAATGAAAAGCCTTTCTGGGCTGCCTAGCCTGTACAGGGAGTGTTCTATTCACTTCTAAATGCTCTGGAAGCAGGATAGAGGCATCTGAAAAGATACGTTGTATATAAAGTGCAGTATGTAATGGTCACCTGCCAAGTGGCAAGGATTGAGTTTAGGAGCATTCTCTTCTTAGTCCCTTTTTGTTCTATGAGGACATGAGATATTTTGGCTTTGGGCAGAAGAAATGTAATTTGTAAATAGAAAAGAATAGTGCTTCAACTCTGACTGAAGCCTTCACCAAATTCCTAAACTGCTCCATCGTTGTGTTCCTTTCTCTGACCAAATAGACACAATGCAATCCCACTATTGGGATTTAAATTTGCTCATATTATTTCCCCTATCATAGATATTGTACTCCCCAAATTCTAAAAAAGATATACAGTTTATAACTTCTCTTCTCTAACAAAGTCTTCTAGCCAGTAGTCATGATAATGTCCAACACTGTCGAGAAGCACCTGGAACTGCCACATTTGCTACACTGCCCCATCCGAGTATTTTACTGTTCTGATCCAAAACCCAGTCCAGAACTACTGAGGGAATCAGATGGTTACAAAGATTAGAAGTCACTCGTGAGATGTATTACCAACTTCCTCCTCCCTGGAGACCCTCAGAACTTCTAAAGTCCAAAGCTGTGGCCAAGTTTCTGCATTTATTAGGCTGACCTTTCCTAGAATCTCTACTGGACCTGACATGAAAACCTTCAAAAGCATTCCCTGGAGCCTCAAACACAGTGGATTGATTAGCATATCATGAAATCCAGTGACCACTAGACAAGCCCCTTAGCTTGCAGGGGTCAGATAGTGGGCAGATCCTGTACAGCTAGCTGTTCCAATTTTCAAATTAAATACTTTTCATGACACTTTTCTTAATTTCAATTTTTTTTGGTGTAAGAACCAAAAATAATATTTGTATAAAACAAATCAATTAATTGGTTTGGCCAATGACTTTATCTTCTCCACACGCTCCCATGATGTGATTTACCCAGAAAACATCAAAAGGACTGGCCAACCCCAGCAGGCCAGATGGCCCAGGGAGGGGACTTCTAAGGACTCTTCTGCCATCTGGATTGATTACAATAGGCAGACTGAATACATGGGTGTTCATCTGTCGCTCAAACTTGTCTGGGCTCTTAGAAACAGCAGCAAGGGATTTAGCTGTATAAATTTATATAGATCATGATCAAAAATTTCCCACTAAATCAGACTTAGTATTTGCATTGAGAGCCAAAGGGAATGAACAAATTGTGCTCATAGGATAAGTTCTAACTTTATATGCTACTGTGTGAAAGTGACTGAGAAATAAAAACAAAGCAAAAGAAAACAGCAACAAAAGAAAACCAGTGTTTTTAAAATACAGAAGGCCATTGGGAAGACATTGCTTCTTTATTTTCTGGACTTTTATATTCATATTAGTTTTGGTATAGCACATGATGCATAGGTCTATCTCATCAATAGTAGGAATATCAGTGAAAACTCATTTGTTGCCCTAAGAACCTAAATGTTTTTAAGAATGAGCTAAAACAATTCCTTCCCTGTGACTTTCATAAATTAGATATTGTCTTTTTCTGATTTTCCAAATATGTTCAACCATGTGCTATGCTACAAAAGTTAATTAATACTACATTAAATCTAATTATATTAAAAACATTGTTATTCATTGTTTTAGCCAAGTGTTCCAAAAGCCTCAAAAACATTCACCAAAAGAATTATTATTTTTTCCATTTTAGTGTATAGTTTGCCCACTGGCTCATACTTCACCTTTTATTTCTAGCTATATTTTTTCCATTTACTCCATCTTTTCTGATTCATGCTCCTTGTTATGCCTTTCTGTCACCTTTCCAATGTTCTCATCTTTTCTTTGTTTCTAATGGTTCCAGCTCCATTCCACTGACAGCACTTTCATATTCTTTCTCACTGGCATCTGCTGCTACAGGTTTCTTTGCCCTCCCCGCCTGCATTCGGCACACAGCTTCCCTTCCATTTTCTTCCCTCCCTCCGTGGCTCTGTACCATCTCTGTCTTTCTGTGCTGATGATCAAATGCTGCACAGACTTTAAGAAGGCTATGAGGAATTGGCATTTGGGCCACAGCTAATGAGGATCCAACAGCTCTTTAAAAAGCAAGAAACTAGGGTGAGGGATTTAGCTCAGTGGTTCCACTGCCTGTTTCACAAGCACAAGGTCCAGAGTTTGATCCCTGGTACCAGAAATAAAGGGAAAAAAAAGCAAGCAACTTGTAATAGTCAAGTAGATAAAACAAATACAGGGAATGTGTTTGGCCACAATCTTTTATGAAATCCTTTTGAGAAATGTCAGTGTTCTACCACTGTAATAAGGGCTAAGTTTATTTCATGTTTAAATTGGCTTGCTTCATTCAGCAACTAGATCTTAGGTCTGAGTCCTGGAGTGGGAGCTGAAGGCCTTTTCCCATTTAATAGAGTTTGAGTTTTGTTTACATCTTGGTGTTTTGTTTTTCTCTGCTTGTCTATGTGTGTTCATTTACCAAGAAAGTATTTTCAACTCTTTGTGCTTTGCGGTACTCACTTGCCTTGATGGGAGATTTTCTGATGCTTATTCAACCTTCCATGGTGTAGCCTGTCTAGGTGGCATCACCACGGGAGAGAGAGTGTGACAGGCATGGGGTTTACAAACACAGCAGTGCCGGCATGGTCTCCTGGGCATTTCCCAAGCAACCTTGCCCTATCAGTAAGCATGTATTTATGAGCACATAATGGCTTCCTGTCAGATTTTGAAGGAGATTATATATGTTCACTGCCCTCCTCAAGGAGGCTCTCTAGCTGGGGAAACAAAACATATGCACGATGAAAAGATAAAGAAACTAAGCGAGGCTAAGAATGATTAAGTCCCCTAGTGAGGCAGGCAGATTAGAAGAGCAGCTAGGGTTAAGATAAAGGCAAAATCAGTAACTGGAGAAAACAGAGGTAGCCCCTACTTCCTGGGCCAGGAAGGTAGGCAGCATTAGACAGGGAGCCTAGAGGTAAAAGCTCAAGGCCACGTATCACGTGACATGCTGGTCTGCTCCAGATCCCTGTCCTTGGGTATATCTGCTTGTCCATCTACATTGTTTCCCATGGTTCTAATACCACCTAAATTAACAGGCTAGTGACAAACTTATGACACATGCCAGAATTTCCCTGAGCTCCAAACTTGTACTTCTGTTGGTTCTTTGGTATTTCCAATTGGTTGTCTAATATCTATGTCTGATTTACAGACCAAAGCAGGATTCTTTTTTTTTTTTTCTTGTTTTCAAAAATCCACTCCTCCAAAGTCTTCCTTATCTATGTAATATGGCACCACCAGTCATCTAGTGTTCAAGCTGAAAAGCTGAGGGACACTCTTGATTGTTCTTGTTCCCTTATACCCACTTCTAATTAATAAGTTCTGTTGTTCAACTCCTACCCATTTCACACTTTCTGCCAGCCCCTCTTATCTCTGTTGCTGTAACCTTAGTCCAAGCCATTTTATCTCTTCTGAACACCTATGTGAACTTCCCACTAGCCAACCTGCCTCCATTGCTATCTGTATATTTCCCACTACCCACACAGTATACAGAGCAACTTTTCTAAGCTGAAAATCATTGCTTTGGCTCTCTTGCATTCCAAGAGAATAAAATCCAGCTCCATACTATGCTTCTGCCTGATCTAACCACTGCTTAAGTCTCTGACATCATCTCTCATCACTCCCCTGCAGTCACATGGGCCTGGCTCTAATTCCTTCTGGTATATATACCAAGGAATAGATGGATCAAATGGTAGCTCTAGTTTTAATTATTTTTTTTAATTTTTGTTATCCCAAAACAAATACCCTACCCATTGCCCAATCTGCACCCCCCAATCTAGGCAACTACTGAGCTACTCATCCTCTCTGCTTCTAAGTTATCTGTTGTTCCACTAGGAATAAGCTTCATACATAAAATTACTGGACTGTGTCCACAGCACTGTTTCTCCAGTGCTTAGGATAATGTTAATAGGTGTATAATGAGTGATGATGGTTCAATAAAGCAAGCTTATCTAGAATGAGGACAGCAATTCATTCTGTATGGAACTTTGCAAGAGTGGCACAGGGGCAAACTCAGGGATGAGGTGGACCTCTTAGGATACATCCTGTGCACACACACTGATCTTCTTATCCAGGTAAGTTGAATTCTGGAGTTCTCATAGAGAAGTCAAAAATATATACATTAGCATTTCTTTACAGTTGTCGCTCAGTATCCTTAAAGTCCAGGACCTCTATAGATGCCAAAAATCCATGGATCCTCAAGCTCCATAAATAAAATTGGATGATATTTGTATATAATACATGTACATCCTCAAATATACTTTAAATCATTTCTAGATTACTTATAATGCAAAATGAAATGTAAAAGTCATATAAATTGTCATTGTACTGTATTGTTCAATGAATTAATAACAAGAAAAAAATCTATATATATCCAGTAATTTTTTGCTTAACATTTCCTATCTGCAGTTCATTGAATCCATGGCTGTAGAGACCATGGTAGAGAAGGCCAACTGTGCATACTAAGGACACAAGGCAGACTACCCTACTGGCAAGAAAAAAATCATTGTTTTCACCTGTGAAGAAAATGACCACAGCCTATTTAGATATAAGGTGTCCCCCAAAAGTCTCTTGTGTTCAGAAGAAGAGCTTTTGGAAGGTGGTTGAGTAATGAGGGCTCTAACTTCATTAGTGGATTAATTCATGATGGCATTCTTGGGAGTTAATAGAAATTTTTAGGAGGTGGGTTCTAGTTGAAGGAAGTGATACTTGGGTGTATTTTGTTAATTCTATAAGTCCTTTTGGTTTTCTGAAATACAATTCTACTGAAAAAACTGGATAAATTCTGAATTATTATCTCAATTATTTCTGAATTATTTCCTTAATTTAAGAAACTCACATAGTTACATAACTCAAATGTCAAAGAGGCTAATGTGGGAAGACATTAATGGGGGAATTCTGTAACTCTCAAAGCCCTCAGGGTTGTCTTGTATGTTGTTTTTGATAGCCCTGATGTGTAATTCTTTGCTGATTTGGTTTCTGTATTATCATCCTTTGGCCACTATAACAAATGAATACAAACTTTGTAGTGTAAAATCACAAATTTATCTTATCACATATCTGGAGGCAAGAAGTATGAAATCAGTTTCAAAGGATCAAAATCAAGGGGATGGCAGGGCCAAGCTTTCATGTGTTATAAGGGAGGATCTCATACCTGGTTGTTCCAGACACTGTTGTATGCTGGGATTCTTTGCCTTATGGTTGTATCATGCACATCTCTGCCTCCAGATTCATACTGCCTCTTCCTGGGGGCAGGGGTGACTTTTATCAACCTATCAAAATATCAGGGTTAATTTTATATGTCAACTTGACTGGGCCACAGGATAGTCAGATATTTGGTCAAATATTATTCTAGATGTTTCTGTGAGGGTGTTTTTTGGATGAGATTAACCTTTAAATTGGAAAACTGAGGAAAGCATATTGCCGTACATAATTTGAAAGAGCTTCATCTAATCAGAAAAAGAAATCAGAGTTGACCAGAAGGGGTTTCCTCCCACAAAAGAGAATTTTTCTGCCTAGCAGCCTTTGAACTGAGACATCCAGTCTTCCTCGTTGTATAATAGCCTGCCACCCTTAGAGTGGAACTGGAACATTGACCCTAACGATTTTGGACTTGCCAGCCTCCATAATCATGTGATATAGCTCTTCATTTTATATATTATTTTAATTACTTTCTTGTTGCTAGGAAAACAATACTCAATATCCACAACTTAAAGGAGGAAAAATTCATTTGGGCTCACAGTTTGTACAGGCTTTATTCAGTAATCTGCTGGCTCCAAGCAGAGCAACATGGCAGAGGGGCATGGTGGAAGAGAAACAGCTCATGGCATGACAGTAGGAAATGGAGAGACAGATCAAGAAAGGAGGGAGGTAGACCCTTCCTGACCAAGCCCTCAGTGACCCACCTCTTCTGACCATCATCACCTTCCCAACTTCACTTCACCTTCCTTCGCCTCCCAACATCACATTTAGTTTCCCAAAAGCCCCACCTATGAGTGTATGAGATTTGGGGGAGAGATCTAGATATAAACTCTAATGTACTTCCCCTGGCCTCAAAAGATTCTTACACTTTTATTTATAAAAAAAATACACTCATTCCCTCTTCAAAAGTTGACAGAGTCCTAACAGTTCCTACACTGCTGAAAAGTCTGAGTCCAAAGTCTCCTCTGAAATTTAAAGCAAACTTAGCTGTAAGTCCCTGTTAAAATAAATACATTAAACATTGCAGACATACAAAGTCACAGTGAACATTCCCAATCCAAAAGGAACAAATAGAGAGTTAAAAAAGAATGGGCTCAAAGCAAGACCAAACTCCAGTGGGGCAAACATTAAATCCCATACTTCCATGTCCAGCATCCTGGGCAAACTTTGGTGCGATGTGAACTCCAAAGGATTTTGGTAGCCCTGGCTGTAGGTTACTGCTGGTGATCATAACTCTCAGGGCTTCTCTTTTAGACAGACTTTGCTCACTCCTTCCTGTTATCCTCATCTCTATATATTCTTGGCTTGTCCAGCATCATGGAGTTGCAGAGCCCTCTCAGCAGCACACTGCCTGGCCTCTCAGGCCTTCTTCTAAAATCTGGGTGGGAGCTTTCCTGACCCCACAACTTTGTATTCTGCATAAGCATAAAACTAGCACCACATGGATGACAAAAAGGTTTATCTCCAACTTGATCAGTAGTCAGACTTCCTTCTATAATAGCTGTGGCTGTGGGAGTGTCTGAGTGCCTATAAACTGAATTACAAGAAACAAATTTCCTACCTGGTAGCTGGCATTCTGAAGCATGGTGACCTGGGCTCTGTTCTTAACGCAGACTTTCACTTTTGCAATTTTGAGCCTGTAAAGGGTGAGGCCTTATTGGTTGTTCACATTCCCGCAAGGCATTTTTCCTATTGTCCTATTAAAAAGTAATTGGCTTCTTTTTAATGCTAGTCTTTTCGGCCAACCAAGCTCTCCTCTGCTCTATCTTTGCAGGCCCCAATTTTGTAAGAGCTTCCTTTCTGGTGAAACTCAAAACTTTTAAATCATTCAGCTGTGACTTTTGCTCTTGATTCTTAAGGTAGAGCTGGATAAATTCCCCCCACAGTATTTTTGCCACAGCCCCCAAATTAGATTGCCTTAAAATTTCCTCTGCCAGATTAATTAGTTCACTGTTCTTAATCTCAGTCTTCATAAAAGTCTACAGATAGGAGTAAAATGTAGATACATTTTCTGCAGGTGTATAAAACACATAGTCTGGAGTCCAGCTGCTGATGGAGTTCTTGTTCCCAACTGAGACCCCACAACCCTGATCTTTTCTATCTGTATTTTTATCAACAATGTGGTCTTCTAAGGCCTGACCAGAATCTCCCATCAAGCTCAGATTGCAGCATTGTAAGGACTACTTCTCCAGCTAGTGTCTGCAAACCTTTCAAGTCTCCTCCTGGGAACCAGTTCCAAAGGCTCTGAACCGTATAGTCAGGTAGCTACAGCAATGGCCCCCTCCCTGGTGCCAAAATCTGCATTAGTTACTTTCTTATGGCTGGAACACAATACCAGATGCTAACAACTTAAAGGAATAAAGGTTTATTTTGACTCACTGTTTGTATATGTTTCAGTCCATAGTCTGTTGGCTCCAAAGCAGGGCAGCAGGGCATGGGCATGGCAGAGGAGAAGCTCATGACATGGTGGCGGGAAGCAGAGATAGAGATGAAGTAGGGAAGGAAGGAGATGGACCCCTTCAGGCCATGCCCCAGTGACCCACCTCCTCTGACCAGGCCTCACCTCCCAACATCACGTGTAGCTATAAACTCATCAGTGGACTAATCCATTGGTGGGCATTACGCCCTCATGATACACTCACCTCCACAAGCCTCACCTATGAGTGCATGAGGCTTTTCAGGTAGCATTTAGATGTTATCTAATATCCTATTGGGTCTTTTTCTCCGGAGAAAGAATCCTGACAAAGTGACTGATACACATAATCTCTGGGGAAACCAGCCTAATGAGGAGTTAATCAGGTGTTCTTTTCCTATTATTCTGGGATTTTTTTTTTCCACCTGAATCTCAATATTGTTATCCTTCCTAAATCTTTTCAGAAGGAGAGAAAATATGTGTGTGTGTGTGTGTGTGTGTGTGTACACATATATTAAGACACAGATAGTTACAAATTCAAATGTGCATATGGATTTCCAGTTCTACTGTGTCCAATTCCGTAATTAATCCCCTATTAAAGTAATATAAGAAGTGTCCATCTCCTGTAGGCATTAGTGGTTCAACCTCTTTCCTTCTATATTTCAGTAACTTTGTTTCTCTTTATCTTCCAAAAGTCCTAAAAGTTACCTGTGTTCTCATTACTCTTCTATTCATATACTTTTTTCTTTTTTCATAATATGTATTCTCTTCTGTTTTTCAACTCTGATAGTTAAGATTTTTCCTTTTCCTCTCCTACTGGGAAATATTTGCTCCTGAGATAATCTTAGAATGAGTTTTCATATCTTCTAGTGCTCACTGATAAAGTTAGGCAATGGTAAATTTCAACAGAATGAGAATGATTCCCAGATAATGGCCTACTTCTTTCTAGACCTGTGTTATTTTTTTGCCCAACAGTTTAACCTTCCCTTTCTACAACTTGGCTAGAATCATCAGATCTCAACTGGTTCCACACACTTTTCCCTTTCTTGAGTTCTCAAATGGCTTTATTTAAAAATCAGTATTTCTTTCTGTGTTCACGACAGGTGGCAATTCATTTGTAAATATTCATTTGGCTTGGAAGATCTTTCACAGTACTCTGTCATTATCAGAGGAAAGGGAAGTATAGTACAGAGACAAAAGCCAGCACGCCAAAGAGCTATTAGACTCCTGTGCTTGGAATCCTTTCCAAGATATTTCACACTGGGACTTTAAAAATCCTTCACTTTCCAGTTTCTCAGATAAATAAATGTCCTCTCATTTTGCAGGAAAATATGACATCAGTTGATATTTAACTGTGACAATAAAAGTATTAAATAATAGAAAAGTCACTTCTTAATTTCTATTTATTTGTATCAGGTATAGTCCTTCCTTTTGTATTATGGGAAACCTGTTTTGTATTAACTCCTCTAGCCTTTTTATCAAACCAGTATCCTTATTTGCTGTGTGATTCACTGGATCTCACCTATTTTAAAACTTGAAAAGTGGGAGATAAAGATAATTTGATTTTCTTTTTTAAAGTAAAACATTTATTGATACATTTTAGATACACATAATGATAACACTCATCACAGGAAATTTTCACCTATCCATGATATATCCTGCCCGAAGGGGAAAAATTTTTTATTTTCTAATGAATTGTGAAAATCATTTTTGTTCCCAGTCATTGGGATTAGCTCTCTAAAACATGGATCAATTTCCCAGCACAATAAGGAAGGAATAGTGGGTGTAATTTGCTCTATTTCTAGGTGTGCAGGGGCCTTATGATATCCTAGGATACACTGTCTGAAGGGTAGTTATAGTAGAGAAAAATGTTCTTTGTTTGAGGTTTGTGACTGAGCTTCATGTTTTACAAACTATCTGAACTTTTATAAATTTTATACAATTCACTGTGGAAAAATTAGTCATAACTTCTTTCAAATTTTCAAAGAAGTTGTGATGAAAATTGACCACTTATTTAGAATACTCAATTATGTAAAGCATGGTACTATCTTTAAAAGTGAAAAAAAAAAGCTATCTTTAATTCTTATAAAGCCACATAAATATAGCAAAAGTACAAATCCTGCTTGGAGTTGATAAACACCAACTTTAAGACAGTGCTTTCCTTTGTGCCTTGGTCTGCTTGGACTCTGGTAACAGAACACCTTGGACAGGGTGGCAAAACCGAAATTTTGAGTTTCTACTGCTTGATGTTGGGATGTTCAAGATCAAGAGTCCCACTGATCTTTTTCACTGTGAAGACTTTCCTCCTGGCTTATAAAAGGTCACCTTCTTTCCTCTTCACATGGCAGAGAAAGCTCTGCTCCCTCCTTTTCTTGAGGGGTACCAGCGCTATCAGATTAAGGTCCCACTAGTCTAGCTTCATTTCACTTTAATTACCTCTTTATAGGCCCCCATCTCCAAATCAATTGGGAGTTAAGCTTCATTGTATGAGTGGAGTATGCAGGAGGGAGACACAGTTCAGTCCAAAATATTCTGAGGCAAGCCGGGCATGGTGGCACATGCCTGTAATCCCAGCAATCGGGAGGCTGAGGCAGAGGATCGCTGTGGGTTTGAGACCAGCCTGGGCTACGTAGTGAGTTCCAGGTCAGTCTCAACTATGTAGTGAGACCGTGTCTCAAAAAACCAAAAAAAAATTAACAATTTTTTTGAAACATAAAAACAAAATATTCTGAGGCACAAAAATGAAGAGTTTACCAACTCCAATAGGACTGAAGTCTACATAGATAATTTTAGTACTACTATATACAATATTTTTCTTAAAAAGAATAACTGAAGCAAGTATGGCAAAGTGTTGAAGTTTGAAAAAAAAGTGTTGAAGTCTGATTAACAAGACACTGAATATAAGAGTTTTTGTTGTATAATTCTGTATGTTTAAAATATTTTAAAACATCAAGCAAACAAAAGCTCTTTAGATTTCACGCAAGTATAAACTCCATCATAAGCAGAATTTTGCTCATCTTACCCTGCTATATCTCCACCATATAAAACAGTGCCTGATCCAAAATTACATTAATTAAATACTTATTGAATTGAATGAAAGGAAAAGGATAAAGAATTAACTTGTATCTCTAATAAGCCTAAAATATTCAACAACCTTTAAAACTTTTAGTACTGTCCTATTCATTTTCTATAATTTTTACATAGATAAATATGAAAAAGCACATTAATGTATGGAAGATGAGACCTTAAATATACAAATTAAGGAGATATATATATATATATATATATGTATATATATATAGAATTGGTATAGTGATTATTTCAAGTTGACATCACTAGCTTCTGAAAGACCACTTGATTTATATCTTATATGGCTATAAAGATTCTTTTGAGAGAGATGACTTTCATATATGAAGGTTCAAAAAAACTTTGATCATCAGAGATGGGTAATTGGGGTTGTAACAAATCTGAATAAATAAATTCTTTTATATAGCTTTTTTTTGGGGGGGGTCCTAGGGATCAAACTCAGGACTTTGTGTGATGCAGGCACAGTGCTACTGTTCCGAATCCCCAGCTCTTTTACATAACTCTTGTCTACCTTGAGCTTCTACGTACCCCCTCCATGTTTGTAACATCCCTAAAATTTACTACTTTTGTTCAGATATCCATGTGTCCTCTCATTGCTTCACAAACATGTTATCTATAAAAAGTATAAAAGCAAAATGATTGATTATTTCTTCAAATCCACTCTCTTATACAGATTCTAATGCACATGTAAATTTGATAAAACCTTTACAATTTTTCTCTTGTCAATCAGCTTTTGTATTAGCCAGCCAAAGAGCTCACAAAAGAACTAAGGTGATAGGTAGATGAGATCTCCCGCTCCCCTATATGTCAAAAAGATAACAGTAGTAAACCTGAGTGTTAGACTCAATGTATTTCTTGTCATAGAAGTGATGAGTCTGAAGAGGTTTGGAATTAAACCTGACATTTGTTTTTTAATTATTCCCACCAATTACTTTCAAAAGAAATAAGACTTTTCTATAGCCTTGCTAAGGGACAGAAGCTATGTTTCCTACCATAGCACCTCATCTCTTTCTGTCTATCAATGTTATCAATGTGGGCTACTAATCCTAGGCTAAGTCATCTCTTTGCTGACCCACAATTTATAAACTGGGTGATCTGTTTCAAACAGGTGAACAGGGCCCCAATCAGATTCCTGTGCAGGATAGGGAATTACATGGAAACTGACACATGAACAATTGATAGCAATGGCAGAAATAAACATTACACACTATAAGAACTAGGGAAAGTTGGTACAATCATAGTGGACCAGGTAAAGGCCAAAATTAGAAGAAAGTAGAAATTAAGAGTAGTTTGGACATGAAAATGCAGATGAAGGCAAGTGCTAAAGAGAAGAATATAGAACAGACCTACAGCAAAAGAGATATTGGCACACGGGGAAAGAGAAAGGGAAAAGAAGAATGAGATCATTCTGAAAAGTCATAAGCATCCTAACTAAAATCCGTCTTGTTAACATCCTTATTTTATGTGAGAAAAACTGATGAACTTGGTGACATGCTTTGAGGTCACCAGTAATAATGGAAGGACATTTGCTTCAGTTTCCTTACTCTTTTTTGGTTTTTTTTTTCCAATTCTTATAATACGGTAATGCCAATTGCAAAGGGAAATAAACAACTCTCTCAAGTGTGAAAGCATGATCTACAACCAGTTACTGTAAGTCTGAAATTCCTCTGGAATTTTAGATTTATTTCAAAATCAGAGTCAATGTTGGTGTGTACTCTATTATCACTGTTTTGATATATAATATTTGAATGCATGTTAGATAAAAATATATCACGATTGATCTTGTGGCTCTATGCTCTACCCTGTATGATGCATATTATCCTATTGAAATGAAAGTTCCATCTCCATCCAGGACCTTCTTCATCCCCAGATCTTATCTAGCGGTTTCAGGTGGGATTCTTTGAATGGTGAGCTCCTTCCCTAAGCAGGTTGTAGGTAATCGTTTATACATTATCAGATGGATTTTAGGAAGACTCAGATCTGCAAGTATCACTTAGTCTTAAGAGCCACTGCCTTTCAGCTTTCTTGGATAAACCTTCCCTATAAAAGCTTGTTCAGCAGCTTGAGGCTTTCTCTATTTTGCTGTGAGATGGCTCGTTTCCTCCTCAAGAGGTGTTACATTTGTTCTCATTGATACCTTTTACTTCACTAAGCTACTGCCACTAAAAAAAACCACCTGTACCCCCCAGACAAGACAGCTGTGTTATGCAATATTCCACCAATTGTGTATATTTGAGTTAAATGTCATTGTTCCTAAATGTTCCTGGAACATCCCTGGATCTTGTTCATATCTATCCCCACCATTTCAATGGCTCCCAAAGTCACCACCCCTTTTCTGAAATGTCTGTGCAGGCTTTGAATCCTCTCTTCTTAAGCAGAGCAGTTCAGGTATCTTTTGGTTCTATTTCTCTGCTGGCTCACTCTGGTGGGCATCAGCTTCCATTGCCAAACAGATGTACTTATGCATTTTGCTGAAGAAAAGAAATACTAACCCGAGCAAAGGCATGTTTGCTATATCAAATTATAATGTTGGCAAAGTCTCACTGACAATGTGAAATTTCAGCAAAGACCTGAAGGAGATGGGTGAGCTGGCCAAGAGGTTCCCTAGAGGAAGAGAATTCCCAAGAAGAAAAGCAAAGTTCCTCCAAAAAGAGAGGGGCTGTTGTGTGCACACATGATAAAGTGGGCAATGTTAGAGCCATCAGAGAGGATGCAGGAAAGGTAAAGGGGATCTGATCATGTCAGAGTTTGTTGCACAGATGTTTGAAGTTTTGAGTTGGAGAAGTGACATGACTTTGAACATATCAGAGCCTAATCAATAGAAGGAACACATCCTATATAGAAGGATCTAGTCAAAGAGTGAGAGCCTTAAGTAGGAGCTTAGGATGCCTAGATAGGCACCACAAAAAAAGAACCAGCAGATCTTTGAGACACTAGGAACAAGCTGGAAAACTAGAAGATGAACAGTGAAATATCTCATTTGTGACAAAAAATATTTTCAAAGAATGATGGGAACAAAGTAAAGGATATAGAAAAGGGGGGCTTATACTAGGGAAATTATACAAAATTTGAGCATCAAAATAAGTAATGATAACAGTATACAACATAAGAATAAAATGTATAACACTATATAAAATTAAGTCTGAAGTAGAACAAAATAGGAAATCGTGTGTTCATACAGATATAAATAAATACACAGATAAATGGAAACTATCATAAGAAACAAGATATTTACCTAATTTCTAAGTACCTTCATGCAAAATATTTATTGATTACACAAGAGAAAACAATAACTCTTTACTGGAGAAGACACCAAGAGATCACATTAAACCTGAACAGGAATAGAACAAATTAAGGCTGTGTGCCACTTTAAAGGAAACAAAAATAACATGGTTCACCTCTGTCATATTTCTGCCACAAAAGCATAATCTAAATAGTTTATATGGAAGCACTAGACTTAGTCATAGTGAGAAACATTTTACAAAATACCTGGTCTTTGATCTTCCAATGAACCAACATCTTAAAATTTAAAATAATACTGGTCTAAAACAGACATGGCAACTAAATGTAACCCAGGGTACAGAAATGGATCTTTTTGCTATAAAACGTATTCAAACCAAAATCATGATACTTGTATGTGCTTTGAATATTAATAGATACCTTTGTTACCTCTCTTAATTTCCTGATTTTAATGTTATATTGTTGTTACATTAGGTTAATGATTGTAGGAAACACTAACATGTTCAGGCCGTTCAGGAAAATAAAATCTTTGTATTGAATTGTTTTTTATAACTTTTTTATTGTTTCAAGGTAAAATAATAATAAAATAAAACTCAAAGTTATAATATTGTAACTAGTAATAGAGACAGAGGAACACTCTGTCTGGCTGTGTTAGCTTCCTAAAGGTGAGAGATGGTAGGGGTTTAAAATAAATGGTAGCTCTGTGAAGGAGTCAGATGAATCTACACATTGGGGAAATGCTGCATAGTTTCCTGATGGATTAGATGAGGGCTAGGAGAGAAAGAAAAGCTTTCAAGGATTCCAGTGTTCTTTCCCTGAGTACCTAGAAAGATGGAGTTAACTAAGACAGAAGGCCACAGCAGGACACCCTGAAGGCAGGATACAGAGGGGAAGATGAGAACTTCAGTTCTGAATAGATTGAGTTTAATATGTCTATTGGACATCCAAGTGGAAATATCAAGTAGGTCTTTGAATATATGAATCTGAGTTGAGAAGAGAGTAGTTTGTGATAAGATGTAATTTTGAGAGTAGTCAGCACATAGATGGAATGTAAGCTAGAGGACTAAATGAGGTCAGCATGGGTAGGAATAGAGAGAGAGGAGATAATAGGACTACACTCGAGTCCAAATTTATATACATAATCCTCAAACATTTATTACTTTAAAAAAGAAAAAATAGGGCCAGGGATTTAGCTCAGTAGTTCCACTTCACAAGAGCAAGGTCCTGAGTTCGATCCCCAGTACGAAAAAGAAGAAAGAAAATAATATCATTTATAATTGCCAAGAGGTTGGAAGCAAAGAAAGTTTTCTCAAGTAGATAAGTGAACAAATAAATGGTTACATCCAAACAATGGAATTTTATTTGTTCTGTGAAGCAATGAACTCTCAAACTATTAAAAACATAGAAGAAACATATTGCCAAGTGAAAGAAGCCAATCTAAAAGGCTTCATACTGCATGATTCCCACTCTACGATCCTCTGGAAAAGGCAAAACTATGAAGACAGGGAAAAGACCAGTGGGTCCCAAGAGCTAATGGAGGGAGAGGAATGGATAGGTGGGACACAGAGGATTTTTAGAGCAGTGAAAATACTCAGTGATATTATAACAATGAATACATCGTTATACATTTGTCCAAACTCACAGGAGGTGCTACACAAGAAACCCTAATACAAACTATGGGCTCTGAGTGGTAATATGCCAGGGTAGCTTCATCACCTCTGACATCTGCCACACTGGTAGGAAATGTGGATACGGGGGTGGGGGTAGAGTGAAATAGGGGAAACTTCCTCTCCTTTCCTCTCAATTTGACTATAAATCCAATACTTTTCTTTAAAACTCTTCTTTTAAAAAAAAGAGACTATTATGATAACATAAGGGAAATATTCTCTCTTATTTACTGCATAAAAAATTTAGTTCTGATGAACTGAACAGTGTTCTGCAAAAAAAAAAAAAAAAAAAAAAAAAAAAAAA
>NW_022900928.1:58272607-58311250 GCF_012274545.1 Fukomys damarensis
GAAAAATAAAAGTGTTAAAAAAAAAAAAAAAAAAAAAAAAAAAAAAAATGCTTCCTAAAGATACCCAGACAAAAAAAGAGGGAAATTACTTATGATGTTTATAGCCTTCATTTGAAAAACCAAATTCTCCATCTTTTCAAAATGTCACCTATTTATAATAAATTAAACAGTGTCTGATGCTACTTCCGGGATTTACCTTCTTGTCTCAGGTGACTATGTCATGGATTTCACCCACAGGTCAAGTCTCATGACCCCTGCCAAAAGCCACCTAATTCTAGGACACAAATATCAATTGCATCTCATTTGCAGGAATCTGAAATTGGAAATAGAAAAAAGAAGGCGATATTTTTGAAAATTTTCAGAGACTAGAAAAAAGTTGATATTTTCAAAAAATACAGGATAGCAGATAAGTAACCAATATTTCTTAACATAAATGTAGAATTAATATTACCGAATGATTAAAAGAATGCATTTATTAACTGTAAAGTGATTGAAATGCTCAGCTTATACTCAGAACTTTTCTTTGTTAAATTTTAGCCTTTAACCCTTGGGCCCCTTAAAGCTATTTAATTTCCTATGTAAGAGAATATTTTTGCCTTGGATATTCATCCTGTATTTTAAGTCTCTTAAACATTCTTAAACTTCTCCTGTTTTCCCATTTCCTCATTATTCCAATAACCACTCTGTCCTTTATCCTGGTGTGAATGGAGCTCTATGGTCCTGACGCTGTAGCAAAGAGTTTAAATCTGAGCTAAACTCAAGAAACTCATGTGCACAGAAGATGAATGTGGCCTTAGCTGACAGAGTCCTTGCTCCCAAAACAGTTTACATTATGTCATAATTCACCAGGAAGTTCCAAGCCATTCATTAAAGTGCAAAATTTGGGGTGGGAATGGAGATTGATTTCAAAAAAAGGAAACTTGCTAACTCCTCCAGATGTCAGCTTGTTTCCCATTCCTTTACTTCCTCAGCTCTCTCACTCTGGCCAGTTTGTCCACCCTCGGCCTGCCTCCTACTTCTCTTAGCTGACACATTTCCATACCACACTGTGCCCACTCAGTATTTCCACACTGGTAAGAAAGCAGACAAAGTAGAATCTAGGGGAAAATGCAGTGAGCATAATAAGGACATTTCATCCAGAGAAGACGCATAATCCAAACTATCTAAAAAACATATAGTTATATCCAAACTATGTAAGTGGGGAAAGTTTATGACATTGGATATGGCAGTGGTATACTGGATATGATACCAAGAGCACAGGCAGCAAAAAGAAATATAGATAAAGTGGATTTTTCATAATTAAAAAAAAAACGTTTGTACATCATAAGATATTGACATAAGGAATTAATTTTTGAAATATATTAAAAATTTAACAATTAAAAACCTGATTTAAAAATGAGCAAAGAACTTTAATAAAAATTTCTTCAAAAATATTCAGACCAATAAACACGTGAAAAAATGTTGATCACTAGCCATTAGGAATATGCAAACCATCATAACAACACTTCATATGACTAGAATCAAAAATTAATTCAGTGCCAGGCGTGGTGGCACCCACCTTTAATCCCAGCACTCAGGAGGCTGAGGCAGGAGGATTGCTGTGAGTTTGAGACCAGCCTGGGCTACATAGTGAGTTCCAGGTTGGTCTCAACTACATAGTGAGACCCTGTCTCAAAAAAAACAAAAAAAAAAAAAGAAAATATCTTTGTAATTTTGCTGGTTTGCCCAACTACAAAGGGGACCCTTTCTCAAAAAAAACAAAAAAAAAAAAAGAAAATATCTTTGTAATTTTGCTGGTTTGCCCATATTTCTTGAAAAGGACATAAAAAGCATTAATAAGATATTAATGTATTGGGTTTTATCAAAGTTAAACATTTCTAAGCTAGGCATGGTAGTGAACACCTGAAAGCTAGCCCTTTGGCAGGCTGATGCAGCCAAAGCAATTCAGTGACTTAGCAAGACCCTGCCTCAAAATGTAGAAAAACAAAAAGGACTGTGGATATAAGTCAGTGCAAAGGCCTTGCTTTCAATTCCCAGTACCACAAGGAAGAAGTAAAAATAGGTGAGGAAAAAAATAACTCAATTTAGAGGTGAGCAAATCTCTGAATGGAGATTTCTCAAAATAAGATGTAAATGTCTAACAGAGATATATAAAATCTAAATTAGCATCGCTAAATTACAAAGAAACTCAAATCAAATTAAAACCACAATGAGATATTACACAATACCTGTTATAAAAAAGAAATAAAAGTAAGTGTTGGACAGGCTATAAAGAAAAGGGAACCCTTACACACTGTTGGGAATGTAAATTAGTACAGCGATTATGGAAAACAGCATAGAAATTCCTTTAAAATTAAAAATAGAGGGGCCAGGGATTTAGCTCAGAGGTTCCACTGCCTGCCTTGCAAGTGCAAGGACCTGAGTTCAATCCCTGGTACCAAAAAAAAAAAAAAATTAAAAATAGAGCTACCATATGATCCAGCAATCCCATATGAAATCAATATATTTAAAAGGTATCTCTACTGCCAAGTTTATTGCAACACTATTCACAATAACCAGAAATTGAAACAACCTAAATATGTATCAACTAATGAATAAATAATAAAGAAAATATTGGACACACATATATTGGAAAACTATTTAGCCAGTAAAAAGATAAACTCATGGCTTTTGTGATGACATGGATAGAACTATGTTGAGCTAAACCATCCAGGCACAGAAAGACTAGTACCACACAACCTCACTCGTGTGAAATCTAACAAAGTTGATCTCATAGTTAAGAATGGAATGGTGGTTACCAGAAAGTCTAGGGAAAAAGAGGAAAATGTTGGTCAATACATACTGAGTTACAGTCACATAAGAGTAAGAAATTCCAGAGTGCTATTGAACAGTAGGGTAAATATAGACAACAATTACATACCATGTATCTCATAGGTTTCACCATTCAAAAATAATATATATTTGATCAGATAGATATGTCTGACCTGATTAAACATTATACAATGTATGAAAAATATCATATGGTGCCCTATTAATGTGTACAGTGTTTATGTTTATGTGTATCAGCTTAAAATTAATTTAATGTGAACATTTTTAAAAGTACAACAACAAAATAGTTGGCAGGATGGTGATTACCAACTGGCAGAGAAGGGAGTGTGGGGGGGGAGGGTTGAGGAGATATTTGTCAAGGGACTTGAATTTCAGTTAGATGGAAGGAGTACATTCAAGCAATGTATTGTAACACTTGGTGACCACAGTTACTACTAATTATGTTCTTGAAAATAGCTGAGTCAATTTTTAGTATTTCACTATTTTAAAAAGTTGCAGGTAATACATACATTAATTAGCTTAACTTAGCCATTCTACAATACACAGTATATGTATTTCAACACATCATGTTGTACTTGAAAAATACAAATTTTTTGTCAATTAAAAAAATTAAAATACAATAAACTGAGTATAATACTTATACATGTTAGTGTCTGTCCATCATACAGAAGTTTTAAAATGTGATTCTTTTTAACTTAGAAAGGGAAAACGGGAAGTTCCCTTTACTAGATTAAAAATATATTCTTGATATACCTAAAGAATATTCATACCTAATAGAAAAACATTAAAAACATTCCCATTAAATTCATACATAAAACAAGGATTCTTGTTAATACAACCACTATTCAACTTTATCTTGAAAATGCTTGCCAAACAATATATAAGAAAAGCTGTTGCTGCTATCGATGCATAACATACTATTATTAGTCTATATATATAGATATATACACACACACACACACACACACACACACACACATATATATAAATTGAATTTTGGGAAACTTTAATGGTGCTGCCAACTTTGGAAAAAGTCATCCCAATTTACTGTGTTGACTTGGCATTGTACAGAAATGGACAACCATATTGGTCTAGAAATGTTAATTTATTTTTTTTTCCATATGTACAGGGGTAACACATCGTACTAAATATGTAAGGTCATATCTACGTGGGTTTGATTACAGAAACTAATAAAGAATTCTCTAAATAATGAAAAAAAGAATAAGATAAGACTGTAAGAGCGAGAAGCAATTTAAATATGTTCAGGGACCATTTTCATCTCCAGAATTAAGGATTATTTTGATGTTACATCATTGCCTTTTCTCTTTTACTTTCCTTTTTAGTTTTATTTTAGGATTCCCTATTTTTAATGTTCATACAGAGATTTCTTTAACTGAAATACCAAATAGTTTCTTTGGTGTGAAAAACTATAATAGTACACAGGATCCTAATGAGATAACTAATAATGTGAAATAGGAAGTAAAGGGCTAAAGATGTAAGGAAAGTGGGAAAGGTGGGGGAAAGGTAATAAGGGAGAGGAAAAAAATATAGAAACTGAAAAAATGGAAATAGGGTGTTTGTAAATGGGGAGGGGAGGAGGGGGTGAAGGGAGGGCAGGGACAAGGGGAAAAATGAGAATCAAGATCTATTATGTAAAGGTACAGAATCCCAATGATGAATGTAATTGTATTGTATACCTAGATTGTACCAATAAACTCAATAAAAAGAAAAAAAAGAAAAGGTAAATAAATAAGAAAAGAGAACAAGCTTCCCATTTGCCAGTGATATTTTAAAGTTAAAGAATGTCAACTGAAAAACTATTAGAGTTAAAAGAAATCTTAATAAAATGATTAGACATAAATAAATATGTAAAAATCAGTTTCACTGATTACAAAGCATACTGAAAAATATTCTACAGTGTTACCAAATATCAATCCCCTCCATTAATTCATAAATTAAATCTATTCTGAAAGGTTGGTTAGAATTTTAAGAATCTTAAGCTGTTGCTAAACTTTATACAATAGAGAAAATAAGAAATACCAAGACTTCTGAAAAGAATCTAAGAGGAAAGAGTTCTCTCAGATTTTTAAAACATTTTGAAGCTATTGTAATTACACTAATATGATATAAATATAGAAACATATAGATAGATAAGTAGAATTTTAAAATCCAGAAAAAGATTTATGTATAAATAAGAATTTAGTATATTCAATAAAGGTGGCATTTATAATCAGTTAGGAAAAGATGTATTTATTCAATAATTAATATCAGTTATATCTTTGTTTTAAAAAAATAAACCAGACCTTTAATTAATATTATATACCAAAAATAATAGCAAATGCATTAAAGAGATACAAGTCAAAAAATTTTAAAACAGAATGAAAAATAAAATTTTTCATAATCTTAAGACTTAAAAAGCCTTCCTAAACTATAAAACTTGAAAAAATATGAGAAATTTGATTCAATTAAATAAAGCTAAACACTTAAAAGATAATATTGGTAGAAAATATTAGAACATAAAACAAACAGAATTAATATTCAATCTACACTACTTACAAAGCCAAAGATTATGAAAAGGTAACTAACAAAAATAAAAATGGCCAATAGAAGCTAATTAAAGTTATCTGATCTTACTAGTAATCAAGGAAAACATATTATCATAATATTATATTTTTCCTAACAACTTAACAAGAATTTAAAACTCATAAAACCTGGTACATACAAGGATACAAGAACATAAGCACCCTTGAAGACTAAATTGATAAATCTTTTTGGAAAGAAATTTGGCAAAAATAAATACAATTTTAAATGCAGATACCTATAGTCCAGCTATTCTATCTCTAGGAATTGGTTTTTACAAAAATTTTGTCTAAGGGCCAGAGATTTAGCTCAGTGGCTCCACTCCCTGCTTCTCAAGTTCAAAGTCCCAAGTTCAATTCCCGGTACCAAAAAACAAAAGAAAATTTTTGTCTATATGCACAAATAAATATGTAGTTGGATCTTTGTATAGTATTGGCCAAAACATTTAAAATAGAATTATGTACTAATAAGGGCATTATTAAGTTAAATAAACTATGAAACAATTAAATGGACAGATAAACAACTATTATCAGAAGGGCATTGACCACACTTTTCTGATGCACAAAATCTCACATTTTCAATACAATTTGTAAGACAAAATGTGCACAGAATTATCCCACATACACATTTTAAATATAAATGTATATTTCATGTAAACACTTAGAAAAAGATTGAACAGATACATTTGGAAAAACTAAGAGTGGTTACCACTAGTAAAGGTAGTAGGAGTAAAAATGAAAACAGCAACATTTTATTCTGTGTTTTCTATTGTTTGAATGTTTTATTAGGTTGTACCTCTTTTGTCAAACTGGGCCATGAGGCACTGCTGCTTATTCAATTATTTTGAGCTACAAAAATGGAAATTTCTTTTTTCCACAGAGTGGGAAAAAATTTTTGCCAGCTGTTCCTCAGACAAACAGCTAACATCTAGAATATATGAAGGACTCAAAAAAAAATCACACAACCCCCCCAAATTTAAAGGCCCAATCCAAAAATTGGCATCTTCTCAAATAAAATATAAATGGCAAATAAATATATGAAAAAATGTTCAAAATCACTGGTCATTCAAGAGATATAAATTAAAACAACACTAAGATTCCATCTCCAGAAAGAATGACTACCATCAAAAAATCAACCAATAACAAATGCTGGCAGGGCTGTAGACAAAAAGGAACCCTTCTCCACTGTTGGTGGGAGTGTAGACTAGAGCAACCACTGTGGAAAGCAGTGTCAAAATTTCTCAAAAAAGTAAAACAAGAGTTCCGTTTGAACCAGTTATTCACCTTATTGATATCTTCTCAAAAGAATTGAAAGCCTCAGCCTGTGGCTTTGGCTCAGTGGTTCTGCTGCTTGCCTTACAAGCACAAGGGCCCCAAGTTCGATCCCCAGGACCAAAAAAAAAAAAAAAAAGAAAGAAAAGAATTAAGTCTCATACCACAGTGATAGATGAACATTCATGTTTATAGCGGCACAATTTGTAATAACTAAATCTTGGGATCAGCCCAAAGGCCCATCAACGAATGAGTAGATTAAAAAGGTGTGGTATTTTTAGACAATGGAGTACTACTCTGCAACAAAGAAGGATAAACCTGAGGCAGTTATAGGTAAATGAATGCAACCTTGAGGCCATAATGTTAAGTGAAATAAGTTTAACAAACATGTTTAAATATTGCACTGTTTTTCTGGTGTAAGAAGCCAAAAGTGTAAGTAAGGACTAAAATGTATAATAGATATTGGGAAATTGGGGGGGGAGTTGAATGGAAAGTGGAACAAAGAAGGGGAGAGGGAGAAAAGAAGGGAGGGAAAAAAGAGAATAGAAGGAAAAATGGAAACACGACTTTTGTAAATAAGGAGGGGAAGAAGAGTTGAAGGGAAAGCAAGGGATTGGAGGGGGAAGAATCAAGATATACTATGTATGGGTACAAATTCCCCGTGATGAATGTGATCACTAGGTATATCTAAAAGGTACCAATAAAAACTGGAAATTTCATAGAATTCATAGGATCAAAACTCATAGGGTTCATTTTAATAGAACTTTTTGTGTGTATTGCCTTTATAATTTAAACAAATGGATAAGAAAAGAACTCATAGCATGTATGTGCAGCCAGGACACTAGGGTTTGATGAGAGGCTGTCCAAAAAAGAGGGCAGCACTCAGTCATTTTTCATCTAAAGTAGCTGCCCATCCAACTTGTTTTCCTCTGCCATTTGTTTGGGAGTTTTACAATATTCTTAGGTTTAGAAAGACAAGCCATCATGCCTTCTCTTTGAGCCTGGGACCCTGGCTATTGAATGTGACAGAGGTTGCTCAGTTCTGTATTCCTCTTTGGACACATTGTGACTTTTTTTTTTTTGCATGTGAGAAATAAAATTTTCATGTTTTACAGGAAGTATTGAGAAATGTAATCATCATTATTTCTATACTTCCACAGTAAATTTCTAAAATAAACCTGATTTGGGGAGAAAATTACTGTAAAAACAATGACCATAGATAGCATCTTTCTATTCCATTATTGAAAATTTCAGTAGACTGAGCCTTTTCCTGTAACCACTGCAAACGATTTTAGATCAATCCACTCTTTTTCTCTAATTGAATACACAACTATTAAAAGCTTTATTTTTTAAATGCTATGCTTTCTTAAGATCTTTGCATGATTTATTAAGAATGCATAATCTTAGTTAAAATGTTTAAATATTCTCTTTCCAGTCTGTTCAAAGATGACAGGTATAATAATTTACTTATTTAAATTTCATCTAAGTAAATTTGGATCAAATCTGTACATTAGATAATACTACTAGATTATTGTTAATTTCCTGATTCTGATAATTTACTGTGTTTTTTTAAAGGGTATGTTCTTTTTTTACATTGCCATATTAGAGGTAAAGCATAATTATATTGCAACTTATTCTTAAACATAAAAGAAAAAAATGCATGTATTTTTAGGAAGTAAAAACTATAAAATGAATGATAATGCAAGTACAGTAATATGTCAACATCTGGTAGATCTAGATGAAGGGTAAACAGGAATTTTTCAGCTATTTTGTGATTTTTGATCTTTGTTTTGTTTCATGCCATTTTATTTTCTTTGGTTCTGGGAACTGAACCCAAAGGCTAATCAAGTGCCCTACCACTGAGCCCTGTTTTTAACTTTTTTAAGTCTGAAATTATTCTAGAGCAAAACATTTAAGGAAATATATTTTTACAAAGTGATTCATGGATTCAGTAAACTGCCCCCAAGTGTCTCGCTGTGCCAAATAGTGGATGCTGTTTTTAGGAAGCAGTAGTGTTCTCCCTGTGCTGTGAGTGTGTGAGAGCCTCCACTAGCAGTGTGTACGGTTGGCTGTCCAGATGGTGAGCCCCTCATCTGTTGACTTTAGGGGACAGTCTAAGCCTTCACAATTCTCTTCAAGTCCTCTTCCTTCCTCATCCTAACAGCACCCTTCTGCCCTTTGGCACATTAATTTCTTCCTTTGGTCGTATTTCCTTTGTCTTCTATCTATTTCTCTTCCTCTCAAGTGACTCTCCTCAGACCATATAGGTTTCGAGGTTATCCATGGACTATTTCAAAAGTCCTCCCTTAACTGACTTCCACCCTTTTGTCTTCACAGTCAGGCTTTTGAGAACAATAACCTGTATCTCCAACTTTCACTTCCTTTTCACCCCGGGGAAGGCAGAGCATTTATCCATACCTATATCCTATTACATGATTGAATTTTGCCAGTTTTGTTGATTGACTTTTGCCACCACAGGCTTCTAACAAACAGAGAAAAATTAGATTAAGAAAAATATAGGGGGGCCGGGATTTAGCTCAGTGGTTTCACCAACTGCCTCACAAGTGCAAGGTCCTGAGTTCAATCCCTGACACCAAAAAAAATAAAATAGATTGTCACTGAATATATATAAAACACTGTGGTGGATATTAGCTACTGGATATCTAAGAGAAGATGCTTGTTCATAAATTATTTCTGGCCAAAAATGTAAATCACACCACCAGCGGAAAAAAAATAACTCTGGAAACAAAGATTCTTCAATAGGATGATGTCAAAACAATCTTTCAAGTTTTATAAATCAGATAAAACACTAGCAACAAAGGAGAAGGGCCATTGCTGATGAATCCAATATCTAATTCTTTTATCAACAAATAATCAGGTAACTTCTACATTTAAAGAAGACATAAAACATAGGAAAGTTAGAGCTCTTTTTTTTCCTTTGGGCTTAAATACAGAGTGGATTGGGAAGAATTCCTGGTGGAAGGAACCTCAGTCTCAAGTTCAGTGAGCCACTCCCAGTTGCTACCTCCCTCCAGAAGGCAGGTATAATTACTTTCTGTGCCATTTCCTGAGGCCAAGTCTCTATTCCCTGCATCTGGACATTTATTACTATGTCAAGACAACTTAGAATTGCATAAACAGAGACAACATTCAGCACTGTTGAATGAAAGGATAAATGAATGAATTGAATCTCTAGTGTCCAGCACAAAACTTACATTTTATGAATATTTCTTGAGTGAGTAAGTAAATTTGCAACCAACAGACAGGAACCAGAGTGGAATATTGGCCCTGGAGTTGTAACCTCCAACATCTGCTACCTTATCATTCATATTTCTCTCTTCCCGGGCTCATGCTGTCCTTTAGAGACATTTGTGGGACAGCTGAGGCTGAAGACCATGAATTAGCTAGGATTAATCCAGAGCCAAATGCGGGTAAAATCAAAGAAGTTGCATAACCAGTGCAGAGATCTTTGTGATCAGTGACTGGCTGTATCACGAAATGCTTCTGCACAGATTTTCTTAGTTTGTAGTTTCTGTCTTCATTCATGTCTCCATTCAAACAATTTATTGAAGAGCCACATGGCATCCTAGTCATTCTGGGGTAGAGTAATGGACAAGACAACAAGATCTCTGCACTTATAGAATTTACATGTTTGTTCATTCGAGTGACAAGTGTTCCCTGTTACTGTGTGCTGGGCCATTTACCAACCACTGTATATAAATCCTTACAGCCTTGAAATTTACATTCTAATGCACAAATAAAATTATAAATTAATATATAGTATATTTGAAGGCAATAAATGGAGGGGGAAGGAGGGGCCCATGACAATGAAAATGGATAGAGAATATGAATGTGGATATAATTTTAAATGTTGTAGTCAAGGTAGACTTCACATCAAGGTAGACGGCCTAATTCTATAGATGAGAGAGAAGGAAAAAGCATTCTAGGCAGAAGGCAGAGAAGGCCACGAGTTGAGATACCATTTTCATGTTTAAGAAATAGCAGCCAAGTAAGTAAAGAAGAAAAAAAAGATGAGGTAGGGGAACAGAGAGTCACGTCGAAAGTTTTTTTGGCCATTTCTGACTTTATCCTTTACTCTGATTGAGACAGGACGGCAGAAGGTTGCTAACAGGTGAATAACATAATGTAACTCAGGCTTTAATTGAATCTCTCTGGCTGCTAGATGAGAATGGGATAAAGAATGACAGAGAAGGGGTGTAGTAGCTGTGAGGTTTTTAAGATGCAGGGACTCTTTTGCTTCCTGATAGGGATACACACAGGACTCTACAGAGCTCCAGACCTTTGACTTTTAACTGGATATGTTTAGCTCTCCGGCATGCAAAAACCCTTTCTGCACTCTTCCACACCTGACTCTGCAAGTGGCCATTTCTACCTTATAAATCCTTTATATATCAATCTGTTCCTTTAGTAAACCCTAACTGATACAATACTGTTGCTGCCATTCTACATGAAAAAAGGATACAAAATGTCAAGATGTTTGTATGACGGTGGTTATGTTCTAATAGAAAAGGAAGTCAGGTGCTTGCATTGTTGAAGAAATGTTCTGGAGTAGGCAAGAGGGGATAGTACTAGTACCCATGTCAAAAAGCTAGGTATAGAATGTTCAGTGATAGTCCTGGGTGCAGGCCGAGTTCATGGGCAGATGAACATAGATAGATAAATGTGATGGTAGAAGATTGCGCTGGGTTTGTTTTTTCACATTTGCCTCAATATTTCAGTGGAGTGAGAAGTAAGACTATCGGCTGAGAGTGAAGATAGAGCAGGAGGTATTGCAAATTTGAGAAGAAAATCATCGTCCCTGCATGAATACGTCTTTAAATAACTCCATGAAAAACTCACAAAACTAAAATCTTGGCTATAGATTTGATTCCAGAAAAAAGACAGAAAACATTTTTACACATACAGCATATGTAAAGCCATCTGAACACAACAACATGTACAAGTGAAGTGACATGATTTGGCATGTTTCCATGGAGAATGGAAACTGTAAGTCACTTCTGTAAGCACAATTGAGATTTGACTCAGGCAAATACCTCATTATTACTGGAAGTCATTTAAATTTAGGTCACTGTGTTAGGAGTGAAATACATAGTTGAAAAAACATCTGCAGAGTTCTATATATCAACTATTGAGAAGCACGATTAAGGAAGCATATTGCATAGGTTCTTTCTCACCCACACTGAAATCCACACACAAACTCCCTTTCAGTACTGCACCTTCCCCAAATGTTGGAAATATGGAATTCCCAGGATTTTTTTCAACCCTCTGTTCTCTGGTAATAGCTCAGGTTATAGTTTCATGGCAGGAAAATATTCTTAGAGTACACTCATTTCTATGACTAGACTTTACCACTGAGTATGGCAACTCCATGGTGTCACATGTAGAGTTAAGGTGAATTAAAAACCTGACACACAGGTTTTTAATTTTATTTTACTCTAAAAGCTGAAACATTTCAAAGCATCATGTGTTTCATTCGTGACTCAGAGAACTGTCCTCCAGCCAGCCTCTGTCAACATGGTCTAGCATCCTATGACTGGTGGCTGCTGTGCCAGGCTGGGCTGGGCAGAGCTGTTCTCAAGGGTGCACAGCTGTCCCACACCACAGAGACTGCTTAACTGAGACATAGGTGGGGATGAGCTGCCAAGACATTCACAAGAGGCCACAGTCCTTGCTTTTGGCCTTTACCTCCCTGTGCCTCATCTTGGAACCCTTGGAGATTTGTACACAATGATGTTGGGCCCGTTTTTACTTTCACTTCTAACCCAATGGATGTTTTACTTCTTTAAGGTTTTGAGAAAGTAAATGTTCTAGTTGTATGACCTTTATCATATTGTATTATACATACTTTTAATTATATTATTTGGATATGGTGGTCTTATTTTACCTTGATGTTTAGCCTATTTCATCCTTTGCTGTTTACTTTTTACATTGTAACATTTTTAATCATATTTTAAAGTCTATATTTTACCTAGTTTTCTGGTCGCCTTTAATTATATCACATCTATATTGTACTTATTTTGGTTTTCTCTTTTTTCTCTTTTTTGCTTTAACTAGTAGAAAGTTTCTGCTGTCTCCACAGTGCTTATTAGTTCTCCTGTTTCTTCCAGTTTTAAAGGCTTCTCCCCATTCCTTTCCACAATCCCAAAACTCCCAGCTAAATAAAACCTTTAACCCAGACAATTCAGGAGATCTACCCTCACCACCACAATTCCCTCCTTGGACAATAAATTTCCTGTCCTAGCTGCACATACTTCCATATTTGGAAGAGTATTTGTTTCTCACACCATGCTCTGTCCTGACCTTCAGTTGGAAGGTTTATGATGCTGAATCCACCATCTGTCCTGTGTAAAATCGGTGCCTGAGAACAAGACCTGGGAGGATCACTGCACCTAGGAGAGGGGCACACCAGATTTCTCTCACACTGTCCTCAAGCTTATTCTAACAAGAGGACACTCAAACATTATAGAAACTCTCTTAAAAAGAAGCCACATTAACACTAACAAGAACTTCAAAATATAAATACTCTCCACATACCTACAACTAATATAATAATCTGTTTTGGATATTTTTAAAATTTTGTCTTTGAGAAGTTCTCCCACCTCCCTTCCTTTGTTTCACAAAGTGAACTATGCGAGAATCATCTCTAATAAGAATGTAGGTTTGGTTTAGTTTGGGCTTGTGTTTTCAGAAAGACAAATATTCAGCTGTTCTTTTGCTAGATCAATTAAAGACTAGAATCTTAGCAAGCAGCTCAGGTGTGCTGTGAATTGCACAGTCCCACAAGTATAATCTGTCCTGTTCTGACTGAAGGGTCATTCTCCACAAAGAAGGCTGCTCATCAAAACACGGCCTGGGGCAAGGCACCTGCACTCCTCTGCTCAGTTGCCTAAAAGAAAGCAGGATGCATTTTGGGTTAGACTTGAGTTTCTAAAATCAATTTGTTAAATCATCACAGCCTTGCCTGTGTACATGACTCCCCCAAACTAAGGAGAATTACACTATTTTTTGTTCTTTCTTTTTATTTAAAAATATTTATTTCAAAATTCAGTTGAAAATAACAATCAGTTGCCATTAATGTAAATAGCATATTTAACATGAAACTAGTTAATTTTCCTACTTAGTTCCCTGAAGAATATGTTCGAAGAAGACACTCTCTCTCCCTCTCCTCTTTAAGCTATCCACCCATTTGATGTTAACATTAAAGTTATATTTTCTTTCATTGCAAAATTTCTGTTTGAGCTTAGTGCCTCAGCTTGTCTCTTACAACACATAACTGCTGCCAAGAACTGAAAACAAAAGCAATGGGGAAGTGGAGAGAAATGGCTGAATAAATTATGGTACACCCGATGAACGCTGCTGCCTGCTGTTAAAGAAAGTAAATGAGAGTGGTGGATGATTAGATGGATAGAAGAGGATCTTCAAGATCTCTATGAGCTAGTTTTGAAGGAGAAAATCCAAATGCAAAAAAGAAAAAATGTGTACATGTCTATTCCCAATTCTTAAGAAAAATAATTTAAATATTTCTCTGATGGGACAGATCTGTTAGAATTATATAAATTTAAATATAAATTTAGAAAGTTACTCACTTGGTCTTGACATGGATCACTTGGAACGGTCAAGGATCAGAAGTGGGATATTAAAATCTAGACAGACTATAGAAACAAGTATCTGTGATAAAAACAGAATATATATGCCTTATTTATGTAAAATTATATATAAATAATATACAAATATTAATTTATATAGATACTTACTCCTAATAATATATATGAAAATAATAATCACAAAACATTTAATGATGATTATTCCCAGATAACTCAATTTTGATGAACCAGAATTTCTTTTTTTATTTTTATGTTGCCTGACTAATTTAAGTAAATATGTTTTATCTATATTTTATATAAATTTATATGTATATTTTACATAAATATATACATTCAGAATTTTGTATTATAATTTATATAAAGTCTATATTTTCTATAATAAAGCCATTTATTGTGAAAGAAAAACCAATAAAATGGGCCAGTGAATGGGGTAAAAGAAAAAAATGTTTCCTCTTCATAGCCTTTGTAGTACTGATTCCTGCCCTATTTTCACACATAATTGCACTACTAAAGCTAAAAACACATTAACCTGAAATGCAAATAATGTCTCTATTTCAATAGAAAAAGTTTTTAACTTGAGCTTCTAAGTCTTTGTTCCACTTGGCCCTGTCTTGTTCCTCCTCATGGATTGTTAACTGCAGCATCCTTGCTACAGGTGTTTGATGAGAACTGTTAGATGGCAAGAATGAACCTGGTTTGGTTATTAAGGTACTGTACTTTGGATCCTGAATGTCCCCGCAAAAGCACATGTGTTAAAAAGCTTGGTCATCAGCCTGTGGCAAGCACTACTGGAAGGTGGTAGAACCTGTAAGAGGTGGGCTTAGTGAAAGGAAATTAGTTGCCTGGAGATGTGCCCTTGAAGGGATATTGAGAATCTAGGCCCTTCCTTTCTCTCTTTGTTTTTCAGATGCCCTAACTTAGCAAATAGGCCTTCCCTGCCGTATGTTTCCCCCATGAAGTTCTGTACAGACACAGGCCCAAGCAAGAGGGCCACATAATCATAGACTGAAACTCCTGAAAAACCATAAGACAAAATAAATCTCTCCTCCTTTTAATGATTTTTTTCAGGTATTTTGTAACAATAATGAAAAGCTAACTAACACGTAACATAAAAAGGAACACATAATAATCACTAAGCTGATCCTAAGGCACAAAAAACAACCTTCCAGTCATTTGCCCCAACTCCCTGCATTAGAGAAGTTAAAAGTAAAAAACACCTGGGCTGGAGATTTAGCTCAGTGATTCTACTATCTGCCTCCCAAGCACAAGGACCTGAGTTCGATCCCTGTGCCAAAAAACAAACAAACAAAAAATTATCATCAGGACAAAAGTAAAAAAGCACCTGAAAGTTGGGCAAGGAAATTAAGAAACAAGAAATTTAAGCATTAGAGTAGAGCTGTCTCTGGATCCTAATAAATAAACTTGGGGTAACTGGAATGTGTCTTTCTTTAAAACCTGAGTCAAGCTAACACATGTGCCTACTTGAGAAAAAAATATAGTTAAATGTTTTGAAAAATATTTCACCAAATAAAGGTAGTATATCAAGTTAGAAAACCTTATGTTTAGTTTGTATAACTGATGATAAAGATATATTTATTGTATAGTTTTCCACAATAGAGCTTTCAGGAAAAGGGTTTGGAAGCAAAAATCAAAATTCTCCTCTCTAAAGCTTATTTCTTCTAAAACTTTTATGAATCCAAAATGATGTGACTTGCCTGGTGGTCCTTAAGTTTCATATACTTTAAGCCATTCTCACACTGGACCCAGACAGTAGTCTTCTAATTCTATCTGAAGAAACTTTGTAACTGACTAATGTTTAAGGTCAATATCATTTGTCACAGAATTATTTAGCTTGTATTCCACTACTGTTACCAATCTAATAAAGAAATTTTTACAAAATTTTAAAGACTGAATTCCTATTTCAGAAAATAGCTGCTGTATTGTTGCCCATCTTATTCTCCCTAAAACATCCCTTTAAAAAAAGATAACAATTAAATACAGTCGTCCTTAAGGCAGGGAGAAACTGCAAGAGATAAAGCTAGGCAGCCTTAGAAAGACAATGTGAGGCAGTGGTGGCAATCCTATAGCATGTGTGTTATTGTGGTTTTCTTTGATGACAAAAGATGTTAATGTATGTGCATTTTTTTCTAAACTAAAAGTTCAGTATTCAGGTTTGATTGCCGTGTTGGTACTTTGCAATAAATAGGTGGATTCGGGGTTGCAGTTTGGCACTCTGCCCCTAAAAGTTTTGACGTTACTGATCGAAGGATTTAGGATTATGGTTTTCTGAGTGTCTCCCCCCAGGCCCATGTGTTTAGAGTCATGGTCTTCAGGACGATGCTATTGGAGATGGTGGAGCCATTAGGAGACAGAGTGGTGGGAAGTCCCTACATCACTAGGGGTGTGCCCTCAAAGGGGATTGTGGAACTCACCACTTCCTCTTCCTCTCTTTCTCTGCTTCCTGGCTCATGAAGCAAGTGATTTCTCTGCCACATGCTCACACCAAGACATTCTGCCTTGTCAGAGGCCCAAGTCATGGGGCCACCTAATCTTGAACTGAAACCTGTAGAACTGTGAGCTAAATTAAACCTTTTCTCTTCAAAAGTTAATTATCTATGGTAACAGAAGCTAACGTACCTTTCAAGGAGATTGTACTTGTGTCCACCCTTGGAAGGGTAGGGCTCTAGAAGGGAGTGAGAAGGTCAGGAGATAAAGTTGCCAGGGACTAGGAATAGAGCATAAGGCAAAGAGTGAATTCCTGCAAAAGAGAATATTGTGGGAGAGGGATTTCTACTCAGCTAGTACTTTGAATCCTCACACATTAAGACATTTGATCATTGACATCGAGACAACCCCAAACCACTGTAAACTTAGCTCAGATAGGGAAGGAGAAACTCTCATACTTGGATTTTGGAACCAGACAATGAATGGTACACAGGAGTCACCCCAGCAGGAAGAATACAGAATGCACCTCTGTTACAACTATTTCTTACTTTTAATGCCCTGTCATTGCCCTTTCCTTCTTGAAGGAGGAAGTGACTCTGGGACAAACTTCATGAACTCAGTATAGACTCTGGTTTTTTATTGGCACACAAAACCAGGAAAGGCACAAGTGGTCTCCTAACAAGTCAGATAATAGTTTCTGGGGCTACTTGTTCTGGTCCCAGTTCTAATTTATACACTCATAAATGAAATATTCTAGATGACCTAGAGAGTTATTCCAAATAATCCTCATGTCTGATGTCAGATAGTCTCTATTAATTGTGCTAAAACTGAGAGCATTGTCTTTGATAATCCTCAAAATTAAACTCTAAAAGTTCAACATAAAAGAATCTCTTACTCTATATTAAATTTGAATTGTTAACTAGAAGTACATTTTACTTAACGTGAAAAACATCCCAGGAAGGTGACTAAAAGCTCTAAAGTCCATCTCTTCCTCCACCAGTTCTGCCAGTCTTTTTTAATGTTGTTGTCTTGACAGTTAACTAAAAAAGTTTTGTGCCTCTGGCCCGTCTCATCCTATCCTGGCTGCTCTCAATGAATCCTTTCTGCCCACACAAATGTGCAAAAGAAGAAACACCTAAATGCCCACTGCAGGTGCCAAATTCCCTTCCTGGGATTGGCTCAGGCCACCACCTTTCCCATGTATTTCAATCTGACATTCTTCATTCCTGTCTCTTCCAGGTCTCTAACTCCAGATTTGATGGTTCCCTCTGGACAGTCTCCTCAATTCAACCCCATGTCTCTCCCAGGCACAATCCTGATGTTTGTCCTCTGGCATCATACACCTTTCCTTGGAGAAGGATACTTTCATACTCTCACATCAGTCTTCTTGCCCACAGTGGAAATCAGAAAGTTTCCATTCTTGTCTCCTTCTAATCCATCCTTTAAGTGAAAGCCAGATTCATCTTTATACAATGAAATGCTTCTCCTTAAAATTCTTAGTGATTCCTATGGCTTTTGAGATGAAATATAAACTCCCTATAAGCCAACATGGCAAAGTCTTTCATGGTGTGGTTTGAAACACCATTTCCAGCCTGTTTGTTCCCTCCTCCATAGCTACCTCTTCTCTGAACCATTATGATATACTTCATTTTCCTCAATATACCATGGTTTCCCACATCAGATACTCTGCCTTTCTAAAGTACTCTTTCCTGTATTGTTTACCAAAAGAATTCTAAAATTTAATGTGAACATTTTCTTCTTCAGAAAATTTTCCTTAATTTCTCCAGAGCTTACTATTGAATGTCTGGTCGTTCTAAAGTCCTTTTACTAACCTTATTATTTATCACTGTAATCATTCACCTTTAATGTTATTCTTCACACTAAAACACAAAGTACTAAGGAGAAAATACTGTCTATTCATTAGTCTTCAAATCTTTAGTTTGTCACATAATGTAAACATTAGGTGATACAACTAATGAACAACTGGATATGAGAGTGGGTCCAGATTTGTTCCTGGAAAAATTTTAATGTTACCTTTGGATGTAGAGTAATAGCACTGGTTTTTTTATGGTGAAGGAAATTAAGGAGAAGCATTTGTTCTAGAATTTGGCACCAATTCTGTGACAGAGGTCACAGCTGTTTCTCTGAGACACTGGTGATTCCTGCCCATGCTACAAAAATTCTGAAGTAAAGAGGTTATGATGGGAAAGAAGGGAAAAGAAAAATATTAGGGACTGATGGTTTGCCAGGTTAAAAATAAAAATAGTTGCTTTGACATTATTTTCAAATGTAATATAGGAACTATAAGAATAGAAACCATGACCAACAAAGGTATAACACAAGTTAATAGAGAAGTAAAACTTGCCTCTAGTGAGAAAGGATATGTAAGCAATGTTATGAGGAAACACCATACTGGCTGTCAGATATCATTATTGTATAGTTATGCCAAGGTGTTCATAATCGTATTGTCATTTGTGTTTTCTATCTTAATGAAAAAGAAATAATATTTTTGTGTGATGTCAGAGAATTGATAGAATCCTGACGCCTGTTTTATAACTTATTTAACTGATATGAATTATTTTCGTAGTTCTATTGAATTTTTCTTAATTCTATAAAGTTAGATAAAGAAACAAGTTCTGTCCACCACCCTGTACATCTTATAGATTTTCTTTTTTTTTTTCATTAAATTTATTGGTACATTTTAGGCATGCAATAGTTACATTCATCATTGGGATCTTGTACCTTTACATGATATATCTTGGTTTTTATTTTTCCCCGTTCCTCTGCCCTCCCTTCAATCCCTCCACTCCTCACTATTTACAAAGACTTTGTTTCCATTTTTCCCTTTTCTGGTATTTTTTCCTTTCCCTTCTTTCCTTTTCCCTTCTTAGATTTTCTGACCCTTTCCAGTGTAGATAAGGAAATGATCATCCAAGAGTATACTGAAAGTTCTTATATATGAATAGTAAGATGACAATCAGACCTCTAGTATTTTTATTTTCTAGGTATTCATCAATCTTTACCAGTCACAGAAACCCTTGATGAATCTGCCCCCAGACTGTTCAGTCTTATCTACCTCCCACTTAGTAACATATAGGAAGAAAAGGTCACTTCTCAAAACAGAAAGCTGGAGAAAGTGACAAGTTCCTGCAATATCTTCTGCTAGTGAGGCCTTAACTGACCTCAGAACTTTCCACTAAGCCCTCTCTAAAAGTTCCCACTTGCAACATCACCCATTTAAGGCCAAGCTCCCAACACAGGAATATATAGGAGTACAAACATTAAAACAATAGCACAATCTAAACTAGAATTCAACTAATGCTATTATACAACTAGTGCTAGGTAATCTTTAGCTCTTTTATAAACTCATAATTTCTCTTCTAAAAATTCCAGGCTTTTTTTCCCAACTCTGTCAGTCCCTACTATTGATCCCTCTGGGCAAAAGACCCTTGTCAATATTACCAGACACATATCCATTCAAGACCTGAACAGCAGCATACTAAAAATGATAATAAAATAATAAAAATTTCCATTCAATCTTTAGCCCCTTACAGATCCTGCTACAGACTCCTGAATTTAAAAAATGTACTAAAGCCCATCAAATGTTCTTTGGCTGCTTCTTCAACCTCTGTTGCTCATATGCTTTGCTTAATCGATACCAAACTACCACGACTTCCCTGAACACATTCTCCCTATCTTTGCAAATGCTCTCATCCTTCCTTTGCTAACTCATCCATCTGACATGTTATCTTCCATTATTTGCCACATGGGTTAAGGATATCTCCTCCTCCGTGTATCTAGTATCCCTCCTCCTTTTCTCCTCTCCTTCCCCAAAGTAATCCCTTCCATTTGTGTGTTGGGTTGCTATTGTGTAGCATTTTCTAGCTTAGTTTCTGAATTCAAATAAATCAGAGTTCATCTCCTAGCTCTATTATTTAGTCAGTATGTGATCCTCAACAATCTATTTGACCTTTCTGTGCCTCATTTTCTTGATAGAAGGGGATAATAATAGTATCTATCTCATAAGATTGCTAGAACTAAATGATATAAAGAATATCCAGTACATAGAACAGATTCTGGTGCACACTAAGTACATACACCATTGATCATACAACATTGAATTGCAGCTATTTATGTTCTCTTTACACCACTAGATTGGCAGTTCCTTAGGAGTAAGAATAGTACATTATTCATGACAGAGCCCACTGTATAGTAAATGTGAAATAAGTGGGTTTTAAAGTAAGCATGAAAATAGTATAAGATATTTATTTTGCAATTAGTATTACAATTCAAGACAACCAAATGTGAGGAATTTTGAGTAATAACTTATAGGGAAAATTAGGCCACTTCAACTGGAAATCATCTTCCTCCTATAACTTCTTTAAAGCTTCTTGTTCCAGGGCCAGGGATTTAGCTCAATGGTTCCACAACCTGCCTCAAAACCTGAGGTCGATCCACAGTACCAAAAAGAAATAAAACTTCCTGTTCCATGAGCCAGGGATTTAGCTCAGTGGCATAGTGTCTGCCTTGCAAGCGCAAGGTCCTGAGTTTGATCCCTGGTACCGAAAAAACAAAAAAAAAAACAACAAAAAAAAAAACTTCCTGTTCCTTAATCCCAAGCAGCTTCAGCCACCTGATTTTTAACAAAAGGAATAATAATATTCCACTGGAGAAAAGACAGCTTCTTTAACAAATGGTGCTGAGAAAACTGGCTATCTACATACAGAAGAATGAATCTTGATCCCTCTCACCCTGTACTAAAATAAAATCAAAATAAATCAAAGCCCTATATGTAAAAACTAAAAACAGTAAATCTTCTGGAAGAAAAAGTTAGCAAACCCTTGAAGACATACACATCGGCAAAGAGTTCTTGAACAGAGCCCAATTTCACAAGAAATAACATAAAGAATAAAAAATGGGATTATGCTAAACGAAGAAGCTTCTGCACAGCAAAAGAAACAATCATCAGAATGAAAAGACAACCTACAGAATGGGAAATTTTTTCTTGTTTATTTTATTTTATTTTATTAGTACATGTTTGTAATTCACGCAGTTTACAATCCTCTTGCAGAATGGGTATATGTACATATTACAGCTAGTGTTTTTTTAGCCCCTCCCCCTTCCCTCACTCTCCCCCTCCCGCCTCTCCCGCAATCATGTCTTACAAACCTGTTGATACTGTTTGTCTTAGCATATGTTATGGTTTACAATACTTACATTTACTAGTGTTACTAGATTCCTATAAATGGCATATCTCTATTCCTCGGATTTCCCCGCCCCTGCCTACTTACTCTTCTCCTTGTTCCCTTGTACTATTTACCTATTGTGTGAAATCTGTCCCCTTGTCCCTTTCTATCCATCTATTTTCATTTTCTTTGTTTGTACTTTGCCTCACTCAAATGAGAGAAAGCATACAGTATTCAAGTTTGTCTAATTTATTTCACTCAACATTATATTGTCCAAGTGTCTCCATTTCCCTACAAATGCCTCATATTTGTCATTCTTCATAGCTGAGTAGTATTGCATTATATATAGTTACCACCTTTTGTTTATCCAGTCGTGTGCTGATGGGTATACAGGTTGCTTCCAGTATTTAACTGTTATGAACTGTGCTGCTATAAACACTGGTATGCACATATTGCTATAGTATGATGACTTAACCCCTTTGGGGAAGATATGTAGCAGGGAGATAGCTGAGTCATATGGAATTTCTAATTTCAGTCCTTTGAAAGAGCTCCATACTGTATTTCCATAATGGTTGTACTAGTTCTCATTCCCACCAACAATGAAAGAGGGTTCTTTTTGCCACAACCATGCCAGCCTTTCTTACTGTTTGATTTCCTAAAGATTGCCATTCTGCCTGGAGTAAGATAAAATCTTAGTGTAGTTTTAATTTATATTTATCTAATAGTGATAGATGTGGAACATTTTTCATATATTTGTTGGCCATTTATATTTTTTTCTCTGTGAAGTGCCTGTTCATTTCTCTAGCCCTTTTCTTAACTGGGTGTTTAAGAGGTTTTTAAAAAAAATTTTTTTAGTTCTTTATATGTTCTAGATATTAGCCCTCTACCTATTGAGTACCTGGGGGAAAAACTTTTTTAGAATGGGAAAAATTTTTGCCAGATACTCCCAGGATTAAGGACTAATATCTAGAACATATAAAGAGCTAAAAAAAAAAAAATAGATCCCTCAAAATAAAAGAGCAATAGAAAAATGGGCAGCAGAAATTTCTTCTTTTCAGAAGAAGAAATACAAATAGCCAAAACATACATGAAAGAATATTCTGTATCTTTGGCCATTAGAGGAATGCAAATTAAAACAGCCCTGAAATTCCACCTTACTCTAGTAAGAATGCTCATTATCAAGGACTCAAGAAAATAACAAATGCTAGTGAAAATGTGGTGGCAAAGGAATGTTTCTACATTGTTGGTGGAAATGTAAACTAGTATAGCCACTATGGAAATCAGTGTGGAGATTCCTCAAAAAACTAAAAATACAAATTCTGTGTGATCCAGCTGAGGTATCTTCCAGAATTTCATACTTTTTCTTCTTCATATGAAACATAACACTTTGCCTCCCTTATCACAAACACAAAATTATATTTTAGGTACCAAATTTAAATTAACTGGTAAAGGTTAGTAACCTTGGAAGTCAAGTAGCACTGGGTTTGAATTCTGGCTGCACTGCTAACTAGCTGTTGTACCCTGGGCAAGCTACCTAACACCCTTGAGCCTAGTTTCATTCTCCAAATAGTTATATTAAAGAGCATATGACATAAGATGAGTTAGAAGCTTAGTTTTAATAACTAAACATTATTCTAAGTGCTTACATATATTGACTAACTAACCCCTTACAAGTCCCCTTACATAGATTTGGGAATAAATATCATGGCACCATTTTACAGTGAATTCCATACTTCCTTTACAAGTTATATTCTCTGCCTCCAAGTCAGAGAAAAAGATAAAGTTACCAAAGGCAGCTTTGAGAGGTTACTCGCCTCAGGCATCTATCCTTCAAGCCCTTCCACACAGGGCCTTTAACTCACTAGGTGTGAGTTTCCCTGAGACTGGAAGCCTGCAGCACTTTGCACAGGCCTCAAGCATGTGTCTGCATTTTAGTCCACCAGAGCTGGCTTTGCTGACATTAAGGCTGTGGTGCAAAGCACAGCTCTAGTTTCCAAATGAATGAAAATGACATACTGAAAGTGAGCTGGCCCCAGCATCTAGCTGGAAAACAGCAATGACTCACAGGAAAGACAAAGGCTGAGTAAACACCAACAAAAGGCCACATTCCTTTATTAACATCACTTGGGAAATATGGTCTTAGGATGGAACAACCAAAAACATATGAGCAAAATTTCCCAGTCTAATTCCCATCTTGTTTATAAATTTCTTAACTTCTGAATTAGTTAGACTAGGAATTGAGGGAAATGTACAAAGGTCATAAATATTAGAAATGTTTGCATGAGGTACGTATATGTGTGGCACAATGAGCATTGCTGATCAGTTGTGAAATGACTATTAGATAGCTTTGATAAGAGAACTTGTTATTACAGTCTATATATTGAACCACAGAAATACCCCATCAGAAACAAACAAATAAAAAAGATGGAAGCATCTTTACTACTTACAAGTACATTGTCAGAAGTCTGGACATAAATCTAAAAAATTAAAAATAAAATATTTAATGTTCTCCTTCCTTCTTTATTACTATTATTATTACTATTACCATACATCATTCAGGGCTTCTGAAACTTGATATATTTGAAAAAATCTGATACAATAACTATACTTTTCTTCTCATCTAGTCACTATTTTATGCAGTTATTAAATCTATTAACAACTATAATGCATTAGATATGGAAGTGAGAATAGAAAGAACTAAGAATGCTGTTTAATGGGGTGAATTGTGCTGTCACTTGTCTAGCCTACCAGTCATCTCTAACTGGACCTTCCAGGTGCACCTCAAGTACAACATTTCTAAAACTTAATGAATCACTCTTTTCCATAAGACCTGCTGCTCCTCCTTTTAATATTTGCTTTTTCAAAGAATATCAGTATTACTGCTGCTAAGTGGCAGGTACTCTACTGGAAGGGATGCAAATGAGAGAATAGTTAAAACTATACTAACTCTGGGTATTCAAATTGTTTTCTTCAACTTATTTATTTACTAGACTTTCAGGTCCCTCATGTTACCATAAGCTTTTCAGCAGCAGAGATTGTCTCTGTAGTTAGAGCTAACATTTATTGAGTTTTTTCCCCAAAGGTCAAGGCCTATGCTAAGCTAAGCCCTTTACATGCATCACCCATGTAACAATACCAGCAGCTTTTTATGAGGTATGATGGGTACAGATAGGCTTTACTCTTGGCTGTATAGTATTTGAGAGAAAATACTTATCTTTTTTGTGCCTTGGTTATCACATGAAACAAAAGAATAAAGGAGACAAATCTAACCCAAATAAATAAGATTAAAGAAAGTTTTAGGATAGGGCGAGGGATTTAGCTCAGTGGTTTCACCACTTGCCTTGTAAGTGCAAGTTTGATCCCCAGTACCAAAAAAAAAAAAAAAAGTTCTAGGATGGACTGAAATGCTGAGCAGAATCTTTGTTCATGAAGTTAACAGAGGGAAAGGTGGACAAAGAGAGAGCTGCCTGTCTCTGTAAAGGTCAGCAAGTGAACAAAAGCACAGAACCTTTTAATAGCTACAGTTTATCAAGAGCAAGAAAGGGCAACAAGCTCAAATGGCTATCAAGCTTTGACAGCTAAGGTAAACAAGTGAGCCTGCCCAGAAGGCCAAGGGAAGATGTAAAGTCCACTACAAATAGGAAAGCCATGACCTTTCTAACAGGGCCAGCCTCTGCGTAGGTCAGACTCATTCCCTTAACACATTCCAGTACTCTGCTGTTCATTCCATTTTTTAACTGCTCAGTTTCTAATTTCTTGGCCTTTGTCACTTGCTATTTTCTCTATCTGCAATGTGCTTTGCATGGATGACTCCTCAAGAACGTTTTAGCTCATATGGGATTTGAAAGACATCTTCTCTCACTACCACCCACAAGCCAGCCCACAGTCGCTCGTACTCCACTTGTTTTATTCAGAACACTTAATGTTATGCAAAGTATTTTGCTCACTTGTTTATTTGTGTATTTCATATGTTTGTTTAATAATATGTTAGGCATACAATATAAACTCTGTTGAAAGAGACTTTTCCAGCACCTATAATAATGGCTAATACATAGTAGGCACCTAAAAACTCATTCATTTTGAACAAATAAATGATGCTTTTATCATTTGCCTATTTAGTATCAAGTACTTTGGACTAAAGTGATAAATTTGGCAATCAGTCAGAATACAGAGTTAGTAGGTAATGCTACAGGAATGGGTGAGAAAACCCAGGTCATGCATGGAGCCAAAAGATAATGGATCAGAAAGAAATTCTTTGAAAGAGTTGACAGAAGAAGAAAACACCCAAAGAGAATGAAGACCCCAAAGAGAAGAAGTCTGAAGGGAATGGGAGAGGTGGTGCATGCCTAAAATCCCGATACCCTGGAAGGCTGAGGAAGGAAAATGGCATGTTCAAGCCCAGGCTGGGCAATTTAGCAAGACCCTGACTCAAACTAAAAAAAATTTAAAGTAGTAGAGATGTGCTTCAGTGGAAAGACCCTGGATTCAATTCCCAGCACAAAAAAAAGGAGGAGAAGGAGGAGGAGGAGAAGGAGGCAGAAAGCAAGGAGGGAGAAAGTACAGGGGAAACAAGGAAAGTAGTATCATAGAAACCAAGGGAAATCAGTGTCCACAATGCAAATAGAGACTTGATCAGATAACCTACTTCTGGTTCAGTGCACTGAGTAGCAGACCCCTGGATACTTAAGACTGATTACATTCCTTTGTCTTATTTTTGTACCTAATGGGAACCTCTCTTAAAAAATAAAAATAAAAAACAAAATACTCACCTATTTATTTTCCCTCTCTCTGGGTTTGTCTATGTTCTTTTTACCTTATTCAAATAAACTTTCCTTCATTTTCTTCTTTAGGTAAATAAATTTCCATTTATATATTGCTGCTCTGCTTCTCCTGTAAAATTATTTGTCTATTAACAAGATAGTATCTACCATTCTGATATTCTGATCCTGGTCCTGATCCCCAGCCCTCAAAATCATGGTAATATCATGAGCCTATAATTTACATCCTGTATCATGTGAACGTTGAAGATGCAAACATTCTCCTTCTAGTATATATGTGTGTGTGTGCGTGTGTGCGTATTATTACCTAACATATATTTATTATAGTGATTGTAATTACATAAAGGGTGGGAAGATGTGATATTCTAGATAGGATGTTAAGAATGGCTTCTTTCATAAGGTGACACTTGAGAAGAAATCTGAAGGACATTAGAAAGCCTGGTAGATGTTTGGGGATGGATGTTCCAGAGAACAGCAAGAGCAAGTGTGGCTACAGAATGAGAAGAAGAAAAAGTGGTGGAAGTTGAGGAGTCAGCAAAGTAAATGAAGAAAATAACAACTACTGTCAGTTTCGGGATTATCCAAGTCTGCCTTAGAAAGTACTGGTTCATCCAAACAGTGCCTGACACTTAGTAGGTGCTCAAGAAACATTTGCTAGATTAATGAATCCTGAAGGTGAACAGAAAACTATTTTAAGAACTAAGTTCTGGGGAGTCAAGACGACTTAATGGAACCCCTAACTCAGGTACTTGATTGCCACTTGATTATATCTAATTTGGAATTTTCTCTAGTATTTTTCCCCAAGGCTATCTCATAGAATTTCCAAAAAATAGTTTATTTATGATACAGACTGTGTATCTTATTTTGTGATTCTGAGTTTAGTACTGGTGCTAAACAAGCACTTGTTTGATTGAATTAAATCAAAGAAGGCAGTGGAATATAGTTATAAAAATGAAAGAATGAAAAAATGGTGGGCATGGTTGGTAGTTTGGATGAAGGGATTAAAGATGATTCTTTCAAACTTCACCTGACTTCTAAGCTTGCCACAAGAAGCATGTGCTCCTGCTATAATTTAAACCATTAGAATACTAAAAGGTACTAGATTTTAAAGTCAGAAAAATCTTCCATTTACTTACTGTTGTCGGTCAGCTAAAGTTTTTAGACCTCAATTTTACTGTAGGTCAGCTATACATAAAAAGTCTTAGAAAATGACAGTTTTTGCTTTTGTACATAAAGAATTGACCATTGAGAAAATATAATTAACTGTATAGACCCAAATCAAACCAATGAATACACACTCAGATAGCACAAAAGCAGTGGTGACACATTTCCTCAGGACAGTGTCTTCTTATAAACAAATGTCCTTGCTAAAGCATACTAACCATTTATTTACCTCTTGTAATTATCCAAGACAAAATTAAAAGTACCTGGATTCCTCTAACAAAATCTCCATTAGAAAGTAGAGACTGCCAAAAACAGATAACATTCACTTTAAAAAAATGCTTTTGAGAATGACCTAGAAGACCTACCCTCTCTCAATAAACCTCCAGAGTTTTCATATAAAACTCAAAAACTAGAAGAAATCACATAATGACTGCAGGGCAAGAGAAACATTTCAGGGGACTACTGACATTGTTTCATATAAAGCAAATGTTTTGACCAAAATAAAAGAGCATGAGACAGGAATAGGTGAATGGCTCTACTGTGTCTAAAGTATAGCCTGACTTATTTCTGCCTCTAGGTGTAAACTGTTTGCTGTACACTCTACACAGAACAGAATAGACAGAATACCAATAACTCCTCTAAGATCAGCACTCACTTCCACTAAATTCCTGATCTGTGACCTATGAAAATCATTAAAAATTGTCAGACAGTTGCGGCCTATTTATCTCTGTAACCTTAATCATTCTTAATCACTATGCCTGTGATATTTGCTTATAGGAGTCATAAATATGTGATTAACAGCTCCTCCTGGGATGGAAGTGTTATTTATGAATCCTTCTGGGCAATGTTTGACTAAATGTCTCTTGGAATTTCACAGGTCAAATAAAAATAGCTGACAGTATAAGTCTTCTATTTACTTCCACTTTATGGTTGAATGTGAATACCTGGAACTACCTAGATTGGTTGTTTCTCCTGTGTCCACCTGACCTTAGTCACTTAGCTCACTCACCTGGCCCCATCCTAGATTCTACAATCAACCTAGACCCTTTCTGGATCTACCCCCACCACAGAAATCTCTAGAACCAGACTAACTCCCTCCAGCAGCAAGCCTACTCCATGGATGAGTGGGTACTTCTGTAAATTAAAGCCCTTCTCACTCTCCTCCTTTTTTGTTGTGGTATTTGCTATTTGTGGAATTGTTTTGTTTTACTTTATTTGCTGGGCCTGTTAACTTTCTTTTTCATTTCCCTTTTCTTTCTTTCTTTCTTTCTTTCTTTCTTTCTTTCTTTCTTTCTTTCTTTCTTTCTTTCTTTCTCTTTCTTTCTTTCTTTCTTTCTTTCTTCCTTCCTTCCTTCCTTCCTTCCTTCCTTCCTTCCTTCCTTCCTTCCTTCCTTCCTTCCTTCCTTCCTTCCTTCCTTCCTTCCTTCCTTCCTTCCTTCCTTCCTTCCTTCCTTCCTTCCTTCCTTCCTTCCTTCCTTCCTTCCTTCCTTCCTTCCTTCCTTCCTTCCTTCCTTCCTTCCTTCCTTCCTTCCTTCCTTCCTTCCTTCCTTCCTTCCTTCCTTCCTTCCTTCCTTCCTTCCTTCCTTCCTTCCTTCCTTCCTTCCTTCCTTCCTTCCTTCCTTCCTTCCTTCCTTCCTTCCTTCCTTCCTTCCTTCCTTCCTTCCTTCCTTCCTTCCTTCCTTCCTTCCTTCCTTCCTTCCTTCCTTCCTTCCTTCCTTCCTTCCTTCCTTCCTTCCTTCCTTCCTTCCTTCCTTCCTTCCTTCCTTCCTTCCTTCCTTCCTTCCTTCCTTCCTTCCTTCCTTCCTTCCTTCCTTCCTTCCTTCCTTCCTTCCTTCCTTCCTTCCTTCCTTCCTTCCTTCCTTCCTTCCTTCCTTCCTTCCTTCCTTCCTTCCTTCCTTCCTTCCTTCCTTCCTTCCTTCCTTCCTTCCTTCCTTCCTTCCTTCCTTCCTTCCTTCCTTCCTTCCTTCCTTCCTTCCTTCCTTCCTTCCTTCCTTCCTTCCTTCCTTCCTTCCTTCCTTCCTTCCTTCCTTCCTTCCTTCCTTCCTTCCTTCCTTCCTTCCTTCCTTCCTTCCTTCCTTCCTTCCTTCCTTCCTTCCTTCCTTCCTTCCTTCCTTCCTTCCTTCCTTCCTTCCTTCCTTCCTTCCTTCCTTCCTTCCTTCCTTCCTTCCTTCCTTCCTTCCTTCCTTCCTTCCTTCCTTCCTTCCTTCCTTCCTTCCTTCCTTCCTTCCTTCCTTTCTTTCTTTCTTTCTTTCTTTCTTTCTTTCTTTCTTTCTTTCTTTCTGTTGTTGTTCACTCAAGCCCCTTCCACTTTCTGCTAAAGACTTTCTGGTCTTGTTTCCCCAGGATTGAGTATTTTTCTAATTCCCCAGTTCCTTTGAGATTTGAATTCTATCTTGCTTACCTTTTCAGGCTAGACTCCTGACTCTTAGTTCCTATGGCCATGTCCTTACTACCTTCTAACAATTTACTGCCTAAAGAAGCAACAGAGATGGGATAGTCACTGGGTATTCCAGCTGTCCAGAGCTAGCCAGAGTGCTTCTACCCACCAGGCACAGAACTTAGGACACTGCAGGAAGCAAGGTAGAGCTCCCACCTTGTGGAACTTACATGCTGATATGGGAAGATGAACAGTAAAATAGATAAGCAAAAATAATTCTAGAGGATGAGCCTTTTGAGAAGATGTGCCAATTCTACCTGCCCCCTTCCCAGGGCTGACCAGCTGGGAAGCCTCCAGGCCATGCCCATTTTCTTCTTGCATCTGTCCATGAAAACATCCTTCATTGAACCCCTTGGCTAAAGCAGTCAAAAATCTTCATAGAAGCTGAGTTTGGAGCCTTTGACAACTAAGTTGTAAAACAGTGACTAATTGTATTAATGATGGCTGTGAATCCTTGAGTAATAATGGGATTTCCCCATCCACATGATCATGGGAATCTTTCCCTTTACTGGGAAGCCCCAGACTCCACACATGAAATTCACAGGACTCCCTTAACTTCCTCTTCTTTGCTCTGGGGAAAAAAAAAGACAACCTGAAAAAAGTAATAACCAGCTATTTATAGAACACTAAAGAAAAGACAGGGATAAAACCATCACCAATATATTTAGCCTTTTAAAAAGTGTTATTGAGGGTCGGAAATTTAGCTCAGTTGTTCCACCACCTGCCTTACAAGTGAAAGATCCCAAGTTCGATCCCCAGTCCCCCCAAAAAATCCAAAATAAACAAAACAAGAAACAAAAAAAGTGTTATTGAATTCAAGTACTTAATTTAAAATTCAAAACCTATGAGAGTAAAAAATGAATCTCTTATTTGCCCTTTCTTTCCAGTTATCCAGTTCTGTGCATGCACAACCAGTGTTACCAGTTTCTTGGGTGTTCATCAGAGATATTATATACATATATAAGTAGAGATTTTTTAAAAATATAAATAGCAGTACATTATAAACAATGTCCTTTTCTTCAATTTGCTGTGTCAGTAAACAACGTGCCTTGAAGTTTATTCCATACATATAAATTTACTCTATACTTTTTTCCACTCTATACTTTTTAATAGGAATCAAACCAATAAAGGAGGTCTATTTAAAGTCCCCTATTAATGTACATTTAAATTCATTTTTTTGTCTTTGCAAATCATGCTGTAATTAATATTATTGCAACATAGCCTTTCAATAGAAGATTTACTCTAATCTGAAAACTGTTTCTTATTCTGTTTTCAACTCTTATTTTTATATTTTTATAATTCTCAGTATCAATTTACTTTTAAAACAATGGATACTTCTAGAGATGAAGAGGGTATTTTAGTATAACTGAAAATCCTAGCTTAAAAGAAAACTTTTAAACCTTTGGCACAGTGAACTGCTATGGAATGGTAGGTGTAATCCATCCTTGTCAAGATGGTAAAGTGTCACTTTGGGTACATTATTTTTTCTACATTAAATATTCACTATTGTCAGAATTCCTACATTTGCCAAATATAATGAAAGTAAGGCAGCCACCCTGTCTGATTCAAGTGGAAAATCCAGCAACCGACCATATGACACTACCATATTGAAAACCTTGTTGTTCTGGCTATTGGCTTTATACAAATGCTGGGGATAAAGAGTCATGTGGCTGGAATGGAATCTTGTGGTTACCCATCAAAATAAAGAAGCCCTGAAAATGGTCACTCGCACATATCTCGTGTCCTCTAGTTTCCTTTCCCTAAGAACTCAAGTTTCCTTTCCCTAAGAACTCAGCATTAATAAGCAACTCTAGCCAGTCACTGAAGCTCACAGGCAAGAACATGTTGTTTGCCTCTGTGTCAATCTTATACATCATGTGTGCTTAGTAAATTTTTCTGTGTAGAGTAATGAAGCTAGACATTTTATATATTGTTGGAATTAATCAGAAATTCTCTAAGAGATATGGAAGAAACTATAGATAAAACATCACAGGAGTTACCTGGCTATGTGTGTGAAGCACTTTAATTAGAGGAAATAAATTGCTGGATAAAGAGCTGGAGATAAAAGCACATCAGGACATTGTTTTACTAAGGTAAGTGTTTGGGCAGAAATGGTGAAGGCATGAGACTTGAAAATAGGAGAAAATGCTCTTTTGCAACCCCAAGTATAGCTACTGGGTCCCAACAATTCCAAGGAGAAAACTCTCCTAAAGAGATCTCTACTAGGCAATCACTGAATAGAACCAGAAGCATTTCCCAGGGCTGTATGACAGTTTGGAACATTAGGGTGGCCTTTGGAAGCACCTAAGCATCTTAGGTAAGGTGGCTGAACAACTGGCAGTTCTGCACTAAGGCAACCATGGTGGGATAGAGCAGCAATCTGAAACTCTACCTATTATGGCTCAAATATGAATATAAGTATATGGTACTATATTGGGAGCTACATTATAAAAGGAGAAGTGCTACCTTTGCAATTATTTTCCCCTCCTCTGTTCTTTACAAAGCCTCTGATTGTCCTCAATTTCACCATTTGCAGAATGAAAAGTGGGTCAGATTAAGTAATCTCTAAATTTTCTTTCATCATACTAATGCTCTTGAACTTGTGCAAATTGCTCTGTATATAGTCTCTTTTTCCTATAAGTAAATATAACTTGTAGTTAAAAAGATAATATAAGTGGAAATCTCTAATGCCCATTTAACTCAGTCATAAAAATGTTTATTTTTATTATAATTTTTCTTCCAACTCTGGTTTACAAAAATAAATAGCCATATTTGGCTATCATTATAATAGAGACCATTTAAGATTTTCATACTTCTCGATAGCAGAAGAGTCTGATTTATCAAATTCTTTATATTTTCTATAGCATACTATATCATTTTCATGTGCCTATCCTCATATTACCTTAACTACATGCCTAAGAACAAATGATTCTAAACATACTATAAAGTATTCCTCATTTCTTCATTTAACCCTTTTTTCCAGTTAGTAATACACCAGATTTAACAATTACAACCACAAAGTCATTTTGAACTTCTCTCTTTTCTTAAGTCCATCTTCATCAAACTCACCTAATCATTCACAAAGCCTCTATGACTTAGATCACAGTGTCTCACTAACCCTCTCTTCCTTCTCTCTCTTGTCTACATCATTTCATGCCAGTTCTGTTGTATGAGCCTTCAACTTTGTTTCCCATTCTCTTCCAAACTGTCCAAAAACCATCACAGTCTTGATCTTCCTAAAATAGGACATCCTTGACATCACCTTCTTACAAAACCCTTTATAGATTTTTCCACTGGGATATAGGCAATATGGAACCAAGTATTGTCTCTCACACACATTCTCTCTCACTCTCCCCGCCACCCCACGTGAGTGTGTGTGTGTGTGTGTGTGTGTGTGTGCGCGCGCATGCACACTTGTTCTTGAATTTCAAATCCCTGGAATTATATTCTACTTTTCCTCTCTTGGTTTTTCTTAACACTGTTTCCTCAATTTCTCTGGCATTCTTCACCTGTTGCTGTCAGTCCCACAGATATGCCATGCTTTATGCTCCCATTTATCAAAATATTTTCACTGCACATAATCCAATTCAAATTCCTCCTTTTCAAAGCCCAGACTCATCTTCTGTATAAGTCTTCCTAACTATTCCTACCTGAAGTGATTCTCGGTCTTCAGAAACCCTTGGTCATTTATTATCCATGACACATATTTGACACACTTTGTCCCCTTTAGTTTTCTTCTAATTTTCATATATTTTTATCTCCCCAACTAAACAATGAAGTAATTAAGGACCATTAGTATATCTTATTCACATAAAGGCCTTACTTTTAGAATCAATCCACTTTCATTTTTCTCCTTGTGATCTTGGTCTTAGTTTTCTCATCTGTGAAATGGAAATAGTGATGGGTATTTTTTTTTATTTTATTGAGTTTATTGGTACATTTAGGGATACAGTACAGTTACATTCATTGTTGGGATCATGTACCTTTACATGGCAAGTCTTGATTCTCATTTTTTTCCCCTTACCTCTGCCCTCCCTTCACCCCTCCTCCCCTCCCCATCTACAAACACTTTATTTTCATCTTTTCATTCTCTCACATTTTTTTCTTTTCCCTTTTTGTTCTTCCCCTACGTATCACACCTTCCCTACACCTTTAGCTCCTTTCCTCCCATTTCTAAATGTCAGTAATCTTATTAGAATCTTATGCATTGTTGCAGAATATTCACACCAGGGAAACTATTTGGTATTTACACATGTGGGACTTATTTATTTCACTTAGGAGTATATCTTCAATATGTATCCATTTTCCTATGAATGAATCTATTCTCTCGCTCTTTATGGCTGAGTAATATTCCATTTTATAGAAAAACCACAACTTCTTTATCCAGTTTCCAACGGATGGGCAAATAGGTTGTTTCCAAGATTTAGCTATTACAAACTGTGCCGCTATAAACATGGGTGCACATACTTCTCTGTGATATGATTCTTTTAGTTCTCTTGGAAAGATACCCAACAGAGGGATGGCTGGGTCAAATGGAACCTCCAGTCCAAGCTCTTTGAGGTATCTCCATATTGATTTCCATAGTGGTTGCACTAGTCTGCACTCCCACCAACAATGGAGGAGGGTTCCTTTCTCCCCACAACCCCGCCAACATTTGTTATTGTGTGATTTCTTGATAGCAGCCATTCTTTGTGGGGTGAGGTGGAATCTCAGTGTTGTTTTCATCTGCATCTCTCGAATGACCAGTGATGTGGAACATTTTTTCATATATTTTCTTGCTGCTTTCACTTCTTTGTATGAGAAATGTCTGTTCATTTCGGATGCCCATTTTTGGATCGGGTCTTTATATTTGGGGGGACTGATTGTTTTGAGTTCTTTATATATCCTTGATAATAGTCCTTTGTCTGAGGTACAGCTGGTAAAAATTTTTTCCCACATTGTAGATTGTCTCTTAGTTCTGCTAATGGTTTCTTTTGAAGTACAGAAGCTTTTTAGTAAGATGAGATCCCAGTTGTTGATTCTTTCTGCTAGTTCCCGTGCTACTGAGGATTTGTTCATAAAGTCTTTTCCTATACCAATGTCTTCCAGAGTTCTGCCTAACTTACTTTCCAGCAAGTTTAATGTTTCTGTTTTAATATTTAGATCTTTAATCCATTTGGATTTTAATTTAGTGCATGGCGAAAGATAAGGGTCTAATTTTAATCTGTGACAGGTTGATATCCAGTTTTTCCAACACCATTTATTAAAGAGGCTATCTTTCCTCCACTGAGGATGGTGAGCTCCTTTGTCGAAGATGAGGTAGCTGAGTACATCTGCATTTGTTTTTGTGTCTTCCAGTCTGTTCCATTGATCCTCAGGCCTATTTCTTTGCCAGTACCATGCTGTTTTTATCACAGTGGCTTTGTAGTATAGTTTCAAATTGGGAATTGTTACACCTGGTGCCATGTGACTGTTGCCTATAATGGCTTTTGCTATTCTAGGTCTCTTGTGGTTCCAAATGAATTTTTGAATTCTTTTTTCTAGTTCTGTGAAATATAGTGTTGGAATTTCAATTGGCATTGCATTGAATGTATATAGCAGTTTTGGTAGTATGGCCATTTTCACTATGTGGACCTTACATGACATAACACATGGAAGCTCAAGTGTCCACCAAGGAACACAGGGCAAGAGGCAAACTATGAACACTATGTTGTGGATAGGGAATCTCCCTGGTATCACTAAAAGCATGCTGCAGAGGCTGTCATTTGTCAGCCAAACGGTCTCTGTTAAGTCTACTCCAGAGACTTCTGAGGCTTTTGCCCAGTGAACAGGAGCAGCGTTGCCTTTCATATCAATAAAATTTGAACCTGCTTCAGAGAGCATGATGCCAATCTTCCTTGGGTCTTCAAGGTGGTAATAAAAATGCAGACCACAGAAGCCCATCTCCTGTCTGTCATTTTATTAAAAAGGCCCCAAGACTGTCCTACTAAAATGGAAAATGGGCTCAGTGAGAAACTTTCATTTCACAAGTACAGTCCACATGCCTGGGACATCAGCAGGAAGGATGTACTCAGCTGGTTTTTCATCCATACCTAAAGAGCAACAGATGCTAGCCAAAGAGATGGGGACATCTGTGCTGCTCCTCTGAGCCATGAAGGCCACGTGGGGGAGTTGTCTTAGTTTCTCTGAGACACAATACCCAATACCCGCAACTTAAAGGTAAGGTTTATTTTGACTTACCGTTTGTACTAGTTTCAGACCATAGTGAGCTGGCTCCAAGGCAGAGCAGTATGGTGGGGGGGGGCGTGGCAGAGGAGACTTAGCTTAAGGTATGGCAGTCAGGATGCAGATAGAGAGTAAAGGAAATAGGTAAACCCATGCAGTACCTCTCCAGTGACCCGCCTCCTTTGACCAGGCTTCCTCTCCCCAATCACATTCAGTTATAAAGTTGCAGCAGACTAATCCACTGATGAGTATCATGCTTCCCTGATACAACTGCCTCCCAAAAGTCTCATTTATGAGCCTACGAGACTTTGAGGGGGACAACATCCAAATATAAACTGTAACAGGTGGTAAAAAGCATTAAACTGGAAACTATAAAGTTTGAGCACCAATGAGCATCAGGGATATCACTACCATTAAGTAGCCCAAGATGCGTACTTAAACCATCAATGCTCTATTGAAAACACTTCAAAGACAAGAAATAATTCCGTTAAAGGCAAAAGGTGAGATAAAAGGCATGAATTCATATCCAGTACGACACATGTCTGCTCTAGGTGCAACAGATATGGATCTTTTTTAACATTCATTGCAGGTAAACTTTCTAATTTTAATTTTCTGGTGGGTACACAAGATTATAATACCTGGCTCACTTGAGTGTGGTGACAGTTAGATAGGATAATGCTTTAAGCAGAGTGGCACATTGTAGGGACACAGTCCACTACGTATCCTCTCTCTCACTCCAGCAGATGCATCCTGACCAGGGCTGGGAGCAAGGCTCCTGGTGACTATTCCATAAGCGGGTAAGATTACAGTATTTGAACATTTCTGAATGCTGACCTAGATTTTGCTGGGTGTTGTTCAACTCACAGAAATAGGAAGGAAGGCTCTCTGCCCTTAGGCTTTTCACTCTGGCAACTCAGTGCAAAGGGCTATTTTCCCCAACCCCCTGAACGAGAACTGGATGTTTCCTGGGTTTAACGTCGATTTTGACATGATTGCCATTTCCTATAAGGCCAATTTCCTTGCGGGAAGAAGTCCTTCCACAGGGTGAAATCCCAACAGCTTCATTTGTTTAAACTCCCTTATTGGTTTTACCGATGCAGGGTGTGGTCTTTTTCATTACGGAAGGTTGACAGTAAGTAAACAGCGGGAAATATGCCCTGAGCAGGCAGCCGGTCGATTTCCTTGGCTGCCCAGGGCAGGCAGGCTCCATGTGGTGGCCGGGTGGAGATGGTGCTGCAGCGGAGAGGCGCCCTTCGGAACAGGGCCGGGGGCGGCGAGGGGAGGTCGGGACCCCCGGTTTGGGCACCAGGGGGGCAGACTCGGGAACCCCGGCAGCCCCGGCTAGGTAGAGCAGGACAGGTTCCAGCAGCTCCCCCCTCAGCCCTCTCCACGCCTCCCGGGTTTTCCCCCTGGCTCGGGGTTTCCTGTTTCAGTTCTCGGCGGTCTCCAGCAGCAGGTGCTGGTTTGCCAACCTCGGCTCCAGAGGCGAAGGAGAAGGAAAGGCATTCCAGTGAGTTCTATTATTACAAGGAAGAAAACAAATTAAAGACACTTTAGCTTTTTTTTAGTTTTAGTACTCATTTTGCCAGTAATGAGTATTATTTCTAAATTTATTCCTGAACTTATAATTAGTATTAAGCATATAAATGTCTGAGAACCAAGTTTTTCACTATAAAAACAAAAAATATAAAATTAAAAGAAATGAAGTAAAAGATACTACCATCTTGCATTTGAATTTGAAAAATCAGAATGAGCTCATGATGCATTTTTTTTTTCTTTAAGAAATTCAGGGCTGGGGGCGCAGCTCCTTGACGGAAAATTTGCCTAACTTGTTAGAGATCTTGGGTTTGATCCCTAGCATGGGGGTAAGGCGGGCAGTAAGTCTACCCATTATAAAGGCCTACAACAATGACCAACCAGAGCTCATCCTACTCTCCAGACTATGATAATGTCTATAATTTCCCACTAAACGTATCTGGGCCAAAAAGTTTGGGGTCTGGTTGCATGTTTGGAGCAAGAAAGGTGTAAGCCGAAGACAGGTTGAGCATACCCTACCCGGATGGGGGATTCACATAATGGCTTCCTTCTGCAGTATTTACGATGGAAGGGAGGTAACTGCAGTAG
>NW_022900928.1:58311434-58345459 GCF_012274545.1 Fukomys damarensis
CTTGGGCGCCCTCGGTGGAAACGGACCCGCGCGCGCCGCTGGGGTGAGGCATCCTGCGACATTTCGGGTCCAGCCCCAGCCCTTGCCGTTTGTTATCCATCCTCTCACCCAGTCCTCCAGCCTCTCCCGGCCAGTCCTGATGAACCCCTTCCGCTCACCCCTCACGCTCCGACCCAATTCCCCATTACAGGCTGCGTTCTTGTCATCTCGGCTACTCCACATTTTTAACTCCCTGTTACAAAGAGGCGTTACAAATATAGCTTAGAGAAATGAATCCCGCTTTTCTTCCCTTCACTGTTTTATCTTTTACCCCTTAAGAGTCTTTAAAAACAGCAGTTGCTTCCAAGTGATGATTGTTCAAACTGTGTGTCTAGCCATTTGGGTGTCCGTTAACATGTTTGTGCTCTTTGAGTTTTGTGATAAAGACATAAAACACTAATCCAGATTTAGGGAAAGTTTTCCTATTGGTTGCAAGGTTGTGTTGGAGTATCTTCAGGCCCATCAGGGTCTTTTTCTTTTCTTTTTTTAATTTTTACATCTTACAATAGATGCAGTGATACTTGGGCCTAAGTACTATATATTTAGTAGCTTGAGAAAGTTGTTCAGTTTTTTACTTATTTCTTCAGTTTTCATTTTCTCATGCTAATATGTACAGAAAACAGAGGATATTTCTCAAGCACATTATTTAGGCTTTCCAAGAACCATGAGAAGTCGTAAGTACAAAGTGTATGACTTTAATTTACTTAATCTTTTACATGTACAATTAATTTTAAACAAGATCAAAGGAGGATTTGGAATATTCCAGTGACTTCTTCCTGGCATTAACTAGCGTGAGTGTTTCTGGCATATTAGATATTTTACCATTTCATGTCAACCACGACTACAATGAAATAAGCTGAGTAATAAACAAAGAGTGAAGGCATCCCTGGTCCTTAACAGCAGTTTACACACAGCAGGTAATCAAAACATGCTGGTTAATGTGAAATAGGAAGAAAAGGGCTAAAGGTGTAGGGAAAGTGGGAAGGGTAGGAGAAAGGTAATAAGGGAAAGAAAAAAAATAGGAGAAAATGAAAAATGGAAATAAAGTGTTTATAAATGGGGAGGGGAGGAGGGGGTGAAGGGAGGGCAGGGACAAGGGGAAAAAATGAGAACCAAGACCTGTCATGTAAAGGTACAAGATCACAATAATGAATGTAACTGTACTGTATCCCTAAAATGTACCAATAGACTCAATGAGAGAAAAAAAATTTTAGAAGCAATTTCTTAATTTTAGTATTCTCTGATATTCAAATGTATGGATAGCTTCACTGAAGACTTATAAAATTAATCTTACTGTGACAAGCCCAGGAAGATGACTGATTCAGATTTTCACCTTTCTTCACTGTTTTCTTCCAATTTGGCATGCTTATTTTAAGTTACCTAAATCTAGCTACTTGAAAGTACTATCAAAACATCAGAATGTTCTATACACTATGAATCCATAATTCAAAATGTTTGAGTATTTTTATTTAAAGAAAGTTTTACTTTCAAAATAAGTGACAAGTTTACTTCTAGCATATGTCCATCATAAAATATTTAAACATCACCAAAATAAGATGAACTTTACAGGAGTAGGGGATTGTGTTGAAATCGAACCCCAGCCTTATACCCTTAACCTAAAATAAACTTGTAAATAAAAGAACAAAGAGACAATCGTTTTTAACCACCTACTTAATGATGAAAGTCTAAGGAACTATTTTAGTGTAATGGAAAATATTAAAGGACAGGAAACAGAAACTTGGAATGTTTGTATGCTGATAGTTTTTAGTCATTTTCTTTTACTAAATTTTTGTTATAATTACTAGAATAATAAAAGTATCTTAACTTATATTGCAGGCTTCTCAGGAGTTATTTTTAATGTATTACATCTTCCAAATAGGACCCCAAGTGGTTAATAGAAATTATCTTTAAAGTATTTTTCTCATTCTGCAGTTAGGATACCTTGCCTTCATTTTACCAGACCACAATAGTTTCTACATTTCTTTTAACTATAGCATATGTAAAGGTGTTGTCACTTTATACCCATTTAGTGTTTTTCATTTTTTTTTTCCACGTAGGCTTAGAATTCTTACATTTTGCTTTAATAGTCATTTTTTAAAAAGATATTAAGTTTGGAATTTAAAAAATATTTTTAGCTTTGGAATGTAAGATTATAAACTAATTTGCCAGTTACTGCTCATTTGAAACTGCTATACTTCTATTCCATTGGCAAAAACTGTAATTATTTAGTATTGATCTGTGTGCTGGGCATATCCCTGACCTCTGATAGGATACACTCTGAACAAATAGACCATAATGCCAGGTGGAATGTACTAAGTGCCATGAGTGAAGAAATGAGAGAGAGAGACACTGGAGAAAGCCCCAAGGGTAGGATTCTGGTAGGTAGACCCAATAGGAGTCATGGCCAAGCTACTAGTGTGTTTGAGCCAAGGAACTAGTGGGAAAGGAGGGCATAAAGGGTCAGTATCTGGAGCATGTTGCGATTATTAGGGGTGGTGATTAAAAGGATGAGAATATTGAGCTATAGTTTGTATCAGAAAGAAGAATATTAAATGGTCATTGAATAATAAAAATATATTAGATCAGGATTTCTAATTTAAACCTAAAATATTAAGATTCTGAGATTTTATATGAAATCTTAAATTTGATTTGAATGTTCTAGAATAGCTTCTTGAGTTTAAAGTGCTGATATGCCTCTTGGGCCTGCAACACTGACCCACAGTTAATAATGGCAGAGGGTGCCAACTTACCTAAGCTCATTACTACTTAAAACAAATGTTAAGGTCTCTGTAGCTTAATAAATGTTAAAAAGTCATCTACTGTGAGGTTTAAATAATATAGTAGAATTATCTTTCTTAGGAATTTGCTTCTAAAGAAGATACACCATTTTTTGTATATTTGACTTCATATGGTTTTTGTTTTGTGGTACAGGAGATCGAACTCAGGACCTTTTTCTTGCAAGGCAGGCAGCAGCACCACTGAGCTAAACCCACGGACTCTGGAATCATACTGTTAATAGAGGTTTGAATTCCACCTCTTTGTTCTCATATAATGCATGTTAAATATTTTCTCAGGATATTAAAAATATTTCAGACATTTTCTTCCTAATAGTGTGTTGTTTTATCTAGCCATTCGATTTCTGTAGACATTGCTTTTTCCTCCAGGTTTTTTTTGGGGGGGTACCAGGGATGGAACTCCAGCCATTGCACTTTTAAGGCAGGCAGTGGAACCACTGAGCGAGGTCCCCAACCCCTCCTCCAAAATTTTTTGATTGAAAATCTCAGTAACATTTTTTTTTCTTTCTGTATTGGTATTTTGGGGATGGATTCCTCCTAGAAGTAAACATCCAAAGCTTTAAAGTTTTTGATAGTGAAAAAGTTTTGACAAAAAAAGAAAAAAAGTTGTATTGATTGTGCCCCATTGGCAAATAGAGTACTTTCATCCCATGTTTGAATTCACTATTAAGTTTTAAAATCTGTGACAGTCTACTTATATTTTAAATTGAAGGGATACACATTGATTAAGTGTGGAGAAAAGTAAGGGCAAGTGAAATGTCCTTACCTAGAAGTAATTTAGGTATATATTTCAGTATTGTCCCAGCTATTTTTTATTCATGTTGTTATACTGTACAAAATGTATACATAGATTTTTAAGCTAAAGCATATCACAAGCATTTTTTAATTCCATATCACAAGCATTTTTTAATTCCATAGCAAAATTAATTGATATCAACATTTTAAAAATTAACTTACAATGCACTGTATAATTTCTTTTTTTTCTTTTTGGTACCGGGGATTGGTTCTTGCACTTGCAAGACAGGCAGCAGAACCACTGAACTGAATCCCTGGCCCTGTACCCTGTTATTTCTTGAAAGGCAATATACATTTGCCTTTTAAGAATACAATTAACCTTAATTATCCCTGTTAGCACAGAGTATTATAAAAGTGCATTTTCAAAAAATTTAGTCTTTAAGACCAAAATATTTTAACTATTTTAAACAATAATTTACTCACATGAATATTTTTCTATTTTTAAATAATATGTGGCCTGTGATTATTTCACTTCCTGTGAGCACTAACTATATGCCAAGCACCGTGCTAAGGGCATTATTTCCATTGTCTAATTTAGTTAGGTAACGACTCTATAAGGTATGTACTATTATTTTGCCTCTTTTCTAGGTGATGGTACTAATGTCTAGAAATGTTAAAGTAGTAGGTCCAGGTTACTGAGATTTCTGACTTATCCTAAACTAAATAGCAGTGCTTATTATGCTATTTGTTTTGAATAATGAAGGGTAGCAGGATTCAGTTTTACTTATGTGTGCATTTATGTATGTATGTGTGTGTGCACTGAGAATTGAACCCAGTGACCTTGCACTGAGCTACATCACCAGCCCTTTTTATTATGAAACAGGGTCTCACTAATTCATTAAATTTTACAGGCTGGGCTTGAACTTGTGATCCTCTTGCCTCAGCCTCACAGAGTGCTGGGATTACATACGTGTGTCACCAAATCCAGGTTAGGAATCAGTTATTTATATTAAATCACATCTGTGATGTTAGTTTTTCTCTTCTTGATTTTAACAGTTCTTTGCTGACATCACCCCCTTCAGTTTGATCATTACTTCTGTGGTGGATGAAACTAGATAACAACAAGCTGACATTTTATTTAAAATAAAAGTTTTAGGAGCCAGGAATTTAGCTCAGTGGTTCCACCGCCTACCTCGTAAGCTCAAGGACTCAAGTTCGATCCCCAGTACCCAAAAAAAAAAAAAAAAAAAAAAAAGTTTTAGGCAGCTGTCGAAGGCCTACAGAATACTCAGATCGTCTAGGTTGAAGAACTGAAAGTTTGCATTCTGTAAATAGATATGGCCTCTGGCATCAGCTAGGTCTGGATTTGAACCCTAACCCTGCCATTTTCTGGCTGTGACACTAAGCAAGACTCTTGGATGCTAGGCAGTTTCTCTTTGATTTCTGACCCATTAAACACTATCTACTTTGCAGAGTTGTTTTTACTAATTCAAGATAATGAATTTAAAAGTAGTACTTCACAAGAAGGAGACATTCAATATTATAAAATGATTTAAACTGGGAATGGTGGCATGAGCCTGCAATCTCAGCTCCTGGGAGGCTGAGATCGGAGGCCAGCCTGGGCTATTTAGTGAGTTCAAGGCCAGTCTGAACTACGTAGTGAGACTTGTCTCAAACAAAACAAAAGTAAACTAAACACTGATTTAGCAGTATCCATTGATTTGACTGAACAGATATTTTATTTGTTTTGTTTTGCTACTTATTCCCTGTCTCTTGGTGGTGTTATGAGTAATTGTAATTGCCAATATGAAACTTACATAAAATCAAAGTATCTTTTATTGTTACTAATATGTCAACTTATATTTTAGATTTTTCAAAGGGCTTTCAAATCTTACTTTATGTCTTTTGGGGAGAAGCTATAATTAGCCTTTGTTCTTTGTTCTTAGTCATCTGTACTCATTTCCTATTCAAAATTGTGTGGGTTTAATTTTATTCTTATTCTGTGATTTAGTCTGTTTCAAGTCTTGGCTTTTACTTTATAATTTATTTTTAATATTTAGAGAACAGTTTTCCCATATAATTGAGGCTGTCTCCTTGTTCTTGACTTACATTTTTTTATGTTTAAATCATTGTTTTCTTTGATGGCTTCACTTGTTTTTGTTTTTGTTTTCTTTTTATTGAGTTTATTGGTACAATCTAGGTATACAATACAGTTACATTCATTATTGGAATCCTGTACCTTTACATGATAGGTCTTGATTCTCATTTTTTCCCCTTGTCCCTGCCCTCCCTTCACCCCCTCCTCCCCTCCCCATTTACAAACACTATTTCCATTTTTTCAATTTCTCATATTTTTTTCCTCTCCCTTATTACCTTTCCCCCACCCTTCCCACTTTCCCTACACCTTTAGCCCTTTACTTCCTATTTCACATTATTAATTATCTCATTAGGATCCTGTGTACTATTATAGTTTTTCACACCAGAGAAACTATTCGGTATTTCAGTTAAAGAAGTCTCTGTATGAACATTAAAAATAGGGAATCTTAAAATAAAACTAAAAAGGAAAGTAAAAAAGAAAAGGCAATGATGTAAGATTAAAATAATCCTTAATTCTGAAGAAGAAAATGGTCCTTTAACATATTTAAATTGCTTCTTGCTCTTGTAGTCTTATCCTATTATTTTTTTCATTATTTAGAGAATACTTTATTAGTTTCTGTATTCAAACCCACATAGATATGACCTTACATATTTAATACAGTGTGTTACCCTGTACAAATGGAAAAAAAATAAAAAATAAGAATTAAATAATTAACATTTCTAGACCAATATGGCTGTCCATTTCTGTACAATGCCAAATCAACACAGTAAATTGGGATAACTTTTTCCAAAGTTGACAGCACAGTTAAAGTTTCCAAAAATTCAAATTATATATATGTATATATATATATATTTATATTTATATAAAAAGACCAATAATAGCAGTATGTTATGCATCACTAGCAGCAACAGCTTTTCCATGTTCTGCGGTCATCTGTACAAAATTACAGACATTCAGCACATTCCATTAAAAAAAAAATCAAAGAAAAGAATAATATCCAGAAAACAGCAAATTTCTGTTGCTGTTGTGGTGCCTGGGACCATTTTTTTTTTTTTAGCATCTTAATCATCATCTGGAAAGAGAACATTCTAGAGTAATATCATTAAATATAGCTCTTATAAAGCATGGTCACTACTATGTATCATAAAGCAGGTACAAGATATTTTACATTCACAGAGGTATGATACAGTACTGTCCTACATCAATAATACTACAATCAGTTTTGGTTTGAAATTTACTTTGTCTACAAATAAGATTGCTACCCCCGCTTTTTTCTGGGCTCCTGTCACATGGAGAATTGTTTTCCATCCTTTCACTTTCAGTCTGTGGGCTTCTTTTTGCACTAGGTGTGTTTCTTGTATACAACATATTGTTGGATTTTGCTTCTTTTTCCATTTTGCCAGTCTATTTCTCTTGATTGGTGAGTTGAGGCCATTGACATTGATGGTTATAACTGATATGTACTGACTTATTATTGGCCTTTTGTTGGCTCTTTTTACTTTTTCACCTTCTCCTTTTAGTTTCTTGCCTTGTGATGGCTTCACTTGAATAGATCATCTTATATATTAATTACTTTCTGGAATTTTGCTATAATATAAATGACATATAGATGAACATTAAATGATTTATTTTAGGTAAGGTAGATTATTTCAGTTTTTTCTAAGACAAGAAATGCCTTCAGTAACAAAGAATTACAGGTACAAATTATGTTGAAATAAAATTAGCAATATCATAGGAAAAATAATTTTAATTAAGGGAATTGTTTTCAAAATGCATTTCTATTTTGACTACTTCAGTTTATCTTTTAAACTTAATTTTGAGTTTAATATTTTGATATTTTGTTACATTTGTAAAAGGTAGCAAAAGTATGAAATGATAGTGAAAATCATCTATAGTTTTCAACTAGAAATAACTTAAAATATTGGTACCCTTGTTTTCATTTTTTAAAAATCTCTTAATATAAAAACATCCTTTAAAAAAAGTATATGCATTGTGGTTTTGTTTCTTGCTTTTTATAAGAGTTTTCCTGTATCAAGTATTATTATAAGGGATGATCTTATTGGCTGAGTGACATTCAATATATTCAAGCACTGTAATTTAATTAATTCATATCTTTGAGTACTTATATTGTATCCAAACCAAGAAAAACAGAGAACACCTAAGTAAAATTAGAAATGAATAAAAGAAACATTACAACTGATACCACAAAAGACCCAAATAAAATTAGATTTAGAAAAGAGACATTGTGCTGGGGATTTAGCTCAGTGGTGCTGCCACCTGCCTCACAAGTGCAAGGTCCCGAGTTCGATCCCTGTACCCAAAGAAATAAAAAAAAAAGAAAGAGCGAGTGAGAGACATTACAGCTGATACCACAGATGTATGAAGGGATCATTATCCCCTATTATGAGCAATTGTATGGTAGCAAATTGGAAAGACTGGAAGAAGTAGATTCATTTTGGGGCACATAGACTGTGACTACTTTTTGTTATTATTGTAATAAACAAGTATGACAAATGTCTTTGTATAGACATCAATGTCCACAGTGATAAATACATTTTTAACACATTCTGAGATGTGGTCATTGAAATTGCCCCCCATTGCACCAATATATATTTTGTCAGCAATATTAGTCTTTCTTTCTCTGTACTCACAGCTGTTTCCTAACAGGCCTTTTTTTTTCTCCTGGACTAGACTGGGCATAGTGCTACGCTCATTTGTGGAATTTGACAGAGTTCATTTGCATTCCTTTTATGACACTGGCTATGTATATGATTTGGGGTAAATTTCTGATTAAGGCTTCAGTTTCTTTGCCTTTAAAATGATGATAGTAATATCCATTATCATGCTACTATTATATAATAGCATGATTATGGTGATTGATGATGTATATTGAAGCACTAATGTTCTTAGCTATCATTACTTACTATGATCAATTTCCTCTCATTATAGTACAATTTTGGCTTCCCTAATATGAAGTGCTCCAAAATCCAAAACTTTCCCAGTGCCAGCATGATACCACAAATGGAAAATTATTTTTTTAATAAATGTTTTATTGTACCGTGTTTGCATTTTTGTTGTTTTGTTTGCTTTGTTTTGCGAGAGGATCTCACTATATAGTTCAGGCTGGCCTTAAATTCATTATGTAGCCCAGTCTGGCCACAAACTCAGTGATCCTTCTGCCTCAGCCTCTCCCTAGTATGTACCACCTCACCCAGGTCAAAATGAAAAATTCTTCATAATTTGTTTCTGGCTCAAAATTATTTAAAAAATATTATATTAATTACTTTTAGACTGTGTATCAGGTATATATGAAACATAAATTAATTTCATGTTCAGACTTGGTACCATACCCAATATATATCATTATGTATATATAAATATTTAAAAATTTACAAACATCCAAAATTCAAAACAATTATGGACCCAAGTATTTCACATAAGGGATACTGAACCTATACTATATTTTATACCTGGTAGTGTTGATACTAAAATTTATTTTTATAGAACCATTTGCCTACTTTACTAAATTCATACCTAATGTTATATAAATTATAAGACCTAGTTCCAATACTTTTTCAGTTGAGTTTCTTGATATTCAGGATATATGATTATTTAATAATTTTAAGCCTTTTTTTCAGTATTTCAATTATGCCCCCTTTTTTTCTTATCTTATTGCATTGGCTGAAATTACAAGAAGTATTAATGGTGGACTTTTAGGTTTTATTCCTGACTTCCATGGGACTTCAACTTTCATATTTCACATTTTAATCTTTTTTTTTTTTTTTTTTTAACCAGGGATTGAACTTGGGACCTTGTGCTCACAAGGCTGGCAGCAGAACTACTGAGCTAATTCCCCAGCCCATGTTTTACTTTTTCGAATGCAAATGCCTTTTGTTTTCTAACACTGGTATCTTCTGCTTATATATACATTTCCTGAAAATGTCTACAATAATTAAATGTAAGAAACAAATAAATTGGCATGTTATATGGGGATTCCCTTAAATTATTGAATTCCTAAGACTCTTTTAAGAAACATCTTCAGTCACATATTTGCAGTATTTGAGATATGGTCTCTTCTTTTTAATTGAACATATAGTCAATTAGCATAAATCTAGTAAGGCTGAAATTTTTTCATATTTATCCCACTTGATTCTGTTCTTGTGTCAGTAGTGTAAACTTTGAGACCTATTCTACTTCTCACAACAATCTACTTCTTATATCTATAAAATATAGGTGGAAGTAAATGACGGTTTGTACCCTTTGGAACAAATCTCTTTTTCAATGATGTCTCAGGGTCAATTAAAGACTTTATACCCCTCTTACCAATTCCTTTAGGCATCTTTACAACACACCATTTGAACTCCCCTCCCAAAACAAACCCAAATATGGCAGTGAAACTAATACTGAACTTTTCAGACTGGTAGGCAATTTTGTACCGAAGTCCTAATTTAACATGTTAAAAATGATTAAAATAGCAAATATACGCTACACAAAAATATGATATCCACAAATCTAGGTGTAGTGCCTTTCCATCCTTAAATATCATCATCTTCATAAAAGGCCTATGGATACAAGAAATCTTATTGCCAGAGCTTTTTGTCTTCTTCATGTAAAGACAGGATGGTGTAATTTTCAAACTAAACTGATTTCTTGGCTTGTTTGTAGAGCATTAGACTCCTTAAATAGAGTTTGCCTGCTGGTAGCTCTGCATACATCTTGACCTGGGTGTGCTCCCTTCTGTAGGTTTCTAGGATGTCCTGGGTGTTGGAAGTTGACCAAGCACTTGTGACTTATCCATGCCCCCCACTATGCTCTCTTTACCAGTTTAAGACTATTTCAGAGAACATCTTCCAGAAACTCCACACTAGCATCCGCAAAATGATTAAGCTTTAGAAATAAACTTTTCCTGTCCTATTTATATATGGTATGAATAAACTGACCATGGGAATAGTTATGTGGCCGCTGCCCCTTACCACCACTGTGAACTTGGACCTTGTGCCTCAAGCGGTGGCCACTAGGCTAAATCCCTCACTCCTCGGGAATAGCTGAATTACAGAAAATATTTGGCATTCTTGAGGATGGAAAGCAGCAGCAAGTCTAGTAATTCTTGTAGTACGAGTACCAAACTCCTAATGCATCAAGTCACTACATTTCTGTTTCTCCATTAAATTTTCTGCTTTTCAGTTTTCTTTGTCTTCAAATTACATTAATGAGACAGCCCCTGAGCTATTAAAACCTCGCCTTTGAATCCGTGGGGAACAAGAGGCAGCTAATGTTTGAAGTCAAGTCCTGGTCCCATAAATTAGATTTTTCTGTATTGAGACTATCTTCAGAGTATAGGTAGTATAGATATTATTAATTTCATGATTTGGTTGAGATAGGAAATTGTATTGCCAGCCTGGTTGGCTGGGAAGCATGTACCAGGTTGGCAGCTCAGCTGAGCTTCCAGCCCAGCCAGTGCTGTGATAGCACTTAAGTGAAGACAGGGCCACTGGAGAAAGCACTGTGGAACTTCTGAGTGCCAGCCAGAAGCCAGAAGGCTAATTTGGCAAGTGTGTTACTGAGTGCTGAGTCTTGGGCCTAAACAGTGCTCAAAATAACAGTTAGATCCTAAGTGTTTCTTTCCTACTTTGATAACAAATATGTGCTTAATTTTTATGTGCACTATAATAGATTGGGCACTTAATTGTATGAGCCTACAGTAATCAGGATAGTTCAGTACGGATTTGCATATGATTAAAACCTTGCAATAATTTTCATTTGTAAACCTGAAGTGTATAAAATTCTCATCCTTCTCAATGTATGATAAGCCTATTCAACTTTTTGTATTATGTCTTCAAAAGATAATTGAAAGGTAAAATAAAAGTTAATTATTTTAATAATGCTGGTTCTGAACACAAATATATTTAATTGTGAAATCTTTGCTTCTCCAGTACCCTTTTGTTTACCAAACCCAATGAGCTAAAAATTTCTCCCAAGAATGAGAAACAGGCTAAGCTGATTATAACATCCCCCTAATTTTCTTGCATGTATGTGCAAGTGTGCATCTTTTTAACACCCTAATATATACAGAAGAGGAAAGGTGTATGAATAAGAAAGCAAGTCCAGGGACGAGGAATATACGAAAACTTTATATTTAACAACTTCCTCAGTCTTTTTATTGAAGTAGTTATTTAACCTATAAGGTTATAAGTTTACTATCCTTATAATAGCCACAGGATATTCCTTGTCTCAAGAGTGCTTCAGATTTAGAGATTAATTACTTTAACCATGTAAGTATCTTAACACTCTCACTGATCTTTCTTTTGGAATCTTGATTTTTGGTGGAAAAGATACTGGAAGTAGACTGCCAAGTGGCAGCATTAAACCTCTAGGTATCTGAAGCACTAGAACGATTAGAGAAGTGTTTGGAGAAAAGCAGCAAAAATTAGCCTCCTGCTCTCAATGATTTTCATTCCTTGGCACAGACCTTTTCTTTGCTTTTCTTCAATCCCAATCAGTACTGGCCCTCTTCAGACTTGTGGAAGCTGGGAAGACTGCAAAGTTGAGGGTGGAAAGTTAGTTAGTTTTAGCATAGAATATAAAATAAAGAAGCACTTATTTACTGATGAACTAAATCTGTTATTTTTACTATTTCAATGCTTTTTCTTTATTTTTTCAAGTTATTATCTGTTCAGTTCTTATTCATTCATTCATACAAAGATGTGCATACACCTTTTATCTCTCCTGCCCCACTGAATGCATTCTTATTCTCTCCAAAAAAAGAACAAGAAAAAAGTGACTTATTTTGAAACTATTCCTATCCCTCTCATACCATCTGCCAAGCTATCTTTGCGTAACTTAATCTTTTCCTGCCTAACATATCATTTTGTCTTAGTCACTTTCCTTGTCACTGAGACGGAATACCCGGCACCCACTACTTCAAGGAGGAGAGGTTTATTTTGGCTCACAATTTCAGTCGCTAGTTAGCTGGCTTCTGGGCAGAAATGTCATGGCAGAAAGGTTTGGTTGAGGACAGATGCTCATGTCATGGTGGCCAGAAAGCAGAAAAAGATGAGTCTGGAAGGGAGATACACCATTCCAGGTCATGCCCAGTGTGACCTTCCTCTTCTGACAAGGCCTCTTACCAGCAAGTCGACCACGTCACCGCCATGATCCAGTCACTTTCCAAACATGTGAAACTTGGGCGGTCATTTTATTTTAATTAATTAATTAATTTTTTTGGTACTAGGAATCAAACTCAGGTCCTTGCATTTGCAAGGCAGGCGGCAGAACCACTGAGCTAAATCACCGGCTGGAGGTCATTTTAGATCTGAACTGTAACACTTTTTTTTAAAATCACAAACTTTGGTTTGTTTGTTTGTTTTGTAACAGGAATAGAACTCGGGATCTTGCTCTTGTGAGGCAGGTGGTAGAGCCACTGAGCTAAATCTCTGGCCCTCCCAATCTTATTTTTTAATCAAGAGTTTTTAACTTGTGTTCCATTGGCTCCCACGTTAATACAGTTTGGGCATTCTGTGAGGTTGGATGGGAAAAAGATACATCTTTATTTTCATATCTCTACTTAAAATTTAGCATTTCCCTTAATTATGAGCACATATACAATAAATCCAATAAGTATTCACCCACATCAATCACAGATATTTTTCTATGATGTTATAGTTGCACCAAATGCCCTAAAATATCATTTTGCACTTTAAACTACTTCAGAATCGTGTTATTAGATCTTCTGCTATTTTTAATTTTAATGTATTAGTAAAAAGCATATATTTCACAGTATTATGATTTTTAATATTTTGATGACTATATTTTAGTTGCCTGCTTTTGTAATGTACTCCTGGTTTTTGTTTCGTACATTTAGCAGCATTATTTTAATAGAGTCTATAGACTTCATTAGACTGGAAGAGTGTATAGCACAAAGACATGATGAAGAATAGTTGTCCATTCATTCTACATCTCTTCATTTAGCAGAAATGATCCTGCAGTGGCCATTTGTAGTCTGTCTGTCATTCTGATATATTTGTATCATTTGACGCCTTTGGGTTTTTAAAAATGTTTTTTCTTTCTTTTTTTTTTTTTGTCTATAATACCAAATCCAAACCAGATCCATTGATACTTACCTTAGAGAGTATCTTGTAATTGTTTCTTTTTTTTCTCTCTCTCTCTCTGCATAACTAGATAAGGGTCACCTTTTGCTTGGCCTATTATAATACCTTCCTAAGGTATTGAGTTTCTTGTCTCACCAAAACCAATACAGTTGGAGATATTGTCCTAAAATATAGTTAGAAATTCGTCATTCACCTCAGAGATCTCTAGCAGTTTCCCTTTTTAAATACCTTTAGTAGTTTCCCATTTCCAAAAATGAAACTCCTTTGGCATTCAAGACTTTGAACAAACTAGCCACAATTAATGAATACAGGGCTGGGGATTTAGCTCAGTGGTTCCACCGCCTGCCTTGCAAGCACAAAGACCCGAGTTCGATCCCTGGTACAAAAATTAAAACAAAGATAGAATACAAGAGACAAAAACATGGCCTCAGCTATTTATCTGGTTTTTCCACAAAGTTTTATACTTTTTTTTTCTGTTAAATTTATTGGTTTATTTTAGGCATACAATATAATGACACTCATCATTGGAAATTTGTACCTTTACATAATCTATCTTGCTTCTTATACTCTTCAAAAAGAGTAGTAATTGAGCTGGATATTGTCTTGCATGCCTGTAATCCCAGCACTCTGGGAGACTGAGGTAGAAGAATCACAAATTCAAGACTAGCCCAAACTACTTAGCAACTTAGAGATTCTGTCTCAAAATTTAAAACAAAATTTAAAATGGGGGGCCTGGGGATGTTGCTCAGTTTGAAGGTCCCTGGGTTCAATCCCCAGTACTGCACACACATTAAAAAAGAGTAGCAGGGCCAAGGATTTAGCTTAGTGACACTGTGCCTGCCTTGCAAGTGCAAGGTCCTGAGTTCAATCCCTGGAACCAAAATCAAAAACAACAAAAAAATAAAAAAGAGTAGCAACTGAATTTATGATTATAACCTTTCCTGTTCACTTAGCATTATCTCTTTCTCATAGGCATTTAGGTAAATGCTTCTTCAGTGAATAAGTGAATTTATCAAATACTGATTTAACTTCTCCTTTAGCTTTTTGAATAATCATGGACCATGCTGCTAGTACCCTGGCTTTCCTCAAACTATTACTTTAAAAAATTACTATTGCTTTAATTGTTGGAGAAAGATAAGTCTTAAAAAGTATAGCAATTAGCAATATATTAGTTTAGGAAAGTGCTGTGCCTATAAATTCAAAGATTAATGAAATTATATTATCAGAAGTGGGGGATGGCTGCTCTTTGTCTATAGCCGTGTATAATTAAGTAATTTTTATTATCCATTATCTACATTGTTAAACTAAACTGAATGTTTTTAAAGCTTTTCTAATTATACTTACTTTTTTACCTCCTACCTTCACTTCTACCCATCATTAATCATTGTATTTCTTCTAAATCACTGGACACCAACCTTTGCTGTATTCTTTACCAATTTCTAACATTTCTAATTAACCTCACTAGCCAAAGTATTTTTTGACATTTTAATCTTAAGTAGTTTTTCTTAGGAAAAAAAATTCATCTAGCTTTTCTGAACTAGATATTATGTCATTTTCTCTTTTGGAAATGTGTGCAAAATTATTTTATTGTACAAACTCACATGGTAAGATATCATCAACGAAGGAATAGAGTGGCATTTGAACTCTGAAGTTTTTGATTCATTGGTTCTATAAATGTGTAGTAAATGCCGGTGGGACATAATTATAGCCTTGACTTGCACAATATTCTTTCTTGTATATTAACAAGGAGAGATCTTTTAAAATTATATTAGAATATAAAAGTAGAAACCAAATTTTCTAATTTTTATTACAGTTTCACTTATAAAAATTTAAAAATATATACTTTCTCATTTACCATGTGACAAAAACTAAGTTATTATATGTATTTATTAACTTGTTTAATCTTTGTTAAAACCCTGTGCTATTAGTCGTGTTGAGAAAACTGGGGCACAGGTTAAGTAACTTCTCTGGGTAATTTAGTTTGTGGAAGAGGATAGGTTATAGGTTGCTTATTATATCCATAAATTATAAAATCACCCTCTTGCTCATTTTCTAGAATTTATCGTAAGAGTTTAGGGACAACTTTCAGAATATCAGTAAGTCGGGTCTCCACAAATAGTGCTACCTATATAGGAACAAGTGGTCCAATCTACTCCGCTTCCTTTGGCACTGGCCATTGAGAATGATTTAAGATGAAATACTATACCCTTTTCAAGTCAGTGAAATAGTACCCAAATGTACAAAAGCAAATAAGTTACAGAAAATAAGTTAGTCTTAACAATTATCGACACAAAAATTCTTAGTGAAATATCAACATAAACTCCCCCAAAGTATAATTGTTTCTATTAGCTAATATAATTACTAATATTAGTAAGTTTAAAATTTTATGTGATGTTTTTATTGCAGCCCATGTTCCAGATTCTTGTAGGATAGGGATGTATTTCTGTAAATGATTTTTGAAGGACTATGTAGTTTGTGTGTGTGTGTGTGTGTGTGTGTGTGTATGCTACATACATGTACCAGTTCCCCAAAATGAACATAACATATATTGCACAGATGCACTAATAAATTTTTTAAAACAAAAAAGTAAGTACATATAGCTAACACTTGAGTTTTACTGTGTATCTGACACTATTCTAAGTGTTTTATGTTTTTTAACTCATTAAATTTTGAAAAATAGTATAAGCTCCCCTCCACAGCTGAGGGCGCTGGGGCTTAAGATTTGGTCAAGATCAGAAAGGAAGGGAGAATGAGGAGGGATGGGCAAAAACTCTAGTATATGAAATACTATTAACATCCAAAAACAACATGAAATAACTGTTATTCTTTAATATTACAATGTGATTGGATAAAAGCATCAAGCAAGAGATACAAAAATTGGTAAGGATGAGACTTGATTATATCATTATATACAGGGAAAACCTAAGATCCTCAGTGAAACACTGGTAGAAACATTAAGAATTCTAGTTCACTAAGTATTCTCTTTTTAGACACCAACAATAACCAGTTAGAAAATATTATAGTGAAAGAACAACTTCCACATCAATAAGAACAAAAAGCAAATTATTTTAAGATAAGTAACAAAAATGTTTAAGTACCTCCTAAAAAAATCTGGAGAACTCTATTGAAAGAGAGAAAGTGAGCTTAAATAAATTGTTCTTGCTGGAACAATTTCATATAATCAGTAGTGCTTTTTAAGCAAATACTGCTGCAGCATGATCTCCATCACACTTTTTTTTTCCTTTTTATTGAGGTTATTGGTACAATCTAGGTATACAAATACAGTTACATTCATTATTGAGATTCTGTACCTTTACATAATAGGTCTTGATTCTCATTTTTCCCTTTGTCCCTGCCCTCCCTTCACCCCCTCCTCCCCTCCACATTTACAAACACTTTATTTCCATTTTTTCAGTTTCTCATATTTTTTTCCTCTCCCTTATTACCTTTCCCCCACCCTTCCCACTTTCCTTACACCTTTAGCCCTTTACTTCCTATTTCACATTATTAATTGTCTCATTAGGATCCTGTGTACTATTAAAGTTTTTCACATCAAAGAAACTATTCGGTATTTCAGTTAAAGAAATCTCTATATGAACATTAAAAAATAGGGAATCCTAAAATAAAACTAAAAAGGAAAGTAAAAGAGAAAAGGCAATGATGTAACATCAAAATAATCCTTAATTCTGGAGATGAAAATGGTCCCTGAACATATTTAAATTGCTTCTCACTCTTATAGTCTTATTCTTTTTTCATTATTTAGAGAATACTTTATTAGTTTCTGTAATCAAACCCTCGTAGATATGACCTTACATATTTAGTATGATGTGTTACCCCTGTAACACATGGAAAAAAAATAAAATAAAATAAATTAACATTTCTAGACCAATATGGTTGTCCTTTTCTGTACAATGCCAAGTTAACACAGTAAATTGGGATGACTTTTTCCAAAGTTGGCAGCACTGTTAAAGTTTCCCAAAATTCAATTTATATATATATGTGTGTGTGTGGAACAATTTCATATAATCAGTAGTGCTTTTTAAGCAAATACTGCTGCAGCATGATCTCCATCAAACTTTTAACAGCTTTTTTATTAAAATTTGTCAAAACAGTTCTAAAATGTATCTGGAAATATGTACATGCAAAATTAGGATAAAAATATGAGAATGAGGAGAAAAAATGTAATGATAAAAGACTTGGGCATGCAGGGTACCCAGTATATTATAAATCTACAGTTCTTAATTTGTGATATAGATACAGAAATAGAAAAACATCAATGAAATCCAATTGGAAGTAAGCCCAAGTTTGTTGGACATTGATATAAAATTGGCATCACTCCTCTCTCAAAACCCTCTTGTGATTTCCCATCTTGGAATAAAAATGAAATCCTTGCTGTAAACTACAGACTTGCTACTTAAAGTGGGTCTCAAGAACCAATAGCATCAACTATGAATTTGTTAGAATGTGGAATCTCCATCTCTACCCCACATTTCCTACATGTGAGTTTTCAAGATCCTATGTGAGTCAAATACAGTTTAGTTTTGAGAAGCACTGTCTACCTGTCAGTATTCTACATGAACTGGCTTCTCTTGGCCATACATTTTCTGGAGTTATCTTCTGATTCTTCCCCTTATTCAGTGCCCAGACATACTGCTCATCCTGCTGTTCCCCAAGGTCATCATGTACACTCATCTTGGGCCTTCGTTACCTGTTTGTTCCAGTGCTATAATAAAATACCTTAGCCTGGGTAACTTATAAACAATAAAAGTATATTGCTTGTCATTTTAGAGGCTGGAAAGTCCAAGATTAAAGTACCAGCAGGTTTAATGTGCATTGAGACCCCATTCCTCTTAGATGGCACTTTTTTGCTATGTGTTCACATATAGTATAAGAGAGCCAGAGGAGCTCACTTAAACATCCTGTTCAGAGGCATTGATCCCCTTCAATAAGGGTGGGCCCCTGATGATTTAATCACTTTTCAAAGGCCTTCCATCTTATTACTATCATGTTGTCAGGTTCAAGTATATGAATTTTATTAGAACACCAGCATTCATTTAGGTACTAGCACATATATCACCTGAGAAGCTTTCTCTTATTCAGAATCCCTTTATAGCACTTACCATCACCTGACATGCATTTATTGTTTCCATTCCCTTCAAAACTTTAAACTGCTTTGGAAGAGATTTTAATTCAGGTATTGAAATGAAATCTTTTATTTAACATATATGTATTATAGAACATACATATAGTAGGTGCCAGACATAACATCAGACGTACATCTGATGGCAGACATGCACCAGAAAACAATAAAAGTTTGACAGTTGACTTGCATTTGAGCTGCTTTTTCAGGATGATTTGTATTCTACAGTTAACCTCTTATGGATTATGATAATGTCTGTTTAGAAAGACTCTTGTCATAAATTCTCAGAATTCTTAATATCTAAATTATGACATTGCTTTCTGGAATAATAGAACTCTTTAATGAAAATTTATGTTCCAGGCTGGACATGCCTATAACCCTAGTGCACTGGGAGACTGAGGGAGAGGATTACAAATTCAAGCCCAGTCTTGGCAATTTAATGACTTGGTGTCAGCCTGTCTCAGAATAAAAATTTAAAACAAAAAATTTGTTGAAACTTTTGTGCTGATTTCACTATTTTCTGATGTAACTATTCATTTTTAAGCATCCTGATGTTTTTCATTTTTATGCACATCTGGACAGTTGCTAAAAATGATTAGTATGCACTTATTTAAAATTAGTAGTATCAGGCCATTAGAACTATCATCATAAGCATTTAATTTCCCTATCTTAGAGAATTGATATCGAAGGAACTATTTTCTGTATTGATTTTTAATAAGAATATTTAGATCAACTTGCAGTTAAATTACTTATATTGCTGCCTTGTAGCTCCTTTTGGATTATTTGCTACACACTACATTTTTTCCTTGAGTTCTCTTTTAAGCATTTAATATTTGCCTCTCTTCATACACTACTATAAAGGAGAGACAGACCTAATTATAGAGCCCTGTTTTATAGTGGTACCTCAGTTCATGGGCTTGATTCTTTCAACAATTCTGTTTGCAGACCAAATTGGACAAGAACTGGACCAAATTCAGTGGTTAGGTTCAATGTTGAGCTTATGGGGAAATTTGATTCCGTTCCTGTCCAGTTTGGTTTGTGACCAGAATTGTGAAAAGAATTGAGTTTGTAAACCAGGGTACCACTGTAATTCAATGGAATTATTCTTTGTAGCCTTTTGAAATGCTTTGGGCCAAGCAACTTTAAATTAGTTTGACAACTAGAATTATATAAAACTTAAATAAGAGCAAGCCATGCATGCTTCCTCATTTGGTAGGAGCAGCCTAAATATACAATGTTCCCAAAGGAGCACATACAGGAGGAAAGTAAGGAATATCACACACAGTGGCGTAGGAGGGAGATGAACTCTGCCTAGGCTTTGACAGTGAGTTGGTAAATGTTATTGCTATGATCAGTAGTGTCATTAACATCCATTCTGTTATTTTACATTTCAAAAAAAATGTCTTATATAATTACAGTTTTTGGTCATCTTTACAATTTCACTTATATTTAATATGAGTGTGTTTTGTCTACAAGGATATCTTGTACCTTCTGCTTCTTTTCAACTTATATACAGTATATCCTTTATGGGTTTCTTTGTCTTCTCCGTTACATTAGCTGCTTTAGGAACTTGTTATGTCAGCGTTTTGGATGCCATTTATATTTCTTGAACTTTTCTAGAATTCTTTGTTCCTTATATGTATTTATAGGTTTTGTCAAGGATTGAAGATCACATTTTTTTAAGAGTAGGAAAAATAATTGAGGGAAAGAAAGCTTGTCTAAGAGAGACAGAAGGGGGACTGGAAAATGGGTTGCCTGCTCACCCCACTTCTCCAGATGTTTTATACAGCAAAGCCATGTGATGAGGCAGGTACATCGTGGGACAGAACTGTAAGACCAAATGGAAAATTATGAGGTGGGGCAAAATTATGACCAACCAATAAGATTAGAAGTACAGTCACCAGGTAATATTGATTAAGTGGGGGTTAAATCAGGGAGAAAGTCACGTAGTAAGCAAGCCTATACAGGGATTTTCAGTAAGGGTGGGGATCAGGGATATTTCCTGGAAAGGCTGTGCTAAGACCTTGGCCCCCCCACCCAGGTGATTGATACCTATTTAGATATCAGTCACTGTTTTTTATCCCCAGGGGAAGCACAAAGGTATAGCAGTTTCTCTCCTTTTACAATTCTGGCCACAGTGAATGTGTCTTGATTGCCCTCCCTGTTGGCTCCTTGCTGTGTTGCCTCCTTGAGGGTGGCCCTGTCTAACTGCCTACAAGATATCTAATTAACTTACCTATCTGCAATATTTCCTCCTCTGAAGAAGTACCCCCAACTGCTGTGAGGGGGAAAGGGTGAAGACAGCTCTGGCTACTTCCAGCTGAAGAGGGCTATAGTTGTGATCCGCAGTTATAGTAACTCTACAGAGGGTCTATCTAAAGGCCTTCCATAGGTGCCAGGCACTGTTATCTTGGCAGCAGGGCCGGGTATTTGGCTCAGTGGTTCTGCCACCTGCCTCCCAAGCACAAGATCCCGAGTTGGATCCCTGGCACCACACGCACACACACACAAAATAGCAAAGGTGATTAAAGTGTCAAGAATGCATTGTTGCAAGGATAGGGTCCTTTATGAAGAATTGAAAGTAAGATCTCATATAGCTCAAATGTGGAAACTGAAGCCAAGCTGTCTATGTTCTCAGAGGATAAATATTTATTACATATTTTATTTTCATAAATGAGAAAAATTTATCAAAATACAGGTTTTCATTTTGATTGAATGAGTGTTATTGCCCTCAATTTTTTCACACTTTAAAAATTTTTATTTATTTCTTCACTACTCCCAGATTCTTTCTTTTAAAAATCATTTAGGTGGATCTCATGGGACCCCTATAAAATCTCTCTGTATTTAATGTTCTTTAGTAATTGGATGCCTGATGTTTCTGTCCACCTGTTCTTTTCTCCACCTCTTCTATTCATCTCACACCACATAAAGAACCCTAACCCTATCTTTGTATGGCTCTGGTGGGGCTGACAAATATGGCCCACATACTCTGTAGCCATAATGATGGGGAAAATGGGTGATTCCTGACTTAAATTGTGCTGGTCCAATTCATGGACTCAGTGAAAGAAACCGGCACCTGCCAAGGATCACTCCGCACACCGACAGAGCTCCTAGGAGAGATCTTTATTAAAGAGCCGCAGCGGCACGGTGGCCGTTTGGCGTAAAGGGAACAAAGGAGGAGAGAGAAGTGGGAAGGGGCTTGGTTATATAGTGGGAGGCTGGTGTGGGCAGGTTGGAGATGGTGTGGGCTGCACGGGCAGCCACTCGGGCCACCCTTGGACATTCATTCCTTATAGGGACAAGCCCTGTTCACACACCGGTATTATGACAGGAGGCATGTGAGGTAGGAAGTGAAAACTGTAGGTGGAGAAGGAACTTATTTATCAGAACGGCGGCAGCCATTCTAAGGCTCTCATCTCATACTCGGGACTTAGAACCCTGAATGGAGAGCACAAGGCCTACCAACAGGTGCTGACTTCTAAGACAGAGATGTTCTAGAAACTGCACAGCCAAAACCCTGAGTTCTCTGTCCTGGTCTCTGACCTTCCAAACCCTGCAACATTAAGTTCTCCCTTTCATCCTATGTGCCTTTAATAAAGTTCCCAAACTTTTTCAGAAGTTGCTTTTTTCTTACTAACAAAGGATTGAATTGATATGTGTCCACTATATCTTATTTTGTTTCCCTTTCTACTTTTATTTACTGTTGCTACTGCTTAGCATTTTTATGTACAAATGTGACTTCTGCTGAAATATGATTTCTGCTATTTCTTGATATGAATAGGAAAATAATTTTCTTTATTATTAAAACACCACTAGTTTATTATCGTAGCTGTGGCTATATTCAGCTTTAACAGTGAGAAATGGCAAAAGCATTTCAAAATCTCATACAAGGAAGTGTTAGTCGAAAATGTGTTTGGACCTTTTTTCATGTGGACTCCATATTCCAGTGGTGTTATTTTCATAGATTTTTGTTGACTTTTTGGTACCAGGATTGAATTCAGGACCTTGCACTTGTGAGGCAGTTGGCCAAACCACTGAACTAAATCCCCGGTCCTGTTGTCTTCTTTATAACTAATTTACATTTTTCTACCCAATATGAATCTTTTTCAGTTTATAAGCTTGATTTAATATAAAATCATTTCTGTTTGATGATTTACTTACTATAGTTGAGGCCCCTTTTCTTACAGTTAATTTTTTTTTTTTTTTTTTAGACAGGATCTCACTATGTAGGCCTCCAACTCATAGTAATTCTCCTGCCTCAGCCTCCTGATTGCTGGAATTACAGGTGTGCTTGATTTTAATTTTTCTCTTGTACATACTTTACTTGGGTGTATTATATTCAGAGCTGCATCCAAATGTGGTCTCATATTGGAACTTTCATGTCCTGCCTTTTTCCTGAAAAGTGGCACGGTTTTCATTGGCAGAAGGGAATTAGAAGCATGTCTGAATCTCTCTCTGCAGAGCTTTCTGGAATTGACATGTCCAAGATGTTATCAGGTTCTTATAACCTTGTGACTTTCTTTGAGCTAGTGCTGTGTAGTTCTGCAACAATTTGTTTTTAGTTCAGAGACGCAACATTCTTAAGATTGTTTTGTGGTTTAAAGTTATTAACACTTCAAATAACACTCATGTAAAAGATCTCATAAGCTGTCTGACTTCCTAAATCTGTTACTCTAAGATATTAGAGATAGCACCAAGTTGATTTTACACAATGCTCGTGAATTAGCTTTTCTCTTGGTTGGTTCATTGGTTGGTTGGTTCATGTTTTTTAACTCTCAAAAATAACAGTTTTGGTTAAAATTTTAACCTTTTTACCTTTGGGAGACAATTCAGAAATTTTAATAAAATTATCTTTTATTGATGGTAGTAATGTTAGAATCAGAAGAGATGATACTTTAAAAGAGAATAAGCCTAAACTGTTTTTTTAAAAAAGTAGAAAATCTAGAATGACCCCTGGCAAAGAACTGATTCCCAACAGTAGCCTTGAAGCTTATTTATTTCACATTCACACCTTAGAAAAAGTCCATGACCCAAGCTTCAAAGGTTAGACCCACCCTGGGCATCAACAAATTTTGGTAAACTCTGAAGACCACACATTTCCCTTCCCTCCCCTTCCTTCTCCTCTGTCCCCTCCCCTCCTCCCCTCTCTTCCCCTTTCCTCCCCTCTCCTCCCTTCTCTTCCCTTTTCTTCTTTTCCTCTCCTTCCTCCTCCCTTTCCTGTCTTTTGTCATAAATGTGCACTGTGTTCAGTCATTTATTGCACTCACTCAAACAGCTCAGTGCAGATGTTTGTATTTGCCCTGCAGTGGGAAGACTAGAACCATGTGCCTAAGAAAGCCAGACTAGTGCAGTTTTTTCACCTACAGATGTTTTAATGTGCTTAACATTATCCAGTACTAGCAACTGAGATGGTCTAAATACCACAGCAGGGTCTGATTAGCTTTTTCAGATCACTGCCTTTATTTGCTGTTTGCAAAAAAGCTTAATCCAGTGCTATAGATCAGGCTTCCTGCTGAGCTCTTGGGTAGTTTTCTCTCCTTCTTTGTGTTCACTGTGGCAGGGTGAGAAGATTCCTCCTCCTCCTGAATTACAGCTATAAAGTAGCAACTATAGTAGCAAGGGATAAAGACAAGAAAGAAAATCCAATGGAAAAAGAGACTTTGTATTCATACTAAGTAATTTCCTTTTTTATATACAAGTGAAAACAGTTTTAATATGAATTCATACTGACCTTACTGTCTTCTAGTGAGTACTTAGCTAGTTTTATTATATTTTAGCTGTAACTACTTTGTATGCTAGTTTTATCTTATGTAATCAAACTCAGTGTTTCCAGAAGAATTACAACTTAGTAGCCATAATGCTAACCTTATTGCTTTCAGGGTTGATACCTGTTTTATTCATAAGATTTCAAAAAGAAGTACCACTAACACCACCAAAAAATAGAAAGAAGCAAAGATTATAACTTGATTTTTATGATTTTCATATGCTTGCCCAAAAATGAGAATTTGAATTCTGTATGACTCACATTGTAATTTACAGTATACCACAATTCCAGAAATGCTTTATGTTAATCTTTAATGGGCTTATAAAATCAGACCACAGGATTAACTATTCATTAACATTACTGAAACGCTTTGTAGAAAGAGTCCTCCTTGCTTTAGAAATAAGTTTGACGTTCCAAACCTAGTAATTATATTTAGTTAAAAATATTTTCACATGTTTTTTATTTTTCCAACATTTTTGGAATGGCATACCTCAAGCTCTTGGAAGAAAAATATCCGTAGACAAATGGTGATGTACAATATCATTTTATATTTTACTTTTTTCTGGACACAGCACTAATTTTTAGTTTGTAGTAGTTTGGTGAGATAATTGAAAATTTTTAACCATATAGAATAGATCTCCCTCTTATTTTTTTAAATAGAAATGTTGTGATTTGTATTTAAGTGGGCACAAAAAGAACATGGCTAGGAGTGTTAAAACAGTATTACTTTTTTTTTTCGAGTATTCACAAATGGTCCTAATTGTGAGTGGCTTCTATATTTACATGTGAGAAAGAGATTGATTTAGATTGTTTGAACTGCTTTTTAAGTTTTATATCTTGAGAGTTCATGATCATATAATGAAAAAGTTTGGGCTCTGCATAAGTCAGCCTGTGTCAGGAAAGAATAGCTCTCTGCCTTCACTATTTTAATTTGCACTGGAATGAAAAGCGGATACTCGTGTGTTGTGTGTGTTTTCAGAATCACATAAATAAGTAGTAGGGCAGCTAAAGATTTGCTTTTTCTGTTGTAGGGAAATATCATCACAGTGCCTTATGATGTTTACATCCTGATTGAGTTTTTTCACAATTAGAAGCCACTCAAGATAAAACTTATACAGCTCTCAAAAACAAGTAGTCCATAATATTAGTGATGCTGAAACATAGACATATATCAGGGGTAACAAATTTCCTCATTGAAGGGACTTATTTTTGTATATTTTAACCCTTCAAAAAACATCACAATCTTTTAGTGTTAATTTATTCTGAACTGAGATTTGACTATTATAGCTTACAAATTTTATGAAATACAAGTACTTTTAACAGGTATAATATTATATTTTAAAAATTGATGTACAATTTTGCTGTTATTTCATTATTTGGCTAGCTACTGATATCCATAATAAAAGAATTTTATACTGCTATTTGGTATAAAGATGGGCTGTTCTGATGATTTTGGATTAAAGTTAAATATATGTGCTTATATAAACAGTTTAGATGATTCTTTGGCACAAAGTTGGACTGAACATTTGTTTTATTTTACTACACTTGTGATGAATATACTTTTTTAAATTATTTATATCTGTAAGCTCATAAATCTTTTACCTTTGCAATCTGATTTTTAATATGTTTTAATTTGTTTTATTGTCTTGTAAAATATTAACAAATACTTTAAAATACAGATTTCCCACTATTGCTACAGAAATAGGTTTACTGTCATCTTTTGTCTCACTTCACCGGTAACTCATTTATATAAAGAAGAAGGGTAACTGCTGCAGTAGTTAATTGCTACTTAGATATGCCCACACTTTCTTTATTTCTGAATGAAAAGGAAAAGCTAATGGACTAGTGTACAACCTCAACTTTTTGGAAATGTGCAACTTTTACTACTTTAAAATATAATTGGTTTCTTTGTTTCATGCATTAAAAACAAGAGGAAAAGCTGAAGTCTGCCCAAGCCAGGTGTTTCTTGTTGGCAGCCTGCTCTCTAATGACTCCACTCTCATAGAGCAGCTGCCTACTAGTCAGCTTTGTATGGCCTATTGTTGCTGCACAACCCTCGTTAATACACATGCTGCCCGGGGCAGACCCGAGAATGACATCAACTTGCTTATCTTAGAAACCTCGGAACCTGACGCAGGGTGCTGAGGTTGTCTTGCATCTGCCTGGCCAACTAATTGTGAGCTTCCTAGTCTATGATTGGCCAGCTATTCCACTCTGTAATAGGTTAAGCAAAGACATTGCCATTCCATCTGTTCGACCATTCATTGTTCTTCTTGCCTGCCTGGAAGTCTGCAGCTAAATTGTGTTAAGGAGTTACTGCTGAGGCTGCTACAGAAGCCAATGTCTTTGTATTTTCCTGCTAACGTGAGTATCAGTGCTTAATGCCATGAAAGTTAAACTTTGCTAGAGTATTAATTTGAACCATGAAAGATTGAAAGCCTACAAATTATTAAGTAGTGCCAATATATGAGCAATTCAATTCTTTAAATTCTGTGAAGCATATTTTTATCCTTTTTTATATTTTAGAATTTTGCAAATGATTACTTATAGCTTCATGAATGTTTGTAAGGCATTAGGCATGGCATTTAATCATTTGGAGCTTAAGAACAACTTAAAACGAAGTTCTGATATTTTGATTTAGATTCTGTATTGTCAAATTCATATGTTTCTTCTCCACCCCCACTCTCCGGTACTGGGGATCGAACTCAGGACCTTGAGCTTGCGAGGCAGGCAGCAGCACCACTGAGCTAAATCCCTAGCCCTTCATATGTTTCTTAAGATCTCACTGTCATATCTTAAATGCTGTAAAATGATTTGATCTATTTTTTTCCATTGTACTAAAAGTGTAGCTTGGTGCTAGGCCCAGTGGCACAGGCTCAGGAGGCTGAGGCAGGAGTATCACTAAGAATTTGAGGCCAGCTACATAGTGAGTGAAAGGCCAGGCTGAACTACATCGCTAGACCCTGTCTCAAAAAGAAAGGAAAAAAAGTCTAGTTTGAGGATTGATAAAGGTAGATGTTTCAAACAACTGTTTTTAAATATGATGACTTAGCATCCAGTTCCTTTGTCAGCAATTTCATGTAGTTTCATGTAGTACTCATATAGTTTCTAATTTCTTCTCTCCTATTGTTTTTCTTGCATTTTTTTCAGATATTAGATTGAAAATATCATTCCAAGAACTATTGCTTTCAAGAACTTTCTAATAGGAGAGGGAAGAAAATACAAAGACATTAATCTATCAGTTGGGAGAGAAAGAAAAAGCATAAAGGGTTAAAAAGAGGTTTTTGTTTCTACCACTTGCCCTATTGTGTGAACATATGCATAAGTCTATTGAAAGTTTTCAGAAGATGGGCAGGCCACCAGTTGCTGGTCTCCTGCAGTTCCAGTAGACATCTGTTGCCCCAGAGCATTAACCAATCTGTTCAAAGGGACATCCTTCCTTTGTTAGCCAGGGGGAGGCAGACAACAGCACTCACTCAAATACAATGGTAATTAAACACACAGAGACTACAGCAATAGGTATTTATTACATATTCATTATTTTATTTTCATTGTTCTCATAGTATTACTATTTGGATAACAACCAGAACCCACTGTTACAGCATTATAGCTTTACATTACAAACAAATAAATTGGTTTAACAAATTTATGGTCTAATATTCCTGATTAATAGGAGCCTCATTCAAATATTTTTTTAAAATTTTTTTTACCTAGTTTGAGATGAAGAATTGTCTGAGAACTTGCAGAAAACTTCTTCACTAAATGGAGGAATTTCAGTATGTGCAATACATTTCTAGTAAATTGCCTCTATGACATAAGTTTGCCTTCAACTATTACAAATTTTTTTTGGCATTTAAAAGAATTAGTTGCACTTCGTTATTATTTACAAAATTAGCATAATTTAGTTCTTTTCAACAAATACTGTAATTAATTATTGGATAGCTTTTAACAAGAAACAATGCAGTATGAGGATGGAATCTAGAGATTTAAAATTATTGAAATCTGTTTTATATTACTGGGTTTTTTGCCCAGTACATTTTATATTCAAAAATGCAGTAAGTATGTAAAGCCTATTATGAAGGATCCCTGATATAAAAATTAAAAATAGGCTGTATTTCTTACAGTTTTATGATAGTTATGGGAGTAAAAATTGACCTACTTTTTGTGTGAAACTTGACTGTGCTCTTTAAATGAAATGAGAATATTAGTTACTATTTATTTGATTAAAATGATTTATTTAAGTATGCATTTGAGTAAATTCAAAACTTAAAAGTCTAAACCATGCATGACTTAGAAATTAAAAGAATTTTGTAACCTACATATTAATAACACATTTTGCAATGTTATTAGAGGGCTTTTTTTTTCTTTTTCAAAGTTATATTGTTTTTTGTTTTGTTTTGTTTCTGAGAGTCTTGCTATGCAGGTCAGGCTGGCCTTGAACTCACTATGTAGCTCAGGCTGGCCTTGAACTCATGGCAATCCTTCCTCAGCCTCTGAAGTGCTGAATATTGGTTATTTTTAGGGGACTAAATAAAAACAAAAGTCATATGCCCTTCTTTATGCTAAAGTTTCTTATAATAATTGTAAGTTTTACACATTCAGTTACATTAACAAATTCTGTAGTTTATGAAAATATTTGTATCAGTTTAAAAAACTTTAGACAAGCATTTAATTTTTTACTGAATTTTTTTGAGATATTGCCAAATTCTAGATTATTTTTAAGTGCTTTGAAATCAGTTTTAAAAACTAACCTTTTGCCATTTGGGTCAATACAAATTAGGTTATTTCAAATTTATGTGATATATACATATGTGAGACATATTTATGAGATGCATGCCTGCCTGGAGAGTGAACTCATTTTTTAAATTATTTATACTAATATTTAGTCTTTCACTTTCTGGGTACAAAAAGCCATTTAACTGCTTGTTTAGTACAAGATGGCATTAGATAGATAACTTTCTTCAAACTAACCAATGAAAATAGGCCTGTCAGTGTGAAAGAGTTCAACCAGACTATTTTAAAGTGAAAATTATGTTCCATCACAAAATTGAATGTTAATTTTTAAAAATAGGCCAACTAACATTTATCCTTAGCATTAAAATATCAGCTTGTTACAAAATTTTTATTAAATACTAAGTACAAATTACATGAATTATTACAAGTTAAAAGTATCTAATGTTCACTAGCTATATTTGGATACAAAATATTAGTATTTAATATTATAAAATAACCAAATGATAATCTAATTTTTTCCTTATTTTATAGCCATATAATAAATATACAGTAGAGCAGATTTAAGTAGTACCATTGGTATCATTAAAATATTAGCTTGATATTGAAATAGAAAGATTGAAATACTTTTTTCTGTGGTTAATTTTCTATTTAAAAACGTTATAGTATCTGATCTTATTTCGTTGAAAAATGGAAAATTAAGAAAATTCATTTACCCTTTAAACAAAGTATTTTATTCTAATGTTCTTACTAACTATATTTTTCTTAAGTATTTATCTTGTCTGATACAGTCTCCTCCCCCTCAGAAATACTTACTATGGCTCAAAATTAAAATAATATTTCCTAGTTCAACTCAGGGATTTGGTCAGCAAGCCATTATCTTGGAGAATTATCTCACAACAGCACTTATGCAAAACCCAAACTTTTCAGGGGAGATCAGAAATGTTTCCCATTAATTTGCACTTCCTGCAGTCAGAGCAGATTGTGAGGTTTATAGAACAATGATGTCGGAGCTTCCAGATTGGTTTGGCAGCTGCATTGTTCTCAGAGGGTAAACCAGACGCACTTAAGTCCCAGTGTCTTTCATAGGCTTTTGTTCATACCAAATTATTCTTTCACTGTGCTAGCATTCATGATGGCATGTTAAAGGAGTGCAGCTTAGCAACCAGCTTCTGGTTGCCAAGCAGCCCAGCTTCCAATAGGTTTTCCTTGTTTAAGATACTTTTGGTGGGAGCTCTGTGAAGGCCACAGTGTAGATTTTTCTTTTAACTGTATCCTTTTGTTAGGATGCTGTTGTGAGTTGTTACTTGCATTATGGTGTTAGTATATTACAGTAGTTAATAAATCAGAGGGTGTAAGGATTTGCTTTCAAAATCTTTTTCTTAATTCTAAATAATTGAACTCATGGATATCCATATTAATAGAAAAAATTGAAATGAATGCAGCTTCATAATGGAGCAGATGTATACTTTAAGGGTTATTTCCTTTTATCAGAGAAACAATCAGGAACTAGGAAAGTTTGATGTTTCTTTAAAACTAAGAAATGCTTTATTAGAACAATGATACTAAAGCTAATTCATCTTCTCAGAGAATAAACCATGCAGAAACTCCTATACAAATGTGTGGTTCTACAATGAGGGAATTTTAAGTGCATTAATAAAGAGTCCGTGTTGTCTTACCAAAGTTTTTACTAAAGTTAATAATATTTATTTCATTATGTAGAAATGTATGACTCTAATAAGTAGATCAGTATGCTTTCAAATATGTAACTTTTGAGAAAATCACTTATTTTCTTTTAACATTTGTAAAATAGCTCTTTTCTAGTGCATATATTGTGTTGAAGGGTTTTAGAATAAAGTGTTTTCCCATTTTATTTATTAAGTTATTTAATAGGTATTTTATAACAGTCTCAAATCTGCTAACACTGGCTTGCTACTATTATACCAGAGTAGAACACTGGAATCTCCTAAATCACTAAACCACTGATGTTTTTATCATCCTTGGAAGGAAGCACATGAAAAAATAACTTTAAAATAATTATTTCCAATAGACTTTAAGGAAAAAAAGTAAAACAGCTAAACCATTTTAAACAGTAAAAATGGCCCAGTAGGGGAAAAGATGAATTTTAATGAAATGAAGGTTAACTGTTAATTAACCTGATGCAACAGAAGTATTTACTGCCATAAAGCTCAAGAAACTGAAATAATATTATTTAATGTGCTTAATTATTACTGCTAATTTTATGTGAAATATTTAATTTCTCTGCTTTCTGTACATATACATAGGTTTAAAAAAATTGTTTTCCTCAGACAAAATAGATTATACTGTCCTTGCTATTTAATAAGGATAGCATAATATTCAGTTACCATGTTCAGTATTAGTAAAATCATAATTATTAGGAAAAAATATATTCATCTCTTGGATACAATTAACTTTGTAATTACTTAATTACATGTTAGCCATTTTAGAGTATATATTCTTTTAGTATCTAAATTGTTTTGAAATTAATTGATTGTTTGAGCTTATCTGAATTAACACTTTTTCTTTGTAATTTTTTCTTTAAAATCTTTTTGTAGTCTTTTTTATTATTTTAGTTTATTAGTACATGCGTGTGGTAAATAATGTTTGTATTCCTTGTGGGAAGATGGTACATGTACATAACACATCTTAATTCCTTTTTTCATCCCCTTTCCCGTCCCTTTAAAATAATTATTAAAGATTTTTATGTATTCTGTTAGGGAAAATGTACATAACTTGTCATGGCATATTTAAAACATGCTTTTTTATAATATTCCATGTGTCATTAGAAATGTGAGAAGGAAAATCTCTTCCATCAAGGTTGAACAGCAGTATGACACAGTGGAACAGGCATGGATTTCTGAGTTAGACACAACTAAATAAAAAATACAGTTTCATTATTTACTAACTGTATTGTCCTGAAAGAATTAGTTACATGGTCTTTCTAATTTGTAACTTCTTCATTTGAAAAAAAGAAAAGAAAAAGGAATCCACAGTATAGTTTTGGCTATTGATGAGTAGATTTAGCAAAAATACACAGCAGGTATTTAGTAGTTTGGTAATTTTCTTCAGATTTATACCTTGAGACAAATCAAACATAAGTATAAAATTTTAAATATTTTACATTTTTCTCTAGGAATACGGGGTATTTTGCCTTCAGGAATACAGAAAAAACAACAAAGTGGAGTCAAGTACAAGTAACAGCTTCATGGGCTTGAAGGATCACCTGGGGCATGACCTCAGCCACCTTTATGTGGAGAGCACTGACCCACATTTAAGTGCAGCTGTACCTTGGCCAATGGTAGGAAAACCAGCAATGGATGCAGTTCATATCAGAAAGGAGGAAAAAGAGATATCTGAAGAGAATCTGAGCTCTGGTGATTCTGAAGAAAGCACAAATTCTGATCATGAATCAGAACAATTGAGTAGCATTTCAGTAGAGCCATGCTTATTAACCAAGACTCACAGACAATTGTGTAGGTCTCCCTGCTTAGAGCCTCACCTACTCAAACGTAATGAAATTTTGCAAGACATTAAACCTGAAGAGTCCCAGACTCCATCCAAGGAAGTCAAGAAACCCCCTGATGTGGTACGAGAATACCAAACAAAGCTGGAGTTTGCACTTAAATTAGGTTATTCTGAAGAACAGGTTCAACTTGTGCTAAACAAACTTGGTACTGATGCTTTAATCAATGACATTTTGGGAGAACTTGTCAAACTTGGAAATAAAAGTGAAACTGATCAGACAGTTAGTACAGTTACCAGTGTAATGCGGGAAACATCTTCTCTGGAATCTCAGAGATCTGAATCTCCGATGCAAGAGATTATAACGGATGATGGTGAAAATTTGAGACCAGTAGTCATTGATGGCAGCAATGTGGCAATGAGGTAAGTAAAAAATTCTTAACTGAAAATTATTACTAAGAAGTCTTTAAAAATTATTTTTGATTCTGACTGTGTACCTTATCAGCATTACCTCAGTCAACATTATTCTGTGTCTCAACATTGGCTTTGTAATGTAAACATTAGTTTTCTGTCTCTTCTTTAGCCGTCCTTATCATTCATGCCTGATACCACCCCCCTTTTCATATATATATCTCTTTTTTCCTCATCTGACTAAATTACTATGGCATAAAAATTATTATGATGATATTCAATATTCAATGAATGATATTCAGTGATTTTAGAATCTAAGCAAATAGTTTATTTCCACATGAAGTTGAATAACAATAAAGAAAAACCCTAATTCTTCTAGAAAGCAAACTATTTTGTTGATTTGGGAACAAATATAAGCTGTAATTTTAAAGGGATCCAGCTCGGGACCTTGCATTTGCGGGGCAGAAGCAATGCCACTGAACTAAATCTCTGGCCCATTTTAAGATTTATTCCAGTCATGAAAAATAATTAAAAAATAATTCTTTAGGAACTGAAAAAATAAAATATTTGTAAATGGGGAGGGGAGGAGGGGGGTGAAGGGAGGGCAGGGACAAGGGGAAAAAATGAGAACCAAGACCTGTCATGTAAAGGTACAAGATCCCAATAATGAATGTAACTGTACTGTATACCTAAAATGTACCAATAAACTCAATGAAGAAAA
>NW_022900928.1:58345559-58351367 GCF_012274545.1 Fukomys damarensis
ATACCTAAAATACAAATAAACTCAAAGAAGAAAAAAAAAAAAAATAAGAACTCCCTAGTGACGAGGCAACATGAGGACTTGTCTCCAGATGTTTTGTGGAGGATGCAAATCACTCACTCACACTTGCTTCTTAACATAAGTGTTCAGCCTCTCTCATACTTTAGAATAACATTTGGAATATTGAGCTCATGAAAAATAAAACATTAGTAATGAAGTGTTTAGCATTATTCTTTTCATAGTCTCTGAGATTTGTTATGCATTTCACATTTATAGTGTTGCTACTGATTACCATACTGGACAATGGATCTGCAGCCCTATATACACCTAACAAGTAAAGGTGGAGCCCAGGCATTCATTTTAAGAAATATACCTTTTGATAATGATATGTATTGAAATTTGATAACTGTTGTTTTCAGTCAGAGATAGCAAGTTCTTCCACACATAATATGAGGTGGATCAACATGTAACTGTCCAGATAACCTTTTCAGATGGAGACAGTGTTACCTTTTTTCTTATAAACAAATTAGACTTACCAGATTCATATTTCTTGCCAGGATTAAACATTATTCAAACTCAAGTACTGTATGTCTGATATCAAAGTCTATACTCTTATCATATACTTTTTTTTAAAAGACTAGATTACAAAGATTCTACCCCGATCTTACAGGACTTTGAACGCTGAGCTGGAGAATTTCAACTGGGATTTGCAACCCAAGGGTAATTAGGTCTTGAGGAGAGGAGTGTTCAGAGCAGAACTGTGCCTCATACTGATAATTTGTCAATGGGAAGGTGGGAGATAATTTGAGCACAAGCAGCCCTTTCTTGAGTAAGAAGAGCCTTAATAAATGTTACAGACTTATGAAGTATACACATGTCATTGGGAGATTGTTCAGAAAGATAATCTCTCTGTTTGATTTTTTTTTTCCCCAGACTTGGTCACAGAATGATTTTTTTTTTCTTGCAGTAATCCAGAATAATCCAGATAATACTTAATGATTGCCTCACCAATAATGTATAAGCCCAAAAGCTATAAAATTGAGAAAGCAGAATAGTGAGGAAAGGTTATAGAGATCCTTGAAGAATACAGTATCTACAGCTATAGCTATATTCCAGACTTACCACAGGAGTTCTTAAAAGTACACCGTCCAGCCTTCTACTTTTAAAGTGTCTGACTCAGTGGAACTGTGTTTGAGCTGAAATAATGACATATTTTTTAAATGCCACAGTTATTTCTGAGAGCCAGTTTTGAGAACCATTTAATGCTAAAAGTACTAATAGTATCTCTAAGTCAGAAGGTAAAAGAGAGTGATGACCTAGGGAAATAGCAGTATACACAGCACTAGTGTTAGAAAAAAATAGTGCTAGAAAAACCAAGAGATACAGAAATGTCATCGAAATGAAAGAAAATGGAGGCATTAAGGATGAAGTACCCTGCACTGTATTTTTTTTAAAAAGATCAGAAGACACAGTGTACAATAATTCGCTGTTTTTAAGAATGCCATAAGGTATTAAAGATAGCTCAGTTGCTAAATATTGAGAATTGAAGGAATAGATCTAGAGACTTACTCTAAAAAGTTGACGAATACAAGAAGGACAAAGAAGGAGCTTTGGGAAAGGATTTTGTTTGGTTTTGTTTCTAAGATTGAAACTAAACTGAGAGGAAAGGTAAGCAAAATAAAGCAGTACTGTGAGACAAGTTTAATTTTCAAAGAAATATTGTGAAGAACGAGACAAGAATTGCTTCTCGGCCTTTTGGCAAAGATTAAGTGAAGGAGGAGTCAAGAAAGGCACAAGTGAAGTATTTGGCTTTGGAGGAAAGTACATTTTTGGATGAAACAAAAGAAAACTTTTGAGGGGAAAAATAATATAAGACTTGCAAAAAGTTAATTTTGAATATGGATATCATCTAGATAAATGATGTCATATTTGGACCAGCCTCATGAATTAACTCATGTAACTCAAACTTAGAAACCAAAAGAAATGTTTGGCTAATTGAAAATTCACATAGAGTTCTAAACTTTACTTATCTGGCAAAGTGAGAATTATTTACAGGAGAACTTTAATACAAAAAAAAAAGCAGGTGGCATAATTAAAGCCTTTCAAACAACCATCCTTACATAATTATGAAAAGAGACCTCTATCCCCCACATGCTTAGCACCATTCTGTGCCCTTTGTAATAAAAAAATGGAATTATACAGATTAATTTCTTCTCTACATCTAATAATTTAGCCTGACACTTAAACCGAAGTACTTCAGGCATATCAGGAGAGAACAAGTTGACAAGAAAATTTTATTATAGCATCATTATACTGTCAGTCACAATAAAATGTACCATGGCCATAATTTTGAAAGCAACAAACCCATGAAAATTTATAGCAAGGACTGGGGATTTAGCTCAGTGGTTTCAGTGCCTCGCTCGCAAGCATAAGGTCCTGAGTTCAATCCCCAGTACCAAAAAAAAAAAAAGTAAAAACATATGGGTGCTGTAAAACATCTATAATAAATCCTAAAAAAAAAAAAAGAAAAGAAAAGAAAATTTATAGCAAACTTTTACATTTTACTGCTTAAAGGTTCTACCTAAAATAACAGAGTTATTTTAAAAACATACCGACTTCAGGTCCAAAATCTTAATATAACAAAAAAACAGAGATTCATACATATACTTTTGTAATTAATTTCCCATCCATGACAATTTTATTATCTATAATAAAGGTACACAATAGATTATATATGGTAAGTAAATGTTTAGAATAGAGTACCATTTTTTTTCCTTTATCTCCCAGGTTCCCTATATAAGATGAATTTATTTTCATTTAAATGCTAACCATACAACTGATAAAGATGAGTCTTTACATGTAAAATAAAAGTAAGAAAGCAACAACTTTAAAAAATATATTTAATTCTCTATGTGCTACTTTTGTGATTCTTACTAAGTTGTTTAAATTCTCTAGCCTATATTTTTAAAATTTTAAAAGAGGAATTCTGACTTTACAGGCTCATCACAATTGGAGATAACTTATACCAAATGCTTGGCACATATAGGCATAGCAGTTTAACAGTCCATCTTATTCTTACACATAAATGTCATAAAGGATACTTGGCCTCTTACTGCTGAATAGACTCAAGAATTGAGCATAGGTCTCAAAACTGCAGTGATCTTATGTTGCCTTGGGTAATATTTTCTTCTTTTGCTTATCAATGACTTCTTGTTAATGTGCTACATTGATAGACACTAAGTTTATTGAATAAGCAATTTACTAAAAATATGAGACAAATAACTTGGAACTTGATCTAGCATAGTTTATGAAAGCTTGCTTACTGCTAGGTATAGTATCAACAAGGACATAACAGTACAAAACTAGAAAAATAAACTCAGTTTAGTGAAAGCCCTAAATTTGTGTATAAAGTTTGGAAATTACAAAAGTATTTTGTTTCTGAACTATTTGACAGAACATAATTTATATTTAGTAGAACTAGACCAATAAATACATTCTGAGAAAAGTCTACAACTACTTTGAATTCTAAAAAATCTCTGTAATTTAGCACATAGACCATTCAGCAAATAAGTCTTCTTCCTTTAAGCAAATAGTTTTCCTTCCTTAATAGAGCAAATACTACTTAGTGTCGCTATGCCATTATACTGTAGATATAGATATGGAAACAAAATGTTAATATTTATCATATTGCTAAAGTAAAATTCTTAAATGATATTATTTCTTTTAAGTAACTTCACAGTTCTTCAAAATCTGTGCTTCCAGAGCTGGGGATTTGGCTCAGGGGTTCCGCTACCTGCCGCACAAGTGCAAAGGTCCAAGTTTGATCCCCATTATCAAAAAACAAATTTAAAAAAAACCCAGTTTGTTAAAATCTGTGATTCCATTTCACTTGGGATAACTCAGCATTGAAATATAGAATTAGTCTCTATTGAAATATTCCCCCATTATGTTAAATTCATAGATTTCCTTTAATGATCAAATATGATGGTGGACACCTGTAATCCCTGCACTTGGGATGCTGAGGCAGGACTGCTGCAAGTTTGAGGCCACCCTGAACTACATAGTGAGACCCTGTCTCAAAAAAGCAAAAAAAAATGTTTTTTCCTTAAGCTATCATACATTGTCTTAAACTAATCCAGTGCTTTTTAAATTTTCCAGTGATTTTATGTTTAGATACTTATTATATCATTAAGAAAGTACAAGTTTAGCTGGGGATTTAGCTCAGTGGTTCTGCCGCCTGCCTCTCAAGCCCAAGGTCCCAAGTTCGATTCCTGGTACCAAAAACAAAACAAATACATTTTTGGCTTGGGGATTTAGCTCAGTGGTTCCACTGCCTGCCTCGCAAGCACAAGGACCCAAGTTCAATCCCTGTGTACCCCCCCCAAAAAAAGAAAGAAAGTACAAGTTTGGCTGGGGTTGTAGCCCAGGGTAGAGCCCTTGCTTCACATTTGTGAGGCACTGGGTTCAATCCCCAGTACTACAAAAGAAAGAGTGAGGGGAGATGTGGTGGCATGTGCCTGTAATTTCATTACCCAGGAGGCTGAGGCAGGAGGATCACAGTGAGTTCAAGGCCAGCCCCTGGACTACATAGGGAGTGGGGGAAAGGAAGAAGAGAGAAGGAGAGAAGGAGGGAAATATGGAAGGAGGGAAGGAGGAACAAAGAAAGAAAGGGAAAGTAAATTTTGTGAGGCACGAGGGATGGAAAGAAACACTGATGTCAACTTCCTAGAAGTGTTTGATGTGTTCAGTATGTGTCCATGACTTAAGCATCTGATTTTATTAAAATTAACTAAATTCCTATATTCTGCCTCAATTGCTTTATCACTACCTCCTCATGATGCCATAGCACAGATTGAGTGTTGGAATAGAAAGTAGCCCCACCAGTCTTCTCTTTCTAACATGACCAAACTAGTGCACCTCTTCCTCCATCACTGCATGTTTTCCATCTTGATCAGTGAACCCAGGTTTCTGGGATTAGATTAAATCTCCTGACTTGTCCAGCTTTTTAATTGCATGTTTGTGCACAGTACTCTGGTAAGTATTTTGTATGATAACAATCTCATATGAACTACTTTTAAACAATAGGATCTATGTTTATGAATTGCCTACTAGTGAGAGAGAACCACCGAAAGAATTTATTCAAGGAAGAGTAGCATAGTACAATTTAGCTTTAGGAAAGACCTGTCTATAGAGAAATTTAGAGAGTAGATTTGATCACTAAGATTGGAGAAAAGTAAACCTTGCTTGAAAATAATATGAAGTGATTAAACTGTGGACAATTCCTGGAAAAAGATGACTAGGAGTATCAGTAATTTTGGTAAAGAAATTAAATGGCAGAGAACTAACCATTTGCTTGATAGTGTTTATACTCCACCCCCCAACAAAAAGACATGTTGGAAAGCAGCAAGTGTTGGTACAAATGTGAATGTCAACTGGAATATAGAAAAGCTAAGTGAATCATAAACTAATTGTCTAAAAATCTGAATAGGTGTCAGATACAGTTTTTTAAAGTTAGAATATGAACAGAGCATATGTAGAAGTGTTATAACTTTCCTTTATATCCAAAACAATCTTGGGCCTAGTATTTAGCTCAATGGCACTGCTCCTGCCTTGCGTGTACAAGGTCCTGAGTTCAATCCCCAGTACCAAAAAAAAAGTCTTAAACCCATATAATATAAGCAGAGTGTACAAATCTTTATTTAAGCTTTTGATTTACATTTTTTAAAAGTACAGAGCCTTTCATGAATATAATATCTTTGTGAAGTTATACAAACTTGACAACTCAAACTCAGTATGAATTTTATCTTAATT
>NW_022900928.1:58351499-58448136 GCF_012274545.1 Fukomys damarensis
TCTTGATTCTTCCTTTTTTCCCCTTCCTCTCCCCTCTTTGACCCTTCTTTCTCATACCACTTACGAAAGCTTCCATTTTTTTCCTTTTATTATTTTGTTTTTCCTTTGCCCTTGCTTCCCCCAACCCTGCCTTGATCCCCTTCCCATTTGAACATTTTCTTCCTATTTAAAGGCAGTCTTGCCTAGCTTTATTTGGGTTTAGTTGATTGGTTAGTTTGCTATCATGTTGTGTATTTATTATTTAAGTACACTACTGACTTAGAGCTTAAAAATCTTCTTGTTCACCTACTCTGTGTGTTTAACCTACAAGAAAGACTTAAAAATGCTAGAATGCATTAAAATTTGTTTTTGGCTCCTTCAACAAAAATATACCAAAGTTATGTGCAGTAGACCTGCATGACACAGTATGGTAACTACTTGGTACCATAGCTGTTGAACTCCTGAAATATATCAAGTCTAAATGCTGTAAGTGTAAAATACATACCATATTTCAAAGACTTAGTTCAAAAATATGTGGTTTATATATTGAACAGCCTCTCAATGGAATTTTTTATGTACTTACTATAAGTAACATTAATTAAAAGATGGCTTAATTTCCCTTTAGGTGAATGTCACAGTTATTACTTACAGGTTAGTTGGCAGTGTCTCATTTCTCTGACTGTTCTTAAAGAAAATCCTTAGTGACTCTGAAAGGAATCAGAGATTCAGAATTAGTTTTGTTTTTGTTGTTAAATTATATCAGTATGGGGCCTGACAAAGACATATTAGTTATATTCCAATATATCTCTCTATATATCTTTAAGTATATACTTCTAGTTGTTTTCAGTATCAGGTATTTTGATAAACTAGTACACAGTACATTTCCTGTTATCTCCAGTGTGCTCATTTAAAAAGTTAACTAAAACAACTGCTTCTTATTGCATATAAAGTAATCTTATTGCATATTAAGTTAATCACAAAATACAGTGTTATCAACAATAAGAAATGGGAAAGAGTGGTTAGAGTCCATGTTTTCTAGTTTTGGTAAAAAAAAAATGGTATATTTGCTTAGCAGATATGTTTTTCTTTGCCATCTTCAGATCAGTGAGCCACTTGGATCTAGATAAGCTTCCTAATTAGCTTACTAATTTTGTCTCAAATCATGGACCTTATAAGGTGAAGAATACCTTTTTCTTTACCCCTTTCCAATATTCCTGTTATGTTCATAACCAACTGGAAGGTTATAATTATTTTATATTAGATTTCTGTAGTAATTTGATATTTTCATTATCCTATATCAACAACTTTTCACTTTTAATAGTAGAAACCCATTATTTAAAACAAGCAAAAGTAGAGTTCTGTTTGAATTGGGGAGTGTAAAAGTACTTTCTTGCCCACTGAAAAATTCCCTGCCCTGATCCCCAGAAATTGCACTGGGCTATGCCATGGAGTTTCTGTTTGGAGCACAACTTTGATACAAACATTGATCAAAATTTGGTTATGTTCTATAGCCACATGAATTTGCTGTTTGGATTGTCTGTTTAGTATTTAATATCCAGAGAACTACATTTAGATTCACAGTGATGTTGCTATATTGGAAGAGATTTTAAAAAACAGTAAGACTGAGTAGCTATGAAGAACAAAATAAGCACGCCTAAATAAGTAAACAATTAGGAACACTTAATTCCAAAGAAAAAGCTCTAAATGCCCATGAGCCAGCAATATGGAATCAATTACATGTTCTGAAATATAGTATGAAAATTAATTGGACTGCAGTGATAGAAAGTAAAATGTTATCTTATTTCTATACTTCATGTTGAAGGTAGTAGCCAGCTACACTTCCCCTTGATTAAGGTACATAGGAGAATTTCTTTTTAACAACTATTAAGCACTGAAAAATGCACTAATGAAGGTCTTAAAGCTATTTTTTGAAGAGTTCTTTAAAATTAAAATCTATTACTTTCCTATGTCCAACATGGTTTATCCATAATCAGGCCTAAAATTTGAAGAAAAAGTGAAATTAATTCACCAAATATATGGAGAGCACCTAGGCTTTATATTAATGATATAGTGTTTGTCAACTACTTATTAACATTATTATGTTACTGTTATTCTGTGATTAACATTCAGTATACCCTGAATTTCTCTAATATAAATAAGTTAACTATATATAAACTTGAAGTGCTTTTCTATTAAAGATTCAAATACTGTTTTCTAGTTTCAAAAGATATGTTTTAACCTTTATATTTTTTTTCTGTCCACTGAAAGTAACCCTGCTAACTTGTGTCCTTACCTTGATACTACTAGGACCCATTGGCTTAATATAATGACCCACTGAAGCCTTAGAAGTTTTATAGTTCATCCTTTAATCCTCCAATGGAGGATATTGTATAGAAGTACATTTTAACATATAACAAACTTATTAGTCAATTTTTTATTTAAATAAAAAATAGGTTATAGAAAAACATTTGGCTGTCTCTTTTAGTCTCCTGATTACCTTTATCTCTTTTTTATTATTGTTTCTTTTGAAAAACCGAAACTCTTTAGTGATCTCTATGTATCAAACTTACTGCTCTGAAAGTCAGTATATTCTTTGCTGGGATTAAACCTGTTAAACAAAGTTATTTTTAGGGTTTTATTCTGAATCAAATATTTCCCCATTTTCTAAACATTTAGACTCAGCACATAAGAAAGTAAAGAAATTAGTATTCGTTGAAGCCTTCTATATGTCAGACATTACTGGGCTTTTAAGTATATACTTTGTTCACTTCTCACAATACTATATGGTGGATGGGAAGGTAGGGTCATCCTCATTTGAAAAAATGAGACATTGAGTTTCAGAAATAAGAACTGCCCAGTATCACACAGAAAGATTGTAAATGAAAGACTAAACTTACATGTGGTTCCTGCAACTCTTATTTTCACTCTACTGGCCTATCCTTGAAAAGCCACCTCTACTTGGAGTATTAAAATTGCCATTCTAAATACAGTCTTTGTAGTTAGATTGTAGATGTTATAAAGACACTTTTTAAGAATAGCTTTTCATCATGTAATCTTATTACTTAAATTTTAGAAATAAAGGAGAAAAAAAAGTAAAGTACCTGTAATTTCTTATTTACCTTATAAAAATTTTATGAAAACTACTAAATTGAAATTTGATGAAATAAAGTGATAATTTAAAAGATTTTCTTTTCTCCTTTTCAGTGTCACAGAAAGTCTTAAAAATAGGCAGTCTTTTTCTTAGATTCTTTCATTCATTCCTTTTTCAGGTTCCTCTACATCTTTAATAATTCCTCAGGTCTAGCACTGCAAGACAACAGTTATAATTCTAAAATTATAGCTTCCTGTCCTGTGGTTAATCTACTTAATGGTATTTGTAATGTATAACTGAAAAGATTACAATATGTGAAATTACATTTGCTTGATAAGGCAGAGAGAGTGGTTGACCCATTGTCTCCTCTTCAAGATTATAGAGCGAGATAAATGCACTAAAATATGTGGTTCCCTGAGATTTTATTATAAAACTGTATTACAAAATGCACCTATTAACCAGTATGGGTGACTAATTTGAAGGCATTAATAATGAAGTGTATTTTTATTCTCCAGTGACAGTTATTTATGGTGCAAGAGGATATAGCAAACACTGCATTCTTTTGACTTCTTAGGAATTGCCTTTCTGTTGAAGATAGAAAAGTAGAATTTATGTATTTTTCAAATATACTACAGTAGTAAATATGAATAAATTAAAGGTAATCTTAGGGCAATGAAAAATTGAACTTACAGAGTAGTGAAAATATTATGAAGAATATGTTTACTAGTCAAGATGATTAGTGTTCATCTTAGTTCCCCTTGTTTTCCACTTTTTTAGGTCATAGATTGTTCTGTATGTCCAAAATTGTGAGTAGACATCCCTGGATAGAAGTAAAAAGGCTCTAAGTAACCCAGTCCAAATTTTAGTAGTCCTCGTTACAGCCTCACCTGCAAATTTGCTTTGCCTTACTGTTTAACATGAGCTCTGTAGTGAATTACAGAAATTTGTTCAGAAAGTTTCAATAACTGAATTAGTGATTTATTTTTCCATGTGATATTGTAGTTACCTTTAATTAACTACTGTTCTTCTTCTAAATTTGGGCCATAGCATGGAATACTCCCCCAACCCCCAGCACATACTGTCAATAAAATAAGCATGTATTCACCAGCTCAGGTGCCTTGTCTCCCAGAAACTTCTAAAATATTCTCCCTGGCATACAGAATATCGTAAACCTTACTTCAAACAGTAGGTCTCTTTCCCACAAAACAGATGGCATCAAGGAGAATTGAAAGTGCTTCTAACAAAGGACCTATTTTCTCATGAAACTATAAGAGAAAGAAAAGTAGAAGATTGTCAAGTGAAATCCATAGCTTGTTTTTCTGGGCCTAAGTAAAACAAGAAAGGTCAGGATAAATTGCAAACTTCGGCATTCAAAAGAAAGGAAAAAATTAAGGCAGGAAGCACAAGTAATGTATGAAGTTCTTTCTTTCCCAGCTTTGAAGCTCCTTGTGACAGTTCTGATCATTGGCTTTGCATCATTTGCAATTTTCTTCCCATTCTATTTCCTGGTGGGAAGTGTCTCCTGAGGAGGTACTAAAGCTTCACGGTTGGATTACATCATTTGCATCTTCCTCATTCTCTTCCAGCCCCTCCCTTTTTCCAGTGTCCTGCTTCTTAGGGTAGTGGCCTTTTGGCTTTTCCATAAGAGAACTCTTGTTTTGGTTTGGGTTTTTTTTTTTTTGTACCTGGGATTGAACTTGGGACCTTGCACTTGCAAGGAAGGCAGTGGAACCACTGAGCTAAATCCTCAGCCCTAGAGAACTCTTAATTATTGGTGTTCCCAGAAAGAACTTTGCTCCTATTGTGACTCATTTTAACTGAGCAAGTAACATCGCAGTCTTAAATTTCTTTTTGTCTTCTTTATCTTTCTCCATGTTTTCCCCAAAACTATGCTGTTGCCAATACCTGAGAAACATGCCTATCTTTACCATCCAAATGCATTTGTTACTTATGCTTGTATTCCCAGTAACAAGGGTTTCACAAAAGTAGAGAAGAGTAAAAGACTATTCTGGTTTTTTGGGAGGGTCTTTTTTGTTTGTTTTTTTGTTTTGTTTTGTTTTTTGCTTTTGGGGTTTGTTTTTGTTTTTTAACACAGGGTCTCACTGTATTTTGAGGCTGGCCTTGAACTCAGTATGTAGCCCAGTATGGCCTTGAACTTGCAGTGATCCTCCTGCCTTAGCCTCCTGAGTGCTAGGATTCCAGGAATGTTCCACCACACCTGGCTAAAAGTCTATTCTGTTCTGGTCCTAAATCTGTCCTCACTAATTTGTCTCAAAGAACTACTGGTTAAAATCAGTAGGAGGCTCATCCAGCAGCAGCATTGCAATTTCTACCAGATTACCTCCTACAGAAACATTTCAAAGACTGCCATCAGCAGTGCCTCAAAACAGATTAACAAGGAAAGAGATGCAGGCAGGTTGTTCAAGGAGATAGTTAGCTTCCTGAGGCCATGGCACAGCTTTATGAGGGGTATTATAATTTACTTCTGTCTTGCCTGTTCCCATAGTCAGCCAGAAGAAACAGTCCATGTAGCAGCCAGCAGCTGTACCTCCTCTTGCATAGGGCTGTAAACTGAAAACATTACAAAACACCTCAGCAAATATTTGTAGCCCTTTCCACAGCACTAGAAAATAACTTTTAGAGTTGGTAGTATCAGGTGAGAAATAGTGTCTATGTGCTCTTACCCCATATGGTATTAGCACTCCTGGTCACTTACAAAAGCATTTGATTTACAGGAGCTCAAAAGGGCTGGGACCAATGTTCTTCACACTGAGTTGAAAAATAAGGTGTATTATATGGATTATAGTTTTATTTTGCTGTTTGGCATACTGACTCTTGCTTTCCCTTTTCTCCAAGTTGCCAGAGCAACCACTTGCCAACCTAAGGCTAATTATTTAGAGTCTCTTCTCCACATTCTTAAACTTGTTACTTCCTCTTCATCATTTCTGCTCTTCTGTTTTGTTTGTGAAATGTAGGCGAGTCTTAGAGATGGAGTCCATATTCAAATATTCTGATAAGACTCCAACTCTTCCCCTTCCAAGAGGAAGCTATCTCTAGACTGGACATCCTTTGATAACCATCCATCCATCCAAAGATCGTCACCCTACTCCTAAATTCCAGACTGAGAAGCAGAAGTAGCATATGAAGCAACAGCAGAGAAGGGTTGATAACCTCAATTTCTTCTTAATCTCTTCCCTCATTTTGTTAATTCACCCATTGTGGCTGTCCAGTTCTCTCTCACTTCATGAAAGCTAATATAGTATCGAGACATAGCAATAATCCTTTAATTTCGAATAAGATTTTTCTAAGAATCTATCAATACACCAATTTGTGTACTTCAAATGAACCTTTCTCTGGCCATTGTAAAGCAGGATTTTTGTAGGTATACCTATTCTAAAATGAAAGAGTAAAATAATAAAACTTTTAGTTTTAAGAAAGAGACCTACTGACAACATTCTGGGCTTCTGATATGTTTCTACTGTAAACCAATGGTGAATAAGATAGGAACTTCAAGTTCATATTACCCGTTTTGCTCAGTAGTGATTCACACTATTAGTGATTCAGTGTAGATTTGGAACTTTCCCTAGGAACTCGATCCCATTGTGCCAAAATAGTTGGAAGGGAACTTTTTTTTTAGCAAACATCTATGTCTCTTGCCTAATCCAAGGTAGCCACAAATCGTCAAAACAAATTCACCTAACAGAATAATTCAGTTAAAGTACACCTACCATCCTTATTGCTAAATCATTGTAATATTTATTAGTCAGCTTTCCCACTGCTGGAACAAAATATCCAGTACCCACAACCTAAAGGAAGACAGGTTTAATTCATCTCACAGTTTTGAGGGTTCAGTCCATGGTCACCTGGCTTGAACGCAGAAACAGCATAGTGAATGGACCTGGTGGAGGAAAGCTCACGTCATGGAGGCCCGGAAGCAGAGCTGGAGTGGGGTAGGGGTGAGGGGCAGGTACAACAATACACCCTTTCAGGACATGTCCCCAGTGACCCACCTCTTCTCACCAGAGTCCATGTCTTAAAAACATTGAGCTGCTGAACTCGTCACTAAATAAATCCGCTGATGTTCCCCCATGATGCAATCACCTACCAAAAGACCCACCTCTGACTACATGAAACTGTTATGGAGCATTTTAGATTTAAACCCTAACAGGATAAAAAAAATTTTTTTGTTCAGTGGAACATCTAATTTATAAATACAGAATTAGGTAATTTTAATATTGAAGGGATAAAACCCTTAATGCATGCATAGATCCCAGAAGTAGCTATACATCTTTATTGAATTTTCCTCTCAATAAAGAATGAAAACAGGGCTGGGGATTTAGCTCAGTGGCACCACATCTGCCTTGCAAGCACAAGGTCCTGAGTTCGATCCCCAGTATCAAAAAAAAGGAATGAAAACAAAGTTTCTTTTTTAATAGTCAAAATATAGTTAATTTGCATCAGTAGCTGCATTATACTTACTCTAACATCCTGGTTTTCATAATTATTTTTATCAAACAGTCTGATTTGTCATTCTTTATTAGTACCTCCTAGAGTTGCCCATTATATTGTATCTGGCACATGTGATTAGTCACATCCTTCAACATGCTTTTGTAATGTTAGATTAAGCGCAGTCTCCCCAAATCTCTCCTAGTGTAAGTCCCATTTGCAAGAGCTACCTGATGGTTGTCTGCTGAGGCTTAAATATTACTAAGGATAACTTGGTGACTAACAGAGACAACCAAGACAACATCAACCATTTTAGGATTCCTTAGTTATCATGCAACTTTTTTTGCCTGATTTGAGACAAAGGTGGGGATAGCTGGGGAAATCTTAGAGATTCAGGGTTCACCGCTGTGTACATCCCCATGTGCTTACTTTTTTCCCTTTCCCTGTAGGAGACAGAAGCATGAGCATGTGCCATGTGAAATCTAAAGCTGGGCAGAGGATGAAAGCCAGTTGCTAATTGCATTAAGTGCAATTTCAGATTACTGTAAGATTTTACTCTACCTGGATGTAGAATTGCTATGTTTTCAAGAAAGCATGCCTACAACTTTTATAAAGCATTGCCAAATGACTCTCCCAAATAGTTACACCAATTTACACTCCCACCTGTAACGTATGAGTTCCTACTTTCACACTTTCTTGGCAACATCTGGTGTTTGCAGACTTATTTTTACCAATTTCACGAGTGTAATGTAGTGTCTCCTTTTGGCTTTGTTTGCATTTCTCTACTATTGAACATCTTTTCATATGTTTATTGGTCATTTGTGCTTCCTCTTCTGTGAATTGACTGTTCATATCTTTGCCTTTAAAATCAAAACTGGTGGCAAGTTAGGAAAGCACTCTACCACTAAGCTACATATGTGTTGGCCCTTTAAAAAAAAAACACGAGGCTTTTAAATTGCCTAGGCTGACCTCATACTTGCAATCCTCCTGACCTAAGATGTCACAGTAGTCAGAATTATAGACATGTGCCACCTTTTCTAATTTTGAAGGATATTGTCCATTAGATTAAGCTTGTAGTTGATTATTCCTATCATCTAAAGTCTTATGAAATGTTTCTAAGATAGGTGTGGTGGTGCATGCCTGTAATCCCAGCACTCGGGAGACTGAGGCAGGAGGATGGCTGTGAGTTCAAGACCATTCTGGGCTACATAGTGAGTTCCAGGTTAGTCTCAACTACAGAGTGAGCCCCTGTCTCAAAATACAGAGAAACAAACAAATGTATTCTGTTTCATTTGTCAATATGTTTGTATGTTTATGGATTTATTAATTTCATCTAGTAATCCTGGGATCTTTTGTTTTACTAACATAGTTTTCAGAATTTCTATGGCTTACTGTGAATTGTTCCTTTCTTACTATTATATAATAGCTTCTTATCACTAATCTTTCTGTTTAAAGCACTAAGATTAATATAGCTGTACCAGTTCCCCCCACCCCAGTACTATGGATCGAACTGAAGACCTTGTACTTGCCAGGCAGCTGTGGTGCCACTGAGCTACATCCCCAGCCCTGTGCCAGTTTTCTTTTGATTTTTTATATGCTTCATGTAGCAGTTAAGGACGTGTTCAGATGCAAAAAGAAAATGTGACTATAGTTGCTTAAGTAAATGGGGGATTTTTTTTCTCAGTTAACAAGATTGGACATAGATATGGGTCATCTGCTCAGAAACTCCGGCTCTGTACATTTTTCTATTTACCATTCACATGTGCAGTGTTTCATCATCATGTCTGTCTGTTTTCTCTCTGTAAGACTTTGTGGAGGGAGAGGAGAAAATAATGAGAATCAACTTTCTTTTTTCCCATTAAGTTTATCGGTACATTTTAGGTATACAGTACAGTTACATTCATCATTGGGATCTTGTACCTTTACATGATGTATCTTGGTTCTTATTTTTTCCCCATCCCCTGCCCTCCCTTCACCTCCTCCACCCCTCCTTATTAACAAAGATTTTGTTTCCATTTTTTCCTTTTCTCATATTTTTTTCCTTTTCCCTTCTTTCCTTTCCCCTATTCTTCCCACTTCCCCTACTCCTTTTGCCCTTTCTTTGTATTCCACATTATCAGTTATACAATTTGGATCTTATTTACACTTTAGTTTTTCGCACCAGATAAATTATTTGATATTTACACGTGTGTGTCCTATTTATTTCACTTAAGTGTATGAAGTCAATATGCATCCATTTAGCTATAAGTAACTCTATAGTTTCTTGTCCTTAATGGCTGAGTAGTACTCCATTTTATAGAAAAACCACATCTTCTTTATCCATTCTGCAGTTGATGGGCAGTTCACCTTTATTTTTGAAATCTCATAGTTCAACTTCCTATTTGAGCATCTGTAGAGTCTGTAAGGGGGTGTACTGTTCGTACACATTTTATGGAAGCTCTTTTAAATAGATGACATCTAGAGTGAGTGAATGTGACAGTTGCCCTTAAGAAATGAAATTGCCCAAAAGAAAATGCCAGAGCAATTAAATTGTCAACTGTCAGTAAACCAATTATCATTAGTTTACTACAAAGCATAACACAATAGATTTCAAAGCACTGGTGTAAAGTAAAAATATATTAATATTTTTACAAGTTGTATATTTAGGAATATTCGCTATATATGTTCTCTGAAGAGACACCATTTTCTATAATCTTTCGGAAGACTGATTAAATTTCATTGTTTCCTATGAAATGTGTCATCACTTTATAACTTTTGCTGGAGCATTTGCAGGCTCTCAGGCCTTGTTCTCATCTAGAAAATGTGTCTTCCAACTCACCCTTTCTTTATCCCATTCTCTGACACATACATGCATCTGATTTCACTTCTCATCTTGCTCTGACCCATTAAGATAGGTCTGTGGAACCACAGGTAGCCTGCATTTGAGCCTTTGACATCTGCAAAGCAAATGACTTCATTTCTGTTTTGTACTAAAAACAGTTACCATGTGTTAGATGGGGATCCTAGAACAATATATTAGTATGCCTAATGTTTGATTTATGCTAAAGTTTAAAAAGGCCATTGCCTACATTATTTTATTTAGCCCTTCCTATTCATAGAAGAAAAATATATATAAGAAATGTATAAGAAAAAATGTATAAGTTTGGAGCTCAAACTGAAAAAGAAGGCAACTGACTGTATTCAAAGCAGGAATTCTTTCTTTAAAGAGATTGGAATAAGTGTTATACTGAGTTATGAAGTTAAGCTGTGTAAGCAGAGCCTGGTGCTAGATAAATACTTACTGAATGATTACACTCTGAGTTGGGCATTTTCTTTTAAGCGCTCAGACTGCTAATCCTATGAATGCCCTTTCCTCATCATTAATCCTTGTTTTACACAATATTGTTGAACAAAAACTTGGTGTTATGGAAAGTATATGTATGAGATTATGCATTGTGGATATGTTTTTCCTTTCAGTGAGCATGTGGTATGTAATTTTACACTGGTCTAATAAACCTTACATATCACTTGTATGTAATTTATCGTTTATGTTGAAATACTGTATACACATAAGAACTCTTGAAAATAAAAATGATTTTGGAATTCATAAGTATTAACTCTTGAAAAGAAAGGATTTTGGAATTCATAAGTATTCCTTGCCACTGTTTTTACATTTTTTTTTCCTATGTGACTTCTTTGTACTTGACTGAAATTCTTTCCTTTAGTTGAAGCCCTTTTTTCTCTACACTGACCAAAATGAGCTTGTGTCTTTCTGACAGGTTAACCTTTGCAGCCTTACATTTCAAAATTCACTTTTCCTTATTCTCCTACATGTGATCATTTTAATTTTCTTAATTTTTCTCACAGATCTTGATTTTTCAACTGAGTTAATTTTTCCTTATTCCATTCTGAGTTATGAAACTCCACCTTAAATTTCAAATCTCTTATTACTACTGTGATTATATGGTCATTTCTGTTTTAAACTTGAATTAATTAAATTGAATTTAGATTTTGTTGTGTTTTAAGTATTCTAAAATAATCTTTCAGCCACGGAAATAAAGAAGTATTTTCCTGCCGAGGAATAAAATTGGCAGTGGATTGGTTTTTGGAAAGAGGCCACAAAGATATTACAGTTTTTGTTCCTGCTTGGAGAAAAGAGCAGTCCCGGCCTGATGCTCTTATTACAGGTAAGCTCATTACAGGTAGCTGTTTGTTCCTAGTTTCATATAATACCTGTCCAGGCATCTGGCTCAGGTATTCTTAATGTTTCTTTATTTATCTGTGTGATTTCAACATTCTGTTGGTTGTAAAATTAAAGTTGTTTTTGAGTTTGGAAAGGTCTTACTATGTTAAATACACAGTAGTCTTTGCTATATAAATCAGGTTTCTTCATTTATATTACAAACATTGACTTGGAATTTTTTAAATTCTTGCTAGCCAAGAATGCTAAGAATGCTTGTAATACCAGTACCTTGGGCAGCTGAGACAGGAACACAAGTTCAAGCCCAGACTGAACAATTTAGCTATTTACCAAGACACCTGTCTCATAAAAAGTGTGAAGGCCCTGGGATCAATTCTCAAAACATTCAGTAAATAAGTAAATGAGAAAGAAAACTTATTTTCAAAGATACACTAAGAGTCAGCAGACCTAGTCTAACTTTCCCATTCACTAGCCTTAGGACTCTGGGCAATGCTGAGTATGTTTGAACCTCACTTTTCTCATAGGCTACATGAAATTAGATAGGTGGTGATGCTCTCTTATGGCTACAGGCCAACAAAGACTGTATGATCCTGGCGTATTCTGTCTCCTCAGGAAGAAGAAACTGATCAGATTCCAATAATTAGCATTGGTGTCTTGTATTAACCTATACGAGTTTCAGACAAAGATGTTCTCTGTAATTATTGTTGAACATTTTATTCAACTTTAGTGACTTATAATCAGTATCCTCTTCCTATCCTTCTCTTTACTTCCAGTATTAACAAAAACTGTGAGGAACCTGTATGAGAAAAATTCTAAAACTTTTCAAATCAAAAACAAATGAAGAGGGCTGGGATTTAGTTCAGTGGCTCCACCGCCTGCCTTGCAAAGCACAAGAACCAGAGTTTGATCCCTGGTACTAGGAAAAAAGAAAAAAATGAAGAGACTACCTACCATGTACAGAAGGGGAAGATTATTTTAAAGACTTTTACCTGCATTTATTGAATAATTAAATTAGAATAACATGAACAAGAAAATAATGATACAGTCCAGAGCCATAGCCTATGTACTAGTGCAGAGTGGAGAGCTGGGCATGGTAGCACACTCCTGTAATCCCAGCACTCGGGAGGCTGAGGCAAGAGGATCACCATGAGTTTAAGACTAGCCTGAAGAACATAGCAAGACTGTCTCACAAAGCAAAGTGGAGAGCTGGCATAATTCAACCAATAATACCAAAATGTTTGAATAATTCTTTTTAAAATATATATACTTGTTTAGATTTTTTTAAAATCATAATAACAAACATAAAGCTATTACTAGTAAAAAGTCCAGCCTCAGTAAGTAAATCAAAATCTAAACAACCATTGTTTCTCACCCATCAAAATAGCATTTAAAAAACTGTAATATTCAGAGTTCTTAGGAAGCTACTCATACACTTCTGTAAAAATATAAATTGTTTGAACCTTTCTGGAAAACTTTTGATCTTAAAATGGTAATAAAGTAGTCCTCCCTTATTCAAAGTTTCTCTTTCCACAGTTATAGTTACCCAAAGTCTATTGTGGTACAAAAATATTAAATGGAAACTTCCAGAAATAAACAGTTCATAAATTTTTAATTAAGCACTGTTCTGGGTAACATACTGAAGTCTCCTGCTGTCCTCTCCATCCTGCCCAGGCATGAATTATCCCTGTGCTCAGCTCCCCAGTACTGTAGGTGTACCCCACCCTTTTCAGATTAATGGATGTAGTGCTTGTGACCCTTACTTTACTTAATAATGGCTCCAAAGCTCAAGAGTTGTGCTGGCAATTGGACTGTGCCAAACAGAAACTGTAGAATACTTCCTTTAAGTGAAAAGGTATGAATTCTCAATAAGGAAAGAAAATAAACTGTATGCTGATGTTGATAAGAGCTATAATAAGATATTTTGAGAAAGACCATAATCAGTACATCTTTTAACAGTGTACTATTATAAGTGTTCTGTTTTATTCCTGTTAATCTTTTCTATGCCTAATTTATAAATTGAACTTTGTCATGGATATGTGAATACAGGAAAAAAACTCTTGTGTGTCAGTGTGTGTGTGTGTGTGTGTGTGTGTGTAAAGAAAGGTCCTAAGTAATAGAGAGAAGTAAAGACCTCAAAGCCACATCTCAGAGGCAATTATTGTTAACATTTTGGTATATATATTTCTGTATAGTTATTTTTGTATATATTTAAAAATAAGTTAAAATATGTAGATTATAAATTTAGACCAGTACTTTTGTTAATCTTCCATTCATTTAACAAATATTTAAGAAGCCCTGTGTTAATTTATTATCTTTATATACAGGGCTTTTTACTTTATGTATTTTTAGGCATGTTCTGGGGGATCTTGGAACATATACCCCATGAATAAGGAAGGACAATTATACTTAGATCTACTAGTCTCATTTTAGGAAGTCCCCCCAAAAGTAAGCAGAGTTTCAGGCAAATATTTATAACCAAAGATATTTGTTGTAGTATTATTTTGAAGAGAAAAAAATGAAAAAAATTATACACTCCATTTGAGTAATAGCTCAATAAGTTAACATATATCTATATAGTAGAATATATATTAGAATATTTAGGCAGAATTCTTATTGGGAAATGTTCTTTAACACAACAGTCAGAGTTTACTCTTCTGTATGTGTATATACATGCATTGACAAGTAGGAAAAAATACAGAGATGACTAGAAGGAAATGCACCAACTGTTTAATAGTATTGTCTCTGAGCTGTGGTTTTATAAGGTCTTTATTTCTCCCTGCTTCTTAGTAATTTACTTTCCTAATTTTCTACAGGGAACTTGGAATACTTTGATAATCAAGGGTGAGGTGATAAACTAAAAAGAAAAAGCAATGTTTATTTAAATGACCTTCAGTCGTATTGAACAGGACAGGAATATGAGATCAAAAAGGGAAAATGGTAATACAGTGTGAGGTGTAACTGAGTTTGATTTTAGAAGACCAGTATGCAAGGTCTCTGGAATGCATCATCACGCAGTTTACTTTGAAAAATGCCAGAACTATTATCAGAGGATTTTAAGTGTTTTCTCCCCCAAGGTAATATTTCCTTGAGTAAAACTCTCAACCAGATAACACCTGATAAATCAAACAGTCCAGTACTCTTTTAATGCACCAAGAAAAAGACTTGATTTTAAAAAGTTAGTTATAGATTCAGACTAGCACTTTTACTAATGTTCTGTTCATTTAACAATACTTAACAAGCACTAGCTGTTCTGACTTACTAGCTGTACTGAAACTATATAGGTTAGGATTATTTATTTGTGTGCCCTTTCAACTTCATTAGCTGTTCCAGAAATGTAAATTAAGCAATATGCGATGACGACTTAGGCTGCCATGCTTCTCAGGCATATCGAGATACCTTCACAGATAAGGTAGATCACCCTGGATCACCCACGAACAAAATGCAATGAATAAACCAGAGGCTTCAGAGTGCACCTCTTTGACTAGCTCAGTTATGCATTTCTTCCACAAACATTTGTTGAGCATCACTGATGTGTTCCATATGCTGTGTATTAATGGATATAAGATTAATGAGACGTGGGTCCTGTTCTCAAAATGTTTGTTCAAGGAAACACACAAAGTAATTATAATAGGACAAACTCTGTAATTGAATCTGGGATTTTGATTTTGTATTTGTTTCCAGTGGCTTTTAAATGAGATCAACAATTACATACAGCTATTAGAATTAAGTTGAAGAGCACAGTGTTTATTTAGAGCTGCCAGGCCCTATGGCAGGTGTCTGTATATGTCAGTTTATTTACTTTGATAGCCTGTTCCCTGCATTTGCAGACAGGAAGAAACAGGTTTAATATGATTTGGATTGCCAGATATGGAAAATAGTGAAACCTGAGATTTAACTGTGGGGTGCTGATTCTGTTGTCCACATTTCTTTCACTAACGCTTTGCTTTGCTTTTCTATTCATTTTGGTTTTGGTACCGAGAACTGAATTTAGGGCCTCAGGCTTGCCAAGCCAGCCCTGTATTGCTGAGCTACATGCCTGGCCTGCTTTGCTTTTTAAACCAAAGTTCTTAATGAACTCAGATGTTATAAATATCTTCAAATCCATACGCCAGTATTACTACTGACCACATCACTCTTTCGCTTCCTGTAATCCCTGATTAAATTTCTGCTATGGTACAGTTCCACCCTTGCTTACCAGCTTTACCTATTTGTCTGATGGTAAAGAAAGCTTTTGTGAAGAAGTAATTCTTAACTTTAGTTGCCATTGATACCTAGCACAGTACATATACTGAACATGTAGTAATTATGTAGAAATTGTTAGAGATGGAATTTTTTTAAACTAGCAACTGACATTTGTTACTACGTTTTTTTTAAAAGAAAGGATACAAGCCAGGGTTTTAGCTCAGTGGCTCTGCTGCCTGCCTCGTAAGCACAAGGACCCAAGTTTGATGCCCGGTACCCATAAGTAAATAAATAAAAATAGGCACATACATTAACCAATTCTGTAACAACACTACTGACTATTGCCTCCTTTTAAAGATTTGTTCCCAAGCTGGGCGTGGTAGCGCACATCTGTAATCCCAGCACTTGGGAGGCTGAGGCAGGAGGATTGCTGTGAGTTCAACCTGGGCTACATATTGAGTTCCAGGTCAGTCTCAACTACATAGTGAGACCCTGTCTCAAAAAAAATTTTTTTTGTTCCCTTTGCTACCTCTTTCTACTATATTTTTCAGATTCTCTGACCATCACATCTGTTGATTAGAAAAAATAACCCCAAAATGCACCATCATGGGAGGAAAACACCTGTCTGCTCACACCTGAACCTTACCCTACTCATTTGTTGTGAAGTCATTGTGCCAGGAATATGTACGAAGCTCTGGTGCCAGGGCTTGTGGCTCCAGCTCTTAAGCAATAGCTTAATGCAATGAGAATCAGAATTTCTTAGTCCTGTGGCAATTTTTACATTTTTCTTTTTTTTTACTACTTTTAAAGTCTTTATTATTGAAATTCCTAAAAGAAAAACATTGGGAGTTATAAATTATGCTAAATCTTTAAATTATAAATAATTACCAGCAAATGAATGACTGCATATATTCTACAGAAACTCTACAGAATGTTTTGCATATTCATACAGAAACTCACATTGCATGATTTGTCATGTATGTTGTATGTATTTTTCATTCCTGAAATTTTACCCCTATTATTCTTGCAGATCAGGAAATTTTACGCAAGTTAGAGAAGGATAAAATCCTCGTGTTCACACCATCCCGGAGAGTTCAAGGAAGGCGAGTGGTGTGCTATGATGACAGGTTCATTGTCAAGCTGGCTTTTGAGTCAGATGGTATAATTGTATCCAATGATAACTACAGGGATTTGGCAAATGAAAAACCAGAATGGAAGAAGTTCATAGATGAGCGATTATTAATGTATTCATTTGTCAATGACAAGTAAGTAAAACAGTGCAATAGAATCCTTGAAAATGCATGTGTAACTATCCCAGACAACTGCCACATGATCCTTCTTTTGGTCTGACTAGCTAGACCTAAGACAGATTTCTTCCAACACTGATTTCCCCACTAATTTTCCTGGATATCAGGAGAATTGCAGATCTCCAGTCACTGACACAACACCTGTAGCAGAAGCTTCAAAGATTCTCTGAGGAATCTTAACAGCTGACAACGGCAAGTTCCATCTTCACCCCTTCCCCAGGAAAGCCACCTTATAAACCAACTTGGAGTCCTGATAGCTTACTAAGTGCATGAGTTTTTTTTTTTTAAGTTGTTGTACCAGTGTGAGACTCTAGTCTTGATCATAGAATATAAGCTGATGAATGGACAAATAACATGAACAAGGGTGTTCATGAAAAGTGTTTATAACTATGGAGAAAAAGTTTACTTGTTGGTAGTCCAAAATGCAGTCTGAATGTAAAATGTTTACTTTTCTCATCTGTTTAATTCACAAAAGCATATTGTATATGCCTGGGAGAGAGAGGGGAGGGACAGAGGATGATAAAGGGAATTAAGATGAGTCATGTACCTATACCAACAGACACAGGGAACAAAAAGAGAGGAAGGGCATCAAGGGACAGGTGGAGGGATGGAGGGGTAAAGGAGGGAAGTGAGAGGGATGAAAAGGAAGAAGTGTCGTGTACACGTACCAACTCCTCACAAGGAGTGTGAACATTATGTACTGCATGCATACACTAATTTTTAAAAGATACATGTAAGCCGATGTACAATTTAGTAGAGGTTATCAAACTTAAAGTATGTTTATTCACTCAACCCAGTAATTTCAGTTCTTGGACAATACAATGAAAAGAAAGACCAGATACATTCATTACTATATTATTTATAGTTGTAATAATTCAAAGGCAACTACACATAATATACAGAAATCAATAATCAACTTACAAATCCTATTGAAATATTATTTAGTTCAGAATAATTATTATGAAGGCTACTAAACATGGAAAAATATTGGTATGTTAAAAAGACAGCATAAAATGATAACAAAATAAAATGTTATTAAAGTTGTGAGATTGAATGACTGTCTTCTGTTTCTCTTAATCTTGCCATATTATTTTTATAATAGCATTGTACTTGCTAAGTGTTATTAGGCTCCCCTAATATTTGACTCCCCTAAGAGTATATACATTATTCTTATTTTGTGGGTAAATACTTGGGTTTATTTCAAGTTCAAACAGTAACATAATGAGTAGTAAAATTCCTTAGTCGTACCCTTATTCATTATGCACATTATTAATGCTTTCCTCCACTGGACATTCAATCCAAAATAATAAACTTACTTCATTAAGATTTTTTTATCTCAGATTAGAATCCCATTACTGTAGTGGGAAGAGAATAGACTTCAGATACACTTGAATCTTGACTATGCTATGAGATGTTAGATAATAGTTACTTAATTCTTCTGCATCTAAGTCAGAAAAGCTTATTAACCTATAAAATGGAGCTAATACTTTGTGAGATTTTCCTCACAACAAAATGAAGCTGTGTGTGTAAAGTATCCGACACATAATGGATGTCTGGCAAGTCTCTGTCTACCTATTACATTCTACCTCTCCTTTGCCTTCCTCAGCTGTTCTGCCACTCTCCCTACCTACTCCATACTACTTCACAATATTGATGTCTATACAGAGTGCTCCTAACATTGTAATTATTATTGTAATTATTTAATTACATTGTAATAATATTGTAATTATTTCCTAAAATTCTTATAAAATCCCAAGACCGAAAGGAAAAAAATAATTAATTAGAACATGCTAGGTCAAAACTGATGGAGGGCCAGGGAATTTAGCTTAGTGATTCTGCTGTCTGCCCACAAGAGCAAGGTTCTGAGTTCAATTCCTGGTACCAAAAAAAAACTGATTTGAATTAAAACAAATTTAAGTACAACTCAAAACATTTTATTTTGCCTTCATTAAGAAGGAGTACTTTGTGTACTAATATTCCTTATCCTTTGAATCAAAACACTTGGATTAAAATTTCAAAAATGTACTTTAGAGTGAATAAATCTTTGTACTATCTTTAGAATTAGTTATTAGCCTCCTACTTAGATATCTTTTTCTTTATTATCTCTGGAACAGGTTCATGCCCCCGGATGACCCTCTTGGCAGACATGGCCCAAGCCTAGATAATTTCCTAAGGAAGAAACCTATTGTTCCTGAACACAAAAAGCAGCCTTGTCCATATGGTAACTTTTTATGGATATTTAATGTTTGCCCTTAGGATATAATATATCGTTAAACTTCTGTTAATAAAAACAAACATTTAAAATTTGGATGACATATTACATGGTTCTCTTGATTGTAATTTAAGAAAATGTTTTAGCTGTGAAAAATAAGCATTTATTTTTAATCACTTGGGCTCAATATACATGCATTTTCCCGAATTAAGATATGGTTTGAAACTCAGTAAATTCTGCCTGAAATTAGTTTTAGTGGGATCAGAATTTAGAATTCTCACAAATCAGATGAATGTGGCTTTATCACAATACAGCAGTACGGTTACTCTTCAGAAGAAAATTTTATACTGATTATAAAGTCCTGCTGAAAGAAGAGGCAGGTATGAACTAAGAGAATGGGAGTATTAGCCAGAACCTGTGGAAGTGATCATTTAACCAACTTTCTTACTGCCCTTGATGGTAAGGAAGTACAGACTGAAAAGTAACACTTCTCAAGAATGAGAAAGAGTAGTGCTTAACTCATCTCCCGCTTCTGCCTTTGTTGCTTTCATAAATTAAAATGGTAGTGCCATGCTGACTTTTCAGGATCTGATGGTATGCTCCTTTGCCTAACTAATTTTACTCTTCATAGGAAAGAAGTGTACCTATGGACACAAGTGCAAATATTATCATCCTGAAAGGGGCAGTCAGCCTCAGAGGTCAGTGGCTGATGAACTTCGTGCCATGTCTAGAAATACAGCAGCCAAAACTGCAAATGAAGGAGGACTGGTAAAAAGCAACAGTGTTCCTTGTAGCACTAAAGCTGATAGCACTTCTGATGGCAAACGAGGTGCTCCAAAGAGGCAATCAGATCCGAGCATAAGGACTCAAGTTTACCAAGACCTAGAGGAAAAGCTTCCCACCAAAAACAAATTGGAAACCAGGTCTGTACCTTCCTTAGTTAGTATACCGGCTACTTCTACTGCAAAACCCCAAAGCACTACATCTTTAAGCAATGGCCTTCCATCTGAAGTTCATTTCCCACCTCAGGATCAAAGACCACAGGGACAATATCCTCCAATGATGATGGCAACCAAAAATCATGGAACGCCAATGCCTTATGAACAGTATCCAAAATGTGACTCACCTGTTGACATTGGGTATTATTCCATGTTGAATGCATATTCGAATCTGAGTATCTCAGGCCCACGAAGTCCTGAAAGGCGTTTCTCATTAGATACAGATTATAGAATAAGTTCTGTAGCTTCTGATTGCAGCAGTGAAGGGAGCATGAGCTGTGGGAGTAGTGACTCCTACATAGGTTACAATGACCGCTCCTATGTCAGTTCTCCTGACCCACAGCTAGAAGAAAATTTGAAGTGTCAACACATGCACCCTCACAGCCGCCTTAATTCCCAGGCTTTCCTGCAGAGCTTCCACGACCCCTTGACCAGAGTGCAAAGTTATAGTCATGAAGAACCAAAGTTCCATCACAAGCCTCCTCTTCCACACTTGGCTATGCATCTGCAGCACCCCGCTGTGGGTGCCCGGTCCAGTTGTCCTGGTGAATACCCCTCTCCTCCAAGTTCAGCACACTCTAAGGCACCGCACCTAGGGCGATCCTTAATGGCCACAAGAATAGACAGCATTTCCGACTCTCGACTCTATGACAGTTCCCCTTCAAGACAAAGAAAGCCTTACTCCCGCCATGAAGGGCTGGGAAGCTGGGATAGGCCAAGTTATGGGGTGGATGCATATGGGTATCGGCAGACTTACTCTTTACCTGATAACTCTACACCACCATGTTATGAGCAGTTTACCTTCCAAAGCCTGCCTGAACAGCAGGAGCCCACCTGGCGAATACCATACTGTGGAATGCCACAAGAGCCTCCAAGGTACCAAGACAACCGAGAGAAAATTTATATCAACTTGTGCAACATCTTCCCACCTGACCTTGTGAGGATTGTCATGAAAAGGAATCCTCACATGACAGATGCCCAGCAACTCGCTGCAGCCATTTTGGTGGAGAAATCACAGCTGGGTTATTGAAAGATGATGCATCTTTGTGGTGTTTAGTAGTTTTTTTGTTCAGCTCAAATGCTGAGGGAGGTTTGCTACAATAGCATATGTGATCTCCTTCTCAGCAAGGAGGTTATATAGTATCCATTTATGTGAAATACTGTATCATGGAATCTGTATGTACAGCCCCACACGGTGGAAGTATCACGGGATTGCTTTACATTCAAACTTTTTTTTAACATTTCCTTTTTAAAGCTATATCTTTGGCTGGAAGTTTATCCAGTTTGATTTAATAGATGTATCTGTGATCTTTGATATTAATCTTTGGTGCATCAGGGGTTTATATGCAGCACTTTTTATTCTTGTTTCATGTTTTATTAACTTGATGTTTGTCTTTCAATTGCAAGCAATTACAATACCTTCAGAATGTGGAACCTTTGACCGGACCCAGCAAAATATTTTTTCATTCAAGCTTAATTAGAATCTTTTACAGCTTTTTAAGTTATTTTTGTTTGGGGAAAGTGGGCTTCTTTGTCCTATAATCCTTATTTATAGAAAAAAAATATACTACAGCACTGACTTTATATTTTAAACAAAATCTACGTTACCAATTTATGTTGAAATGGGTAACATATATGTTAGAATGATTTACAATATGGCACTTTTATTGTTTTATTTTTGTTTGGATTTTTTCCTGATAAGAAATTAGTTAATTTAATGGTCAATTTAAAAGGAAGCAGATGCAATCAATGGAAAAAAAATTGTTTCCATTTTTTTTTTTTAATGAATAAGGCAAAAGAGCTTTGTTATCCAGCTCGGATGTGCTTCTACATAAATGGAATTGAATTCCTAGATTCTCGTTAATCTGTATTTTTAATGTCTGTTTTTTGTTTGGGGGCACAACAATACTGGATAAATAACCCTTTCACAGTACTTGCCTGTTTTTAATGAATCTAATTATTCTCAATGCAATTTTATATTTAATATACTCTAGCTTTCCTGCTATTTATCAAGGCTGGCCTGAGATGGTTTTATGTGTTGAGGATATGCAACATTTATTGATACTGCACTATAGAAATAGTGATGGAGGAGTTGTAAATGGTAACTTAAAATTTTTGTAAGATATTGTATATTTTCCATTTTCCTGAAGGTAGTTTTTTGGGGGCCTGTTATATTATTAAGGCCAGACTCTTGCCACAAATAGTGTAGTTTTAGATACAGACTACTGTCTGTTCTAGTATTAGTAAGGGATATTTCTGGTTTCAAACTCTTGGGTTTTGCTTATTGCAATTACACTTCTGCAGATTATAAAATGGATTTTGCAGTTAGTGGCAGACAGTTGTGTGACTGATGTAACTTGACTATTTCTCCAGACTGAATTTTACATAGTGTAATACACACATTCAGATCTGTTTTTGTAGTCTGCTTGGATGTTCTAGTCATTTGGGTTATTCTGCATGCTACAGTTTGAAGTAAAGCCCTGAAAAACCAGAAAGTACCTTTTACTGTTGATACAAATTGTATCTTTTTAACTATAAGAACTATTTTGATTTGTAGATCTAGTTAAAAACACAAATGTGTAACTACGATTAGACTTTTGGGCAACATTTTATCCCTTATTTAAATACAAATTTTTAAAATAAAATTGAAGTCTATTATTAATAGAGTAGAAAATAAAAGTAACAATTTAGGTAAATAAAAAGTGTCTGTCTTAGTTTTATATAATATATTAAAACATTAAATTTATTGGCATTTTCTTTCTTCTAAAACTTATCTAGTGTGAACTTTACTAAAATAAAGGTAAAATGCTGCCTGAAAAATAATGTCCAAGCATCTTTGACGAGGATAACATTTCCACTACTTGTGTGACACTGTGTGTTGCATGAAGTAGGATTTGGGTATACAGTAAATGCTTCTAAAAGGCATTGTGCATATTGACATATCCAATAATCTGAACCATGTTCAGCAAACTTAATTCAGGAAAGTGGTGTTCTACACAATTAATGCTGTTGTGCTTGAAGTAAGCGTGGCCCGCATCTGCACCCAAAGATAATGCGGGTGATGCCACACAAACCATTTTGAATGGTGTCTGTCCAAGAGTGACCCTACTCACTTGTGAAATTGTTCTTGATTTTTGTCATGCATTATCTATAGAAAAAGTTTAAATGCACAGGCAAAATGAGTGCCAAAAATAGGGTTACCAACCTGTATTACCTTTAATTTTAGTCATATTTTACGATTGTTATACTATGAAATCACTTCTAAATCATACGTGTAGGTTTTGCTTTTTTTATGTTAACATTTTAATTATTTGAAGATTGCTAAACTTTACTAAATGGTTTCAAATAAGATCTTACATTAAATGAATATGACTTTAAATTTGACTTATTATTTTTAGTTGGTTGTTTATTATTATTTTTTGGAAAATAACATAACCTGCCATCATGTGTACTGAAGTGAGTATCTCTGAACCTCTCACAACAAAATTGTTCCATGTAATTAGTTGTACATTAAGAAATAGCAGTTTTCTTATGTCAAGAGGACAATTTGTCCTCCACCCTTTTTTTTCTAAAGTACCAACATTATTTTCAGAGCTTAAGAATGAGATGATAGGCTGACTTTAGGTACAGCAAATTCTTGTTATCTAAAGCAATAAGTAAGAGGAGTCCATTATAAATTAAATCCATAGCTGGCTGCAAACCCTTTATTTGAGCCACAACTTTCTTCCTAGTCCCTAATCCCTATTTACCAGACCTGCTAATACATAACCCGAAAGAGATATGTTAATAAGTAACGAAGTTGCCAAAAATGGTCAGCTGATAGAAAGATGATTCAGACTGGAATATTCTGCCCCTGAATAATCGACAGTTGACTATACTTTAAAGTAATTAGACAGTCTGTTGTCTCTATATCTTGGTCCATTGGGAGTAGCACTCAACTGGCCAAATACTGGCCCTTATTTTTGCATGTGATGCAGATATTTTCAGCCTCATTTTTATGATCTCTATCCTGATAGAGTTTGTCAGTGACCTACTAATTATATAAATGTTCCCCAGTATAAAATATTTGATTCTGGTGGAAACTTGAATTTTGTGTTTTTATGAAAATGCATTTATTAGAATACATAATATAACTAAAAAAGTGTTTATATATGCATACATATTTGTTATGAAGTATTAAAAATGGAGGGATGTTTCTTCTGATGGATAACATTTCCCTGATCATATTGTTTCTTTGAGTTGTGGATGACCAAGTCAGGGTCTGGATGACCAATGAAAAGATTTAGAACCACTTTAATGGAAAGTAATTCTTCACTGGGTTTTTTCCCTTGTATTTTAAAAAAAATTATTTTGATAATTTTAATAGTAATTGTAATAGTGTAATTTAAAAATACACACAAAAACTTTAAAGTAGTATTCCTTATAGAAATAATTATTTAACATGTGTTTAATGGATGTATCTGTATGTAAATAGTAATATATTTATAAAACAAATATACTTCACATTGTAGTTCTTAGTTTGTGATACACGGGAGGATGACTGTGGGTGGGTGTGACTGTATATGTATGTGTGTTTATGTTTCGGAAACTCTCAAGCTATTTCCCCGATTTAATGTATTTACTCTAACTTATATTTGGTTTTGTTATTCTTTCTGCTCTCCAGTTTCCTTACTCAAGACAAAGTAAGATAAATGGTTTTCTGGCCATTCTGTTTCTGTGTGGCTAATCCCATTTTATTATTCTCGTAATTCCTGGAGAATTCCTGATTGACCTACAATCAAACAGGTTATGGCTAGAAATAATGCTTATGTTCCAAGTATATTGAAGAGGAAAACTCGGCTGTGATGTTAAGTTTCAAAAATATATACCAAGGAATAAAATGACGTATAAAAAAGGTTGGAGTACACACATAGACTAAGAAGAAGCAAAGTGTTAACAAAAAGTGAAGCAGCATAAATTATTTTATATTGGTCTAGGAAAACCTCCTAGAGTAAGTGTTGACAAACTTTCTGTAAAGGATCAGATAGTAATTAGCTTTTCAGAATCAAATGATCTCTTAAAAACTGCTCACTCTTGTTTTTGTAACATAAAAGTACCACAGACAATATGTAAATGAGTGTGACCTATGTTCTAGTATAACTTCGCAGAAAAGGCTAGGTTGGTGCACGTGGCAGGAGATCACAAGTTCATTCCCACCTGGGGAACTTATCAAAACCCTGTCTTAGAATTCAAAAAGAGGATGTAGCTCTGTGTGATGGTCCTGGATTTAATCCCCAATAGGGGAAATTGGGGGCAGCACTTTATTTACAGAAACAAGCAGCACACCATACTTGGCCTATGGACCATTCCTAATCTCTGCCCCAGAGGAGAAAAACAAGCATATTAAACAATAAATTCTGGTACTGCATATGTGAATGTAAGAAATAATTGTATTCAATAATTGACATTCAAAGAAAATCTGATATTATTGATATTCTTCAAAAGATAATTTTGAGACACTCATATGATGCTCTTGTAAATTTTAAAGCTGGCCATGCCTATTATTTGAGATATTTCTTGTATTTAATCAGCCAAAAAATCTGTAGAAAAGATGCTTTTAAAGTACTGAAATTTTTTCATAAATTTCACGTTTCTGTTGATAAATGAGAATCCATCTTTTACTGATGGATTGACTGCTGAGGTTTTTTCAGTGGTCTCATGGACCAGAAATTCTGTTGTGTTTTGAAAGTTAACATTAACTAGCCACAAAATGTTTTTAAAGATTTGTTTATCAATTACTTTTTTCTGTTGTCTTGGGCTCCTAATGACATATCTACCCTTTTGAAGAAAATAAACATACTGTAATTTCACACCTTTTAGCTTCGTATGTAAAGTTAAGAATTGTGACAGATTATTGCTTTAATGTGAGTGTATTTGTTACATTGTGATTCTTTATAAGAAACAAAGTGTATCGCTGCTTTCCCTATCCAAGTGCTTTACACAGACTTTTGTAGACATCTTAGCACTGTCCATGGTGAGTGATACTCTTAATAAGATTATGTATAATTCTGAATTCACTAGAAGTACACACTGTTGACCATGTTCATTCGCTATGCTTCGTGCATGGTGTTACATTACAAAGTAGTTATACTTTCTTTTAAAATTGGAATACACCTGTAGCTTTTAGCAGTTTATTGTTTTAAGTGGCTACTTTATTTCTTTAATGTTTTCTGTAAACTTGTTTATTCCTCCTGTTATAATATTCTTATTATTAGAAGTGGCTTTTCCCTAAGAGCCTTAGTCTTTTAGATTTAAAACAAAGTTTTGACCATTTGGTTGTAGAAAATGTCTATGCATGTTTTTATTTAGTTTTGTAAAATTGCGTGAAGTTTTACTTCTTAAAATATATACTAAATCTTCTGTCTCAAGTATTTCATATGAAAAACAAAAATGTTGACCATTAAAGTGCTTTTGTCACCTTTCTTTCTAAAATGGCTTCTATCTCAAAGGAAAAAGACATTGAAGAGCAATGGTTTATATTTATAAAGACTATGTTTTAGATTCCCCTCGGGTTGTTTTGTTTTGTTTTGGTTTGGTTTTGTACCAGGGATTGAACTTGGTTCTTTGCTCTTAGGAGGCAGGTGGCAGAACCACTGAGCTAAATCCCCAGGCCTCCCTTCAGTTTTTTTAATTATAAATTTTCTACATATGTAAAATATTGACAAACATGCAGATTTGTGCAGAGAGGGTATTTCAGTGCAAGTGTACCAGGTTACTGGTTTTATCTTTTATTTTATCTGAAAGCATAGCTATATGCTGATAGTATTCCTATTTGATTCTGACAGTTTTTGCTTACAGGAAAAGTAAAGCACAGAATATGTTTAGAGCAATTATTGAATAAACTAATGTGATTCTATTTATCTATGTGTTTCTGTAACAATTTTTACAATTCCAAAAACAATATTTTAGATTTACTAGATATCAGTATCGAAATAACTGGATGATTCTGCCAGTGAGGTAGAAAAGGTGAAGATACTCATGTTTTTCATGGCGATTTGTTTTTGTTTCATAAATTGATTTCATCTGACAGCATGGATGCTAAATAAATGAAATCATTATCTTTAGTTCCACAGCTTGCTTGCATTCAGTAGTTCAAAACATCATGAACGGTCTATAGGGTAAGCATGTGTTCAATATCAATGTAAATATTGAAGCCAAAATTAATTCCTGTGAAAACAAATTAAATGTCAGAGGCAACTAGCCAATTTATGGTGAGAGTGTTTTCTTTATAATCTGCTACTAAAGTGTTTTGTTTCTGGTAATTTTGAAGTGTCATCAGGTATCTGACTAAGAAAGTGATTGTTAATAGACACCCTCAGCCAGTGAGTTTATAAGAAATGATGGATGACTTTGGTGTCCTTTTTCATATTAGGAAGACTGGCAAGAGATCAGAAAGTACTACAAAGATTTCTGGTACTGAGGTATGTGCTTGGATTGTACACCAGCTTTGAACAGTAACATGAAGGCTCAATAAACACCAAGGCTCAGTAGACCAGGGCAACTCCATTCAAGGAGTTCACGATCTTGTAGTCAGGTTGGAATCTACAGGATAATACAGTCAACATATGTGTTTTGTTTTTAATAGAATATGTCCTAATGAAAAGACATGGAATGTTTTCTTTGATATTTTAGGCTGAAAATCTTGACTAGTAAGAGAAAATGTTCTGTTTCTGAGAAATACTTGTGTGGATTGGAAGAGATTACAGATAGCTGTCAGGTATATTTAAGCATTGTTTGAATCCCAGTTCTGCACAGATTGTTACAGCATGTATTATTATATGTAGAATTGGGGCAATAGTCTTTGAGAGACTTTTTTAGACTCCTTCATAAAATGAGGCTAATCCCTCTCTGACAGGTTTATTATAGTTAAGTGAATGGTAGTGGATATGAAGATAATTTAAAGGCAGATACAAACAAATACAATGCTATATCCACTCTGTTCTTGCTGGAGTAAAACAAGAACTTTTGTCTCTGCTGCTCTAGAAAGCTATGTCTCCCTAACCCAACTGTCCTAATAATTTCCTGTCAATGGAAATACTTGATTTCAGATACAGTCACAATAAGATGTTCTATTGACCTTTGTGATTTAACATCCTTCTCTGTCAGCATATAAGATACTATTTTATTAGAGACACAGTTTTCTTGCATGGCTTTTCAGACTTTTGCTTTGCTTCTAATTTTTTTCTAAAATTGCTACTTGGCATTGTCAGATGTTTTTCCCCTACTTAGTTATCTATCTTAAGATACTTAACTGAGATCCTATGGATTTTGACACTATATCTGAGACCTGTCAGCATATTTTATTATTGATGTTGAGTTGTTGTCAAAGGATTTTAAATCAGCCTCCAATGGAATAGGCTACAGCTACTTCAGTTATAGAGTTAACTAGAGCAAGTACTTTCTCCCCCATCTTGTAACTTGTCTAAAGAGAAAAATACACATTGGTGAATTAAGTAATGTTTGAGGAGAGAATTGTTAAAAACAACTACAATGGTGAATTTATTCAAAACAATATCTGATGAGGCCTTTGATGAGTTAGATATGTTAGTATTATCCCAAGCCTCATGCTGAGAACATTTTTCACTGTAATGTTTGAAACAAAGGCTTTTAAAGGAATTTTTTAAATTGAGTTTATTGGTACATTTTAGGTATATGGTACAGTTATATTCATTATTGGGATCTTGTACCTTTACATGACAGGTCTTGGTTAAAGGAATTTTTAACCATTTAATATTTCAAAAGTTTCCCTTGAGTTTCAGAGTAACCTTTTCAAAAACATACCTGGGCTGGGGATTTAGCTCAGTGGTTCTGCTGCCTGCCTCACAAGTGCAAGGTCTGGAGTTAGATCCCCAATACCAAAGGAAAAAAAAATAGACAGACAGACAGATAGATAGATAGATAGGGATATAATCCTTCTAGATGCAGTCATCAACCTTGGAGTAGGAGTTCTTGTTCTTTGCCTCCTAGATGTCAGCAGGCTCACAGTTACTAAATGGAGTCAGGACACCCTCCCCTCCCCATCTTCTATGGTTGTTAAGACTAAATTGAATTGGAACAAGTAAAACCCTTTAGACATGCAAGTCCATAGTGTGTGTTGAGTAAGTGAACATCATTGTTATGTAAATGATAGGAGTGTTTAAATGCTTAACATTTTCAGACTTCAGTGGAATAGTTAGAATTCTGACAATTTGATATATTCAATGAGGTGATTTGGGGATTTCAAGAGTGACATTTTAACCATCAAAGAATTAATGAAACCCATTTTCTTGCTAACCTATCACGAGCCTCTTGATTGAAGGGTATTTCTGTGTATCAGAGTGCAGAAATAAATGGATAACAAATAATGGTTTTTGGTTTTTTGTTCATTTGTTTTTTTGGTGGCTTTTGTTGTGTGTGTGTGTGTGTGGTACCAGGGATCAAACTCGGGACCTTGTGCTTGCCAGGAGGTGGCAGAACCACTGAACTAAATCCCTGGCAACAAATAATGGTTATACAAAAGGTAATCTTCCAGAATCTTCAAGTTCTGTGGTTCCTGCACTGTTCCTAACACCCTTCTGAACTTCACTTTCATTCTTAAAGGTTGCCCAACACGTCTCTGCACACTCCCAAACCCCATGCCCTTCTAAAAGAACTTGCACTTGCGAGGCGGGCAGCAGAACCACTGAGCTAAATTAAAACCTTTTTTTTTTGGGGGGGGGTTTGAGACAGGGTCTCACTATATAGTTGAGACTGACCTGGAACTCACTATGTAACTCAGGTTGGTCTGGAAATTCAGCGATCCTGCTGCCTTAACCTCCAGAGTGCTGGGATTACAGGCCTGCACCAACCACACCTGTCATAATCTTAGTGAAGCAACCATCATCCCTATTTTAGAAATGAGAAAACTAAGACTCAGCAAGGTTAAATCTTCCAAAATTCCCCTCCCCTGCTTTACTGTGCTGCAAGACAGTGCTAAGAACAGATCTGCGAATGCCAGGGTTAGTTTAGCTCAGTGGTTCTGCTGCCGGCCTCACAAGCACAAGGTCCAGAGGTAGATCCCCATACCAAAGAAAAAAAAAAAAAAAAGAATGGACCTGCAACCATTACCTGGGTTATCCTACAGAGATTTAGGTCTAAGGAATGAAAGCCACTTACAGCTACCCATAGTTTAACATGGAGCAAAGACAGGAAAATGTGAAATTAGACTTTTATTTCTGTACTTCAGCACACCTTCAATACTTTACTTTCATGTAGAAACAGTCTTGGCAAAGATGTCACTTGGAATAAACATTACTCAGATAACTGCCTATCCCAAGGTGACAATGATAGCCAGGTAACTAGGGTTCCATGCTAATAGCCCCAGAAAAAGCCAAGCCCCCACTACTTATGATAAGCAAGAGTGGTTAGTTTTCTATTGTGGAAGATTACCCTAGAACCCATGCTCCTGCCTCCATTCCTCAGAATTCTTTGTATTTCCAGACAGTAAAAGCCAGTACATTTATTTCTCATGTTTCCCATCATGCACAGAGACCTTCTCTGGTATCTTTTGAGAAGGCCCATTTAGCTTTCAGTCTCCAGATAATGCCCATTGCAAACACTGTTTATGTTGAAGCAGCTGACATTTGCTTTCTATTTGAACAAATTCAGCATGAAATTAGAAATAGGAATATTTAATTAGGTGGCCAAATAGATTCCTTTCCCAGTTCCCCAGGAGAGCTCAGGGAGGGGCAGCACACTGAAAGAATAGAAAATACAAGGGTTAAATGCAGTTCTGCTCTTGTCCAGGGGCCTAGGCAAGCCAGTTGCAGGGCATGGAGGGCTCCCCTTCAGCCCCTTGGGGCCCACTAGTGCTGAAATTTTCTCACTATCTCAGCCTTCAAAGCTCTTCTCGCTCTCCATTTTCTAAGCATGTAATTATATCATTCATTTGAATAACTGCTTCTAATATACATGTGAAAAGACTAAAAGAAATGGTAAATACAACTTGATAACTACATGAAAAGCTATTCAATCAAGTCCAGAGAAGATTTATGAGTTTACTATGTATGTTAGCAAATTAACAAGACAGTACCAAGCACATGTACCATACCAATGCCATAAGCATTCAAATGCTGCGTATTATAAAAGGAGCAAGCCGGGTGTAGTGGCGCACACCTGTAATCCCAGCACTCGGGAGGCTGAGACAGGAGGATTGCTGTGAGTTCGAGACCAGCCTGGGTACACAGTGAGTTCCAGGTCAGTCTCAACTACATAGTGAGACCCTGTCTCAAAAAAAAAAAAAATCCTATAAAGGAAGGAACAAAACATAATGCTTGGTCTATTCTAATTCTAAATTCAGTTTCATGTCCTGTGTTGAGCAAGAGGGATGGAAGAGGTAAGTGGGACCTGTTGGGACTCCAGGCCCCAGGGGTAGGGGTACAGGTGATAGACCAGAGACAGATTCTTACCCCAAATCCAGAGTGGCCCCCTGGCTTCCCATACTCCATCATCTTTTTCTGGTTCTGAAGCATTCTCAATTCTTCTTCATTCTCCCTAGCTGGTTGGAGACCCTGAGATCACCTAGTTGGCAGAGAAGGTGGTCTTGGACCTAGTGGGTCACTCAGTATATTGACTGCTTTTGGGAAGCAGAAAATATAAAAGCTAGAAGAAAGAAAGCATGATAGACTCCCTTCTGAGAACAGAGATTTAGAGTCCCTAAATTACATAGTTTATAGAAAAGAAGCTGGAGTTACCCTGGAGAAGACTTTAGATGCCTATACATGAGTTCAAGGTTGGGACCTTTGCGGTTAGAGATAGATTATTATTTGGGCCTGATCTGAGGACAGATACATCTATCTACCTTGGCCGGTACAACCTTCTTGTTTCAATTCTCACTGAACTTTCTTGTTTGAATTTTCATTCTGGCCATGTATACGTACTCTAATTTGGCCCACAGCAGCGATGCTTTGTTATGTCAAGCTCACTAAGACATTTGCAGTTTGGGAGCTCTGCAAATACAATAAGCAATTATGGGGCCAGTAAAATTATGAAATCTTGGGCTGGGCATTTAGCTCCGTGGTGCCACTGCCTGCCTCGCAAGCACAAGGACCTGAGTTCAATCCCCAGTACCAAAAAAGATGTTTACACAGGAGGAAAATGGGTCACAATTTCATGGAGGATGAGAAGACTAAGGGAAGGTCCGATTGCTGCAATGACCCTTGCCCAGGGAGTTTGAACAGGAACAACTCGGTGGGCAAGAAGTTGAAGAACCAATATGCAACACAATTCTAAAGTAAAATTGAATTCTGTGTTTTTATTAGGGTGATGCAGGACTAGTGTTCTGTGTAGCCATCCATCACATAGAATCCTGAGCCTAAACCTACATGGCAGAATGACAACTAATATCTCACTACCAAGTGTCAAGCACGGCCCAGAGAACCTGCCAGCAAGTGTTCATTTCTGTCACCTTCTTGGCCTTTCCATTGTCTGAGGGATCTTAAGGCCTTTTCTTCTCAATCCCAGGGGCTCCCCAAATCTCTTTTCCACTGAGCAACTAAAATTTACAGTTGTAAAAAGAATAGTCATTCCTGCAGAGTCTCACAGAATGTGTTATTCTTTAGGTCTGTGCACAGCTCTAGATTTTGTTCTTTAAGAGGCAAGTTATAAAACATGAGGCCATAACTGTCAAACACGGGATATGAGTGCATTCCCTTACATTTTTCAGCATGCTATGTACTAGCCAACTGGACCCCATCCTTATCCTCAAAAAGAAAGCTTCTCTTACCAGCTCCAGCTCTCAACCAGCACCCATTCCTTTCCTATTCATCTGTCAGAATCTTCCCCCGTCTCCTGGCCAGGACTAAGGCTTCCGCACAAGGAAGCACCCTCAGTCATGCTCTCCGTGGCACCACCTTATGGTAGCTCTCCTGCTGCAAGAAGTCACAGGGCTTCTCCCGGCCACTTGAGCTGTGTAACAGAGCCCCAAGGAGGCCCTTGTGAAGCATTGTTTCCCTTGTTCTCTGCAGGGCTCTGGGCCCCATTCACTGGCCTTCTACCTTGGCTGTTCCTTCAAATGGATTCACTCTCCCATCTCATGGCGTTGTTATTTTCCATTCCCTCTGCCTAGTTTTATGCCACCAGGTGCTTGCAGTTCCCTGCTCAAACACCTTCCCAGTGAAGCATTTGTGGCACTTTCAAAATTGCAACTCCAGCTCTTCCTCTTTGATTCTCTCCATAACATTCGTCACTATCTGAGGCATAGTTTGTTCAACTCCCTGTCCTAGGAAATAAACTCCATGCAGGCAGGGACTTGACTTATTTGGTTGCTCAGTACATAAATGATGAAGGAATAAACAAAGCTCCTCGGTTGCCACATTGCAGTCATCACATTCACTTGTGTCTAGATCTGTCAAGGTGAGCACAGCTGCATGCCCGCACATGCGCACGCACACACACACACACACAGCTCAGAGCTGGAGTCACAATGCTTCCCCAAGGTCCTGAGTCACAGGGTTGACCCTTTCTGTTTATCCTCCAGTATGCCAGCTGGGCAGGAGGTCAGGAGGCCTAGTTGAGTTGCAATAGTAGGACCTCAGAGCTTGACTAGTAGTGGTCCAGGGCCCCTGTGTTGGATTTGAAAGGTGTTCCCAGACAGGGCAATGGACGAGTCAAGAACCAGGTTGTATTATCCAGAGCAGGGCTACCAAGTCCTACAGAGCAAAGAGAGAAATGTATCCAATTCCAAGTTACCATGCACCAGTGTGAAATTGACTGTGACAGTCGGTGTAAATCAGCTCCACAGTCCTCAGCAGCAGCCTACGTGAGACATTGCTAGTCACCTTGGACCCAGGCCCAGGCATTCTGAGGAATCAAGAGCAGCCCAGTTGGTTGCAAGTGTTCTATTCCATTGGTGTCTGTATACCATCCCCATCAGCCAGCGAGGACTCTGAGCTTTAAGTAGCCCTTTCCCTAGCACTGTGTGCAGTAAGCTCAGCAGGAGCTCACTATTCAGGAGCTCACCAATTCGTTCTACATAGCCACTGCTTTCAGCAGTGGCCAAAACTCGGTAGATACTAAACATTTGTTGAGTGAACAGACAGGAGAATGGTATTCCTCCAGACATCTTTGCTCCTGGTTGTCATCCACAAAGATTTCTCAGAACTTATAACAAGTTGTTGCACTTCTGCCTTTAAAGAAGCCCCTGCAACTGTTCCTCAGGGGTCGGTACGCAGGGTTAGGTATAGCATTGCTGGTTAAGCCAAAAGGAACTGGAACTGGATCTTCAGCACCAATATATTTTATTTATTTATTTAAATATTTAGATTGATTCATTCTTTCACAGGTATAGAAATTAAAGTCTAGAGTGCTTAAATGACTTGCCCAAAGTCACACAGCAGAAAAATAGTAGCTATGCTTAGTGTGCACTTCCGCTGGGGGACCAAAGGATCTAGTCCAATGAGGACAGTGAAAAACAGTGACTCAGACTTGAGTATTCAGGTTACCTTCACCTAAGCAATGACAAAGAAATACATGGGGCTCGGGGCTTGAGCACACACACCGGGGTCCTGTAGGTCCCCTCAGGGGACTCTGATCCAGCCCATGTGGTGGAATAGAGGACTATTCCAGGAGAAGAGCTCCACCAGCTTGTTATCTTCCATGCTTTTGATCCTGGGGAAGCAGTTGTATCACTCAGGCCCTCTTCTTTCTCAGCCACTGCTTCATAATCTTGTCACTTCTGTGCTTCATTTCTTCTTGTCATCGGGCCCACTGAAGGGCAAAGGCAGCAGGCAAGAGTGCATATGTAGCCTGGCCTTAATCAACCATGATTAAAGTTTTCCCTTGCAGTTGTGATCTAGCTGAAGCAATGAGACATCTGCACAGGTGAAGCCAACGACTCTGCTCAGGATACTGAGGGCCTCGTAATTCTTTCAGGCAGAAGGACTCTATTATGTATTGCAGGATGTTTTCCAGCATGCCTGGCCTCTGCTTGCTAGATGCCAATTTCCCACAGTCCTAACAATCAGAAATATCTCCGAGTATAGCCCTGGGAGCCAGCAGTGTATAGAATATACACAGCATAGAATATGGAGGGTGTGAGAGCACCCAAATAGCCAAGGGCAAGGGAAAACACAGGACCTGGCCCTTCAAAACAAGTCAGTTTGGTTACTATGATGCATCCAGGGAGGCTCAATGCTACGGTCTGGCTGTTAGTAGAGTCTGAGTCCCCGCCCCCCGCCCCCTTGTGATGGGAGCCTGGTCCCCAGTGTTGAGGAGGTGTGACCTTTAAGAGGCGGGGCCTAGGGTTGAGGCTTCAGCTCAGTGGCACCTTGCCTGCCTCAGCTGGAATTCGGAGTTCGATTCCCATCCCCTTACCAAAAATAAGGCGGGGCCTAGTGGAAAATGGTTAAGTTGTGGGGCAACGTCCTCGTCCTCGGAGGAGCGGACTTGACCTCTTCTATGCTCAGGTTCCTCTGCGGTTTGCACGCTCCTGTGGATGCTGGAACCATGATGTTCAGACCCTTCAGACACTTCAACTGTAAGTAAAATAAACCTTTACTTTTATTAAATACCTATATAAAAAATACCTACATCATAGTCTGTCCTACGCACACCAAATAGACACCAAATATTTGTTCCTCTCCCCTGTTCCCCGGTGGCCTTGCACGTACGACGGTTGTGTGTCTAGTTTTTTGTTTTTGTTTTTTAATTAATTTTATTGGAATGTGTGTCTAGTTCTGATGTGAAGTAGGAGCAGAAGAGAGGAATGGCCCTGGGGAGGCAAGCAGTGAAAAACAGGTCTCCAGGGAACTGTGAGGGGCAAGCTGCCCCCAAATGCACACAGAGGAGGACAGGACCCCTGAAGTGGGGGTGTTTGGTGTGACCTTGGAGCATCTGCCCCTATTCTGACTGATAGCAGTGGGGTTGGGACAAGGACAGCTTGCTGGGAGACGCGGGTACAGACACAGGGGTGCTGAGAGGACCTGGAGAAGCCTGATGACAAGGCCAGAAAGAGGTGTGATGTGGTTGGCAACAATGCAGACCAGGCAAAAGCAATTTGAAAGAAATCAAACACTGAAGAGACTTTGTGTAAAGTACAAGCAGGTGAAATATATCTACCCTCTTAGCACAAACTGGTACTGACTCTCCGAGAAAAGGCCCAGGAGCTGGAAAATGCATCTGGGACCTCGGCTGTTGTTTCTGGTCTTGCATTGATTCCACAGATGTATTCCATTTATAAGGATTTGTCTCACTGCTCTCTGATACACAAATATTAGTCATTGTATATTTCAATGAAAATCTTATAAAATCCACTATCTCCATCATTAAAAATCCTCAGCTAAATGTTTGTGCACTATGCTCTGTAAGGTTTTATCAAAGGAGAACTTTATGCATTTCCTATGTGTTAAATTACCCTTTCGGAACTGATGTACAGCTGGCTTTGATTTATCTTGTGTTCTACTTAGAACTGAATGAATATAATCCATAGCCATTTGTTTCTCCCCCGGGCTGTGGGCTAGAAGAGGATATTGATTTGTAAGAGTTACTCACACTGACCAAAGAATGTTTTGCCAGCCCCAGTTCAGCAAAGGCAGCTTGGCTGACTCAGACTGCAGGCTGACTCAGCTTTGAGAACATTTGGTTCTTTGGGAGGTTGAGAGGAACAATAAATAGAATGTTTCTCAGTCAAGTGCTCCAGGGTTTTAAGTCCCCCATTCAACAGCCTCAGTGTCACCCGACAACTTGCTAGAAATGTACATTCTTCAGCTCCATCCCTGACCTGCTCAAACTCTGGAAGTGGAACCCAGTCTCAGTTTTTTGTTTTTAGCAAATCTTCCAGATGTTTCTGATGTATGGTAAAGAGAGAACCACTATGATAATTAAGTTGGGAATTTTTTTTTTTTTAAAGGTAGGTGAGGATGGCTAAAGCTCATGTGAGTTTATGGGTTTGTGTGGATGGAACAAGGCTTCCTTCCTGGTATTGAACCAGAGGAGATGGACACACCCTCCCGTGTAGGAGCCTGGGCTTGCCTCTGTAAGATGATGTCCTGCGGGATCTGTGGACTTCCCGAAGACACCTAGCTCCCAAAAGGGAAATCCAAGATCGGGATGGGGCTACACTACTTACAACAACTCTGATCTTCCTGGGAAGGAATGAGGAGTGGGCGCCTAGGGTAGGGGTATTGGGCTGATGACTGTTATATCTACGGAGAAGGGAATTCTCCACGACACGTTTCCTAAAGGTAGATGTGGATGATTAATGGTTAGACGTGATCGACTTTTCTCTCCTTTGGTTGTGACACGTGTGAGTTTTGCTCTTACACAGCTGGGAGATAAAGCTTGACTGGGACTGAAGCCCAGCAGTCACCGGGGCTGGGGGACCACAACCTCCCACCACCTGATCTGGTGTGGGCAGTTCGTGGATGAAGAAAGGTGGTTTCTCAGGCTTCAGCTTCCCACCTACCTGTTCCAGTGCTGAGCATAGTCTGAAGTCTCTCTGCCCTGTGCAGAAGAGAGCCAAGAATTAATCTAGTAAGCAAGCTGTGAAAACTGAGAGCCGAGTATGTTCTGTTTCCTCAAAAGGGGTTTGACTAGGTGGTTTTGACTTGTCACTGTTTTAACAGTGCATTTATTAGTATCTACCCATAATCCTTCACAACTCCTTTCACCCATTTTTGTCATCCCATGACTTTCTCTTTAACATTAATACATGGGCTGCATCTTTCCCCTTTGCAAAGAATGAGAGATTTCATGGACAGAAAGTAATTTACTATCACAGACTGATTTCCTCCAACTGTCTGGAAAAGGAGTATAGGGACAGTGAGGGCTAAAGAAAAAAAGACAGTAGAGTGAAGAGGGTGAAGGGAGGGCAGGATTATGGGGAAAAAAACAAGAGAACCAAGATATATCATGTAAAGGTACAAGATCACAATGATAAATATAACTATTTCTTTGCTTTAAATGTACCAATAAACTTAATGGGAAAAAAAAAGACAATAGACTTACATAATTTCAAAGTATATTAGGGGCTGGGAGGTCATTGCCTCAGAGTGGGCAAAGACCGAGACTCTTGGAGCTAGGCTGTATTTATTGGGTACACACAGTGATTGGAGGGAGTATTGGGTGACTTGGGGGCAGAGGTGATCTTATATCTGATCCTGTGCCTATGCAAATCTCATCCTGATGAGAACAGAAAGGACAGCATTCCCATCTCAGTAAGTGGGATGAGCCGAGTAGTTAGGAATCTCCTCCCTCTGCAGGTGAAGCCTTTCTCATTTTACTGCTTGGTTCTCAAGGAGCCGGGATGTCTTCGGCTGGTGTTGAGTCTCCGGGCTTGCTGTCAAGCACCACAGCTTCAGACTATTGAGGCCTCAGCTGTGATGGAGGCGAAGTGGAGCTTTGTTTATAGCTGGCTCTGGGGCAAGGCAACATTGGGCTTTAGACAGCTGTAGTCATACTTTTTTTTTTTTTTTTTTGGTACCGGGGATTGAACTCAGGACCTTGCACTTGCCAGGCAGGCATGGTGCCATTGAGCTACATCCCTGGCTTATACTTTAATTATGAAATGATTTCTCCACAAAATTTATGAAGAAATGCTCCAATAATTGACAAATTTAGATTTAATAATCGTTCCATCCAAAAACCTCATCTTGCAGAAGAGTAGTCAGAGGCCCACAGCATTAGTGACTGGTCAAAGGTGCAACCATTAATTATTTGCAGAGCATATGATCCTTGCCCAAGTTGAAACCCCACAAGCTAAAAAATATCCTCAATCGTCTACAATTTTTAACTTTGCAGCATTATCTTATTGCAGTGTTATGCTTTGAAATGTCCCTCAGAATGCACGTGCTAAACTCTTGAAGTCTTGGTTACCAGCTGATAGGCTTTTGGGAAAGTGATTGCTTCGAGAGGGCTCTGGCTTCATCAAGCAGATCAGTCCACTGCAGAGATCATACTCCGATGGCATTATTGGGGAGTGAAACAAATGATGAGGCCAGTTGGCATGGACCTTGGGGACTAAATCTGGTCCCCAGGCCCTTCCTTCCTGGCTCTCTCTGCTCCCTGACTGCCAAGAGGTGAGTGCTTTCCTCCAACAAGCTCTCCTGAGGCCTTAAAAGCAACAAACCCAGCAGACAGTGCAATGAAACCTCTGAAATTGAGCCAAAATAAATCCTTCCTCTCTTGTTTTTCTCAAGTATTTGGTCACAGAGACAGACAGATGACTAATACACATTGTAACCAGAAGCAACTGATAACTTACCCCATCAAGTTTTCTAATAATTTTTCCCTGTATCACTAGTCTCAGCCAGAAAAAGCTATTTGTAGAAAAGGTTTAGAAAGGGATGTGACATGGGAATCCACTATGGTAAGGCAGACTTTATCTTTCGACCTGGAAGCTTAGGTTCTCTGATGAGTCTATTAAAAGGCAGAAGTAAAAACAGGTGAGACAGTCATTTATAGTTTTATTGGCTCAGTGGTTCTGAGGGTTCAACCAGATGTTTAAGTCACTTCCAATGTGTTTTTTTTTTTTTTTTTGGTAAATATAATAAAAGTCTTTGAAGTGCTGCAAACCCTTGCTGTAGGATATTCTAATTAATGGCTTCATTGATTCCCACATTTGTTTGTTGTTTTTTGAGACAGGGTCTGTGTAGTTCAGGCTGGCCTTGAACTTATGATCTTCTTGCCTCAGCCTCCTGACTGCTGGGATTAGTGTGCCACCACACCCAGCCTGCATTCCCATATCTTATGAGTGATTTTATGGCATCTTCTGTTTATGGTCAAAGAAAGGTCTAATAAACTACAACAAACCTAGTTGATTAAAAAAAAAAAAACCACAGAAAGTATGTGGTTATCTTTTAAGTTATAAAAAGTATTTCAAACTAACTGAGACAAACCAGTTTTAATAAAATATTCTGATAATAGAGAAACATACTGTATCTGTCAAAGGGTCATCTACTTATCTGTCCCCTATAGTAGGAAATTATCTCTTAAAAAAACTAGACTTAAGGCCTTTAAAAACCTTCAGTGAGGGCTAGGGATTTAGCTCAATGGTTCTGGTGACAAGGACCTGAGTTCGATCCCTAGTACCAAAAAAAAAAAAAAACCGTCAGTGATAGACTGAAAATTCTGTTGTACTGGCATATTTTTGTGTTTCTCTGAAAATCATCTAAGTGCCTTTGTGCCCTAAGTACCTATCACATCACTGCAGCACAGTGTGTTTCTGAAGGATGTCAGAGTGGCTATTAAAATAGCTGACTCACGTCACACACTGTCACCCAATGCTCTAAGCTTCAGTTCTAGGACATTCAAACCTGCTGGAGTGCCAGGAGCGGGTGCCACCTCCTGAATTAGTAATGCCATTTCACATCCCAGCTCTCCTGCCGTACCCTCCTCAACCCTTTCCCCAACACTGGCCAAACCAACACTGTGAAATTCGAGAAGATAAGAATCTGAGATGGGCAGGCAGGCCGCACTGGTCGGGAGGGCCATTTCTTAAGGAGGTGGATGTCGTCTCCTGCCACCAGGATGCAGAATAAAGTAGAAAATGAGGCCCATGCTGATGTTAGAATATATTTATTGCTACATTTATGTACAATTATACAAACAGTCCAGACAGGAAAGGGTATGTTGCATCAGTTTCTGCAGATTCCACAGAAAAGCACATGGAAACAGCTGTACACCACTGAGCTTGCTCTCGGATCAAAGCCAAAAATCAGTCACATACATTTTGTTAAAATGGAAAATTCTTGAAAATTCTCTCTGTAGATTCCTCCTTACAAGCTAGTCATGCAGAAAAAAAGCGGGTTCTCAGAAGCTGATGCCTTCAGGCGTATGTTTGGGAGATGAGGGCTTGGGACTGCAGAATGCAGTGTAGAAGTCCCAAGTCCGGGTCATCTTCCTAAGGTCTGTCCCTAGAAAAGGCAATCGGGAGGGATTCAGAAAGAGAAAACAGCAAGAAAGGGAAACCCAACAGCCAAGAGATGAGGGGAACCATCATCAAGAGCTACGGTTAAGGGAATGCCAGTCCGTCAAGTTCCAGCTGAGATTCCAGACTTTGGGGGCTGTACACATTCCAACACCGGGGCTGTCTTGGTGTATGTCCTTATCCTAAAGTTCGCCATGTGTCAGCCACCAGGGACCTAAGGACACAAAGTCAACAGGAGAGTCAGGGCAGAAAGAAAAATACATTACCAGAATTGGGCTGCAAAAGGCATGTTGACTTAAAACATGCTGAGTTTGCTAATGACGAAGGGGAATGGAAGAGTGCTGAGGAAATGCAGTGACGTGAAGACAGCATTAAAATACAAGTGGCTTCCCAAATTCTCCTCTCTGGCTTCAGCCTGGTTAGAATTATGTTTGGCTCGAAACAAATCTAATGTAGCAGATTTTGCAAAGCTCTGGTGCAGAATTATGAGACAGACACAAGGTTACGGCATAAACATCCTCCTTTTCATTCACAACCACAAACCTGTTAAGATGTGAGTACCAAAGAAGTACTAAAGCAGTCTGCGGGGTGTGTGTACCCAGGAACTGGGTTTACCTTATTTACACCAGTTCCACCTGGCCTACCTCGGGCTACTTCAAGTTTCCAAGGCCTAGGAGATGGACCCTTGAGTCAAGTCTAACTTGGCCTGGTTGCTAAAATCAGCCCCGAACTTCAGAATAAAAATAAGGCATGAACATTGAGAGCAAGAAGCCCATAGACATCACCAGCCTTAGGAGCTGATGACTAATCTGTATACTATCTTATCCAAGACTTTCAGCCTGTCTGATGTCACCTGTAATTCCTCATCACTATAACACACGTGCTCCCTATCATGAGGCACACAGGACAACAGTGCTCTAAGAGAAGCACCAGGGGTGGCAGGAGAAGGACTAGAAACCAATGCAGAAGTCCCTTTCCTGTTTTCTTGGATCCATAACATTCGAATCAACTGAGGGACTCAATGGCTCTTCCAAGATTCAGAACTAGGTGATATTTTAGGGTGAGGATGTGGCAATTGCCAACTCTCTTGTTCCCTTTTTAATTTCACTTCTGGATCGTCCAAATTCTTTGTCATTTGAGCTTGACTTCTGCTGAGTCATACAAAAGTTTTCTTTTCCTATTCCTGATGACAAAACCATAGTCTGACTCCCTCAAAGGATTCACTTGAAAAAGCAGCTGTATTAATAGATAAAAATGAGTAAGAAAAAAATTTTAAGTCATTGGGCTTAATTTAGGAAACTTTACCAATTAACAAACAAAATAGAAAATGTTATATTAATGAACTCTTGCATTGGAAGAAATTGTTTAAAGATGAACAGCTAAAAATATTGCTTGTATCAATCTGTGGAAATTTATAATGTATTTTAACCAAGGATTTAGTTCAAATACCCAGAATAAGTCTTGATGAAACTTATGAATTCACAATCAGCTATACCCCTTCCCAAATGAGAACACACACATTGATGGATGTGTCACAGCTCTTCAAGTGGACTTTGAAATGAAGAACATGTGCCAGTGGTGTCCAGAGAGGTCAAAGATTCTAGTGTGACCTTGGCTTCATCTCAAAGCAATCCAATATTCAAGACCGAAGAAGCGAACTGTAAATAGTCACTACCTTCCTGTAAGCACATATAACCATTTTTTTCTGTCATGTGAAAAAAAAAAATTTAAAATTCTATTCCTATAATGGACACTTATTCCGCATCTTAAAGTATTATCTCAAATATATCCATATTTGGCTAGAATTAAGTTTACAGAATTTGGGGAGGCTTAATCAGTAAATTTGGGAGGTTAAATCAGCAAGTCAAACATACCATTCATAATCTACAAGATATACTGCTAGGGTTTTATTTGGAATTGAGATGAAATTAGTCTCTGACAGAGAAATGAAATCATTTAAAAACAAACTATTGAGGGGCCAGGGATTTAGCTCAGTGGTTCCACTGCCTACTTTGTAAGCACAAGGACCCAAGTTTGAGTCCCCGTACCAAAAAAACCTACTGAGAAGCCGGGTATGGTGGCGCACACCTGTAATCCCAGCACTTGGGAGGCTGAGGCAGGAGGATCGCTGTGAGTTCGAGACCAGCCTGGGCTACATAGTGAGTTTCAGATCAGTCTCAACTACATAGTGAGACCCTGTCTCAAAAAACAAAACAAAAAACACCCAGAAAAAAACCCAAACTACTGAGGTAATCATATTGGAAAATGAATTTAAAATATTGTCAGATTGAGGTAAATGCATAATACTTTTATTAACCTGATGTATGAAGAGTGCTTTAATTCTTCTACTCAGTATGTATGTGTAGTGCTTCATTTTTAGGTATAGCTGAAATTATGTTTTATAGGAAAACTTCCCAGAAGAACTCTTGTTATATGTAAACTTGCCCTAAAATATCTATCCTTGTTCCTGATTGAGAGGGTCTTTCATAAATATAAGAAAACTTTCTAAAGAAATAAGTCCACCTGCATCACCCAGATTATAGAACTTCCTTTTAATAAACTCTAGCCAATCTTACAATTATTAAATTGAAGGAAGATTTTTTTTTTTGACAGGGTCTCACTATGTAGTTGAGACTGACCTGGAACTCACTATGTAGACCAGACTTGTCTCAAACTCACAGTGATCCTCCTGCCTCAGCCTCCGGAGTGCTGGGATTACAGGCATGAGCCACCATGCCCGGCTCAGGGTGTTCTTGATTGGTGAAAAGCCCAAGAGATGCAAACTGTTGAGAAAGAAGCTGTGGCAGGTGGAATCAGATGCTGTAATGCTGGAGGACGCTCTTGGGCAGTTCCTTTGGTTGGACAGCACTAACAACCCTGGTCTGCGGATGAACAGATGCAGGTGTTATGAGGTCTCAGTGGTATCCTGGCAGGACTACGGGAGCACAGGCTAAAGCTGACCACAGCTGCCAGATTTACTTACCTAGTGAGAGAAGGGAGCCTTTGTCCTGTTACATTTGCTTTATACTGCTTTGGCAAGAGCGCATCTGGAACAATGCATACAGTTTGGGTCCCCACCTTTCAAAAGAGATATCAAGATATTAAAAAGTATTTAGCGAAAGAACACAGAGGAAGCAGAATGGGGAGGGTGCACTACATACTGAGCAGTTCTCAATGCCAGGGCATCTTTGCTGCTCTGGATTAATGTAGGACCAACTGAATAAACTGCCGAAAAATCTCCCTGATCTTTAAACTCTTTTTTTTTATTTTAAATTCATCTTAGAAGCTCCACCATTAGAAGGTGAAAATAAGAGTAACTAAGCCTCCCTTTGAAATAGAAGCTAGAATTCTAAGAATTGTAGCAAGTCTGCACAGACTGATCAATTTCACAAGAATAATGGGGCTCAAAGCCATCACATCAGAACTTCATTAGTGTCAAATGTGGACTCATAGATGGTGTGTATTATTTCAACTTCTCTCTTGATTAATCTTGGTACTGTTAAAAGTTTCAGATAACAGCCGAGTGGACCCAAAATGCTTTGCGGTGCCTACTTTGAAATCAATAGCTGCTATCTCTGAACAAGCAAATGCTCAATAAGCACTAACTACGGAAAACTAGGGTCGGCTTAAGACAACCAATGAGAATGACCTCTCCTACAACACTGCCACTGTAGTGACGACTGCAGAGTTCAACTTCAGCCCCTCTTTCTCGGCCTTCCTTGGCCGACTCACCTACCATTCTCCTTAGAGTGACAGAAACAAAGTCCGACTAACTCAACAGAGAAATTGCTACACTGGGCCTCAGTCACGTGTCATTTCCTGGACTGGGAAGAACACGCTTACATTAGTGTGTTAAGCAATCAGAAATTAGCCCCTGGCAGTCTCTGTCTCTTAAATGGGTTTTGTGCCCAAATCATGTCTGTGGTGGACTGGTTCCCTCCAAACTGCTATGGATGATGTTTCCCAGCAGTTTTTAACCCATAGTGAAAAACCTGAGTCTTTCCAGTAAATTATAGTAGAGAACTTAAAATTGGCCAAAGTTGATAATAAAGGAACACAGAAATAATGAGATTTAGTAATAATTTTACACTTTTGAATACTTGAATTTGATGTTAAACTGGGCAGAATAATTAGATGAGTACTTGAAACTTAAGAATATTTGAAAGGGAATTTTTAGTATCTTCAAGGACTTTAAAAGCTAGCAGAGCAGGCACTTTAAAGTTTTATCAAATATCATTCAAAAATGTATAGTTCTAATTTTTCTGTAGTCACTAGTTCTACTTCATAACAACAGGTAGATTTAGACTGGTAAAGGTACAAAGGGATACAGAGCAAAAGAAGAAAAAATTATTTTCTTGAATATACTACTGAAAAAATATAAAGAGCAAGAGAGAGGAGGACAGGGCAAGTAGATAAATGTAAAGCACAAGAAAGAAAATAGAATTAAAGGAATGAGTATTTATTACAAAGAGACATCATATGTACATTTCCCTAGTAAGGAAAGAAGAGGTGAAAAGACAAATCAGAAATTTTCCTAACTTGCCACCAGGTGGTGACATGAGATTAAACTACTTAGAAGGCAGTAACAATTGAAGGTGATTGAGGGGGAGACACATACAAGTCAGATGGGCAGGTTACTCACAATGCAGTGGACTCGGGATGTGTGGAACATCATGCTGTAGGACATACGTCATATCAAGTTATTACAAGAATATCAACTCAGTTTCATGTTTTTAAAAATCTATTTTTTCTATTTCAGTAGGCTAACAAAAAATTTGAAAGCACACATACCAATTATCTCAATATACACAGGGACTGTATCTAATTAATCTTACACTCTCCTTTTTTTTAAAAAAAGCTTTGTCCCAAGTTCGATCCTCAGTATCAAAAAGAAAAAAAAGCTTCAGTGGGTCAATATCTAGACTACATAAGGAAAGCAAATTAACACCAACCTCCTCATCATGAATGGGCAAACAGGGCAGGGGATTTAGCTCAGTGGTTCCGCCACCTGCCTTGCAAGTGCAAGGTCCTGAGTTTGATCCACAGTACAAAAAAATAAAATGGAAAACAAATGTAAAAACTTCTCAAAAGAAAAAAATGGCCAAGAATTCATGAAAAAAAAGTTCAGTATCTTTAACAATTTCCTTAAATGCACATCAGAATTACTTTGAGATTCCATATCACGCCAGCCAGAATAAAATTTTGTATTCATCAAGAGAAAATAAATGCTGGTGAGGATGCGGGGAAAAAGGAACACATCTACATTGTTGGTAAAATAAAATCAGTACATATGAGAATCATTATGCCATCCTCAAAAAACTAAAACTTGAGATTTTATTTGGGATGTGCATAAAAGAAAGGCAGCAGTATAGCTATCCCTGTAGGCCTACATTTATTGCAGTGCAATTCACAGTAGCTAGGCTGTAGAAACAGCTTAGATACCATCAGTAGATGAATAGACAAAGAAAATGTGGTATATATACACAGCAGAATATTATTCAACATAAAAAACAAAATCCTATTTGTAGGAAAATGGATAGAATTGGACACCGTGATGTGAAACAAAAGCCAGACTCAGATAAATTGTATGCTTTCTTTTATATGAGCAATCTACATTTTAAAAAGCCTCTTAGTGCTGGGCATGGTGGTACACACCTATAATCCAAGCACATGGGAGGCTGAGGCAGGAGGATCACAGAGTTCTAGTCCAGTCTGACACAGCAAGACTTTGTCTCAAAAAAGCAAGACAGTTTATATGTACATATAAAAATAAGCTTTATTAATCTGATAAAGGTCATGTATCAAAAAAACCTAGGGGGAAAAAAACACCTAGAGGAGTATTTAGCAGCATAATATTAAGTTTTCCTCTTACATCAGAAATGAAGAAGCACCTCTGTGAAACCAGAGGTTCCACTCAGTCAATTCAGTAAGAAAAAAAAAACTCTGTTGGCAAGAAAGACAAACTGTCATCTGCAGATGTCTCTGCAGAAAGCCAAAACGACTTCTCAAATAATTAAAATAAGAATTCAGCAAAGTTCCTTAAGGCTAGCAAACAAAACTCAGTTGCATTTTTCCATACCAGCTAAACATAATTTTCAACTGTGACTCTTAAAAATAACAAAATAAAAAATTCTCTTTTTTTTTTTTTTTTTTTTTTTTTTTTTTTTTTTTTTTGAGACAGGGTCTCACTGTGTAGCTCAGGCTGGTCTCAAACTCACAGTGATCCTCCTGCCTCAGCTTCCCATGTGCTGGGATTACAGGGGTTATCCTGCCTGGGATTACACCCGGCAGAAAATTCTAAATAATCTAACAAAAAAAAAACCATGATTTTAGTGCAAGAATTTAAATAATTTCACTAACAGGCACTAAAATAATAAGGCATTACTAAAAAGCATTAAATAGAACATAACCATAATTAGAAATGCTTAATATTGTACAGACGTAATTTCTTCCCAGACTAATCTATTTACGTATTTCCTAGCAAAAGTCTCCACAAAGTTGTTTTTCCCCATACAATGTAAACGAATTCTAAAGTACATACACAAGAACTAAGAGCCAAAACTAGTTTATTGTGAAAATAAAGTACAAAAACTTCTAAAGAAACCTCAACCAGGTAGAGACTTGTTGCCTATAACCTCAGCACTCTGAAAGGCAATTTGAGCCCAGCCTGGGCAATGTGAGACCCTGTCTCAAAAATAAAAAAGGCCTGGGGATGTAGTTGAGTGAAGACTCTGGGTTCAACCTTCAGTACAGGAAAAAATACAAATCAACATATCTGAAAAAGTCATGCCACTGGCCCTTAGAAGAATATAACTGTTTCTTAAATCCTTTCATTCAGGGACCAGCAAACTGGCTTATGGACAAAATCCAGCTTGCCACCTGTTCTGGTACCAGTAACTTAAGAGTGCTTTTAGTATTTTTTTAAATATCAAAATATTCACGACAGTGAAGACTGTACGAAATTCAGATGTGCCTGTAAATGAAGCTGCTTCGGAAAACATTTACACGTCTTATAGATGCCTTTGCACCCCAGCTGTGAAGCCACAGAACCAACACAGAGATGACTTGTCTCAGTCAAAAATACTTCGTTATACAAACCTTTACAGAAGTAGTTTATCAATCTTCATTTTAATATGACAATTAGAATCTAATCTTTTTGAAAAATATAGTCAGGTGCAGGGGCACACACTTGTAATCCTAGCTTCTCAGGAGACTGAGGCATCCAGGCAGATAAGAGCCAAGCCTGGTCAAACTTAGACCCTGTCTCAAAACTTAAAAAAAAAATTTTGTTTTAAAGGCTAGCGATATAAACCAATATGAGGGTCATGAGTTCGATCCTCGGTACTGAAAAAATAACAAAATACTGTATAGGCAACTGTACCTAAAAAGTTAATTTTCACTTTAATTCATCCGATAAAATTGTAGTTTAAAGAATAATAAAGCCAAATCAGGTACATTTTTATAAAGTAAACCAGATAACCAACATAGAGCATCCTGAAAATGTTATTAATTATGCTCTCTCTCCAAATAGCCTAGTAAGAGCCAAAGAACTGACTTGTGAATTTTAATGAACTATTTGGTGACATTCAGTTCTGAAACTGATGTAGCTATCTCCTCCTGCACGCATTCATTCAGGTGGTTGGTTAATCTGAACTCTAAATCTGTGTAAAGTGCTGCATAATGAACTCCCTTCTCAGACCTCACAGGGAGGCTACCTTCCTTTCTGAGTTTTCTCTCTAGCCTGAAACTTGACAGGCAAAAAGAGCCTTCTCTCTTGTCCTCAACCTTTTCAATTGTCTCCAGACGAAATTCAGTTCATGCCACTGAAGCCTTGCTCATTGAGTTCCTCAAATAATTTATTCAACACCTACTGGGTATCTAAAAAAGCCTTTTTCTATCTACATCCATCTTCCCTTCAGTTTGACTTTGCTCTAGATCTCTAAGCTCTCTTGAGCACAGATCCTTTTCATTTGATGGGCTCTAACAGACAATAAATATTTCAATTTTGAATCCATACTGTATCCACCTCGTTTTAAAGTTAACAGTTCTCACTAAAGAGCTGAAGAGCCTGGTCTTCAGTTTGGTGGGCTTGATCTCTGCTACCTATTCATTTTAACTTAAGAGGTAATGTAGTCACCTTGGCCTCTAAATTAATAGATACATCCGCTTTATATGACAAAATAAGCCTTTAAAGAGCATAAAATATGTCTCTGTTGGCTTTGAACTGGAAATGTTTTATAATTTAAAAAATAGATCTTCCACTTCAAAGAAAACCAAAATCCAAATGCAGACTCTGATCCTAAGGTTGTCATTAGGTTTTTATTCTGAAATGTAAAGTGGCATGACACACTTACCTTCAGTGACAACTGCAGTCTTAGGACATCTTTAGGTGGATTAGGAAAAGGTTCCCCTTCTTCCAGACACCTGCAGCCACGTGTAGCCTCAGGGTATATGGTTTGTGAAGTATTAGATTAACTAAATTTACATTCCACCCCTATAAATTGGTACCTTCAGACCCTCAAGACTTCCACTAAATTACCTTAGTTTAACTCCAGCAGGAATGTTTTTGTCTTACAGAGTCAAACTACTCAGCAGGAATTTGCTCTAGATGCTGCAGGCTTGTTACCATGGTTTAGAAAACTCCTTTGTGATCTGGCCCCCTTCCCAACTTCATCTACATACCCTACTGCTCTCCGGTTCACTCTGCTCCGACATACCACCTGTCTTTCTTTTTCTTGAACAAGTAGTAGCCTTTTCTGGCTTCAGGTCTTTGCATGTGCTGTTCTTTCTATTTGCACTACTTTAGAGGAAAGATTTTAATGGGGGGGGGACCGGGATCAAACTTGGGACCTTGCACTTGTGAGGCTGGCAGCAGAACTACTAAGCTAAATCCCCGGCCTAAAAGATTATAAATTGCTCAATGGGCCTCTTCTGACAAGCAGGTATACCTTGATAGGCTTACAAAGCATTTTTCTAAAAGCTTGAAACAGCTAACATGTAAAATTCAGCAGATTTTACACAAAATTACATTTAAACGAATGCTTTCTTTGAAAATCACCTCTTTGAAGACCAGCAATTATAGGCTCCTTCCTCAGAGACTTTTCCTGACCTTTTTCAATCCCTGTTTATCATCTCCGTATTTTTTCCCCAATTCAGTCCCTTTCATAGTATTATTAAATCATTTTTATAGCTTAAGGATGGTTAAATCCTAGCAGTTTCACATGATTCACCTATTCAGTTTGCAACTTTATAGTTATTTTGCTTCCTGGTGTTTTGTGTCTTTCCTACAAGAAGTCATTTTATTAGGACAAGTTTGGTCACTGTAACATCCTCAATGACAAGTACAGCAGCAGGCAGGGGGCACTAAAATGTTTGGACCATCTTTTGCAAATGGAAGGAGATCTAGAAATGGAGGGGATGGAAGAAGTAAAATGAAGTAAGATGTGTTATGTACATGTACTAACTTCTATGATGAATGTAATCATTATGTACTGCAAACATGTATATGTACTAAGAATATTTAAAATTTTTGGATGAAAAGACTCCTCTTATCAAGGCTTTTTAGTGGCTCCAGAACATACCTGAAACTCATCTTAATCCCTCCGGAGGCTTCTGAAAGTAGTCCAAGTTACAAGTGAATTTTTATTTATTTTTCTTTTTTTGGTACAGAGAATCGAACTTAGGACCTTGTGCTTGCCAGGCAGGCACGATGCCACTGAGCTAAATCCCCAGCCCTACAAGTGAACTTTTCCTAACCTGCAGCCCAAGGCAGTCCTATCACTAGCAAGCAGTTCCACACTCAGTTCTGGATGTGGCTTTTACATAGCTGATGCCCTTGGTTCTAGCATTAGAAATTAGCCTTAAAATGTAACATATTCTGGAATCCAGCCACTGGACATTACTGAGATGTTCTCTTGGCCTGAAAAGGAAGCTACAGTAGGTAACCACTGACAAGTACATTAACTTCTACAGCCTTGCCCACATCAGCAAGAGGTTGGGTGCTCCCTAGCTCTTGTGTGCATCTCCTGTTCTCTTTATTATACTGGCACAATTATTATTATTCTTTTTTGTTTGTTTTTTTGAGACAGGGTCTCACTGTGTAGTTGAGAGTGACCTGAAACTCACTATGTAGCACAGGCTGATCTTGAACTCACAGTGAACCTCCTGCCTCAGCCTCCTGAGTGCTGGGATTACAGGTGTGTGCCACCATGCCCGGCTGGGCACAATTATTTCTAACTCTTCTGGACTGCCTTTTTTTTTTTTTTGGTACTGGGTATTGAATGCAGGACCCTGCACTTGCAAGGCAGATGGTAGCACCACTAAGCTAAATCCCTGGCCCTGGACTGCAGATATTTTAACATATGCATGAATCTGCAGGGCCCAATTTCAAGTATTGAATGAATTTTTGTTTTGTTTTTGAGACAGGGTCTCACTATGTAGTTCAGGCTGGCCTTGAAATCACTATGCAGCTCAGGCTGGCCTTGAATTCAAGGGAATCCTCCTGCCTCAGCTTCCTGAGTGCTGGGATTACAGGTATGTACCACGCCCAGCTATGAATTTTTGATGATGAAATTATTTAAATTGTCAAGTGCCACGTGGAGCATAATGACCTGAGAAGGTAAACATGGGAGTAAATTTTCATTTTACTACATACAATCCTGGACTTGGGCAGGGATCAGAGTAGGGTCATGCCAGAGTTTCAGCTTCACACACCTGGAGTTGACAGAGGACTTGGCTGGAAAGAGCATTTTCTGTCCTTTGGTGGATAAGAATTATATGGGAAACACTTTGCAGAAGATATTGTACAGTTAAACTTTAGGACAACTTTTAATCTCTCCCCCAAAATCTTTTTGTGGGTTGTTGTTTTTTGTTTTTTGTTTTTTCTGTACCAGGGATCAAATTCGGGTCCTTGCACTTTCGAGGCAGGCGGTGGAACCACTGAGCTAAATCCCAAGCCCTCCCCCCAAAATCTTTTTGATTTTGTTTTCCAAACCAGTGAGCATTTTAAGTATCACAATAGAGCTTTCATGTGGCAGCTCTCTCCTATACAACCTCTCTGCTTCCGTCCTACTTCAGTGTTGGTGCTCACCAAGGTCCTCAACTAAACTGTTTCTCTCCTTATACATATGCCATTCCAGCAGCATTCGAAGCTCAAATATCACAGGGGCCCTTCTCCCCTCGTGATTTTCTAGCATTCCATACTAGCTAGCTGAATCTCAACCTACATGTTTTCAGTACAAATGTGCAGTTTTCTGCATACTCCCAAGTCTTTTTGCGCCTGGACCTAAACTGCATATGTAGTTCCTTCTATCTGGATAGCTTTCCTATCATTAACCCCTTGTTTATGAATAACTCATCTTCAAAGACTTGGCTTACGCATATTCTCAAGCCTTCCTTGGAACCCTCTGGCAGACTAGATGTCATTCTCCTGAGCTCCCAGAATTAAATTCACCATTCATGTAACACACTGCAAGCTTCTATGCTGAACCACATACTGCAGGCACCAAACGAGCATCAGTATATAAAACAGTAAAACCTTGCCTTCGTGGAGCTTACATTGTAGTGGGAGGAAACAGACAATAAAATATAAATAGGTAAAATACACAGTAGATGGTAGGCAACATGAGAAGGCACATTTTTAAAGAGGGTAGAAAGAGAAAGTCTCCCAGAGGTGACTTTTAGATAAAATCCTAGAGGTGACAAGGGAGTAAATACCTAGGGAAAAAGCATTCCAAACTGAGGTCTTGAACTGGCTGGTTTTAAGGATAACAAAGCAGACAGTGTGTGTTCTACTTAATGACTGAAGGGGAATGAGAGGTCCAAGAGAGGATCAAATCATATTGGGCTGTGAAAGGCCATAGAGAAGGACATGACTTTTACTGAGTCTGGCTATCTCTGGAGAATCTTGAGCAGAAGTTCTATTTACTTGTTTAAAGGTGCTGTTCTAAAAGACTGTTAAGAGAAGAAAACAAGAAAGAATGGAAGGCGCTTGTGATCAAACAATCCTGTGAATAGAACAGGGTCAGATGTATGAAGGGGACCTTCTCTGATAGATTACACATTTTGAATGTAGAGTCAACAGATTTGTGGTTGGTTTAGATGTCAAGTTATGACTGGAAAAAAAGCCATAGTTCCTGTCAACATTTGAATCTGATTAACTGGAATAACGAATTTGCCATTCATCACTGGAGAAGAGGAAGACAACAGGAGGAAGTTTAAGGGGGGAAATCTTTTTTTTTGTTTTGTTTTTTTTGTTTTTGTTTTTGGTACCAGGGATTGAACTCCGGTCCTTGCGCTTGCAAGGCAGGCCACCAAAGCGCTAGGGAAGAAATCTTGAGTTTACTTTGCCTTAAGTCTGAAATGCCTATAAGATATCAAAATGGTGGCTGGGGATTAGCTCAGTGGTTCCAGCGCCTGCCTTGCAAGTGACAAGGGCCTGAGTTAGATCCCCAGTACCATGTAAAGAATTGGATATGTAAGACTAAAGTCTCAGGAAAAAGTTTTGACTGGAAATTTGTTTTCAGCATACAGACAGTATTTAAAATGATGACAATGGATAGGTCCCTTGGAGAGTTAAGAGTAGATGACAAAAGACTGAGCCTTGGGGACACTCTAATATTAAGAGCATGAAGAAGGAAACTCCCACAACACAAAAACACATTATTCTGTGCACTGGGAGTGAAACGTGAAGTATTTACTGCTTTGGACAAAATGTGTTTTTTTTAAATCTTTACACATCTGGCACAGACCTTGCACACCATCAATAAACATAGGCAGAACAATACGAGAATATTAAGTAAAATCTTTAAAAGACAAAGTATTAAAATGGAATCCAAAGCTTTTGGGTAAAAATACCAATACCCACAGTAATAAAGGTGAACAAAAATAAGAAAACTGTTCATTCTCTTGGGTTTCCTTTGTTGTTTTTGATGCTAGGGGTTCAATCAAGGTGAGCTACAACCTCTACTCATGTTATCTTAAAAGTGCATATAAACTGCTAAATGACAAAATTATTTTATTTTGTACCTATCAACACAAACATTTTTCATACTAATGATTAACTACTTTTAAAGATGCTAATATCTCTTGGAAATAAATGATAGGTACTTTAATAAATAAAAGATTCCAGGAAACCTAAATAAGCTATCAAGTACGTGTGCAGTCTTGTGAAATAAACATCACTGAATTACGATTTCCTTTTGTATATATTGAAAGATTTTGCCTTTTCATAGAAAGTCTTTTAAAAATACACATATTAAAAAGTTGCAAGTACTGTATACCTAAAGTATCAATAAACTCAATGGGAGAAAAATTGCAAAATCTGTATTTAACCTATATACTAATAAGGCATTGTATTTCTAAATTCATGGAGGAACATCACCTACTTGCAACTCAGATTACCAAGAAATTATGTCCACCTATATTCAAAAGTTTTGATGGTCTAAAAATTGACTAGATTGTATTAGGAACTGTCTGAAGGAAACAAAAATAGAAAAAACGAGATAGCATTCGGGCATGAGCCCATGAACAGTATTTTCCCTCTAGCAAAAACAAAGTGGGTGAGCATAATCAAGTGTGACTGTTTTTAACAATCCTATGAAGAATTTCAAAATGAGTTGTTTAAAAACTACTGTAGTCAGTAATTGTGTACATATGTTCTGAGAAAATCTTCATAACACTTTCATGATAATCTGTTTTCTGACCTGTCAAAAACCTATTTGAAAAACCCATCACTTCTTTCAGTGCATTATTAGAATCATCTTAGGACACAAAGATTAACAGAATTGTTATATGTATGCAACACACTGAGGTTAATACTTATGGACTATGAATCAAAATCTTGGAAAGACAACACATCTGGAATCAAAGTGTCCATATCTAGTTCCAGAGAAAGTTGCTGAAAACAGTCTGATTCAGAACTATGAAATCAGTTACCCAAACTAGAATTCAAAAGGGAGTCAGACACGGAATAAGACTTGGGATCAAATCCATTTGTTCTGGATGTCTTTAATTTTTAATGTACTAAGGAAGTCAATGACCTAAAGGTCAAGGATAAAAGAAGAGAAATGGAGGTATAAATGTGCCAAAAGAAATTATTTGGGAATAAGCAGAAGAAAAATATTACTACATATAGCAAACATGAGAACAAATCAATCTAGATTATTACTTTTATAAGACTTTTTTTTTTTTTAGTCCTCTGCAGTTTCTAGAATACCTTACATAGCAACATGAATTCTTTTTCAAAGCAAGATTTAGTTAATGTTCTTTTCTGTATCTCTTCCAAGAGTCACAAGACACCCTTAAATCAAACCAACCCACTTTGACACAGGATTCAGAAATTCCACAAATTCCGGGTCTAACACACTCGTTTTATTATCCTACAGTTAGTCAGTACATAATGACTCTCATTTTCTATTTATTTTCATCTCTATAGACACTAACCACTGTACTTTCTATTATGTTGCTGTTTTTAGTAATATTTTTGTCAAAAACTATTTTGTCAGTAAAATAACGACAGCCAGGCATGGTAGCACAACTTGTAGTTCTAGATTCTCAGGAGGCTGAGGAAGGAGAATTACTTGAGCACAGGGGTTCAAGGCCTGTCTGGGCAACAGTGTTAAGACCCTGTCTCAAAAAAAAAAAAAAAGACTAGGGCCGGGGGTTTAGCTCAGTGGTTCCACCGCCTGCCTTGCTAGCAAAAGGACCCAAGTGTGATCCTCAGTACCAAAAAAAAAAAAAAAAAAAGACTACATTGGACTTTGTCAAAATTAACTTCAATTCATAAAAGGACACTGTCAAGAGTAGAAAAAAGGGCCAGGGATTTAGCTCAGCAGTTCGGTAGCTTGCCTTGCAAGCGCAAGGACTGAGTTCAATCCCCAGTACCAAAAGAAAAAAGAAAAAAAAGAGTAGAAAAAAAATAAAAAACAAACCCAGAATGGGAGAAAATACTTGCGACTCTTATTTAATAAAAGAAATTAATATTACAAATCTTGAGATAAGGGACTGCTCTCTTGAATAATGGATACTCAACAACAAAAAATTAAAAATGAACAAACTTGAATGAACATTTCCCCAAAAAAGATGCACAAATGGTGAATAAGCTCACAGAAAAGTGCCCAACCTCTTTTATGATTTGCAAAATGTTATCACAAGAGTGCAAATCAAAATCACAATGAACAAAATAAAGGATAGCTAGTAGGAAGTAGGGCAAGGGGAACAAATAGGGCAAATGGCAAGGGGAGGAAGAAAGGGAGCAAGATTAAAAAGAGAGAAAGAAAACATGAAGAGAGAGCTTCTTCAAATGGGAGTGGAGGAACCTGGGAAGGATGGGAGAGGAAGACAAAGAATTATGATGTGTTATGGACATGCACAAACTCCCCTAGATAAATGTAATCATGTACTACAAACATGTTTATTAAATTTTTTTAATTTAAAGAAACCCTAAAAATTGAAAGAAAATCACAACAAGGTACTATTTCATTATTAGGGTGGCTATTTCAAAAACAAAAGGAAAAAAAGAAAAAACCCCACCCAGACAGTAACAGTTATTGCTGAGGATGTGGAAAAATCAAAGCTCTTATGCATTGTTGGTTGGAATGCAATATGCTATAGCTACTGTGGGAAATGGTATGGTAGTGACTCAAAAAATTAAACACAGAATTACCATACGATCAGCATTTGCATTTTTTGGTATCCACGCAAAAGAAATCAAAGCTGGGAATCTAACAGATACTGTACACCAGTGTTCACAGTAGCACTGGTCACAGGCCAAATCTTGGAACCCAAATGCCCATCAGATGATGAATGGGTAAACAAACACACACACACACACACACACACACACACTCACACACTCACACACTCACACACACACACTGGAATATTCAGTCTCAAAAAGGAATAAAATTCTGATATATGCTTATACTTGGATATTAGGCTAAATATAAAGAAAAATATTGTATGGCTTCACATTTACGAGGGTACTCTAGAAACCTTGAATTCATAGTGACAGAAGTGTAGCAGTGGTTACCAAGGACAAAGGAGGAGGAAAGAAAGGGCAATTGTGGTTCAGTGGGTATAGAGCTTCAGTTTCACATCTTAAAATTCTGGAGATGGATAGTGATGATGGTTGCACGATAATATAAATGTACTTAATACCAATGAAGTATATACTTAAAAATGGTTAAGATGCTGTATTTCAAATTATGTATATTTTGCCACAAAGCTAATCCATAAAGATTCAACTGAAAACCCTTAACCACTAAACTTCTCATCATTTGGTGTGGGTATTACCAATTACTATACTTGACTTCCTATAGTAATGAATCTTCCTATAAAATTAGGGACTTTTATCTTTCAGGATATATAAATGAGCAGTGTTTAAAATCTGATCCATGAAATGAAAATGTAGTGATTTCCTAGAGAACAAGCATACTCGGGAGATCTATGGTACATACTGATTCATATTCTCTATCGGTCACTCTCCTAGTGTTGATTTCCCCTGTTGTAGTTTCCTTCACTATACAACTATGTATTTTTAGTCAACGCAGCTGAAATTTTAAAATAATTACATAAATGGAACTATTGCATATGTTTCAAATGTTAGATATGAATTTACTACTTTACAGTATAAAAAAAGGAAAATGAGAAGATATTGCCTTGTAATGGTAAGAAATACATTTCTAAATCTAAAACAAGATAAAACGGTTGAAAAAAAACCCAAAATGGCTATCATGACATATACAAGAATTTCACATAATCTATGCTTTATCAGAAGGAATTTTTACAAAAATAGTCATATAAAAAATCTCAAATTTGGATGTCATATTGCCAATACGATGGACATTTAGCTGTGTTGATAAAAACAAACTAAAGCCAGTTATCACTATTTTCGGAGCAAACTCAATGGCATGCACAATATCAAAATGAATCCAAACTTTTGAAATGATTAAACAAAAGTGAGCAATCAGAATATGGTAACAATAGTAACTTCACAGATGGTAACAAGTGGTAGCCAATAAGCGTGGAGGAATCTGGGCATACAATAACATGAATTAACAATATGGCACTGTCATGTTAAAGATCTCTGATCTTGGGTGAATAAACACAAAAGATCTAAATAAGAGCTAAGATAAGACATTTGGATCCATTTTCAGATGGCCAAAATGATCATTCTAATCTTGCTTCTGACTCCTCAAATATAACAGGCTCTTAAAATCAGAAAGCCCTCTACCACAGAACTTGATAGGGCATACTATGGAGAGGATAAAAGAGTCATTGTTTTTCCAGAGAGAAAATAGCAGCTCTTAAATTCTTGAAAAATGGACACTTTATTAAGTAGGTTTACTAAGGAAAAAATGGGAGTTAGAAAGCATTTCATTGGAAAAATGAAGGATGAAAATGTAACATATAGGATACTATTCTGAGCCAATATTTTTTCATGTACCAGTGTAAAAGGAAAGCTGTCAGTGTCCTGGACATTTTTATGAAGTAATCAAAACATCTACAATTTTGAGCTTTCAAAATATGCTAGGATACTACCATTCTACATAATATATCACTTTATTTGGAATTTGACAGGAAGAGGTTATCTTTATTTAAAGATATAAAATAATAACATGCTACTGTTCTGTTCATTTAGAACAAATTTAAGAAACCTACCAGGATAGTTCCAAATTTAACTGTTTATGCTTAAGCTTTGTATTACTCATCAGTTCAGTAAAATTGCTAAAGTTAGTAATTCCTTACGTACTAGTTTCAAGCTTAAACTTTAAACAAATGAGATATTTTCACTGTGTAAAGATACAATGGGAAGCTTTGAGATTTAAAAAGTTTGTCAAAGCTTATCTTGTTTTTCTTTCTAAAACATCCTAACTTTACAAGGTAGTCAAAATTGGAACAGAGTATGGCTTTTTAAAAAAAATCACGGCATTATATTAGGACAAATTTTTTCTTACAACATCAAAGAGGTGACTACCTGCCCCTGAGAATAGAATAGTGAGGTAATGCCTGGCTTTTATCACTTTTGGAAAAGACATCACTTTCAGAATCTTTGCTAAAAAATTAGTAACATGCTTTTAGAAAGGCAATTCACTTCTACATTTATGGTAGATAAGTATATGTACTGAAATAATTGCATTTAGCATACAATTCTTTAAAGTATATCAAAGTTTTAATAGTAAAATTCAATCAATGATAATGAAACTGCATCTTTCTCAAGAAAAACTAAGCAACTATACAATAAAAGTAATTATTGGGGGGCTGGGGATTTAGCTCAGTGGTTCTGCCGCCTGCCTTGCAAGCGCAAGGACCCAAGTTCGATCCCAGGTACCCCCCCAAAAGTAATGACTGGAAAACCTAAGTTACCTTTCATTAAAAGAGTGAATTTAATGGTTTGATTTTTCCACATAAGTAGTTACTATTATTTCCACTGCAAATGAGGTGTAATTTTGGAGAAAGAGTAAATCTGAGAATTTTAAAGCTTTTTCCTATCCACTTCTTATTTTAAGATGTGATAATTCACAGATCTGACAGGTTATAATTTTCAGGAAATATACAATAAATCTATGTTAAATAACAACAGTGGACCTTGAAGGCATGAGGTTTGTCACTTTATTGTTAACCACTGAATATTATCCAAAATTAGAGATGTAACTGTAACTTAATTGTACAACACAAAATTATGCTAATGGTAAAAACTTACTGGAATTTACCAAATACTCATTAGTATATTTTTACATTGCTATATGAACATGTGCTCTCAACTGCTAATGATAATTTGTTTAATCACTATTAAAATTCATATTGCAAATGGCTGTTCCTGTTTAGAAAAATTCACACAGCTTTAAAAATGGATTAAATCCACTTTACTCCTAATCTACAAATAGATTATAAACAGCAAATATAACTGGTAATTTTTCAACACTGTAACAAGCTGATGTAGCAATGGTAGTGCACACAATTCAAAATGAAGAAAATTAAAATCCAATGGAAGTCCACGTTTTCACCTATCATGGCAATTGCTTTAATGCTTTGGAAAAGTAAACATTTGTTTCAAAGTGTGAAGGGCAAGGTCTACTATTTACCCCTCTGATTTACTGCAAGTAGAAACTTTCTCTTCTGTAGGATTCTGAAGCATGTGCATAACCACTGTACAACAGTCACTTTAAGATTAACCAGTTATCTTTTGTCCTACAAAGTCAAAAATAATATATTAAGCAAAACCTTTCCTTTTTATAATGTCTGCCCAGATTAATCCTTTTAAAATCAGCAAAATCAAAAAAGGATGATATTTTCAGACACAACTTGAATCTACTGTGCATGGAAAATGCTTAATAAATGGCAATTTTAATAGAATGTAAATTTGAGTGCATAACACCAAATGGAAAGTAGCTGAACCACACAGAGAAAACAAGGCTTTCCAAATCTTCAAATCCAGGTGTTTTGCAATAGAGAAAATAATGGAACATCTGAGGAAAGACTTCTTAGGTAAGACATGATGAAAATTAATATACCCTAAAATTGTAATTTCTAATCCAACTTTTTTTTTAGAGACTGAGAAAAAGCACAGTGATTTAGAAACCAAATACAGTATGCTACAAGGATCACAAACTATCATATCAAGAAATGAAGGTACATTCTTCATATACTACAAAGTTAACATCTTACATAGACGCACATTCTCTTCTTCACACATATGACACCCCTCCAGTAAAATAGTATACCAGTGTGAGCTTGTAATTTCAGTAATATAAATCAGAGCCCTATCATTCAGCTCAACAAAAAGGCAGTTAAAAAATTAGCACTACGACATTCTGAAGGAAAATAAAATCTCAAAAGTACTCCTTTGTGATTGTGACTGTCTCTGTACAATAAAACATGTAGCTTACACATTCTATCGTGTCTGAACAACTAGCCACTGCAGGTATAGTAGTGAGGTAGTATTACTGTCCCCTTCTTGGGGCTCTGTTTTTATATGTTGCCCTCCAAGAAAGGTCCAGGATTTTTTTTGTGTGTGATTAAAATCAATTACAAATATATGTATATTTTTTATTAGACATCTGTTTTTCTAAAACTTTTTGGATCTTTTACAGATAACTTATTTATAGTTTCATCAAGAAATTCTCCTAAGAACTACTACCTGCTGTCTACAACCACTATGACACTATCAAGTGGCAGGCAAAGAAAACCACCAAAAAAAAAAAAAAAAAAAAAAAAAAAAAAAAAAAAAAAAAAAACAAAAAAAAAAAAAAAAAAAAAAAAAGACATGAAACACTAATCAATTTAGCTGTCAAAGATAACAGCAAATAACAAATATCCAATAATATATTTATATTGGGATTTAAAAAGTAACCACCAGGCACAATCTATTCTGTTAGGTACTCTAATCTTTTCCATGATTCAAAGTGATCTGCTACACAATAATCAAAGACTTGTGTCCACCCAGCCACCTACAATCATTTCAAATACTGCCAATGATCTGTATGACAGCAGGTTTATAGACATGGTACAATAGAAGGGTACACTGAGAAAATATGAGAGAATGTGGAAATCCATGCACGTAAAAATGGAAAAGGAAAGGGAAAACTGATCTAAACATTGAAATATTCACCATTATCCTTTAAAATGCACAAAATGCTCAAACCACACATACACATTTATCAGACATGATAGTATTATTCTTTAACAAAAAAATTAAAAAATTAAAAAATTAAAAAAAAAATGGAAATGCAAATGGAGAAAATGGAACACTGTTCTGAATTTCCTGGCCCAAAAGAAAAACATGGTATCACACTGCCTTAATGTTGAAGAGCTCTCCTTAAATCTCTCTTAGCCACCACAGTCAAACTGGTATAAGTGCTTTGGCAAGGTAGGATGCATTCCATCAAATTTGCAAAGGCCTGCTTTTCTCTGTTGGTGGTTCAGCTTATGAAGAATATGTATGCAAAATAACAGCTCTCACATTGCTTCAAACTCATCAATACGCTGTTTTGTATTGCCTTGTCGAATCTGTCGAAGAGTCTTGTACTTATCACGGCCTGCTTTAACATTCTCAGCATGAAGAACATCATTTTGTGTTTTCTTAGTTTCATCTCTGGCTTGGGCTAACTCTGAACTTAATGCCTATATTAAAAGAAAAAGTATAACTGTTACTATTGTCTTTAAAAATTTTATGAAAATGGCTTAAAGATGCAAAAAGTATATTACAGTATATTAAAATTTCCACTGTAAAATCATTTTCTTTAAAGTATATATAAACTTATGGTGATGGAAATTCTCAGGGAAGAATAATATCCATGGCCTTTCATTTCCACATTCATCATGGTATTTTGCATGTTACAAATTTCCTTAACTTTCTTATCCAATACTTAAAAGAGCTCTAATGTTAAAATTTGCTATTTTAGCCTTGCAAGCACAAGGACCCGAGTTCAATCCCCGGCACCAAAAATAAATAAATAAATAAAAATTTGCTATTTTGATCTAATCATGTACATTTGACAAACTTCTGCCATTATAAAATTTTGAGAACTCAGATTTTAAAAATCTATTAAATATCATTGCATTTCAATGCACATTTTACTGTTTAAAAGCTGGATTGAGAGCTGGGGATTTGGCTCAGTGGTTCCACCACTGCATTCGATTGCCAGTACAAAAAAGAATTGATTTGTTTTTCTAAAACAGCAAGCATTGGAATACTTTCTGCCCTTTAAAATGGATCAAAATATGATTAAGTAACTCACTAGTGAACAAACATTTGCTAATGGGGTCATACAATGGAGGAAATGAAGCAACATAACTATAGGCCAAATACTTAAAAGCGATCATAAATAGGCAGTGTTAAAGACTTCTAAGCACATTCTTTCTTCCTATCTATCTACCTACCTACCTATCTATCTATCTACCTACGTACCTACCTACCTATCTAAACACTTTTTGGTAACAAGGATGGAACTCAGGACCTTGCGCTTACAAGGCAGGCAGCAGAACCACTGAGCTTAATCCCCAGCCCCTAAACATTTTGATTTTAGTTGAAGAAAATGTCAACTCTATCTGAAATGTGCACATAACTGCAAACTTTAAATACCTGAAGTTGCTTCTTCACACGCTCATTTTTCTGTGTTTCTGTTACACGCTCCTCCTCACTTCTATGGTTCATAACGCCTTCGTTTGATAATTCAGCACTAGCCTCAGCATTATTTTCATCATGTTCATCATGTTCATTTTCTGTAGGAGGAATGACGGGTGGTGGTGGAGGCGGGGGTGGGGCAGACATTACAGTTTTTAACTCTTCTTTGGTCTTTTCCAAGTCTTCCTGGGCTGCAAAAGCCTGAATATTAAAAATAAGTTTATGAGCAACTTACTATGAAAAACTGGAAATTAAAATCAAATTATCCTACTTACCTGATATAACCTACATTTATTTCAGGGTAATTAAAATAGGAGCTACTGAACAAAGCTCTTTATCTGGAAAAATATTAGCCAGTAGGTGAAATAAAATTTTTAAAATATTTCTTTTCAAGTCCGAATAAAATTATTAATTCTGGCAAGGATTTTTTTTTTTTTTTTTGGTACCAGGGATCAAACTCGGGTCCTTGTGCTTGTGAGGCAGGCGGTGGAACCACTCAGCTAAATCCCCGGTCCTGGCAAGGATAATTGTTGCTAAAATTGTTATGCACATTCTTGATGGGAAATTATTAGTATAATGAAGATTGCCATACATAATGGATTAATTTGAACCACATGATTTAAATGCAATCAGACAACAGGAATCAGTCATTACTATAATCCAATGATTCAATTAATGAGTCAACTAAGGGGAGCTTAACTAGATGTTAGTAAGTATCTTCTGCCATAACACAACATGAAGTATGTAACTTCATCAATGATTTGGGCGAACATATTGTCCTGGTTTGCCTGGAAGAATTCTGCTTCATACAGTGGTCCTGTGTAAATTTTTTTGTTTTTTGAGATAGGGTTTTGCTAAGCAACCCAGCTGGATTTGAACTCGCAGAGATCCTCCTGCCTCAGCCTCTCACGTTGCTGGGATTACAGGCATCCTTTCCCATCCCTGCTAGCCTGTATAATTACTAATAACACCCCTTGGATGCTAAACTATAAGTCTCACCAGAAATTCTGAATATAATCTAAATTCGTTAACTATATACAGTAAGATAGCAAGATCTTGTTTTAAATATATAAATGTGTAAGATATACACACAAACAGGAAAGATCCTGGAAGGCTATGGACTAATGTTTTACAATAGTTTTAGTTTTTTATTTTTATTTTTTTTCCTCATTGAGTTTATTGATACATTTTAGGTATACAGTAGTTACATTCATCATGGGGATCTCGTACCTTTAACATGACAGGTCTTGGTTCTCATTAGTTTTAGTTTTTTAGATTATTCTTCCTTTGTGTGCATTTTCTAATTTTCCAGTTTTTAGGAATTAAATCTGTAATTGTTATTTATCTATATTTTTCCAGTACCAAGGATCAAACTCAGGATCTTGCATTTATCAGGCAGGCATGGCATGGTGCCACTGAGCCAAATCCCCAGCCCTGGTAACTGTTATTTTTAAAACCTGTGTCTTGAGTCCATAAATCATCCCTAAATGAAATCTATAATATCCTATTAATGGAAATAGTATATTCAGGAGATTAATGTAATTTTATTTCCTTTTTTGGTGGTACTGAGTTTTCAAACCAGGGCCTCTGCACTGAACTCAGCTCTTTATTTTAAGACAATGTTTCACTAAATTGCTCACACTAGATTCAGATGTAGGATTCTCCTGCCTCAGGCTCTAGAGTGCTAGGATTACAGATATGTGTTACCATACTCCAACTGTTTATTCCTTCTGTAAGGACGGACTGATTTACTTGTATGTAGGTATGCATGTATGCATACTGCCAAAAATAAAACTACCCAATGAAATTTAAACTTCTACAAAAAAATTCAAGTCAAAACAATTTTCTACGATAAGTACATTTTAGAGTAGAAAAACATATATAAACTTACAATTTATATCATTTAAGCAAGGCATGGTAGCAAACTTGGGAGGCTGAGAATGAGTTTGAGACCAGCCTGAACTATATAGTGAGACTCTGTCTCAAAAGGAAAAAGTCATTTAGGGCCAGGGATTTAGTTCAGTGGCACTGACACCTGCCTCACGAGTGTAAGGTCCTGAGTTCAATCTCTGATTAAAAAAAAAAAAAAAAAAAAGTCATCTAAAATTTGAATTATCTCAACTAAAGTGTGTAAAGGCCATTCATGGGTTATTTTAGACAACAGCAGTTTTATTTATGAACTCATTAAAAATCTCAAATTCAATGCAAGCTTATCTTGTAATTTAATTTCATAAACAGTAATTGGTTGTCATGCCCTCTTCAGTCTACTAGAAATGTTTATTCTTTCTGTTCTTCATTTTCACTGACAGATTATTTTAGGTCTTTCTTAAGTATTCAACATCCTAATAATCCTTCTCACTGATTGCTAAGTTTTTTTGTTTTTGTTTCTGTGGTACTAGGGATCGACTCTGGACCTTGCGCTTGCAAGGCAGGCGGAAGAACCACTGAGTTAAATCCCCAGCTCTACTGTTATTTTTATAAAATCATAACTCAGCATGCTACAGTCCTGCTTTACAATCTTCAGAGCCTGATATCAACAGACACTCCCTAGCACCTTGCCTTAGCAGGTTATTTAAAGCCCTCCATAACTCAATTCCCTATTCAACTTACCAGCCAGACATCACAACATTTTCAGTCATTTACTGTCTTAAAATGTATCATATATGTTCATACTTCTATACTTTTTCAATTCTCTTCTATTTTGAATGACCATCTCCTTTCCTCCTAACCATCGTCAATCTTTTCCAGGCCTGAAACCTTATCTAAAAGACCCAGTTTAAATGAATATGGGCTTCCAATACCTGTCTTGTTTCCACAGAAATTAATCACTTCTGCATTCCCCAAGTAACGAGTATACTTTAAAATGATATTCATCTCTATAAAGTTAACACATTACTGGGTTTATTAATGGGTACAGAATAGCTATTCAAAAAAGCTAGTAATGAACAAATAAATGATTACTTTGTGTTGCCACTCAGTAGCTTCCTCTTCCTTTTTCTTCTTGGCTTCTTCTAGAAGTGCAATCTTGGCAGTGAATTCAGCAAGTTCTGCTGCCTAAAATTATATATGTTAAGTTAAATAGTTTTCATGTATGGCCAGGCTGTTTTATTTTTTAAAAGGCAGTATTCCTTGAAAACCTTAAGTTTATTTTTATAGTACTATAATAGGTTCTTGAGGTAATGAGCTCAGGTAATAAGCTAATGAGAAAAAGTCTTGTTTGAGTATCAGGGAATTTAAAATGTGTCGCTTAGGAGCTACTATTATCAATAAACTATTTGCTAAGTATACAAAAAATTATGTAATGCTTTATAATTTAAACAGCACTCTGTCAAATCTCATCTGTTCCGCAGCAATCCTATTAAGTAGCATCATCCCTCTTTTCAAAGGGAAGAAACAAGAGGCTGAATGAAATGCAAAGACATATAGCATGTAAATGCCTAAAGTAACACATCCAAAATCTTCTAAAAGTCATGCTAACTCATTATTTGGAAGTCTATTCAATAAATCCAACCAATTATGGTATAGTTAACTTATAGAGACCAAAAAATACTGTGTCAAATTACGTAAAACAAAAGACGCCAGAGTGCTCATTGTAGAATCCATTCAGTCTAAATAAATGAGAATCTGTTGTTAGCAACTGGATCCATTTAAAGACAGAGCTCAGAAAAACACCTTTTATCCTGTTTCATTTTTAGCATTTTAAAAAAGTAGAAATAAAAATTTCAGGGCTGGGCGTGGTGGTGCACGTCTGTAATCCAAGCACTCAGGAGGCTGAGGCAGTAGGATCAATGTTGAGCTTGAGACCAGCCCTGGCTACATAGTGAGTTCCAGGTCAGTCTCAACTACATAGTGAGACCCTGTATCAAAAACAACAACAACAACAAAAAAAACAGAAATAAAAATTTCAGGCTAAGTTTCATATTTTGTAACTAAGTTACGGGTATCTTTGGGTTGCACTCCAGAAAGTGTGATATATTGCACTTAGTTTTATGAGGTTCATACCATCCATTTATTTGAATTTTTCTTAGACCAAGACAATGCCTTACCAGCTGTTCCTGATTCTTCAGCTGGTCAGCAGCTTGTTTTGCTATAGCAGACTTGGCCTCTTCAGCAGCTCGACGCTCTTTTTCTAGCCTTTCGGCTTCTTCTTTTGCTCGTTTTCGTTCCTGATCCAATTCTAGAGCTTTTCGAGTCTGTTCTTCTAGTTCTGTCAACAGGTGTCAAACCCCACACCCCCAAAATAATCAATTCCAATTATTCTTATCAAAAGAAGCAAAAATGTTACCAAGGACTCTCATCTGTTCACTTTCTTAAAATTAGCATGTACTTCATTTTTAACTTGGTGAAAAACTTTTAGAAATGTATTATGCAATTGAAAAATGCAGAGACATAAAAATCTTTTGTAATTCAAGTTATTTCATAAGGCTTAAAAGCACATACCTTTATTTTTTTTAAATCCATTTAAAAATTTGACCTCAAAAAAAAAGATTACTGGTTGTGGTGGTACATGCCTGTAATTCCAATACTGGGGAGACTGAGGCAGAAGGATAGCCAAAAGTTTGAAGCCAGCCTAGACTACAGAGTGAGTTCAGGGCCAGCCTGACCAACGTAGTGAGACCCTGCCTGAAAAAGACCAACAAGATGTCCTATTATTTTTAGAAAGAGGAGAGTACCAGTGTATACAACTTAACAGCAGAGTGCCTGCCTAGCACGCATAAAAGGCTTTAGGTTCAATCTATAGCACCACAATAAATTTTTGACCTTAGTAAATAAGCTATTATGTTTAGAAATCTTAATACATGTTAAAACTTACATAATTAAAATATGTATATATACCAATTCCCTAATATGAATGTAATTATAAACATATTAATAAACTGAGATAAATTAAAAATTTATGTAAGCTTTTGCTCATGTAAACTAAGTACATGTTGAGTTTCATCTTTATCTGAAATGTGTGGAGGATCAGAAGAGTTTCAGATTTCAAAATATTTATATATAATGGGTATGGGACCTGATCTAAGCACGAAACTCATCTGTTTAACATGCACCTTACAGTAGTAGCCCAAAGGTAATTTTAAATAATAATTTCAGTATGTCTATGCTGTGACTAAGACCAGCCAAACAAGCAACTGAGGATTTTAAAAGGTCTCAAATATTTGTATACTTATATTTATGGCAGCATTATTCACAATACCTATAATGTAGAAGCAACTCAAGTGTCCCATGAAATGCACAGATAAGCAAAATGTATATACATAAAATAATATTTAGCCTTAGAATGAAGTTCTGACATATGTTCTAACAGACAAATGTTGAAGACATTAAACTAAGTGAAACAAGCCTGCCACAAAAAAATAATGTATGATTCCACATACATTATGCAGTTAGAATGGCCAAAATCATAAAGACAGAAGAATGGTAGCTGCTAGAGTGGGGAAAAAAAGGAAAAGGGGGAAAGGGGAGGTAACTGTTTAACAGGTAGTTTCAGATAATACTTCAGTTTTATACATTGAAAAGACAGGAAGGTGAATGACAGTGAAGGACTTCAACATGAATATATTTAATACCACTGAACTGTATATTTTAAGCAGGAGAGATGGCAGATTTTGTTTTACATTTTAGACAATATATGGTGTTTAATTTTAAAGTAAAAATTGTTTCTGTGCTATAACAAAGTGAGTTACAAAGTTAGATTTTGAATTAGTCAATGTTAAAATGAATTCTGAAAACATCAAATCTATTATATTTTTTAGAAAGTATGACTTTGAATAGTCATATATCTCATAAATGACTTCGTGCTTTTTTCTTTTCTACTTAACTGAATCACAATAGGGGTATGCCAACTACGGCCCATGAACCAAAGCCAGTATCTTTTCTTGGTAAACAATGTTTACTGGAACACAGCAGTCCTCATTTGTTTAGGACTGTATAGGGCTGCTTTCACACTGTGACCACAATGTTGAGTATTTGGAACAGAGATCACATTAAAAGAAATATTTACTGCTTTAGACCATGGATCCAGTTAAACCCTCTGTGAGGGACTCCATGAAAAAGATGAATATTAACTTTTTGAGGGCCCATCTGGTTTGTAATCTAAACTTGTAAGTTTGAGGACTGGCATGAGGAAAGACGACATCAAAGACTATCTTATTTGGAATAACAGCTCTTTCAGGACAGGTTAAAGGTTACAAGGATAAACTATTATTAGTAATTCCATAGTGATATAGATGGTTATAGTGTTTCATTGGTGGTTGACCTGGAAAGTTAATGTAAACTCAAGCTAAGAAAATTTGAAAAACTTGTTTCACTCAAGGCTTGAACCCAAGCATTACTGAATTTTGCAAGCCAAATAATTTCTTAACCTATGACACCCTAAGGACAATTTAGAAGGCTGGAAGCCAAATAATTTTAACAATATTACTAAAAAGAATACCTTAAAAGGCCACATATCCCAAAAAGATTACATTCTCCTTTTCTAAAGCAATCATTTATCAAGCACCACTTTTTTTTCTTTTTTTTAAAGTATGGTAAAAGAATACTATTTTTAAGAAAAGCAAATACAGCAGTAACTAAGTTTATGAACTTAATTTGTCTTACGATTTGGGGAAAGATAGGTGCATTTGTGTTTGTGTGGGGAAGATAACAATGGTTGTGTTTGTCATCTTATGTGGAGTTTGCAAATGGAAGCAAAATTTTGTCAAATGCTTTACCAATTTTACCAAATTCTTTGCAAACAGAAGCATATGTGAACTGAGGTATTACTGTAATAATTCCATAATGAAAATTCTTAAAAATCATGAAATGAAGACTGAGTACAAACTGCCAATAAACCAATACTAAAATACCTTTACCAATCTAAGAAATGGAGTCTAATGCCTTCACAAAAAAGGGGAAGATTCTGAGAATGTACTATATATGGAGTGCTTTTCAAGATGTATTAATTGAAAACAGCAAAATGCAAAAAGAAATTTAGCCAGGAGTGGGGATGTTCACCTAAGTCCCAATTAATCTGTGAAGACTGATGCAGGAGGACAGCTTGACCTAAGCATTCAAGACCAAACTGGGCAATATATAGCAAGACTGTCTCAAAAAAACATATACATACACACATGCACATATACTCAGGCTCATATATACATGTAGTATGTTTTGGGTCAAGAAAGAGGAAACAAGAATCTGTCTTTATATGTAAGTACTATATATTTATTTTGTATGTAAAACAAACGTTTGCTATTCCCAGAAGAGTAGAACAATGGCAAAGCAGGGCCAGGGATTTAGTGCAGTGGCACCACGCCTGCCTTGAAAGTGCAAGGTCCTGAGTTCTATCCCTGGTACCCCTCCCCGCACCCCCAAAATGATGAAACAACGCAACAGCACTGGAACCAGCAGAATTCTGCTAGGTTTGGAAAACAAAGATTAAGTGTTTGGGATTACAAAAGTAGACTAAGCTTGAGAGGACACGATTCTGAGAAGGAATAAACAAATAAGTGACCATCTTTAAAATTTGCATGCTATTTTCCTTCAAGATGCTTGCCAACTCCCAAAATGCACATATATGGAGTGACAAACTAGAAAAACCAGAAGCAGCTAAAGAGCTAAATAAGAGAGACTGACATCCTCTTACAGCTATTAAATCAAAGGATGGCTGCCAGGTGCCCTCTAAGACAGGTCCTAGTTAAAAACATCATTTGAAAAATAAAAAGGTAACACACATGTAATTAAAAATACTTGCAAATCATGTATCACATCAGGAATTTGTGCAAAGAATATAAAAGAACAACCCTTATAATAATGACAAATGATAATCCCATTGAAAAAGGATAGAAAAATCTGAACATTTTTCAACACAATCTCTCTCTCTCTGGCCAATAAGCACATGGAAAGACGCTCTCAACATCCTTAGACATTAAGGAAATGCAAATCAAAACCATGAGAAACCACTTCAAATCTAATAGAATGACTACTACCCAAAAGACATTATTAGCAAGTGCTAGTGAGCACTGTAGAATAATCATACATTGCTGATGGGAATATAATTTGGTAGTCACTTTAGAAACAACTTTGACAGTTTGTCAAAAAGTTGAAACACGGAGTTAATACAAACCAGCAACAATTATACTCCTTAGGTATATACCCGAAAGAAATTTAAATCCTACCAACAGAAACTTACATGGAGTGTTCATAACATTATTCATTAATAGTTAGTGGAACCAAACCAAACCTCCCTTGGCTAACATAAAATAAATGTAGCATATCTGTAAAATGAAATGCTGATACATGCTACACCACAAATGAATATTTAAAATATGGTACTAAGTCAGTCATAAAAGCATGTTTGTAATGATTCTATTTATAATATGAAGTGTCTGGGCAAACCTGGAGAAGAGTACATTAGCAACTGTTCACAGCTGGAAAAGTAATACTGGGAAATTAGTGTGACCATTAAAGGGACTCTTCTTAAGAATGATGAAAATATCCTAAAATTGGTAACAGCTGCACAATTCTGACTCAAAGTCATTAAATTATATGCTTTAAATAGGAATTATATGGCATGTAAATTACATCTGAAAGCTAGTAGAAAAAAGAGAAGAGTAAACTTTATGATCATGTAAATTAGAATGATTTAAAAATCACAATGGGTTCCACTGCCTGCCTCCCAAGCACAAGGTCCCAAGTTCAATCCTTGGTACCTCCCCCACAAAAAATCACAATGGGAATAAAAAATGGTTAGTGATAAAAGGAGTGCAGGGAATATTCTGTACAGAATCAGGCTCACAAACCTGATTCTTTCCATGGTTACGGTCACAAACTGAGTTGGACAAGAACCAAATCAAATTCAATGATTAGGTTCAATGTTGACCTTATGGGGAAATTTGATTTGGTTCTTATCCAGTTTAGTCTGCAGCCAGAAGACTGAGAGAACAGAGTTCGTGAACTGAGGTTCCACTGTACATTGTTCTGAATGGTAATAGGAATAAACTCACTTTATAAAAAGTCATTGCCTCGCCTCTAAGAGACACGGCTATTACTCTATCAGTACCTCCATGAAAAAGTGTGGTTTTAAAAATATGAAACTAGGAACTTAAGGAAATTTAGAGGTTAAAATGACTTGCACATAGTCATATGCTAAATTAATGACAAAAGTAAAGAGCTGTTCCTAACTGGAAACGTGTATATCTAAATGGATACCTTTCTTACCCAAATACTACTTTTTAATCACAACATCATGCTTCCCTCGTAGCAAGTAAAATTACCTAAAATAATAATTTTATTGTTTAGTTCATTACTATCTTCCCTCAATAAATTTTTAAGTTTCAAGAGAGCAGGAACCTTGTATGTTCAGTGCTATATCCCCAATACTTAAAACCATGCTTAGTATACACAGGGTGCTTACTTAGGAAGTATCTAGAATGAAGAGATGAAACTGTGCCTCATTCTCTCTAGTTCTTTTTATTGAAGATGGGAATAGATTTTGAAGTTTGTTAAAATGGTAACTAAATGCAGGCTAAATGCTGGCTAAATCTTCATCAATTTATCTTCAAGATGGTTAAAAACGGGCCAGGGATGTATAGCTCAGTGGCAATGTGCCTGCCTGGCAAAGAAAGGTCCCAAGTTCAATCTCTGGTACCAAAAAAAAAAAGGTAAAAAAGGATAAATGAAGATAAATAATGATGCATTATGGAACAATGGTTCTATTTAACGATTCACTTGAAATAATGACTTCAATAAAAAAATTAAAATAATGAAAAAAACCTTTAAAAAAATTACAGGTTAATCTATTAAATATTATGATTTAAATATGGCAAAAGTAATGGCATCTGAATGAGAATTTAGCATAAATTACAAGACAAACATTCAGATTTTAGAACAGCCTGGAAAAACTTTATTGGAAAAACAAAGTGGCTTAAAGATGGCTGCTTTGAAACTCTTGATAGAGATGCTTTATATTCTTTCTTGTGTTCTGTCTCCCTTACACTCTTCAGTGCTTCGAGATGTTTTTTATATGTAAATCATTAATATTTTTATTTTATATCCTAAATGAGATTGAAAACTTTATTAAGCAATTATCTCAGAAAAGGTGCTACATAAATGACAAAGTGCTATGATTCAATCTTTTCTTTAAATTCAACTAATATATAAAACATTTCTTTTTTAACATTGTTTTAGCACAATGCAGATTGTATAGTGCTGGGAATGGAACACAAAGTGAGGTAAGCACTCTTACCAATGAACTACAACACTCCCCTCAATCCAGTTTTTTTCAACATTAATAGTTTCATACTCCTCTATACTATGTTGGTAGCCCTAGAATATAGCATAAAGTATGTTATAAATGTCTAACTGAGCCAGGCATGGTGGCACACACCTGTAATCCCAGTACTCAAGAGGCTGAGGCAGGAGAATCACCTCAAGTTCAAGGCCAGCCTAGGCCACTTAGTGAGTCTGAAGGCCAGCCTGGACTATGTAGAGAGACCCTATATGGAAAAAAAAAAAAAAAAAAAAAGTAATTTGATGGATTAAAAAAGGACCTGGAATGGTAGGAAGAAAGAGCACCAAAATGGAATTCAAGAAACAAGTTCTTCCTCTGAGTTCTGGTCTAAAAAAATGCTTTTACAACCCTTGGGCTTTGATCTCGAAGTCTTTTTTTTTTTTTTTTCCTTTTTGGTTTTTGAGACAGGGTCTCTCTATGTAGTTGAGACTAACCTGGAACTCACTATGTAGCCCAGGCTGGTCTCGAACTCACAGCGATCCTCCTGCCTCAACCTCCAGAGTGTTGGGATTACAGGTGTGCGCCAATCATGCCGGGCTGATCTCCAAATCTTAATAGCCTTGAGAAGTGAGACTTCTAAATCAGAGTAAAACCCAGGTGTTTTCCCCCTCTGAATAGTTTCAATCCTCTTAGAACTGGAATGATCAGCTAGCTGGTTAACTTTCTCCTCTGGAGATATATATATTGCTGAAAAACATCTCCCCATGATAAGAGGCTTGATCAAGGAATGAAAACCAGCTTAAAATGTGAATGGCTAGTTGTTCAGAACGGAAGTGTTTACAAACAGTATAGATTTCATACTTGGAAGCAAAACATTTTGTTTCAATACATTTTTTTGTTCTCTTCAGTATTTTTTGTGTTAAAATAGTATCTCTTATAGTTACTTAGTGTAGGCCACACATTGAAAATCCTGTGTATCCTTTCTATATACTGAAGCATTTTGGTTATGTGCTGCCTAGGAGTAAGAGCTTCCAAACATATTACCAAAACCAAGAAAAAAGAATTGCATGTCTCTGTGTTTGTGTGTGTGTGTGTTTTTTTTTTAGAAGTGCTCGGGATCCAAGTACAGGCTTCTCAAATGCTAAGCAAGTCCTGTATCACTGAGCTATACCTCGATCCTGTGGTATCCTTTCTAATGCACTGAAATCATGTCTTTTTTTTATGGTCAGAACAGCTGAAAATGTTTCAAGCTACTTAAACATCTGTTTATGATAAATGCTTCTATTGAAAAGCCATAAAGTACTGAATATGTGGTTTTATTTATGGAACCCTGAACAGGAATAGGTATAAATTTAATTTATATAATCATTTACAACATACAGTAAGTAGTACACCTGAAAAAATATTTGCATGATAAAAGGAAATACCTAGCCCTGCAAAACTGAGTAGGCCTTACTCAAACATGTTTATGATGTGATTCTAACTAATAACCTGGCAATTAAATGCAACCGTCCAGTGTAACAAATAATAACAGCAAGGAAATACTGTCTGACAAAAGAGCAATAATTTTGAATAATCAATAAACCCCCTTTTACCTTTTTGGGCTTTCATTGTCTGTTCTTCAATTTGCCTTAGACGTTCCATTAGCTCTTCCTTTTCACGTTCTATTCTTTCCTTTTCCTTTTCTGCTATTTCTCTTTTCTTCTTTTCATTCTCTAATTGTGCCCTGAGAATGAATGGCAATTTCTATGTTAGGAATAGAAATGTTATTTGTGTAAAACCTAAGTATTTATGAGTCAACTAACTCATAAGAACAAACTACAGCACATTATATTGTGTTCAAAATATGCTATAGTTAGAAATACAGGTCTATGCTGTTACACTCATGTACACATAAATATCTGTGATGGGATCCAAATATTTATTGTGCTGTCAAAATCAAGTAGTAGATAACTATTTTAAAGATATTAAAAACCTAGTTGAGCACACACTTAAAATCCCAGCTTACTTGGAAGGGTGAGTCAGGAGAATCATAAGCTTGAGACCAGCCTGGGGAATTCAGTGAGATGCTGTGTCAAAATTTTTAAAAAGGCTTAAAAGTAACTCAGCATTCCCTAGGTTTAATTGCCAGTACAGGTGGGATGTGGGGTAAGTGTGTGTATATGTGTGTTTAAGAATTTGTTTTTAAAGCAGACTTGAATAGGGAAAAAAGAATTTGGAGATTTATCACTTGCATAGAGGAAGAACTGACAAATTATAGGTCGGCATTGCAAGAGTTAACTGCACAGGTGTGACGGAAGAAAAGGCCCACTTTAGATTCAGGAGTCCTCCACTGACAAAGTCTTGAAAGGAATACACAAAAGCAAGCACCATAAACAGGAAAACAGCCTGAGAGGTAACAGTTTTCAATAATAATGAATTCAAGATTAATTTCTGAGGTGTATCTATTTATACCTACATAAGATGACAAATCAGTTTTCTCTCCTTTGATGATTCTATTAGAATGATAGTAGGTGTCTAATGCTGTTAAAAAAGATAATCATCAGTTTGGTGGAAAAAAAAATGCCTCGATCATTTAGTTGCATTTGCTGTAAGCCAGAGATCATTATACATTTATCTGAACTTATTCATCAAATACCTACCAAAAGCTTATGAGTGAGACAAGAAACTGTTACTTTAAGTTTAATCAATATTCAGATCACTATTACAATGAGAATCCTTTTTTCATTTAAAAATATCAATTAGTTCATCTCTAACACTTCTTTAATATGCCACAAAATGGTATCATTCCATATTGCCACCTACTGTCAACTCTGGATTTCAAGCACAAAACTTCATTTCCTATCTCTCATGAACTTAACAGCAAAATTTTACTATTAAAGTACTTCTTTCCTACTCCTTAAACTTACATTTTAAAGTTCTGGCAGATCCTGGTGACCTCATGGTGCACCAAACCAAAAGACAAGTTTAAGGGTCACTGTACTTCTTGCTGGTTCAATGAATTTAAGGACTAAGGGCCTGGGGCTCCTTCATGCCAGGGAAGTCCCACTTTGGTTCTGGAGTTCTCTATGGGTATTTTTTTTTTCAACACTTAAGAAAAAAGCCAAAAACCCTGGATCTTGGGCTTACCTCTTTGATTGGGGGGTGGACCACGGATCGAACTCAGGTCCTTGCGCTTGCAAGGCAGGTGGCGGAACCACTGAGCTAAATCCCCGGCTCCTAGGCTTACCTCTTTATGTTATATAAAGCATACACATGCAAAGACATTTTAAGGAGAAGGAAGTTCTACCACAGTTCTACCTGAATGATTAAAACTTAAGGGAATGTTTTCATTTCCCAGTTTCCTTAGCCAAAAGAAGGCCCAAGCACGGTAATTTTTGAGTAATAAAATGGGCAAAAACTCCTTTCTACAACATGGTGTCTGCCACCTGAGGATACTGGTTGATTAACCTACTCAAACCAATTCTAAACTCTTCACAGTGACATCCAATGCTGCTACAAGATAACCTAAGATAGCTATCTTTTTCTCCTAGTACGAAAGCACTTCTCGAAGACTCATAGTATAAATGACACCTCAAGACATAAAGGTTACAATCATTCAAAACCTTACAAGTCTAGCTCTGGTATATATGGCCCATTCTGGGGATGGGTGCGCTGGTTTTATTTAGCTTTTCTCCACTGATGTTTCATTTGCTCTGCAGGAATGAAGAGGACAGAGATGCGGACAAAGAAAAAAGACTAAATGGAACCTAACCATAATCAAATTGAAGGAAAAAATTACATTCCTACTGAAACATGGAATAAGTATAGAGCAGACATTTAACCTGATAAGGAGTCTCACATCTTAACTCTTCCGCCTATTACCATCACTAGTTAATACTTCATTCAACACACATGCCTTCAGCTCTCTGCCTCACTTAGTGATAGTTTTTGCAGACCTGTCTTATCTCAGTGATAAAACTGGAAGATCTTGCTTCTCCCCAGCATCTTGCTCACTGGTTCCTTGGCAGCATGCCATGCATATTTCTTTTCTTTTCTTTTTCTTTTTCTTTTTTTTTTTTTTTTTTTTTTTGGTACCGGGGATTGAACTCCAGTCCTTGCACTTGCCAGGCAGGCAAGAGAACCACTGAGTTAAATCCCTGGCCCCATGCCATGCATATTCTTAGCTCTACACATTTGTTAATGCTGGCTTCCTCTTTGGAACATATCTTCCTTACTTTCTAACCTTCAAGCCTTGGTCAAGTCCTGCTCACCACCCCCCAGAAACTTATGATTATATTTTTATTCAAAGTTTGAGTTTGGTAATACTCATTTCAACCCAGTTCTGTTTCAAAGACATAAATACTATTAGAATACTATCTGTATTAACGTGCAAAAATATACTAGAATACTTTTCAAAGAATATCAAATGGACCTAATTACATTTTCTTAAGAACTAATACATTGCTCAGACTATTAAATAATTACAACAGCTACTATTTTATATATAACAGGTCTTTTGCTAAGTTGTGTCATTACTTCTTACAAAAACCTTTGAAGGTAAGAATATTTTCCTATAAAGAGCAAAAAAAAAAAAAAAAAAAAAACTAGTTACAAGGCTTGTTTTCTTTGTGCCATTACACACAATCTCTCACAGCTAACCTACCACTAGCATGTGGGTATCTGGTTCTAAATTATAAACTTGAGGCTTTCATTTTTAAATTTTGGTAAAATTTTAGCCATATAAAACGTATTTTATTTTGATAAAAATATGGTCTAGGACTATAATGATCAACTACTACAGTTTAAGATCATTTTCAAAAAAGAACGATAGCCAGGGATTTAAGCTCAAGTGGTGCTGCCACCTGCCTGCCAAGCTCAAGGACCCAAGTTCAATCCCCAGTACCAAAAAAAAGGCCACATATACCAACATACTGAAGGAAAAAGGCTTCTTTTCTTTCTTTGGTACCAGGGAACGAACTCAGGCCCTTGTGCTTGCCAGGCAGGCGGCTGAACCACTGAGCCAAATTCCTGGCCCCAAGGTTTCCTTTCTGACCTTTCCCTATCACTAGGTCTTGCTCCAGAGAGTCAAACAGCACACCTTTGAGTGTTTTCCCAAATATGTCTGCTGGTTACTTTGCCAGACTTTGTTAGTGAGCCTGACCAAAATGTTTCTACAGCTGCCACTTCTCTCTCAGACCTGTAAAGCCAGAAATACCCGAAGACTTAGTATATCAATCACTAGGTAGCAAGGATAATAAAATTAGTGAATTCCTTCTCCGTATAAAGCAGTCAATAAATGCTTATGATGAAAAGTTGTAAAATCTATCCAAGAGAGGAACTGTAGATTATTTAAACCAAAGGAGAAACTTAAGTCTGTTTAGGCCTTACAGTAAAATACAGCACAATCACTATATGGCACTAATTAAGCCACAGCACTCTGTGCTAAGAAATAAAAGACATGAACAATAAGGTAAGTAATACATCAACATTATGGACAAAGAAACAGTCGAGACATCATCTGGCGTAGGTGTGAAATAAAGGAACTGCACAAAAACTAACTTTTCACAGAACTCATGACATTGTAGAAGATTTTAAACAGACAAGGTAAGCTTTAAGGAAATGATTTGAAAAATGACTAAGGCCGGGAGTGGTGGCTCACATCTCTGATCCCAGCACTCAGGAGGCTGAGGCAGGAAGACTGCTGTGAGTTTGAGGCCAACCTAGACTACATAGTGAGTTCAAGGCAAGCCTAAATTATAAAAGCCAAACTGTCTCAAAAAAACAAAAAACAAAAAACTGTAAGAATGCAAAGAAAATAAATTACAATAAAGAATTTTTAAAACCCAAAAGAAGTGCCTAGGGAGTGCTGCTTATAAAGTATACAAGACTGTAAAACTGGAACCACAATGTAACTGAAGGACACAAGAGAGCAATAAAAAAGGACAAAGCCCAAAGTAACAATCCAATTGAGTTTCTCTGATATCAGTTTTTATATAGGCATCAAGCGTGTCTGTAATGTTAAGTCAGAGGCTCTAGAGCAATCTGAGTTAATATTACAAAAGAAATAAAATTAATGCCTGAATTACTATAAAATTTTAAAAACACATACAAAGAGTAGAAGGTTTATAAGAAGCAGCAGCCCTATTAAATTACTAGAAACAAATCATGTAATTTCTACTATGTTTGAAATATGTACATTTACTCTCAATATTGGGTTTGTTTTTAAAAAACTTATTCCTGGGCCAGGGATTTAGCTCAGTAGTTCTCAGTAGTTGTGCTTTGCAAACACAAGGTCCCAAAAGTTCAATCTCTACCCCTCCAAAAAATAAAAACAAACAAACAAAAAAACCCTATTCCTCTTTTGTTCTATAAAGACTTCAAGGATGGTTAGAAATCTTTTTTAAATAAAACATGAGGTCGAAATTAGTCCAGAATCAGATTTGGGAGTTATATTATTAAACCCAGTAATATGGTTCCAAGGCCCATAAAGATTTTATTCAGTATCATTTCTTTTTAGGGCCGGGGATTTAACTCAGTGGTTCTGCTGCCTGCCTCGCAAGTGCAAAGATCTGAGTTTGATCCCTGGTACCAAAAACAAAACAAAAAATATAATTTCATTTTTAAAATTCTCAATTCTAATATATTATTTAGTATTTTAAGTCCAAGAGTCCAAAAATCTCAGTAGCTTTAGCAAACATTACTGTTTTTCTACTCTACACAGTGACTTTTCAGTTGAGTTCTGTATCACTAATATTGTTTCAATGTGTTTCAGCTCATTTATATTCTGCAAAATTAAGAGTCACAAACAAAACCAACTGAAATTTTCTAACTAAAGGCTGTCAGTAAAAAGCATGTATGACAAAAGAAAAGCACATCTGTGAAGTTATGAAAAAGTATTTTCTCAGAAATACCTGTCAAAGATTTCTACCTTGAAAATGATACATATTCATTTTAAAAGAGGACAGTGCAATAATATGTTCAGTTTTAATACATGAAAGTAAAGTAAAAATATCTAAAATTAGGGCACTTAATGAAACTGAGCAGTCTTACGTTTTAAATAGCCTACTCCCATCAATGTAAAATGAAAGGTTATAAATTCATACCTTTCCAACTGCTTCTGGTGTTTCTCCTCCCTAGCCTGAGCCTTCATCTGTTGCACTTCAATGGTATCAGGCTTTCTCCTTCGCATGTATAGTTCATGGTTTCCCATACATAAGGCCAAAATCCGCTTATTGATTCTCAAACGAGGTGCATAAAAAACAAAATCCTAAACATAAAACATTCTGAATTTAAAATCTCAAAGATAATGTCTTCCATAACAATTTACTAAACATCAACATTAGGAACAAATTGTCATATATGCATGTTTTAGAAGTCATTAAATCGTAACTCCATTTCAGTATGACACTTTCATGTAATCAATTTCTCACCCCACTTACACCTCGTTTTGTAACGAGAGGTTAATATCTTATCCTCAGTACATTTATGTTATGTACTTGTTTTTCTTCACCTAAATAACTATGAACAACATCTACACCTCAGAGGTCTTTATTTGCTTTAAAAATGCCACAGTCGTCAAAATAGTTCCTTGTTCTAGCTTTTTAACCTAGGAATATTTTCCAAGTTTTTGTAATTTCAATCCACAGAGACAGTATCTAGAGTAAATTTTTGACACTAGATAAATTTTAAGTATATATTCAAATAAAACCCAAAGCTTCAAGTTATAAAAATAAAAGTTCATGCCAGGTTTGATGGCACATGCCTGTAACCCCAGCACCTAGAATGCAGAAGCAGGAAGATCATTTCAAAGTCAAGGCCAGCCTGGACTACATAGTGAGTTCAAAGCCAGCCTGAACTACACAGACTGTCTCAAAATCTCAAATGAACAAATTAATTTGTACTGCAAAACTGTAAAGAGTTAATTTAGAATGGGGCTACTTTCCACTATATTCAAGCAACCAATAAATAAAATTTTCAAAACTGCTTCTTAGCAATGGCGATTGTTCACCTAATATTACTTCGTAAATGAATCTCAGCTAAAATGATTCTTATATGTTGCAGAAACTTTTAAGATCTTATATCTTTCAATAACTTATTTTATCATAGAATGTTTCTCAGAATCAGTTCAATAAATGGTCATTCTTCAAGCAGTATCACAGGAAAGCAGCAAAATTTAAAGTACACATAAAACAAAAATTTCTACTTACAGGTGCCTTTTTGTCTATTGGCTTTATAACAAATTTTTTGTCATTAAATGAAATATTTCTGATTTCACTCCAGGGAAAGCCAATTTTAGGTGTTAACCTTAAAGAAATAAGAGTGTATCCCATAATTAAACGCAAGAAAATAGTACAAAAAAATTAGTAACTTTCTGGGGCCAGCTTATCAGACCATAATCCTAGATTTTCAAAATATATTAACTTATATAGTCACTCAAAAGAAATCTAATAAACACATAATACCCATTCAAATATTTCATAAACGTGTTATGACTCTTTAAAAGCATTATTATTATTTTCCTAAAGTTACCTAGGAAAAACCATCTGGCAAGTGATATAGAAATAAACCTTTTAGAGTTATTTAGCACTAGTTCTACTTAATTGGGGGGTGTAGTTACCAGGGATGAACTCAGGACCTTGTGTTTGGGAGGCAGGCATAGTGCTGTTCTACTTAATTTTTTTTTTTTGTACCAGGGATCAAACTTGGGCCTTTGCGCTTGTGAGACAGGCACTGGAACCACTGAGCTAAATCCCCAGATGTGCTCTACTTAATTTTTATTGTTTGGTCTCAAACTAGTACAACTATCAGTCTAAACTATGTTTTAGAAGGAAGAAAAAAACACCAGGTCATTGTAACTTCTCATGTAGATTCTGGACATAAATTACTCAATTATTTCCTCTACTTAATTTTAAAAAGGTTTGGATATATAAAGATGCTAAATTTTCAATAAATCTGAAAAGGATTAATTTCATAGTATATGAATTATATCAATAAAAAGTTTTAAACATTCACTTATATGAATGGCTGGATAAATGACAGAGTTAGAACCCAAACTCTTATGACTATGTAATACCCTCTTTTTACCATCGTACTCACAAAGATATAATCAGATTGGAATAAGTAAGTAATTCTGTTGCTGCTTATTATAGTTTTTTGATTCAGACTATTATTTCACTGTGTATTCATCAAATGCCTCACCATCACCTCCTAATCACAAGAGTGAAAACTGTGACAGCTACAGTGGCCAAAGATATTTTTCAGTCAGACTTCTGATAAAGCAAGAGTCTCTACCTATTTAAAGTACTTTTAATGCTTCAGCAAACAGGTCACATAACACAGCAAATTATTTTTTCTAAAGAAAACATTCTTTACTCAATATGCATGTGATATACTTTCTTAGGATGGCCAATGAGATAAATCAAAGTAACCTGCTTAAAAAGGAAGATACAGAAACACAGTACTTTTAAAGTAATAAATACTACATTTATGTGCTACTTTTAAAGAAATTCTAAAACAAGTGCCTCATATAATTTTCGAAACAAGTTTTCTGAGATGATCCTGGAAATCAACACACATATTATAAAAAGTCCATAAAAATTAGTCTTAAAATGAATTTTAAAAAAGGCTTTACTGGTACAAACTTGACTGCTTTTGTGGTCTGATAATAGGAGGAAGTATAAAAAACTACTTATTTTTAAAAGGGGCTATAAGAATTCGTATATTTTATATAGTTTTATTACATAATAGTGTTTATATTTAGCATATATGTATGTATACTAAAGTACTGAATTTCACATTATATATAAAGTAGTAAGCCATTCAATTGCAAAATACAGCTACACTGTTCACCATGCTTAATATAGGGATATTCTACTGATGTTCAAAATTATTCAAAACAACTTGATATATGTTTTTAAAAATTGTGCTCTATTAACTTCATTTTCCCATTGCTTCTGGTTTCTTATATACATTAACTTCAATCTCAACCTATTTTTGTCAGGCATAATAAAATGTAAGGAATAGTTTTTAACCTACTAAGGGAATCTTTTATTAAAATTTTGGCAGTACTGGGGGGGGGGATCAAACCCAGAGATAGGCAAGTGGTCTGCTACCACTGAACTATACCCCAAGCTCTGAGGGAAAAGATTTTAACTAAGTTACTAAACATAACTGCCAGAAAGAAGCGAACTTCAAATAAAAGTATCATCCTACTTGATGAATATGCTAAGAAGTAGAATTTGAAACTGCAAAGTGCTAACAAGAAAATGGAAATACAGTTCCTAACCGTCAGCGACATTAACAAATCTTTTAATGTGAGGGAAAACTACAAAGGGTAATCTAGAAATAACTTTTACAAACAACATAATGTGTAAACCATTTAGATCAGTGAGTAAAGAGTAGTTTACTGAGCAGCTAATTTACTTACTTGTCATCATGCTCATAAATATTCAGACCCAAAGCATCAACACCTAGCCACAATTCAGTACCCTTTTTATTTTTTATTTCAAAATAGTTGACACCATACATTTCTAGATCTTGTGCAATCTTCAAGTATTCCATCATTGAATCTTCCCTGTTGAAATAAAGGTAAAGATATTTAAGTATCTAAACAGTAAAAGTGGGAAAATACCCCTGAACTACAATTTAGTGCTTTTTTACATTTATTCATACAAGTAAAATGATTCTATAGTGATAATCTGATGTAATACTAAATATCAGAACTTTAAAAAATAAAAATAATTTTAACATGAAAAAATACATACAAAACAGTCACCCAACTACCTTAGCATTCCTCTATGTTCTTCATGCCAGTTTTGTATTCTTTCTTCCCACTGTTCTTTTGTCAGTTTGTGTTGTTCTAAAACACTAAAAGAGGGGGGGAAAATCTGTAATACCTTTATGATTCAAAATTCTTTTAAAAGTTTAGAACTATTTTGTTAATTTGGCTGTGGTGGTTGTCATGCGAATCAATATACATGGTAAAAATTGCAGAGAACTAATAAATACAATGACTGCATGTGAAATTGATGAAATATGAATGAGTGGATTGTGTCAATGTCATATCTTGATTCCAACAATGAAGTACACTTATACAATATGTTATCATTTTAAAAGGCTGGGAGAAGGGTACATGCAATTCTATCATTTTTTAATAATATCTGAGCCTGGCGTGGTGGCCCACACCCATGATTCCAGAACTTGGAAGGTTGAAGCAGGAGGATTGCAACGAGTTTGGGGCCAGCCAGGGCTAAACAGAGAGCTAGCCTGAACTACACAGCAAATCCCTGTCTCAAAACCAAATAAAAATATATATGAAAAATAGCATTTGAATCTATAACTACCTCAAAGTAAAACTAGATAACTTGAATTACTTTAAGTAATACAGCTTTAATTATAGCTACTGTAAAGACAGTTTATAGGAATTCAAGTATTTGCAATGAATAAATAAACTGAACCAAAAAATGACTTTCTTTTTGTTATCGTTGTGTGGGGGGTTAGAACAGGATGTCACTGTGTAGTTCAGGCTGGCCTCAAACATACAGGACACTACCACGCCTGGACTGGCTTTCCCATTTTTAATATAGAAAATTAAAGGATAGAAAACCACAATTCTTGGGCCCAATTACCCCTCAAATTATATTCTAGTTTCTTTTGTATTCTCCCAGTGTTCATTACTCAAATGTAACAAATACAATCATTCTTATTTTCTGTATTTTAACACAAAATCAAGAAAGTCAGCATGCTGACACTTTACTACTCTACACAGTACAGATCATTAATTTTAAGTCTTTGTACCATATAACTGTTTACTTGTCTTTAGTAATAAACCCTTAGATCCTACTTTATCAATAGCAAAAGCTATGGTATTAAAGTACTGTTGTTTTACTTAGTAAAAATTGTCATGAAACCCAGGGATTTCTTGTCCATATAGAAAAATCTTAAAGATGGACTCTTCCCTGAACAAATTATATACAACTTTTTTTAAGGAAGTCTGATCATTATGCTTTTATTATACAGTGTTATCTTCTCTATGCATCTAATTTTAAGATCTTACTTTTGGAGAGAAGAATTTGTCCCTGCACTTATGTTTTCTCCTGTCTGTATACTCTCCAGCTGTCTTACCTCAGATTCATTAAGAAGCATGCATTTAGTTTCAGAAGCATCACCTAGGGTAGCCAACTGCTCATCATATGGCCAGTGGTAGCACTGGAGAAGTACTCCATAACGCATAAATGTGTCATTCTCCCAATTTTTGAAGGAAAAAGTATAGAAATCCATACCTTTTTACCCCTAGAGTATTCTTTTTCAGAACCAAACTTCTTCTAAGGATTGTCCACATTCACTAAACATAATTTTATACCTGCCATCCAGTGCCCCCAGTCCACCATGATGTGGCTTCTATCTGAAATACAATCTATTGAAACCACTCTTACTAATATGACTACCAATTTCTAATTTCAACAGATACTTAGATACTACCTGACAGTGCTGACCACATTCTCTCCTTAAAACATTCTTTTACCTTGGCTTCCATGATGTAACACTCCACTAATACTACTTTGAATCACTGGTCATTTTATATAGGGGCCTCTCTCTTCTTCCGCACTTAAAAACTAAAAACTGAAGTCGAACATCTGTCCTATAGTCACTACTTACTCCACTCACTACTTTAAAAAAAAATGTGAGATAAGTGGGCACATCACAGTAGCTCTAGTACTTCAAAGGTTGAGGCAAGATCTCCTAAGCCCAGGAATTCGAGTTCAGCATGGACAACTTAGTAAGATCCTACATCAAAGCAAACAAACAAAAAAAGCAAAGACAAAGGATTTTGAGTTTGAGTAATATCAAAACCAGAAAACTATTTCTAGTTTGTCCATAACTCATGTTGAGGCTTTGTCCCCAATATAATAGCACTGATAGGTGATGGGACCTTTAAGAACTTGTACTTAGAAGAGTAAAAACCTCTTTCCAGGTTCCAAAACAAAGATCTCAATGTTTTTGTTTTTGTTTTTTGCGGTACCGGGAATGGCACTCAGGACCTTGAGCTTGCTAGGCAGGTGCCATGCCAGTGAGCTAAATAAATCCCTAACCCTTAATGTACTTTTTAATATCAGAAACATGTAGTTACCAGAGTTTAACAACTTAGATTTAAAAATATATCTGACAGGGGTGAAGGGAAGGCAGGGCTAAGGGGAAAAAATGAGAACCAAGATCTGTCATGTAAAGCTACAAGATCCCAATGATGAATGTAACTATACTGTATACCTAAAATGAACCAATAAACTCAATGAGAAAAACTTAAAATATATCTGAAAGTACAACTTCTAGATTTCACAAATAATATCAAATAATATTTTATCATACGTCACAGTTAAAATTGTAAACCATTCAGTTTATGAATTGTATTCACAAACTGGATGCCAGGCAGAAGAGAATTATTATCCTAACTGCACATTTAGTTACTGAAGCTCAGAAATTTTAGGCTTTATACTCAAGGTCATGTAAGTAGCAAAGGGTAGAATCAAATCCCCTTTCTATGACTTGATAAAGAGGTAGTTCAACACTGCAGACTGGAACATAGCCTATTAAGACTGAAAACCTGGTTTAAAAAGCCTTTTCAAAGGGCAGGGGATTTAGCTCTGGTTCTGCAGCCTGCCTCCCAAGCACAAAGACCCAAGTTCAATCTTAGGTACCCAAAAAAAAAGCCTTTTCAAAAACTTTAAAACAGGTGGGTAAGGTGCCACAGGCCTATAATCCTATAAACTCTGGGAGGTGGAGACAGGGAGAACCCACTTAGTGGGACCCTTTCGCAAAAGGAAAAAAGGGAGCGAGGGAGGGGTGTATGGCCAGGGGGGCGCTAGGGATGTATCTCAGTGTGAGGGCACTGGGTTCCATCTCTAGTACAAACAAAACAAACAAACAAAACATCTATGGAGGAAATATAGTCTGCCACATTATTTTCAGAAGCATTTATTAAACATGTATCTGCCTGTTTAACAATTCTTACTAAGCAACAACTAACATCCTTCCTCAAGCCCAAAACATCAATGCCTCCTTACTGCCCATCTTACAGAAATCAGGAGAGAAGAAAATCAACATTAGGCAATTACAGAACATATAAATCTATGTAGTGGCTAGGTAATGATTTTTAAAAATATACTTGATGAGAAAATCTACTTTCTGAGACTTAAGTCTTGGGGGGAGGGCACACATTTTTTTAAATTTAGAAATTTCTGGTATAAAGTTTTCAGAGAATATAACTTAAAGGCACATTTCACTTACCGCTGGGGTAGTAGTCTATCATTAGCCAGATAGCCTGGTTTATGAATTTCTTTATTATAATCTCCATACTTGGCTTGGACAGCATAGGAAGCCAAAAGAACTGCAGTTTCTGGTGGGCAATATATCTCATCATTTAAGATGGCTTCTTTAACTTGCAAGAAGAAAAGTCTTTGAGTTATTTCTTGAATTAATTCTTCAGAGACATCTTCAGGAAAAAATTTAGCTCTAAATTTGAACTGTAAGGGATTTTCCTTTTTAACATCTTGCTGTGTCACCTAGAATAATAATTTCAAGTATAATCAACAAAAATCTTAAATTCACAATAACTGAATCTATTCTTATCAAATTTTTTGGAAAAAAGTAGAAGGTAAATTAAAAGATGCTAAGTCAGTAAGTAATACTATGTAAAACTGTAAATCGTCAAATACAAGTGTAAGGAAAAAAATGCTATATTCATTTATAGTGGAAAACTTCTCTTCACATCCTTGAGAAGCTCATCCTGTGGATTTTTTTTTTTTTTTTTGTACTAGGGATTAAACCCAGTGCTTTAACAGTGAGCTACATATCCCAGCCCTTTTATTAATTTTTATTTTGAGAGACGGTCTTGCTAAATTTCCCAGATTGGGCTCAAACTTGCAATACCTCTCAGAGGGCTGGGTTTATAGTCCTGCACCACCATGCCTGGCTTTATCCTATACATGTTTAAATTGAGGTGCAAGTATTTAGTTACGCCATTTTTAGTACTTGCCTGGAAACAGTGTTTCTTATATGCTAAGTTTTCAAGTAGAAAAAAAATGAGCATATCTTTCTCTAAGATGAAAAGTGGGCCAGGGATGTAGGTTAGCAGGACAGCACTTGCCTGGCAAGTGAGAGGGTCTGAGTTCAATTCTGCTACAAAAAAAAAAAAAAAAAGATGAAAAGCTGATAGTGCTTAAATGCATTAAAAGACACAACACCTTGTAAAAGGCTCAGAATTAGTCAGACCTTTAGCTTTTCTAGCTCAAATTTATAACTTCAAATACAAGTTAATTTGATTATACGAACCTTTTTATTTAGTTTAAGCCATGTAGAATAACCTTTGCTATCAACATACTGCAGCCCAAAAAACCAGACCTCTCGCAAACCAACTGTTTTTACCACCTAGAAAACAAAAAAGTTCAATATTCACATTATAACTAGGTAACTAACACTAACAGCAAAAAGAAAAGGCCTTTCCTAAACAACATATTCAATAAACATTTCTGAAAACTTAAATTCAAATGTTTTTTATTTTTGGTCAGGGTCTCATTTTGTTACAGGTTGGCATTGAACTTGTGACCCTCATGGCTCAGCCTTGTAGAGTGCTGGGATTATAGATTACAGGTGTACACTACCATGCCTGGCTTAAATACAGATTTTCTATTCTCAATTTCGTAGTGTCACTTTAATCTTATCTGAATTTTTGTATCATCTTCTTACTTCCCATCACAGCATCAACAATTAACAACTTAGAAGAATATAAAGTTGACATGATCCTACATCCTTCTTTCAATTTACCCCTACAAATACAATACTTAGGCAAACAGTATCATGTTGGTACTAAGAGATCTGATACAGTCTATGTCTTACCTAATTGAGCAGAACACCATTTTTAGAACATGTCATAAATTTCACCCTTTTATATCTTTGCTCATGCTTCTCTCCCTCTGCCTAGAATATTACTTCTGTACTTTTATCACCTGTTGTACGCTTTATTCTTCAAGACCCACTCAAATAATATGACTTCTGCGAATAAAGTTCTATCATCCAGATAAAATCACTTGTTTCCTCATGGTCCCAATGTACTGTACTTTTTTACTGCTTAAAATATGCATTCTATCCTATCACCATTACCTGTGTTACTCATAGATATTTGTTCTCCTTTATTATATAACACTTAGAAATAGAGATACTATTTTATTTGTCTTAATATTCATGTCTTCTTCTACAATTATAATCCTGTGGTAGGCACTCAAAAGTAGCAGAGTAAATAAAGTGGTGGAGCCAGTATATATAACCCAACACTGTACCCACACTTAACAAAAGTCTATGTTAAAAGAATAAGACAAACTGTATTTTAAAAGCATGGAAAATAAGCCAAGGGAAGTGACCTTATCAATATTTAGAAAGTTTTACAAAAAAAATTAATATCAGTTCTTAATGATAAATATTCTTATTTTTTAAAAAATCTCAAAATATTGCACCTGTGTACCTATGTAACTTCTTTTCAGAGGATTCAGCCTGCTGCTGGCCTTACTTATCTACTTGCCAGCTTATCCACACACACACTCCAAGCAAGGTAAAACTGTTTAGATTCTTCCATTTGAACCAAGGGAAGTTATCGGAAACAGAATATGGTTAAAGAATTACTACAAGCCTGTAACAGATAACAATACTTAATAATCTCTAGACTATCATATATAATGTGAATGTAGCTGTGAATAAAACTATTAAATACTGTTCCATGCACTTTACATGGATTCTCATTTAATTCTGAAAAATAACCCTCAGAGAGCAATGTTATCATCATGCTAATCGTACAAATGACAAAAATGAGGCAGAGATGTTTCCAATATCAAATAACTGCAGCTGGGACTACAAAAGGCAGTATTACTCACTGCAAAGCCTACACACTTTAAACCACTACATGTCACTGTACAGAAGTTTCACTTTCCCTGGTATCTAAGTGAAAGTAATTCTACTTTTTTTTTCTGTGAGTTTTTTGTCCAATCATCTGAAAAATGTTTTTTTCCTCATTGAGTTTATTGGTACATTTTAGGTATACAGTACAGTTACATTCATCACTGGGATCGATGACAGGTCTTGGTTCTCATTTTTTCCCCTTACTCCTGTCCTCCCTTCCCTATTTACAAATACTTTATATGGATGCATGTTGAGGATATACTCTTAAGTATATTTATTTAAGAAATAAATAAGTCACACGTGTGTAAATATCGAATAGTTTCTCTGGTGTGAAAAACTATAATTGTATGTAAGACCCTAATGTATAATTGACAATGTGAAAAAGGAAGAAAAGGGCTAAAGATGTAGGGCAAGTGGGAAGAGTAGGGGAAAGGAAATATGGAAAAGAAAAAAATATGAGAAAATGAAAAAATGGAAATAAAGTATTAGTAATTCTACTTTTAAAAGCAAATACTTTACTTCTCAATATCTAATACTGAAAGCTCACTTGATTAATTTCGGAGTATCACATTTTGTTTGCTCAATGTGGCATTTCAATTAGTTTTGAGTACAAAAAATGCTAATTCTACTTCCATTTTAAGATATATAAATCACAAATAAAGATATATGAATATGTATGTATGTGTACACACACCTACATATGCACCAAGAGGCCTAGAATATATCAACAGAAGTAGTTTATTAGTTCACAGGCATGATGCACACAGCTATTTTACTTTTTGCTTTAAAAATTTGTCCATACATACATACATACAAAAAAAGCTTTACATCTTCCAAAAAAAACTTTATCAGGATTTTAAAATTAATTATTAGATAACCAGGAAATGAAAAACTTCTCAAAATTTTAATTTTTATTTCATCAAGTTTATATCTGTGATAGAATGGCACCTAATAAAATCAAGATGTCTAATATGTTATTACTATAATGCTAAATTGTTTTATTTTTCTTTTCTTTTCTTTTTTTTTTTTTTATCATTAAGCTGCATCTCCAGCCCTTTTTTATTTTGAGACAAGGTCTGAATAAATTGCCCAGAGTGGGCTCAAACTTTCATTATACCTTCCCGTTTTAGTTACTTTTCTCTCACTGCTAAGACAAAATGCCCAATCCAAAGTTAAAGGGGAAAGGGTTTATTTAGCTCACAGTTTGTAGAGGTTCCAGTCCATATTTGGCTGGCTCCAAGGCAATGTGGCACATGGCAGAGGGGTGTCACAGAAGAGAAACTTCATGGCACCCGCACAGTAGCAAAAGCAACAAAAAATCTTAACAGTGTCTTTCCAGACTACCAGGATTAGGAAGGTATCAAACCAATCAGTGATTTAGTAATCACATGCTCTTAATACCAGCATCACACACTACCTCTGAAAAAGCCCTATGACCACATGAAGCTTTGGGGGACATCTAGACACAAATCCTAACGCTGCCTCAGCATTCCTGAGAGTTGGGATTTTAGGCATGCACCACTGCCCTTGGTGACTTTCTCATTCAGATCAAGTTCACCAGAACATAAGACTATTATTCTCCTGCTCCTATGTAGAAGTTTCCATAAAGTTTATGTAAATGTTATCTTCCTCTAAGCCTCAAGTCATGTAAGATATTCCTCTCATAGCAACCTGTCTTTACTTTCTTACCTGGCCTCTAGGGACTGACCCCTCTCTTTTTTCTCAGTAAAATTTGATGACTTACAGCATGATAATACAGCATGACCTGAGCAGCTTAAATTTTGGAATATTTTAATAGATTATAGTAGGTCCAAACAATTAAATCAGAGTTTCTGAAAGCAGTTTCCAAGCACTGCCTTTATTTTTATTTTTCTTCAACACACATACATAAACATACACAGACACAAGACTCTTAAAGGAAAAAAAGACACGCTCAACAGTCCAAATTACTTAATATGACACATCTGACTTCCATGTCCTATCCCTTGCCTATGAAATCTTGAGCCTAGGACACCAAATTACTGTTCTATCTAGGATTTTCACCTACTCCGCTGAAGGACTATGTCAAATGTCTGTGAATCCCTTTTAGTCACCACTACAATGATTTTCACAGGAGATGGTAAAGACCTGTTGACATTATTTTTTGAAAGTCCTATCCTCCAATAACATGGATGGAACTGGAGATCATTATATTAGGTGAAGTAAGCCAGGCACAAAAAAAGAAGTACCACATATTACACATATGTGTAATATAAAAAGGCAGATCTCATAGAAACTGAGAACGGAATGATGATTACAAAAGGTTGGAGAAAGTGGGATTAGGCAGGAATGAGGAAAGGTTGATCAGTGGGTACCAAGAAAGAAGGCTGGTGTGCTACTAAGCAGAAAGGTGACTACACATAACAATAACGTACTATACATTTTAAGAGGCTACAAAAGAAAGGATTTTTAATGTTTCACCAAAAAGTAACTAAGCAGATATGTTTAACCTGATTTAAACATTATAAATTATATATACATATCCTGACATCACATTATGTACAATTTTTGTTTTGTATATTAAAATTATTTTAAAATGTAAAGTCTTATACCATAAACATAGGAATAAGAATGAATAAATATCTCTACAGCTGTTCAATTATCTGAATACATGATATGAAAAACTGTAAGTGCTATATCACCACTGGATTATCAATAAAAGTACATTATTGGATTATCAATAAAAGTATAGGAAAACACAGACACAGTAGTGTGTAACAATATCTGTATTACGGTGACATAAATTGCATGTTGCATGCTGTTAAATACCTGGTCAAAAAGTTGTTTCCCTGTTGTATTGGGCTGGATGGCAAATTCCAACTCAGCATCCATTGTAGTTACTCTTACATTGATCTATAATAAAAACAAAAGGGAAAATCATTAGGAAAGAGAATACCACTTTTTAGGTAGGAGGGATAAAATTTTTTAATTTGATTTATTTTTTTAATTAAACTGGTTCAGACTGATTTGTCACAAGCAATCAAATCTATTTGCAAAACAAAAAAGATTATGAAGCCCTCATTTAAAAATATGTAAGTATTATACATAATGGGGCACTAGACTTTCTGTGCTCTTATTTACCCCTAAACAATACTAGGAGATATGTTCATTTCTAGGGAAACTCAAAAGGTTCCCATAACTTGCCCAAGGACACAGATAGCAAATAATAGAGCAGATATTTAAACTAACTCCAAACGTCACTCACTATGCCTTTTTTCTTTCAACAAAATATCTAGAATTTAGTTTTATACTGTAAATGTATTCTTCACTTTTATAAGACATTTTACTAAAGCCCTTTTACTTGCTAGACTGTATTTTAAAAATTAATTTTCTTGTGCAAATACTATTTTAATGAGGTATCTCAAAAACAGCATGCCTTAGCAAAGTAACTTTTAGCCCAGAACAGCATCCTCACCTGTAATTCCTCCTGATGTGGTCTATTTGTAATCTATCTGTAACTTTAAACTGTAAGAACCTTAAATCAGACTTTTTATTTCCCCTTATATATCTTGGTCATTGTAACAACTACAACCTCAGCATACATTGTGGCTTTTAGCTACAATACTACTAATCAAATCTTGCAGATTCATCCTCCTTTAAAATAATATTGTTTTTATTCTTCTTTAAAACAGTATGTTACTGGAAAAATAAATACAAAGCAATACATGTATATGTTAAAAAATGAAATCCATAACTCTACCATCCAACTTAACTATGGACAAAAAATATGGTTGTATATACTGAAAAACAAATATGGTTGCATATACTGATTTGTTTATGAATTTCCCTAGACTTAACCCTCCAGCAGGTAAACACCAACCTCTATTTTGTTTCTTATTATCTTGCTTTCCTAAAACAGTTCTATCACAAATAGTAGGATCTTTGAATCAAACTGATTTTTTTTCAGCTATATAACTACAAGTTCTTGGAAATAATGTCTTTCTTGATGCAAACATTAGTTTCATAGGCATATTTACTTTATGAATATTCAACTACACACTTTTTATACATTTTAATTACAATTATCAGCACAGTAAATATACAATACACATAATTCATATTTTTTTGGTATGAACATTCTACATCAATAGTTTTCAGAAAATACACTAGTCTGATTTTTCACAATTATATTTCTAAGATTCAGTGATGTTTTATGAGTTTTATATACCCATTGTACTGCCAATGGACACTATTTCCTTTGCTATGAAAATACCTGTACACACCATAAATAATTTACAAGCATCAACATAGGAATTAAACTTTTAAAAAAAGAATAGAAAATTGGAAAATACAGAAGCAAGATGCAATCCCAGATTTCCAGCCAGCCAAAAGCAAACCCAGGGGGCAAGGAGGAAGAATAATTCAAAAGCCACCCATGTGGACTATATCAAGTGAAAACAGCAGAAGTAACAAAGCAGATGAATGAGGTTCTAGAAAAAAATCAAATCAGAAATAATTTTTCAGATAACTAAAGAGATGATGACCATAATGAAGGGCATGATTAATGAATTTAGAGAAGATACAGATTAAAAAAATACAGCCCAGGAAATGACAGAAATCAATTGAGGACAGAATATCAAATCTAGAAAACAGGATAGCAGTTAGTGATCACTAAAAGAAGTATTTCTTAAAAATAGCAAGGGACCATGAAAAAAATAATTCAACAGCTGCTAGATGATGCAAAGAGAATAATGTAAGATTGACTGGAGTCAATGAAATCAGGAGACAGATCAAATATAAAAAACCTGTTCACAGAAGTAACGGCAGAAAACTTCCCAAGCATGGAAAAAAAATCTGACATACAAATAAGTGAACTCCAATTAGAGTTCACTCGATTTATACAGCATACAGCACTCCAATTAGCCAAGATCAAAAAAATCTAACCTGGGGCCAGGTATTTAGCTCAGTGGTTCCCAAGCCCAAAGTCCTGAGTTTGATCCCAGATACAAAAAAAAAAAAATCTTAGCCCAGGCATATAGTAGTCAAGATTCTAGAAATTAAACACAAGAACATTAAAAGCTGTTAGACAAAACAAACAAGATATCTATAAAGGAAAGCCCATTAGAATTACAGTAGACATCTCAACGGGTTTCTCAACACAAACAGTTAAGTCAAGGAAACCTTGGAGTCAAGTATTTGAAGCCCTAGAAGAAAACAACCTCTAACCCAGACCGATGTAATCTGCAAAACTATCTTTCAAAATTGATGAAGACACTTTCATGACAAAGAACAACTAAAGAAATTCATAACCACCAAACCAGGCTCTACAATGTACTAAAGGATATTCTACAAAGAGGTAAGACTACAACTTCATGAACTCCAACAAAATGAATCCACTAGACAAGGCAAACAATTAAACAGAGGGGAAAGAAAGGGACCCAACAAGAAAATAACATGGCAAGAAAGTCAATATATATTACTTATAACCATCAATGTAAGTGGTCTCCATTTACCAATCAAAAGAGAGATATTAGCAGAATAGAGAAAGAAACAAGATCCAAAAATAAGCTCCATACAAGGAACACATTTAACTCAAAAAGAAATTCATAGACTGAAAGTCAAAGAATGAAAAACAATGTCCTCCATGCATCAGGAAACTAGAAAAAAAGCAAGGGTAGCTATTCTATTTGCAGACAAAAGTGGACTTCAAGCCAAGACTGATTAAGGGAAACAAAGAAGGTCACTACTTCCTTGTAAAAGAAACAATCCAAGAGAAAGAGAAAACAATCATAAATATATGTGCACCAAATACCAGCATGCCCAACTATGTAAAACAAATTATTATGGACATGAAAAATCAAATAAGCAAATAAACACTAAAACAATTGTAATGGGGAACCTCAGTAGCCCAGTGTCACAATAGATGAATCAACTAGACAACTGAACAAAAAATATCAACATGGGGCTGGGATTTAGCTCAGTGGTTCTGCCGGCTGCCTTGCAAGCACAGGGAACTGAGTTCAATCCCCAGCACAAAAAAAAAAAAAAAAAAAAAAAAAAAAAAAAATTAAAAAAAAA
>NW_022900928.1:58448155-58471783 GCF_012274545.1 Fukomys damarensis
TGCAAGACAAAAATTTAATACAAACCCCAAAAAAAAAAAAAAAAAAAAAAATCAACAAAGAAATTTGAAAACTAAACCAAATTTTTGAAAAAATGGACTTAATAGATGTCTACATAGTATTCCATATCACATCAGAGTACACAATCTTCTGAGCTGCATAGAGGATGTTCTCCAAAACAGGTCACATACTAGCTCATATAACAAACCTAAGTAAATGCAAAGGAATTGAAATTATCGCATGCATATTGTCAGATCATAGTGCAATGAAATCGGAAATAGCAAAAGAAACCACAAAACCTCATAAACACATGGAAATTATATAACACCCCCCTGAACCAATGAGTTACAGATAAGATTAAAGAAGAAATTAGACAGTTTCTACAATTAAACAATAATGCTAATACAACATACAAAAACTGATGGGATTCAATGAAAGCAGTCTTATGAGGAAAAGTTACAGCTGTGAAATCCCACATCAGAAAAATAGAACAAGCTCAAATAAATAACCTAATGTTGAGCCTCAAGCTTCTAGAAGAAGAGCAAGTCAAGACCGAAGCTCATAAAAGGGAAGAAATTATAAATATTAGAACAGAAATTAATGCGACTGAGACTTTAAAAACAAACACACACAAAAAAAAAATCAATGAATCAAAGAGTTAGTTTTTTGAAAGACTAAATAAAATTAACAAACCCTTAGCTAATTGTTTTAGCTACTTTTCTTGCACCGGTCAGACAAAATACTCGACAGCCAAAGTTAAAGGGGAAAAGGTTTATTTAGCTCACAATAATCAATCCATAACTGGCTGGCTACAAGGTAGAGTGGCTCATCGCAGAGGGTTGTCACAGAGTATAAACAGTTCATGGCGCCCACAGTAGCAAAAGCAACAAGGAACCATAGCAGTATCTTTCTGCCCTTTTTATCCAGACTACCAGGATTAGGGCAGTGGCAAACCTATCAGTGGAATGATTTAGTAATCACATGCTCTTAATCCCAGCATCACATACTCTAGATTCAGTCACCTCTGTAAAAGAAAACCCCACCTCATCCACATAAGGATATGGAGAGAGGGACATCAAAACAAGCCATAACATCAACTATGTCAAAAACAGCAAAGACTCAAAACCATGCAACTAGGAATGAAAAGGGTGAAATCACAACAGATCCTGCAGAAATCCAGAAGATCATTAGTACCTACTTCAAGAACCTGTATTCTAATAGTTGAAAAATACAGAAGAAATGGACAGATTCCTAGATACATATGAATTACCAAAGCTGAATCAAGAAAATACAAAGAGGGCCAGGGATTTAGCTCAGTGGCCTGCCTTGCAAGCACAAGGACCCAAGTACAATCCCCGGTACCAAATTAATTAATTAATTAATTAAAAGAAAATACAAAGATTCTAAATAATCCAGTATCAGTCAATAAAGTTGAAGATGTAATTAAAAACCCACCACCAAAGAAAAGCCCTTACGGATTCACTGATGAATTCTACAAGAAATTTAGAGAAGTTCTAATGCCATTACTCCTCAAACTCTTTAATGAAATTACAAGGGAAGCAATACTCCTAAACTCATTCCTGGAAGCAAGCATTCTCTGACATCAAAACTAGAGAAGGATCCAAGCAAAAAAGAGAGCTATAGACCAATGTCCCCAACAACCACAGACACAAAAATCCTCAGTAAGGGCCAGGGATTTAGCTCAGTGGTTCCATTGCCTACTTCACAAGTACAAGGTCCCAAGTTCGTTCCCCGGTACAAAAAAAAACAAAACAAACAAAAACAAAAACAAAAACAAAACCTCAGTAAGATACTGGCAAACAGAATGCAGCAAATCAAGATTATACACCATGACCAAGTAAGATTCATCCCAGGGATACAGGGATGATTCAAAATACGTGAATCAATAAATGTAATACACCATAGTAATAGAATCAAGGACAAAAACTACATGATCATCTCAACAAACACACAAAAAGCATTTGACAAAATCCAACAACTATTTGTGATTTTAAAAAAACTACAGAAAAGAAAAATAGATGGTCTTTATCTCATTTTGATAAAAGCCATCTATGACAAACCAACAGCCAACATAATACTGAATGGTCAAGAACTGAAAGCTTTCACTTTAAAATCAGAACAAGACAAGGATGTCTACTATCACCACTCCTATTCAATATAGTTTTGGGAACATCAGCCAGAGCAATTAAACAACAAAAAGAAATAAAAGGAGTAAGAATAGGAAAGGAAAAAGTTAAATTATCATTATTTGCAAAGGACATGATATTTTACATACACAAACCCAGAAACTCCACCATAAGACTTCTAGATTTAATAACCAAATTCAGTAGCACAGCTGGATATAAAATGGCATTGAAAAATCAACAGCATTCCTGAACACAAATAACAAACTCACTAAAAGAGAAATTAGGGAAAACAATATTTTCATAATAACATCCAAAAAGAAACAGAGGAATCAATCTAATGAAATAAAAGATCTTTATATTGAAAACTACAGTACTCCGAAAAAGATTAAAGAAGGTATCAGAAAATGAAAATATGTTCTTGGGTAAGAAGATCCAAAATAATCAAAATGGCCACAGTCCCAAAATTATTATATAGATTTAATGGAATCCTGATCAAAATACCACTAGCAGATGTCACAGAATTAAAGAAAACAATCCTAAAATTCATTTGGAACCAGAAAAGACCTAGAATAGCAAAAGCAATTCTGGGCAACAAAGACAAGGCAGGGGGCGTCACAATCCCCAGCTTGAAATTATACTATAAAGCTACTATTATAAAAACACTATGGTACTGGCAAACAAACAAAGACCTGAAGATTAATGGAATAGGTTAGAAGATGCAGAACCAACTCCAAACACACTCAGCCACCTTATGTTTAACAAAGGAGCCAAATACTTTCACTAGAAGATAGCCTCTTGAGTAAATGGTGCTTGGAAAACTGGCTTTCCATATGATGAAGACTAAAACTAGACCCGTATCTTTTACCAGGTACTAAACTAAAATCAAAATGGGTCAAAGATCTAAATACTAAAACAGAAACACAATCTGCTGGAAGATAGAACAGGTAGAACTTTTTTTTTTTAAAGGTAGAACTATTAAAAAAACATTGGTATAGACAAACATTTTATGAACAAAATCCCAACTGCACAGGAAATATCACAAAGGATCAACAACTGGGACCTCACTGTATTAAAAAGCTTTTGTACCACAAAAGAAACCACCAAAAGAGTGAAGAGAACAGAATGGGAAGAAGTTTCTACCAGCTGTTCCTTAGACAAATTATTATCTGGAATATATAAAGAACTAAAAAAAGTCAGACCCTCCCCAAATTTAAAGACTCAATAAAAAAATGGGCATCTGAAATGAATAGATACTTCTCAGATGAAGTACAAACAGCAAATATATGACAATATGTTCAACATCACTAATCATTAGAGAGATGCAAACTCTCTATAACAATGTTGAGATTCCATCTCACTCCAGAAAGAATGGCTATTATCAAAAAAAATCAACCAAAAACAAATGCTAGTGGCTGGGGATTTAGCTCAGTGCACTGCACCTGCCTGGCTAGTGCAAGGTCCTGGATTTAATTCCCAGTAACAAAACAATGCAGATGGAGATATGGGGGTAAAGGGTACCTTCTCCACTGTTGGTGGGAGTGTAAATTGGTGTAACCATTATGGAAATCAGTGTGGAGATTCCTCAAAAAACTAAAGCTAGAGGTTCCATTTGACCTAGCTATTCCTTTTCTTGGTATCTTCCCAAAAGAATTAAAAACATCATACTACAAGGATATATGCACACTTATGTTTATAGTAGTACAGTTTGCAATAGCTAAATCTTGGAATGAGCACAAATGCCCATCAACCAATGAATGCATAAAGATGTAGTTCTTTTATATAATGGAGTACTACTCTGCCATAAGAAAGAATAGACCTGAGACCTATCTAGGAAAAAAGGATGCACCTTAAAACCATACTCAAAGTAAAATAAGTAAGACACACATTTAGATATCACGTGGTTTCTCTGATGTGATAAGCCAAAAGTATAAATAAGGACCACAATGTGTAATAAAGTTTGGGAAATAACAGGAAGAAAATGTTCAAATGGGAAAGAGAACTAGGGAGGGGAAAAGGAAAAAATGGAAGCAAAGCTTTTGTAAACATGGAGGGAAAGAAGGGTTATAGAGGGGACTGGAAAAAAAAGATTCAAGATGTATCGTGTATAATTTAATTGTTGCTATTCTAATGAGAAAGTGGTAGGTATCTCGTAGTCTTTCTTCTCTCTCTTTCTCTCTCTCTCTCTCTCTCTCTCTCTCTCTTTTGTACCGTAAATCAAACTCAGGACCTTGTAATTGCAAGGCAGGTGTGGTGCCACTGAGCTAAATCCCAGGCCCTCACTGTAGTTTTAATTTGTATTTCTAATAACTAAAAACATTTAGAATCTGTTCATGTTTACTAATTACTGACACAGCTTCTGTGAAGATGTCCAAAATTTTTGTCCACTGTTTAAAAATTGAGCTGTACTATTGAACTATTTTAAAAAAAACCATACATTTTATATTGTAATTTTTCTCTTATTTTGTCTTGCCTTTTTTTTTTTTTTTATGTGAAACAGGTCTCATTTTGCAGTTCAAGGCTGACCTTGAACTTACTATGTAGCACAGGTTGGCCTTGAACTCACTGCAATCTTTGGGCCTCAGCCTAAATTGTTATTGGTTTTAGCAGTTGTATTATATACTTGTAAGGGCTGTCTACATAAATAATCATGTCATCTGTAAATAGAAATGTTCATGTCTTCCTTTCTGGTCTTTATGCCTTTTATTTATCTTTATACTTTTCCGTCAACAATGTCCTTTGTTCCCAGTTTTTAAAGTCATCCCAAAGTGATATTTATGCCAGAAAATTCTAGTAACTATAATCAATTTTCTTTTAAAAGATAATTGTTTGACATTACTGACGGCAGGGGATTTAGCTCATCGGCACAATGCCTGCCTCATAAGCACAAGGTCCTGTTTGATCCCCGGTACAAAAAAAAAAAAAAAAAAAAAAAAAAAAAAAGAATAACATTACTGAGAACACTCCATTTTATTAGATGCAAAACATTTACCCTAAGACAGAAAAGTTTTAGCCCAGAAGAATCATACAATTCTAAAATTAAGTAAACTGATCATGGGTATACAAATCTCCGGGTATATCACTAGCGCTGGCTGAAGCTCAAATTATGAAAAATTAATACATGTATCCTCTTGACCTTTCATTATTTCTCTTAACAGTAAGTTATCATTTATTGAGCAATGAATGTGTACCAGATTCTTTTAATCCTCACCACAATCCTTATGTAAATTAACCAAAGAGAAAAGTAAGTGAACAGACTGAACTAAATTAATAAAGGTCATCTACATGGCACAGCCAAGATAAGCACTAACAGCATGAATTTTAACTAATGACATTACCCATACCTCTTTTTCATTGCCTACATAATACCATGCTCTAGCCACACTACTCTAAAAGTAACATAGTAAGAGTGCATTTTTTTCCCAAGAACTTCCCTGTAACATTTGGCTTACACTGAAAAATAATAATAATGCTAACAATATCTTAAGTAAATAGTGTCAAAAGTAATAAAATACACTTACTGGTTTCGGCATTTTCCTTTTCTGTTGGTCTTTAAAAAAAATCTTCACGTATATAAATCCTGTTGTCACCTCTGTCAAAGAGAAAGAAGCATAATTCATCCATTATCTTTTATATAAGGTTATTTATTCCAACTAAAACAAGAGAGTAAGGTTTTGTTAAAAAGCATTTAAAATTGCAAGTTAAAAGTAACAGTATTTTCTTTAATTTTCAATGTCTTCCTACCAACATATCAAATCAAATATAAAAGCATGCTAATCTATTAAAATTTTTAATTGAGTTACAGATTACATGGCAAGGAGACATGATGGCTAAGGATTCAAACGCTGCCTCTGTCAGTCAGGTTCATTCCTATACCCAGAATACAGGACAGAGGGACAGTACAAGTTAGGATGGATTCAGACTCTCAAGAATTGCGTTCAAGAAAACTTTTGAACCATTTTTCTGTACTGTGAAAGGCAATAGGAATACTGGGCACAGTGGCACATGCCTGTAATCACAGCACTCAGGAAATTGAGGCAGCAGGATCACTGAAAATTTGAACCTGGGCTCCATAGTGATTTCAAGCAAGGCCAGCCTGAACTACATAGTGAGACCCTGTTTCAAGAAAGAAAGGGAAAAAAAACCAAACAGGACATTCTTCTTTTTTTGATGCCAGTGATCAAACTTGGGCCCTTGCACTTGCAAGGCAGGTGGCGAAACCACTGAGCCAAAATCCCCAGCCTGACAACAGGATATTCTAATATAGTCTATGAAAAAAGACTGAATATGTGAGTGGAAGAAAAATAAATGAGTTTGTTATTCACCTAAATTGTGTCAAAACAGCCACAGCTTTCTACACCAACAACCAGAGCAATGAAATTTAGAATTGCCCTCAAAACCAATGTTAAACGTAAAACAACAAATCTTAAAACAAGGGGAATAAACTGGTAATCACCAAATCTATCTCCAGACTTGCTTGGCTTACTTAGCCAGCTTAACATCTAAAGGACTGTCGTAAACATAACATAGCCAAAATACTTAAATCCCTACCCTAGGGCCAATCTGCTTTTCTTCAAGGTTGAGTGGAATTACTATTTCCAGAAAGCTATTCAGTTTTATCTTGTGCTTTTTTTTTTTTTTTTTGCTGCTAGATCTAAAGCTATGATCCTCTTTTCATTTTAAATGCAGTTAATTTTTTGGCTTTTTAATCTTTCCAGGAATTTTCCCAGGTTATTGATCCAGAAATCACTTAGGAGTTTTGTTGACCTTCTGTTTCCTCTATTTTTCATTTTGGTTAATTTTCCTCATTATTTTCTTCTTTCTAGTTGCTTTGGTTTTACTCTGGGTTATTTTCTATTTTCTAAAACTGAAATTTTACTAAAGTATTTTTAATCTTTCTTCTTTCCTAATTCAAGCATTAAGATCATTAAATCTATCCAAGTATAAGACAACTCCAAGAAGAGTGATCTCAGCCAGGCATGGTGTATAAGCTTACAATCCTAGCATCCTGGGAGGCTGAGGCAAGAAAACTTCAAATTCAAGGTCTCAACATGATAGATAAGATAGACAGACAGATAGACAGATAGACAGACAGGCAGGCGGGCTTGGCAGAGGATGTATCTCAGCATGAATGCCCTGGGTTTAATCTGCATTAGCACAATAATTAATTTTAAAAAAGCAAGCTCCCTAATTTGCCAGTGAGATTAAAAACTTTTTATTTGAATATTAAAACATGTATTTATAACACCTACTAAACTTAAATGTTAAAAACATGATCTATAAAATATTAACAAACATTGTTACATCTCACATGTCTCTTGAGGGACAGAAAACTAGGGATTAAACTGATGCTAGACAAGTGCTCTTCTACTGTGCTATATTCCAGCCCTTTCTTGATTATTTTTAGATGGGGTCTCAGTAAGCTGCTCAAAGACTTAAACTTGGATCTTCCTGCCTCAGCCTCTGGAACAGGTGGAATTATAGGCATGCCCCAACTCTTTATCTTCATCTCATATTTCACAGAATAATTTTATTCAAACTCCTCACACATATGTGCAATAAAAAAAGTATTATCAAAACTCTGGATACTTTCTAAATCATTGTTTTCCAGATTACATTAGTATTTTTAAATCACTGTATTGACACAATCAAGTTTTTAACCCAATGTATAAATATACATTAGGACCACCGGGGATTTGGCTCAGTGGTTCCACCACCTGCCTTGCAAGAGCAAGGGCCTGAGTTGGATCCCCAGTACCCAAAAAATAATAAACACACACACACACACACACACACACACACACACACACTAGGACTGCCCCATTCTTTTTTTTTTTTTTTTTTTTTTTGAGAGCTTATTTGGAAGTTCTAGCAGGGGAGAACCTTGAATGGTCTTCCTCTATTAGAGAGGATGATCCTCTTCCAGCTAGTGTGCAGCTTCACAGCTCTGGGGGACCTCACAAGGAGCAGTGAGCAAGGGGACAACAGCCTAGCCAGCCATATCAGCTGAATCAACCTTGGAGATCAATGAGGAGACAAATACCACAGCCAGACTGCCCTCACATCCTGGATATTTTGGGTTTTTTTTACCAAATCTGATGAAGATTTCTTTGTCTCTTTCTCATGTTTAGATCATTTATTAGATGAGCCTGTGAGTTTTCCACTCACGTGAACTAAAGTAGTTTAAGGCAATGTGCGTTATCTTAAGCATAACTTTCAGGTTCGAGATGACCATTATTTCCTCAGCATTTGGAAGGCATTATCTTATTCTGACATCTCTTGCTGCTAAGTCTGCTGTCATTCTAACTCATTCATTTTCATTAATAATTTTTATTTTTCTTTGGTGTTCTTCAGACTTCCCTATGTTTTTCTTGTTCAAGATTTGGTGAGCTGGACATGGTGGCACATGCCATAACAAGGACTCTCTCTCCAAAAAAAAAAAAAAAGGTAAGCTTTCTTTTATTCTGAGGACAAATACTTTTTTGAGTTCCAGAAAACTATTAGCCATTGCCTCTTTTCTCTTAACTTTTTAAACTCAATTAATCAGACACACATTGGGTGTTTTATTGTTTGCCTACTATTTCATGTTTCCCATTTCCTTAGGTCTCTGAGCAAAACTCTAATTGCTAATTCTTTCCAATTCTCAATGTTTTACCTGTCCTTTAATTTAAATTTTCAGTGATCATTTTTACTTCCAGAAATTTGGTTTTGACTTTTAAAAGATCAGTTTTGCTTTTAATGCCATACTGTTTTCATGTTATCTCTACATTTATGTTTCTTTAGAATTATCCTGTTTTCAGTTCATTATGGCTTGTCTCTTTACATAGCTAATAACTTATCTAGAAAGCTCATATACCTACCCATCTTCTATAATGGGAATCTCACAAGTGCTGAGCTGTGTGATACATCCCCTTGGTGGTATTTCAAGTTTGCTCCTAGCAGAGTACTAAGAATTGGTCCTACACTGGGTGTGGTGGCACATGCCTGTAATACCAACTTTTGGGAGGCCAAGGCAGGAGGACTGCTGTGAGTTCAAGAGCAGCCTGAACTAATAGCAAAATCCTGTCTCAAAACCCCCAAAAAACAAACAAAACAAACAAACAAAAAACTTTTTTGTTTTCTTTTCTTGGGAGACAGGGTCTTGCTCTGTAGTTCAGGCTACTCTTCAACTCAGTATGTAGCCTACGGCAGGTGATGTATCAGTGGCACTGAGCCTGGCAAGTGCAAAATCCTGAGTTTGATCCCCAGTATCACAAAAAACACAACAACAACAAAAGAACAATACAAGGCTGGGGATTTAGCTCAGTGGCACTGTGCCTACCTGACAAAAGCAACATCCTGAGTTCTACTTCCAGTACCTCCCCCCATCAAAAAAATATTGATATGTAGCTCAGGCTGGCCTAGAAACCCCAGCAATCCTCCTGCCTCAGCCTCCCAAATGCTGGGATTACAGGCATGGGCCACCACACCCAGCTTCTTACATTAATTTACGGATACAGCATCCCTTTATCAGTTCCTACATCCACAATCTAAAGAAGTTAGCAAATATTCAAGAAAGCTTCTTCATCCACAACCCTGCTTCCTACACTATATGGTAAGTATGCCCCTCCAAAGCCATTTTTTGAAAGTAAGAAAAGAAAGCAAAATTTGCACGATTAAATCAGAGTCTATAAACTAAGATACTCAAATTATACAAAAGGTATTTCTCAAACATGGGAACAGCTAGGCAGATAAATACCAAAATAATTTTTCTAAAATTTCAGTATTAGATTTATTTTAATTTACACTATTGAAAAGGATCTTTTGAACAAAATTTTCCATATTAAAAGTTTTAGTCTTCCTAAGAGAGCTCCGTTAAAAGAATATACCATAAGTCTACATACACAAAACCAGGGTCTTTCATAAGCTAATCTCCTACAAGCCTAATTGATCAAAATATGGATATGATTAACTTGTAAAAAAAAGCTTTAAAACTGTATATTTTCATACTGGTATTCTCTCTTAAAAATCAAGTCAGAGCCAGGGATTTAGCTCAGTGGTTCTGATTCCTTGCAAGCTCAAGGACCCGAGTTTGATCCCTGGTACCAAAAAGACAGGCATGGTGGTGCATACCTACAATCCGAGCCCTTGGGAAACTGAGGCAAGAGGATTGCTTTGAGTCCAACGCCAACCTAAGCTATACAGTGAGCTCAAGATCAGCCTGAACTATATAGCCAGACCCTGTCTCAAAATAACAACAACAAAACCTAGTCCTCTTCTTTTATTTCAGTTAATTATAAATTATCTGAAAGAAACAAAAATACTGTATTTACCAGATGAACATGAAGTGATTCTTGTTTGTTTTGCTTGTTGGTACCGGGAATTGAACTCGGGTCCTTGTGCTTTCAATGCAGGCGGTGGAACCACTGAGCTAAATCCCCGGCCCCATGAAGTGATTCTTGACAACAATGCCTTATATTTATGGAACACTTTATAATTATATTTTTTTGTTTGTTTGTTTTTTGTTTTTTGAGACAGGGTCTCACTGTAGTTGAGACTGACCTGGAATTCACTATGCAGCCCAGGCTGGTCTCGAACTCACAGTGATCCTCCTGCCTCAGCCTCCTGAGTGCTGGGATATCAGGCATGCACCAGCACACCTGGCTAACACTTCATAATTTTATGTTCTTATATATTATATTTTTTACTAATAAAAAATCAAGAAAACAAATAAGAAAGGTAACATTATAGCTACTCTGTAGGTGAGAAAATAAAACAAGGCCCATTCTTATAAGTAATTTGTCCTAGATCACATGGGCAATTAACGGACCAACACCTAGCATCCACTGGTCTACCACACTCAGTACTAGACCATTTTCCTGTTTCTTACATTTAAAGAGTGATAGTAAATCATTTGAGTTGTGCAAATATGACCAAAGAAAATTCCTTTTTCTTTTTTTTTTTTTTTTTTTTTTTTTTTTTTTTTTTTGGTTTTTGGAGACAGGGTCTCACTATGTAGTTGAGACTGACCTGTAACTCACTATGTAGCCCAGGCTGGTCTCAAACTCACAGTGCTCCTCCTACCTTAGCCTCCCGAGTGCTAGGATTACAGGCGTGCGCCACCATGCTCGACTTTTTTGTTTTTGTTGTTGTTTTTTGCCAAAGAAAATATTTTAAAAGCAAAATTTTGTCATTTGCAGGAAAGTGGACAGATCTAGAGATCACACTGAGAAAAATAAGCCTCACTCAGACATGTTCTGTGTGTTCTCTCTAGTATGTGGAAATCTAAAAAGGTTGCCAAAAAGTAGAAGGGAGACAAAAGTAAGGGAATAATAATGAGTAAGGACAGAGGAGAATTAAGTGCAGGTAAAGGGCGAGCTAGATATGTGAAACAAAAAAATTAACTATATTGAAATATTCCAAAACACTGAAGGAATAGTTCCATGAAGCAAAGATATAACAGTAAAATAATAAACTTGAAATCTTAAAAATGTTATAATGGTGTAACCACAAAAATTTTAATTATAGTGCTATTTATGAATGTAAATGTAAGGGCTGGGAATGTAGCCCAGTGGTGCCATGCCTGGCTGGCAAGCACAAGGCCCTAAGTTCAATTCCTGATACTGGGAAAAAAAGTATATGCAATACAAGTAAATCATGGTACATCTTAGATCCCATTACATCATAATGCAGCTAATCAAAATGCTATAGAAAAACATTAACTGACATGGAAAAAATACAAACCACTAAATAGAAAGTCAGCTTATAAAGCTATCCATAGAATATTATCCCATTTCTTTTTAAAAAGGTGATTTATATCCCAGGTACCAATAAATAAGTAAATAAATAAATAATAAAAATTAAGAGGTGATAGAGGAAGAGACCAAAATGATTATACTCTAAAACATTAAGTCTTAGTATTTGAATGAGTCTGTAAATTTCTAAAATGAAAACAATTTTTTTACAAATACCACTTAGAAACCTCTCTATGCTAACAAAGTATTCATCATTGGAAAATATAGAATTTTGTGACAAGAAAAACTAGTATCTTAAAATGAAAGAACAAAATTAGAATAAACTAATAAAGTTGGAGTTGTAACTTCACAATATTCAACAATCTAAGTAGGTAAGTTTTTTCAATAAGAAAAAGATTCAGGTTTTGGAGAATATGACTAAAGGAGAATATACAGATCTTCATTAAAATATATATCTGTACAATAATAAAAGAAATACTAAAATACTAAGTTAAATACTAAGATTAAAATAGAAGAAACTATCAAAAACACTCAACATTGTACAAAAGAAAAATCTTATTTTAAAAAATGAGCCTAAGGGCTGGGGATTTATCTCAGTGGTTCTACTATCTGCCTCGCAAGCACAAGGACCCAAGTTCAATCCCCAATACTAAAAACAAAACAAAAATGAGCAAAGCTTGGTGGCACATACCTGTAATTCCAGCACTTAGAAGGCTGAGACAGGAGGATCAACATGAATCAAGGCCAGCCTATTCTAAATAGTGAGTTCAAGGATAACCTCAATTATACAGCAAGACCCTGTCTCAAAAATAAACACAAACACACACACACACACACACACACACACACACACACACAAACAATTGCTCTACTAAATCTACAAGTTAAAGTAGCTTTCAGGTATTCTTGATTATCTACTCATTTAACCAGTGAACTCGGTTACACATATCAATATTGAGAGAAGATGGTGTTGATAACAGGTAAATATCTGGCAGTATTTCTAGAAAGTACGTTGGTTGCTGGTATATCACAAAAGCTACAGAGCTTTTCTGAACAGGAAATTCTGCTTTTGGAAAAAAAAACCCAAAGGAAATAAATCTAAAGGAAAATTATCTCTACCAAAATATTCTCAGAAGTGCTCTTTTCAATAGCCAATGATTAAAACCACAGAATAATGTTGAAACTATGTGATAACATGATAGATATAGAGAGTGGTATTTTTGTTGGGGGGGTTGCTTCATTTTTGCATATTTGGACAAGCTGTATCAACATTTACATAAAGCTAAGTGGAAAGACAACATGTAAGAAGCTACTCATTACAACTATGTAAAAACACAGGTATTGTTAGAAAGGATATCTGAATATACAGAAACTGAGTATTTACTATGTTTTTTTTTAATTAAGTTCACTGGTACATTTTAGGTATACAATATGACATCCATCAATGGGAATTTGTACCTGTACATGATATATCCTGGTTCTTACTTTTTCACCACTCCCCTGCCCTCGCTTCAACCCCTTCACCCCTCTTTGTTACTGTTTTTACCTTTTCTCATATTTTTTCCTTTTCCTTCCCTTACCCCACCCCCCATGGAGCATTTACTATTAATCAGCTTTATGTAAGATCCTAATTTTAAAAGACAGGTGAGAATTTGAAAAGCCTATTTTACTGTTTACATATTTTATTAGCTTACATAATATAATTAGCACAGGTTCCCACTTTAAATTGTCTAAGACAGAGCTATGTATAAATACAATTAAAACCTAAGTTTTAGCCAATTCAGTGACTACTAAAATTTACATCCAAATTATCATTTAGTCAGGCATAGTACTGCACCTCCATACCCCAGCACTTGGGAGGCTGAGGCAGGATGGTGAGTTCACAGCCAGTTTGGGTTAGGGCTAAGGATGTACCTCCATGGAGCTGTGCCTACCTTGCAATCACAAGCTCTTGAGTTGAAACCTCAGTACCCAAAAAAGATTAATTTATTTAATCTTGACCCCTACTGCCAGAGATTTAGCTCAGTGGTGCACCACCTGCCTTGCAAGCTCAAGGCCCCAAGTTCGATCCCTGGTACCAAAAAACAGAATAAACAGTTTGGAGTACCTTGGGAGTTGAAGGCCAGCTTAGACTACATAAGAGACATTATCTCAAAAATAAATAAGCCAAAAAATTATTTAACATCAATAATATATTTCTAGTCCCTCTTGGAATGTATTTATGTCTTAATTGAAGGTAGCATGTATTTGTAGAATATAATAAAGTATCACACAAAAAGGCAAGAAACCTAGATACATATTCTTAGATTCCACTTCTTACTTGAAACTTCATCTTTGTCTTTTCCTCCAAAACAATTGCCTAAATTGTTGTATACCAAACATATATATTTATGTATCAAATACAAGTGATTTTCCCTATTCCCTCGTACTACTGAGAAAAAACACCCTTCTCTCCATTCTTAAGATTCTTCAGTTTAATTTATATATACTAACTTTAATTTTAATTTCCCTCGCTCTTTTCTCATTATTCCTGAATCTTACTCTACCTCTTTTCCACTGAATCTCCCAGAAATAATGAAGTACAACTGTGTTAGCAACATACCAACAGTCTTAAATACTGCCAATACCTCTCTCCCATTTCCTGAAAATTACCCATAAGAATATGTATTCAAACAACTATCACATACCAAGACAAAACATTCCTATAAAATATTCTTTTCTATGTCCTTTTACTTTGGGGGTTATTCCAAAACTTTCTACCTCACACAATGGAGAAACAGTGTCATGCTTATTATAAGTGGAGCTCTGCTGTGGCAGTGGCACAACAGGTTACCACCTGTCAGGTGGAAAACAGGTGTTATTAAATCTAGTTCATACATGGTTTACACTGAAGCTTCAACAATTTATACTAGGCTTCCTAATTTTACTTCTAAGATATTCCTTTCCCTAAGCCTAACTACAATAATTGTTTTTTAACTTCTGAGATGCAAATGGCCTCCAAATACAACTGTAGTCTTTCCATAAACTTAAGAACACTGTTAATTTGCTGGGGGAGTAACTGAACTAAAAAGGTAATGAGCAGTCACTGGTGGTCAAATCAACACAATAACAGCACTGAAGTTCTGAAAAAAAGTTCTGAATCATTGTTTTTCCCTGCATGGTACAACCTAAGGAAAGCTACAAATCTCCTCCTAGAAAAATATTTTTAAAGGTAGTAGCATGGTGGCACAGACTGTAATCCCAGACATTAGAAACTGAAGCAGCAAGATTGCAAATTTGAAGCCAGAATGGTCAATTTAGTGAGCTCCTATCTAAAAATAAAATGGCATAAAGGACATGGTAGAGCATTTACCTAGCATGTATAAGGCCCTGGCTCAAACCCCAGTGTCAATAAATAAATAAGTGCATAAAATTCATAATACAACAAAATTATACCAGAATTATCAAGATATAAAGAACAATTTTATGCTTTCAGTAACAGTATCTACACTAAGAGATTTAATAACTAAACTTGTAAGAAATGACAAATATAAATGTTAGCGTCAGATTTTTTAATATTATGAAACTACTTGCAATTTCTAAGGGAAACAGTCTCTAATACTACAAATGCTACTGCTGCCTACATGAATAAGAGTATGTATAAATAAATATGTAATTTTTCCTACATCCAAGTTCACATGCAGGTTTAAAACCCTTAAATATAAATAATTTTTGCTCAGTTTTAATGCTAAATAGCAATAATGATTTATTTTTATGTACATAACACCATGTGATTCCCAAACAAAGCAAACAGGACAAGAATTTTTAGCTCCTTTTTTCTCCCCTGTACTGCACATTGAACTCAGGGCCTCTCTACATTCTCAAACACTTTTAAATTTTCATTATGAAAGAGGCTATCACTAAGTCAAAGTTGCCCAATCTAGGCTTGAATTTTCAATCCTCTTGCTTCAAAGTCTCATAGGCAGGGGGATTATAGACATGCACCACCATGTCCAGCTTTTAGTTCCATTTTGCGTGTAAAAATACCACCAAAAGCAAGAAGGAGGGTGGCATTTAGAGAGCTTAGTAGAATTCTCACTCTACAGACACCTACCAGGACCTCAGGTTCACAATAACTGCATCACTCTAATACAAGATTCAAGTGACTTGCCCCAAGTGATATATGGCCAGTTAACGAAGTTATAATAGAGTCCTATTAAATAGTCCTAAACACTTCTATCTTATTCTGCCCTTTCTCAAGTACCACTGTAAATAAGGTAGTCCCCAACAATTAACAGGATTTTCTGTGAAGCAAACTGGTAAAGCTTTGTCTATTGTTTTTATGTCAAAAGTCCTCTAAAGATGTAAGTGCACATTACCATCTCGACTACCTCTGTAACTGTATTTCCCATAAAGGTGACATGAAATTCTAAATTAGGTACCAACACTACTTGCTCATGTAGAAGTGATTTGTTTCAATATTTTCAAGGAATGAAATATTCAGTATTTTTGAGAAATGAAAATGCAAAGCAAATTTTTAAAACTTAAATATAAAGCAGAAGTACAACAATAAAGCAAAATTTCACATTGAAGTTTGGTCCTTTTCTGAGTTTTGTAAATTTAAAAGAAAAATAACTCTTCCTACTGAACAGGTAAGCAGAAAGACAAATATACTGTTATTTGCGATTATTAATTCTAAATGCTAAGTGACAAGAACGCTAAATTCAGTCCAGTTCCTTTATTTTACCCATAAGAAAACATTATTCACATAATAAATGTTAGAAATGGTAATGATTTAAGTCACCAACAAAGCAAGAAAAGCAAAGATTTGAAATGACCTGCGAAAATCTCACAAATGCTACTCTTCATTTTGAAACCGCAGAGGTAATAGCAGCTGATTTTTAAAACACAGGTTACTATCTTTCTTAAATATCTTTAAAATTAGACAATATTTCTCATGTATTCAATAAAGCTGGCAGTTCCCTATGTTCTCTCTTCAATTTCTATATTCTCATTAATAAAAACTGTTAAACTTTGTATTTTCTCATATTTATCTCGCCTTGAGCTGGTCCTCAAATGCTCACTTCTTCTGTTAGTGAATTAAGCTTACATATAATACTCATTTGAGTTTTTCTGTTAATTATGTCAAGGGCAATACTTCCCTCTTATTTTAATGCTGTAAAATGACCAAGCTTATAAACACTAATTAGAGACAACAAACACAAACAACAAAAATGGTTTTCACAACTAGATCTCCCAATTCAGGTCTTTATCATCTCTATCCATAACTGTTTCAATAATTTCATTTGACAAAAATAAATTTAGCCAGGGATTTAGCTCAGTGTCACCATGCCTGCCTGGTTAGCACAAGGTCCTGAGTTTGACTTGGGGGGGTAAAAAAGTAAATTTAAAGGATAGATAAATTTACATATTTAATAATTTTTGTGTTGATTAGGTGTAAGTGGTAAGTTGACATAGTTTTTGCTTAATAATTAAATCTGCATAGTTTCTGTAAGTCTAGAACCTATGAACAGCTTAAATATCAAGTGCCTTCATATCAGCTAATGAAGTTTTAATCCATCCCGTATATACCATAAAGTCCTAAGAGTTATATAGTCAATTAACCACAGCTGTGTCCTCCTTGCCCCTTTTATTAAGGGTATTGTTGATACCAGTTCTGCTGTGTTGATCAGGTTGGCCTTAAATTTATGATTATCCAGCCTCAGACTTCCAAGTAGCTAAGGTTACATGTGTGTGCCACCCTGGGGTAAAAGATGAGTTTTTGTGAGAAGTACACAAACTCTGAGCTAAAAGATTGTTAGTTACAGAAACAAGTTTTCAAAAATTTAAAAAGTAGGAAGAGTGCCAAGGATTTAGCCTAGTGGTTCTACCACCTGTCTAGCAAGCGCAAGGTCCCTAGTTCAATCCCTGGTACCAAAAAATTAAAAAAATAAATAAAAAGTAGCAAGAACTACTGAGAACTCACACTACAGAGACAATGTACTGATACCAATATTAGTGCACTGAATATTAATTTTACTTTATATATGCACTGTAATAGCACTTAACACACTTTCAGACATAGCATATGGCCTATCTTTCTTTTACAGTGTAAATTCTTTACTCATCCTTCCATCCTAAAATGCAAAAAGTATTTTGCACATGATACCTGCCCATAGGGGCCAGGGAATTGGCTCAGTGCCTTCCTCGCAAGCACAAAGTCCTGAGTTCAAACCCAACCTTAAAGCAGGGATCAGTAACCAAAGGACACATAAGTAAACATGTTGGTTTGTTTTTTTTTGGGTACCAGGGATCGAACTCTGGCCTTTGTGCTTGCAAGGCAGGTGGCAGCACCTATGAGCTAATCCCCAGCCCCCATGTTGGGTTTTGTAATCCACATGGTCTGTTGAAACTACTGGGCCGGTACAGCAGGAAATCAGCCACAGATAATAAGTAAACAAATGACCTACAATGTGCTTAAATAAAACTTTATTTATAGAAATAGCAGGCAATTTTAGCCAATGGAATAAGAATTATCAAATATTTAAACAGGAATTAATGTTTTGTATTGCATAATTCAACTAAATTTCGTGCCAAAATATGAACTTACATGATCATGCTAAGTTATTTATGATTATGTATGACAGGCCAAACTCTGATCTGACTTTGGGTGAAGATAAGAAAGAATTCAAAACATATGCTATGTGACTAACGAAAATAATCTATGGGAACAAAGTTAAAAGAAAGGGCAATTCCATTGCTCGTCAGTGACTGGTTAGATATGGAATATGCCTCAACCTTAGCCAATTGACGAGAAAGGTATCAGCCAGAGAGACCTGAGGAAAAGCCAGAGAGACCTCAGAGAGACCTGAGGAAAAGACACAATTTTTCTTAATCATTTGGCTATTGCTGTTTTTGGATGGGATGCTTCCAACAGCCAATCTGTGACAAAGCGAAAGGAATCTTACTATAAAGCCAATGCAGAAGGTTGCAGGGCAGAGAGATACAAGAATAAATCTTTGTTCTTTATTGAGCTATTATTCCTTTATTTCCTTTTCTGGTCCTGAGGATTGTATGCAGGACCTTTGCACTGAGCTACTTCTGCAGCACGTTTTTTTATTTTTATTTTGAGACAAGGTTATACCAAGGTGCTAAACTGTCAAGGCTAGGCTCAAACTTGTGATCCTCCTGTGTCAGCCTCCCAGAGTGGTGGGATTACAGGCATGTGCGTCACATATTGAGCAATTATTGAGTCTCTGGATTTTACTATGTAAGATAATTAAATTTCCTCTTTGTTTAAGGTAGTATGAGAAATGATGCAAAGGCTTAAAAATCAAGTGAACTATGACTGTTCACAAACTCACCCACAGCCAGTCCAATTTAGCTACAAATTTTCACAAACAAATTAAATTCACATTTAAGGTCTCGAAAGCTCAGAGATTACCTGAAATTTTGGGAAAAAACTATCAAATACTGATGCAAAAATTACTATCAATTACTGATACAAAGGTTACTAACCTTATAAAGTCAACAGTTATGTTATTTCTCTAAATTAAAGGCTAGTAAACTTTTTCTGTAAAAGGGCACAGTAAATATTTGAAGTGTGTGAAAGATATGACCTCTGCCATTATAGCCCCAAAGTAGCCACAGACTATTTGTAAATGAATGGCTACTATATGTTCCAATAAAACTTTATTTACAAAAACATGCAAGCAGGCTGGATTTGGTCCACTAGCTACAGTTCACAGATCCTTGTTCCAAATGTTAACAGCAAGGGCCTGGGATTTAGCTCAATGGTTTCGGCGCCTGCTTTGCAAGTGCAGCGACCCGAGTTCAATCCCTGGTACCAAAAAAACAAAAAACAAATGTTAACAGCAAGAGGATATCTTTACAAACAAATCTACTTATTAGAACTCAAAACTAGTTTATTTCAAATGCACATAAATTATGAATAAGTAACCAGTATTTGATTATTACATCACTTTATGTAAAAAGTTTAATCACCTTGTTTATACATGTAAGTTAGAACTTAATAAATGTTAAAAAAAAAAAAAGAGTGCCTGAGACAGACTAGGGCATGGCCAGCAAGGTGGGCAAGTTGGCATGGCCTGTCAATCATGGAGTCCAGAAGACTTGCTCAAGCCCTGAACCTAGAAACAACTAGAAAGTATCAATCCTTCTAGTGAGAATTCAAATAAGATTTTGATAGGACAGCCTGAATCTGACTTCCGCCTAAGTGAGGAACACAAAAAAAAGATGGCAGCCATTTTTCTCATGGCCAATGTACTCTTTCACAATGGTCTGTTTTCACCCTGCAGAATGTACTTCTCTTCCTGAGTTTAACTGGTTGTTTTTTTGTTGTTTTTTTTGTTTTTTGGCGGGGGTTACAGAGATTGAATTTGTGCTTGTGAGGCAGGAGGCAGCACCACTGAGCTAAATCTTCGGCCCTCTTAAGTTTAATTCTTTTAAACTCTGCAGAGCATTATTTCTTTTCCTACTTTCAATAAATGTAAAAACTTGCTTCCTTAAAAAAAAAAGTTCCTATTTTTGTTTTTGTTTTTTTAAGAGAAGGTCTCACTTTTTAGTCCAGGCTGGCTTCAAATTCTTGGCAACCCTCTTGCCTCAGCCTCCCCAGGGCTAGGATGGGTTTACAGGTGGGTGTTACCTTACTCAGTCACATCACTATTATTACAATTAAAAAATACAAAGCCTACACATAACAAATTTACAAAATCTACCTACTAAATAAAACTAAATACTGGGTAATCCATTCAGGATCCCTGCTTCTCCCAGAAGCTATTCTTATTCCCTCATTGCTATTCTGCAACAAATTTTCCTACTCTTAAAAAAAAAAAAAAGAAAAAAAATAAGGACTTTGAACTAGTGAATTTACTAGGATTACTATGCATAATAGCTAAACAACTTTTTTAAGAGCCATATATAATCCCTATCCTGAATGAAACCACGTTTTCTGGTAAGCTGACACTAGAGCTCATTATTAAATGAAATGAAGAAATAAAGAAATTAATCATATAGGCAATTATTCTTTTCCAAACATTTCCAAATAAATAAGATTCACATATTACATCAATATTTTACTACCCTAGATCATAAATTTTTTTAAAGGCACCATTTTGGTATGTAATTATATATCATACTCTAGGGGATAAAAAACTAAACTTCATCTTCAAACACTGATCAAGAAAATTTGCATATGCACTTATACAAACACTTCTGAAATATAGTACATACAGGAAATTCTACTGTACAATTTCATTCCAATGAAAATCTGAGAAATACAATTTACTGTTTTTAACGTAATAAGCAATCTTTCAATGTTTACCATCTAACTTCACTTTAACAGACTTTTAAACAAGAGATACCAAATATTCTTATCCTTCAAAACTGCTAGCATTTTCTACACGTACAGTACAAGGAATGGCTAACAGCAGTTATCTATGAAAAACAGAACTAGGGCTGGGGGGGGTTCTAGGGAGTGAAGAGAATTTTTACCTTTTCCTTTGTCTTTCTTGGTTTTTAAACTGTCATTAAAAACTATTACAGTACTTTCATAGTTTAAGAATAGCTTAAGAGTACATTCACTGTAAATATTAACATACCAGGAACTTAAACAAATAGGCCAGGTGGAATTTCTCTAAAATTAGCTAAAGACAGAGGTGTTCTCTTGTGGTCAGATTGGCCCTATACTACATGAGCATACCCTGGATACAAAAGTCAGGGAAGTTCCCTTAACAATGTTTAGGTAAGGTAACACCAAGAAAGTTAGAATAGCTTTGTAATGGGTACAGCTACAGCAACCAAGCCCAGCTCCACTGAATCTTGTACCCTGGGGCAGCATCACTGTAAAGCAGTACCCACCAGCTTTTGGTCTGTGGGTCATGCAAGACAACCTTAATGGGACATACTATTTAGGTGCTAGTCTTTGGGGAATACTGGTTAAGATGTACCTCTATTTTTTAAATGGCTTAAATTAAAATGCATAAAATTAAAAGTAGATGAAAATACAAGACTCATACTACCATTCAACATTTCAGACTATTAAACTGTATATGAATTATATTAAAAGACTGAGAACTGAAAGTCAAAAATATACTTTCATTTCAACAACCTACCGAAGATGAACATGAATAATAATAAAAAAAAATCCAACTCTCCTCTTGGGAATGGAGAGGCAATAAGCAAAATCAAAAAACGAAACTCTTTTCCCATTCCTGAGAATGACAATCAGCAAGATAAGAAAGGCAAACCCTATCATTTCCTACTATCACAGAGAAAAGAATAATCATTTTAATTTCCAGTTAAGTAATTAGATAGAAAGACAACCTATTTTCCCCACAATGAAATTAACCACCTCTTTGATCAGTTCTGCGTCTCTCCTATGTGTTCTTCCGTGTATGTGGGTACAAGAGGGGGGAAAAAAAGCCACTAGGGCAAGAATTTTACTTTTGAAGTGTTTTAACCAAATCTCATTTATACAAAACTGAAGAATTTCACTACTTCGTCTACCCTTACTAATATTAATTGATTATTAAATTCCAAACTAGAGAAATGATTTAAAAAGTCACTGTAATCCTTTTTACAGTATACAATTAACTTCAAAAAGTACTCCTCATTTTGGCATATTTGAAGTAAATTATTGTTTCTGGAAAATAAAATCACACTAACTAAAACAAAAAAATTATGAAAGTTAAAAAAATGCAATCCTAAATATCAGTCTGTCATCTCAAATCCAATGATGCTGCTTTAGCAAATGGATTAAATCATTATTTATCCAGCAAAATGAACGGGCCAATTGTTCTTTCTGAGCTCCAGCCAACATATAAAAAGGGTAGTGTTCTAAAAAATGAATGCTCTGTCAACAATAGATTGCAAGGTTCACTCCAAGTACTCGTTTATCCAATACCCTTATCTTCGGTTGTACCTTTACCTTTTGTCACTCTTAGTGCCCCAAGGTTGCCAAGAAGCCCACTAAATGAGTCTCAAGTGTGTTTTAATTTTTCTTTTTAGTATTTGTTTTTTCAGGCAAGATCACACTGTGCAGTCCAGGCGCGTCTTAAACTGGCTATGTAGCCCGAGGCTGGACTGAAACAATCCTGCCTCATGCCTCAGCCTTCCGTGAACTGTATTTGGTTAAATTGTTTTAATTTTTTTTTTTTTTCGGTACTGGGGATCGAACTCAGAACCTTGTGCTTGCCAGGCAGGCACGGCACCACTACATCCCCTGCCCCTGAAAATGATTTTTCAACACATTCCCAAGTTCATTAATAATCGCTTTTGTAAAAAAAAAAAAAATCAGGTGCTAGGAATGTCTAAAGAAACATGACGTATCTGTGTAGGATCTGATGTTCTCTACTCAAACTGAAGTAAGGTACTTGTATTGGTCCCCTTCAAACTGAGACAGGAACTGAGTTTAAAATCCTTCCAAGGATGGGTGACTGCAAGGTACTGAACTTTTCAAGTAGGGCCGGAGAAAGTTAAAGGGTTGGGAGGGAGCCTGCAGCAGCACCAGGTAGAGCAGCGCCCTGGCCTCGCGGAGCAGGCTGCCGGGTAAGCGGCGGCCGCCCCTAACCCCGTCTGCAACATCCCTCTGGCAGCCCGGGCAGAACCCGCGCTCTCTAGTAATTCAACACCCTCACTTTCAAACTGGAGGCCGGAGAAGTTAAATAAATGCCTTGCCCACACCACAAAATAGATTCTACCTGCGCTTAAACCTACTGCTTTCAAATTCCCCTCCAGGACGTGCCAGCCCGAG
>NW_022900928.1:58472360-58474267 GCF_012274545.1 Fukomys damarensis
CGGAGTCCCTGAGCGAACAGGCGAGGGTACGGGGAGGGCGAGCGAAGCCTGTAGTAGCGGGCAGCGGAGCAGCCCCGCCCAAAGCTAGCTGCGCGCCCGCCGCCTCCCCGGCCTGCGGAAACTTGAAACTCCCGCTGGTGCGGGCAAACTCGCCCTTGGCGTTCCTCGCCCCTAGGGACGAGTTCTTCCCAGGGGGGATCGGGGAGAAAATGGAGCGTGAGGCTCAGCCTTCTGGGTTAGCGGGGAGAAACTGGCCTACCTGAGAAGAATTTACATTTTCAACAAAGAACATTTAAATGCTTTGTCCGCTTTTAACCAACTGGAAAAACCTGCTTTTTCAGGGACAATTTTTAGACGCCCCCGAAGCCTCAATGGATATGGCGCCAATCGGCAGTGCGAATTTTAATCCGAGCGAAGATGTGTGATCATTTTTATTACCAACTATATTTCTTGGCAGTTGGATGAAGTAGGTTCAAAAGAAAAAGTTAGAAGTAGGGCCCAAAGAGCAGCCAAACCTAAATTATTCTAAATACGGAGAAAGTTGATCATGGTCTAACTAGTCCACTCACTTTAGTACTAACTGGGACCAGATAAAAAGCTCCTGACTTTTGGATCAGCGTTCCAGCATATCCATGCTCCACAAAACCAGATTAGCCTGTTTTACCCAGATTGCAGTGCTTTATTAAATTTATCGTTTATAGACAAACTTTACATTCAAATAAAGCTCAAGAGTGTGCTTAACTTTTTTTAAAAAAATCATTAAGTTTATTGGTACATTTTAGGTATACAATATAATGACATTATTGGGAATTTGTACCTTTATATGTCTTGGTAAGAGTATGCTTAACTTTTATAGAACAAAAAATTTGTATCCTTCCTGCCCTAGCATTGCCTTTGCTGAGACGGTTTTTCCAGGAATCCCCCCCCATCACTTTCATCAAGCTTCCTCTTCAGTGAATTTCCAGTATTGTCATTTAAAGCCCTTTTGGACAATTAAAAGCCCCAAGAGAAACAAGGGTTAAACTCTGAGGTCTTTAAATTGCTCATTGCTCGAGGTCAGGAACCAGGTGAGTGCATTGTAACTCAGGCTTACGTGTGCTGTCAAGAGAGTGCCAACAGATTACTCTGACCTGGCTCGAGGCTCAGGAATTATCCAGGTAACTGTTTATCCTTCCAGCTCAGGTCTCTTGCACAAAGATAGTCAAATTCCTAAGGGATACTCTAATCAAACAGAAGGCTGTAACGCACTATTTCAACTGAAAAGGAAAGATTCAGTGTTGTTGGTCATGTGTCAGATAATGGTGAAGAATAGTCAGAAGAGCTTTCATGTGACTTAATGATTTACAACTACCCCATGTTTGAGGTAAACAAAGACGTTAAAAAAATGATTAAACAGAACCTCAAAGACTTTAGTAATGTGTCCAGTGTAACCTGGCTAGGAAGTGTTAGAGATCTGAACAAACCTATGTATTTTTAACTTTGGAAGCCTTGGTTTTGTCCTGAGATTCTAAAAGGCAGATAAAAAGAATAACTTTTCAGTTACACATTGGTAAATATTTAAGTAGGATTACTGTTGAGATCAAAAGGGTACTCTCATTTGTAGGGATGTAAGCTGAAATAACTTCTTCAAAAAGCAATTGGACATTATGATTCAATTCTTAAGACTATACATAGCTCTTAAAACCCATAATCAACCTCCTATATCTGGATTGTTTGTTTTCTTTGAGACAAGGTCTTGCTAATTAGCCTAGGCCAGTGATGGCCAACCTTTTAGAGATGGAGTGCCCAACTGCAACCCAAAATCCATTTATTTATTACAAAGTGTAAACCCTGCAATTAAACCTGAAGTTTTAGTTTAGAAAAAACAACTCATGCACTGATTTTTTTTTTTTTTTTTTTTTTTTTGG
>NW_022900928.1:58474279-58486173 GCF_012274545.1 Fukomys damarensis
AAAACAAATCTCGCTGCTTTTTTTTTTTTTTTTTTTTTTTTTTTGGCAGGGTCTCATTTTGTAGTTAAGACAGCTCACTCGGTAGTCCAGGCTGGTCTGGAACTCCCAGCTATTCTCCTGTCTCAGCCTCCCAAGGGATGGGATTACAGGCACAAACTACCACACCCAGCTTGACATCTTTTGTCTTACATGAAAAACAACTTGCCTGCCATAGGTTCACCACCCCTGGCCTAAACTAGCCTCCTAATGCTTGGATTACCAGCATACACTACCATTCCTGCTGGGAATCTTTTTTTGAGGAAATAATCTGCAATAGAGCAAAAGCTTTATCACAATATTATATTACTATCACAATATTATTTAAAAGATGCAAAAATTTAAAATATGGAAACTAAATGTCTAAATAGCTGTATCTACTACATAACACTTAAGGTAACAGTTTTAAATGTTTATTATGCAACAAGATTAAAATGTTTATGTAATAAGGTGAGAGTTATAGTTTTTTTGTGTTTTGAGTAGGGTCTCTGTAGTTCAGTATGGCCATGAGCTCACGGTGATCCTACTGCCTCTGCTTCTGAGTGCTAGGGTGACAGGTGTGCACCACCACGCCAGGGAAGATTTTATAAATTTAAGTGTGGAAAATTTAAGTGTGAATTATGAAACTGCATGCAGTTTGATTACAGCAATATTTTAAAAATTATGAAGTTGCAGAAAAAAAGAAAAATGGAACCCTACAGTTTTCTCTGGGTGGTGTTTCTATGGGCATTTTGCCATTTAGTCTGCTATTCATTCCTTTTCTGTATTAATTTTACAGTGTTAAAATTTTCATGTAAGGTGAATTTTACACCAATTATAAACTGCTTATTACACAAAAACAGCAGAGTCACTCCTTTCTGATAAGAATTGTATGAATTAAGCAGGCAGAATTTTATGGTCAGGGTTAAGTTTATTGTTGATTACAAGTATAATCTATCCACGCACATACATACACATTTTTGTATTGTTTCTTAGATCAAATTTTGTATTGTTTCTTAGATCAAATGCATGCCCTTTTAAGTGAAATATTGGAGAGTTAATTGCAAATTGTGTTTCTTGTTGTTACTGTAACACTTCAGATTTCAAAGGGGAAAAGAGTCGCATGCTTTTGCTAAAACTACTTTTTGTCCGGAAACAATCTGATATTAATAGTTATAATACAGGAAATATTTTCATATAGGATATAATATGTTTAAAAAGAAAATACAAGCCTGCCATGGTGGCACATGCCTGTAATCCCAGCACTCTGGGAAGCTAGACAGGAAGATTACAAGTTGGAACCCAGTCTGGGCAGTTTAGGACTTTGGGAGATTCTGTGTCAAAATAAAAAGAAGTGGGGATGTAGGTCAATGTGAAGGCCCTGGGTTCAATTCCCAGTACTGTAAAAATAAAAATAGATAATATGATAAATAAAATAATATAGATACACTCCAACAAATCTATTACTAAGAACTTGTGCTAAAATTTATAATGTATTGACTTATTCTGAATTCTGGATAGTTACAAAGTGATAGTTACAAAGCATTTCTCTCAGCAGCAAATACTAAAGTACTTCTTTATTTTTTAGGTTTTTTTGTTTTGTTTTGTTTTGTTTTTTAGTTTTTTGAGACAGGGTCTCACTATGTAGTTGAGACTGACCTGGAACTCACTATGCAGCCCAGGCTGGTCTTGAACTCACTGTGATCCTCCTGCCTCAGCCTCCCGAGGGCTCAGATTACAGGCTTGCACCACCATGCCCAGTGTAAAATACTTCTTTAAAATGAAGAAAATTCATTTTTACAAGAATATTTTACAAATGAGAGGAGCTTTGTTTAGTGTTTAAATCTAGAACATTGTATTATGGGCCCCTTGCTAGTTTGAATAAGACTGGGTTCCTCCCCTCTGGTTCGAATGGGAAAGTCAAACAGTGCTGTACAAAACAGCTGTAATAAAGGTAGACACAGTGTGCCCAGGGAGATGGAGAAGAGGGCAATTAACTGCCTGGAGAAGAGAATGCTACAGGAGGAGGCCACAGGGAAGGAATCTGTAAAAATTCCCTAAAGAGAAGCCAGGAAAGGCCTTGGATGCTGAGTACCAAGACAGGACTGACATTTAACTATATGTATGTTTATAACCAGACACTTCAGAAAGGTAAATTGAGATCCATTTTGGCAGTACAGAATTTGTCCTTCCTTCTTGAGGAAATGGGAATTCATCCGTAAGAGGTATTAAGAAGAGGAACAATGTGATTCGGTTTATATTTTATTAAGGCAACTGTTGTGGAATGTGATAGTGGGAGTGGATAGGGAGGCCACCAGGGACACCTTAGAATAGTTTGACTACAAAGATCTGGGAAAGATAGAAGTCTGAACTTGGGAGGTTGTGAAGGTAAAGAAGGGAAGATAGAATTTGTTAAAAGATTTGGAGTTGGCCAGGTATGATGGCGCATACCTGTAATTCCAGCTACTCAGAAAAGGGCAGGAAGATCACAATTTTGAAGCCAAACTGGGCAACTTAGCAAGACCCTGTCTCAAAAGCAAAAAATATAAAAATAAAAAAGCTTAGAGATGTAGCTCAGTGGCAAAGCCCCTAGCTTAGCAGCTTTAAGGCTCTGGATTAAATCCCCAGGACTAGTGTAATAAAACAAAATTGAAAATAGACTGAGGAGCAAGAGAAGAGATATTTAAATGATTTCAGCTTTCCAGTGGGTCCCAGTAAAGTAAATTTTGAGTATAAAAAAATAGAGCTAAGAAAGATTGAGAATAGGCTGAATTTTAAATGTCTAGAGAAAATCTAGGAACAAATATTTATTCAGTAATCAGAAATAGGTGAGTTATAAGAATTATGGCAAATATGGCACCCAATAAATACTTGTCAAGTAAATGAACATAGCATACTAAGACAGGTTTTGCTTTTCCACCTATTTCTTTGAAAATGCACTGTATAAACTAAGGATTTCTACAACAGTATTAGTATTAAAATAATGCATCATAATATACTAAAATGTTTTTCAATAAAAAAATGCTTCACTTTTTGCTAGGCACAGTGGTGCACACTATAATCCCAACACTGTGAGAGCCTGAGGTAGGAGGATCAAAATTTGAGTCTTGGGCTAGGGATTTAGTGCAGTGGTACTGCCCCTGCCTTGAAAACAAGGTCCTGAGTTGGATCCCCAGTAACAACAACAACAACAAAGTTATGTCTTGACTGGGCAGCTTAGACCCTGTTGTAAAATTTTAAAAAAAAAATTTTAATTAAAAAAAATTTTTTTAAAGGGAAGAGAAGCTAGTTCAGTGTTAGAGGGCCCCTGGGTTCAATTCCTAGTATGAAGTACCACAAAATAAACCAACAAAACTTCACTACTTTTATAAATGTGTAAGAATGAAAAGCTTACAACTGTTTTTAAAACATACATAAAAATAAAAGATTTTCCGTTATAAAGCACAATGTTTCATACTATTCACATCTTGCATATTTAAGTACATATTCACAATGTGTTGAACAATATAATAGCCTGCAGTAAAATTAGGCCAAGTAAATAAAACTATCTTATCATTTGCTTTGTATGCCTAGTAAACCATACACCTTTAATTGCTGATATAAGCTATAAAATTTCAGTATAGTCAATAGAGTTATGATGGTTAACATACCTAAACTAAGAGTCATGAAACCACCAGTCTACTACTGGCTTTATTTTCTCCCTATCTAAGATCAAATTACTTAAGTACATAATTCATGTGTTCACAGATATAAGCATATTAGCCTTCAACAAAGACAAGGTAAAAATTATTATTTAATCCTTTCTGCTTGTATAATAAAGGTAATTTGGTTTGTGATAAATGGTAGTAAAACTTTCAAAAGCAAGTAATAAACAGTGGAAAGAGTCTAAATGAGGGCATCTTCAAACTTGGCTCTATTCCCAATTCCTACCAACAAGTTACAAAATGACCTGGAAAGAGTTTATGGACTATTCTTTTACCTCTTTGCAAACAATATTAAAAGAGCAAGAATGTTACACTTATTGTAACTTTCTTACATATTGTTTCATAATAGAATAGATTTTCAGGACTGGAAGAACACCACAAAGAGCTCTGAATCTCTTTTCCAACATTATGTCTCCAAATAACCTCAGCAGTGTCTTTCTGCCACGCACTAAGAACTGGGGGGAGGGGAGGGTTACTTAATTTTCTAATCTATTAAATGAGGGAACTGGATTGGACCATCATCTGTAAGCTTTCTTAAAGCTCTAAAATTCTTCAACTCTGATTCACATACATACATATTTATTGGAGCCCAGCCTGAGCAACTTAGTGATTTAGTGAGATACTGTCTTAAGAATTAAAAAAAAAAGCTGAGGATGTAGATTAAAGTGAAAACACTGGGGACAATCCTCAGTACTGCAAAGGGAAAAAAAAGGATTCTCAGACATAAAATTGTATCATTTATAGGATTCCATTGTATATTTTATAACATATGCAAAAAGCATGTGTGTACAGAGAATTACTATAATATCTAGTAAGTATAGACCCAAATCACAACCCATTTACTCATTTATGACTCAGTAAGCTTTGTACATTATTCGATTTTCCTTGCCTTATGGTATGGGTAGATTCCAGTAAACAAATTAATAAATATTCACTCTATATGTTGGCACTGAGTATTCTAGACAGTTTTTCTCTAGAAGTTTGTAAAATTTTAATTTTATATTAATTTACATTTTAGTTTTATATTAATTTAGCTGAATCTATACAATAGCGTTACTTAGTATGGAAGGAAATAACCCAGCACTTTTGGAGTGTCAAGCAAGATTTAAACCGTACTGGAGTGGTTTTAACATATACCCATGAATTATTTGATGCTTCTTTCTTTTTTTGTTCAGCGTTAATTGAGTTTACTGGTACATTTTAGGGATACAGTACAGTTACATTCATTGTTGGGATCTTGTACCTCTGCATGAGAAGTCTTGATGATGCCTCTTTCTTTAAGAGAGGAAACCTAATGTCTCTCTTCCTGACTGGGTTGAACTTGGTGCCTTCCTGTTATCAAATAGCACAAAGAGGAATTGACAGCAGTGCTGGGTTTGAATGTGTCCTCCCAAAATTTGTATGCTGAAACTTAGTTGCCAGGGAGAGGAAGAGAAGAAGTAAAAAAGAATTAAAATGTGCTATGTACACGTACCAACTCCCTACTATGACTGTAATCATCATGTATCCCAAAGACATACTAATAAAAGAAACTTAATTGCTAAGTAAGAGGCTTCACACAGGCTTTGTCCCTTTTTCCCCCCTCCCACCCTTGTGGCATATGAGGACAAACAGCAAAAAGGCATCATCTTTGAGGCAGAGTTAGCCAGTTCTCCCCAGACACCATGGCTAGGAATTCCCAGCCTCCAGAATTGTGAGAAATGAGATTTCTATTATTTATAAATTGCCCAGCTGTATCAGTCAGCTTTCCATCAGTATAATGAAATATGTGAGGAAATCAACATAAACAGAAAAGTTCAGTTTGGCTCACAGTTCTTCAGGTTCCAGTCCAACATCAAGTGGTCCTGGTGCTCTGGGCCTCTGCTGAGAATGGTGTATCAGGGCAGGAGTGTGAGAAGGAGCCAGTTGCTCACCTCATGAGCCAGGAAGCAGAGAGTGAGCCTGAGAGGCCAGGATCCCACCATGCCCTTTCAAAGCATGCACCCAGTGACCGAAGGTCCCCCCATAAGGCCTCACCTGTTAAAGATCTACAGAACCTAGATCTGGAATCTTGCTCTGGGAACCAAGATTTTAACATACAGACCTTTGGGGGATACTCGTATAGCCATAACAACAGGGGTACACTAAGAAAGTACACAACTTCTGGGGCCAGATCTTAAAAGGTACTGCAGCTTCTTCCTCATTGGCTCTGGGATCACTTACCTTGGGCTAGGTCCGATGCCCCATACTAAGAATATTACAACAGGCTTTGGAAGAATCTCATGGTGACTAACAAATAGAAGTTTTCTGCCATCAGTGAGGACCTAAGGGCTTCTGCAAACAACTATGTGAATGAGCCAGTATGGAAGCAAATGGCTCTTCCAGCCCTATTTATCCTCTAGATGACTGCTAGAACTGACATTCCTAGTGTGAACTCCCTGTAACTTGTCTTTATAGTAGTACATAGCAGTTATATTGGTGTTTTGTTTTGTTTGGGGTACTAGGGGTTGAATCCATGACCTTACACATTCTAGGCAAGCACCAGTTACCACTGAGTTACACTGCCAACTCAGCAGTTACATTATTGCTGTTTGGATTTTTAAAAACTTATGTCTTGCTGGTTGGTAACACGTCTGCAATTCCAGGACTCAGCACAGGAGGCTAGTTCAGGAGGATTACTGTGAGTTGAGTACTATGTAGCCAGCCTGGGCTACATAGTAAGTTCATGGCCAGCCTGAATTATACAGTGAGAGCCTGTATTAAAAAATTTTTTTGATGCCTGTGCTCCTCATTATACTATGACTGTATAAATGTAAGTAAGCACAATTGTGTGTTTCTTTGTATTCTTGAGCTGTAACCATAGCATCATGTCCAGGACATTCTAAAATGTTCAATAAACATTTGCTAAATGGAACAATGAATGAAATCACCCAAGAAGTTAAAGTAGAACTAAAATCTAAGTTTTCTGACTCTAAATTTAATGTTAATTGCGACCCACCTGAAATTTCAACTTCATGTACTCAACTATGCAAATACAATACATATATAAAATGCAAATAAATCATTGATATTCCTCAAATACTATATTTGGCAATACTTGTGGGACGCAAGATTTAGTTATAGTTACTGTGTTAAAGCAGTAAGGTTGTGGCATGAACTCATTTACTTTGTGACTCACTTCCTGAAATCCCACTATTACTTAACACTTCAAGAGCAACCTACTCTATCAGGATATATTGCTTTATATATTTTGAGACTAAATTGATAGCAGAATGTACAAGTGCTTTTTTTAAAATGAAAAAATCAATTTATAAATGTAATGATCACTACATTCAGGTAGATGTGTGTTCTAAATCCAGCACTGCTATATAACATGCCATATAAAATGCTTTGTGATATTTTTCTTCTGTTGCCCTCATTTACTCATATAAAAAGTGAACTTTATACTTGAATAATTAGGATTAAGCTCAGCAGGAAGTGTAGTAAGGCCCAAATAATAGTGGCTTTTAAAAGATATCCAGCCAGGAAAAAAAGAAAGATATCCAGCTAGGCAGTCTAGAACTGGTTCGGTATCAGCCCAATTATCAGGAGTTCCAGCTTCACCATTCTCAAAAGGTGGCTTCTACTTCATGGCCAGAGACAACTGCTCCAGTTCCAGCCACCATGTTCGTATTATATCCAGAAGAAACAAGTTAAAAGAAAGAGAGAGAGAGAAGGGCACTCTCATTCCTCTAAGGATACTTTTCAGATTGCATCTCTCTACATATCATTATATATAATATGTATATAAGTTGTAAACTGTTATTATAACACAATGATATATGTTAATTTAGCTATAATTTAGCCATATGGCCAAATCTAATGGCAAAGGAGATTAAAATTATAGTTTTTACTTTGGGTAACCATGCACTTAGCTAAAAACTGCAAATGCTATCTTATATAGAAGTTAATAATGGGCATGATAAATGTCTTAACCTGGGCTCCACAGATAGCAGAGCCTGAGGCAAAAGTATAGTATCTTCTGGTATTTATCAGGAAGTAAAAAGCTAGGGAAACAGGAAGTAGGGTTGACACAGGGAATAAAAAAGAGCCAAAGCTAGGGTTTTTTTCCTGAGCTGCTGTCATTTGGGTCAAGCCCAACTGGCTACTCGATTTTACAGGCCAGTCCTCAGACAGGAGTGAATGGCTGTGTCTCAGAACAGCCTGTGCACTTGAGGTAAGGAGAGAAATTCAACCACTTATTCCTATCTCCTGTAGGAGGAGGGTCACCCTCTCAGACATTCACTTCTTTGCGACTCCAGTTGTGCATGTGTGGGCCTGTGTAGCTAATGTGGTATCTCCCGTGTCAGCATCAACAAGGAACTCTTTGAGACTCAGTCAGTAGGTATATGACATAGAGGTGAAGGGAATTGCCATCACTCATTGCCTGAAATCTGAGCACAGACAGATCTGATCAACTGAGCAACTGGGCCAAAACACGGGCTGACGCCTTAGAAACAAGGCTGAAAGATCCAAGGTATCACCTAAAGACACCAGATGCAGTGGACATCCAGCTATCTTTGCCGTTCTACTCTAAATCTAGGTTTATCTCTTGCTGACAAAAGCAGTGAGCACCTCACATTACATGCCCTTTACTGTAGATACTTGTACAACAAAGTAGTTAGAACCACAGACTAGCAACCACCTACTTGCTTTTGGCCAGGTAGCTTGCTAACAGCTTTATAGGTGCTATTTCATTTAATCTTCACAACAAAACCAGAGGGAAGATAGAGTTCTGCTTTCCTTCTTGTTCCCCTCTCCCTCTCTCATTTCTTTCTTTTTTTTGCTCTGGGAAGAAATAAATGAAGGTATTAAAGGGGTTGGTAATGAGGGTAATGAGGCAGGGGTTACATTCAGCAATCACCTGGACCTTGTATGCTCTACTGCTATAGGAAATTAATAAAAAGAAAGATGCAAAATCAGTGTGAGATTATAAGATGATATTTTTGGGGAAAGGAAACATTATGATCTTAGCATATCAATATCTAATTGAAAAAAATGAGTGAGTTTTTTCTACCTCACTATAAATTACACCCATCTATCCTTACCCAGAAACTAGTAATGCCTTTGGCTGTATGGTTTTCTGCTAATAATGCCAACTCCTGAGCACATGGCTCCTTTCCAGACCATTCCCTATATACACCCATATCTTCCAGAGGATTCAAGTCTGACCTTAGCTTTCTTCTACTATTACCCTTGGTACCCAGCTTGAGTTTTTTTCACTCTCTTTGATTGTGAAAATAATATCATCGTTTTCTCCCTTCCTTCCTTATCTCTGTGCCAGAAAAAGATCTTCTTTGAGTATTTGTCAGGAATTTTACAGCTCACAAAAGAAGAAAAGCCCATAGGGAATTCAGGTAACATCAGACAAAAATTTCAAACTTATAAGTAGTCTTAAAAGCTTCATAGTTATACTACTCATTTTTTTTCTTGGAATGCCAGTGTAACTAGGTCAGCCTTTCTGAGGTTTCTTCTTTTCTCTGGTCCATCATTTTGGTAAAAATAAGACCCAGGCAATCCAACTCCTTGATCTTTCATCTGGAGCCTCTGAGGCCTACTTCCTTTCAGGAGGCTGGAATTGTTCTTCTCACACTGCCAATCTCCTCTAAAAGCCTGTATGGGAAGAACAGAAATGTGAAGGAGAGGAAGTAGATGGACAAAGGCTTGATTATGACTTTTTTAAATTTCCAATGAAACAGACTGTTCACCTTCACATTCATTTTTTCATTCTTCATCTCATCTAAATCTCATTGCCCCATCCAAAGTTATTCAGAGAATAATATTAAAATCCAAGCTCTGCCGGCTTTGTTAAAGTTCTTTCTTATTCTAGGATAACCATTTGTTCACTCAGCAAACTTTTACACCTGAAAAGCACCAAAAAAGCATCAGAGATAACTAAGATATTTGCACCAATTATTTCAATATCACTTTTCATCATTTCAACATTTTTTACCCCCAGTACGGGGAATTGAACTCAGGACTGTGCACTTGCAAAGCAGGCGTTGTGCCACTGATTTACATCCCCAACCCCATTTCAACATTTTTATAACATCCTGAAATATCAAATGAGTGTATACATTTTAAATCATTTCTTCTGAGTCGTTTCTTATGGGCCTCATCCATTGGATATTTACTCGTTCTTTGATTTCGTATGGCATAACTTTTCCTCTTCTGATTTTCCATTTTATTCCCCAATACCCCACTGAAAGCTGATTTAACACTGGGCCGAAGAATCTTGGTCCTGCCTGAATTCTTTTGAGGGCCAAGCATCTTCTTCCAGTATCATAGACTGAGACTAAGACTTGCTTTGCTGTTAGACCAGCAGGGAAGAGGTAAAAATCATCAAATAAAGACACAGAAGACTCAGTACTTCGAAGAATGCACAAAAATGAAGATACACTTGACCTATGCCTCAGTTTTTGTCCCTGATATGACAAAATAAAAAATAAGAAACTTTATTTACAGTTTTAACTATTCATAGTATAAAGGATCATACTTCATATTTTTAGCTAAATAACGGTCACATGATAATTTCTACTAGAAACCTATAATAAAACATTTACCTATAGGGCTGGGGATTTAGCTCAGTGGTACCACCACCTACCTAGCAAACACAAAAACCTGAGTTTGATCCCCAGCATCCCCCTCCAAAACCAACAAACAAAAAAACCCAAACATTTAGCTATTAAAAAAAAGTAAATCACCATTTCACAAGCTATGCCTTAAAAATCTTACAAAATTTTTATTTGTTTAAAAGAATCAAAGATTTTTTAATGGTGGAAAACATATATCAGCAAGAGAAAAATAAACTGTTGATATACTTGTGAGACTGACAAATAAATATGTGACAGTTTAATGCAACATTAATGAATGTAACACTGCTTGTCTCATAAAAGTGATTTTTTGGGGGGGTTTTACTTTTCTGTAAAGCTGACTCATCTCTCAAATAAGATATCATATCAAAAGGATAATTTCTTTTATGGAGTGACCTTGTTAAACAGAGAGGAAATGTGTTAAAATTAAAAAGCTCCAAGACACTCATTTAAAAAAAATACTAGGGATTAAATGCAGGGGTTTTCTACCATTGAGTACATCCCTAGTCCTTTTTATTTATTTTTTATTTTCAGACAGATTTGCCTAAGTGGCCTAGGCTGGTTTTCCATTTGTGATCCTCCTGCCTCAGCCTCTCCAGTAGCTAGGATTACATGCATATATTACTACGTCCAGGAACAGCCAGTACTTTAAAGGATACAGTGAGGTAGGCCCTCATATATAGATTTATATACTTTCGATGAAAGAATGAGTTAGTACAGCATTCCTAAGAAAACAGTTTGTGCTATTTGTCAGGAGTCTTAAATACATTCATGCTCTTTGATCGTTTATCTGTTTATAAGACTATGTGCCAAAAAATAAGGACACGATTTCACACTTAGGTGCAAAGATGTTCAATGCATCATTAAATATAATAGTGCAAATTTGAGAACACTTGAAATAACCCCAAATAAGGAATGTTCAATAAATTATGATGTACAGCATGCAGTTATTCCCACTTATCTGTGGGCTCCATGTCTGTGGGTTCAACCAACTGCATATGGAAAATATTCGGAAAACAATATATACTTGTACCAAACACGTACAGGTTATTTTTCTTGTTATTATTCCCTAAACAATATAGTAATATAACAACTACTTACATTATATTAGGATAAGGAATCTAAAGCTGATTTAGGGATACAGGAGGATGTAGGTAGACTGTGCACAAATACTACAGCATTCTACATACATTCTCATGTGTAAGGGAGTTGAGCATCAGTGGACTTTGGTATCTAAGGGGAGGTGTTATAGCCAATGTCCTCCACATACTGTAAGACTATTAATTATATATAATAGTATAATAATGTACATAATAATACAATGTTTATGCAAGAGAAAAATTCCATTTTTGAAAAATGATATAGTTATATATAAAAATACTCTATGCGCGGCGCAGCGGACACTGGGGACTAAGGGGAGGTTATAGCCAATGTCCTCCACATACTGTAAGACTATTAATTATATATAATAGTATAATAATGTACATAATAATACAATGTTTATGCAAGAGAAAAATTCCATTTTTGAAAAATGATATAGTTATATATAAAAATACTCTATGCG
>NW_022900928.1:58492683-58502986 GCF_012274545.1 Fukomys damarensis
CACATGTGTAAATACCAAATAGTTTCCCTGGTGTGAATATTCTGCAACAATGCATAAAATTCTAATAAGATTACTGACATTTAGAAATGGGAGGAAAGGAGCTAAAGGTGTAGGGAAGGTGTGATACGTAGGGGAAGAACAAAAAGGGAAAAGAAAAAAATGTGAGAGAATGAAAAGATGAAAATAAAGTGTTTGTAGATGGGGAGGGGAGGAGGGGTGAAGGGAGGGCAGAGGTAAGGGGAAAAAATGAGAATCAAGACTTGCCATGTAAAGGTACATGATCCCAACAATGAATGTAACTGTACTGTATCCCTAAATGTACCAATAAACTCAATAAAAAAAAATACTCTATGCAATGTGAAAATCATAGAAAACAATACAGGCAATATAACCCTATTTTAACAAATTATTATGCTTATATATGCCTGAAAAACCAGCCTGAGCAATTATGTGAGACCCTACCTTAAACTTAAACTCAGCCTCCTATGTAGCTGGGATTACATGTGTGTGCCACCACCACACAACTTTAATAGTTATAGTAATTTTGGAATCAGGCAATGTATATCTCTTTATTTTCAATGTATGCCTTCTTTATTTTCTTTACGCTCTTTATTTGCAAAATAATTTTGACTATTCCAGGTACTTTGCATTTTTTATATGATTACAATGCCAGTATTAGGATTTTACTGATTATATATGTCAATTTGGGAAGAACTGATATTTTAACAATACCATCTTCTAATTCATGATCACACGTGTTTCCATGAATTTAAGTCTTTGCTAATTTTTTTCAGCAATGTTTTATAGTTATTGACATACACATCGCAAGATGTTTGGTTAAATTTATCCCCCCTTTTTTCAGTACTGGGGCTTGAACCAGAGCCTTCACAATGAATTATATCTCCATCCCTTCATTATTTTTTATTTTGAGACAAGGTCTCAGTTCACTAAACTGCTCAGGCTGGACTAGAACTTTCAATCTTCCTGCCTTGGCCTTCTGGAGTGCTGGGGTTACAGGTGTGTACCACCACGCCTGGCTTACACTTTTAGTTATCAACAACAAATAAAATTAAATAAAAATGAAGAATTTTCCTCAATATTCGAAATAAAAGTTTTGATAGAAAGTTAAATCATAGTGAACTTGCAGCAGCCTCTGGCCAAAAAAAGAAAGTTAAATCACTTGAGTCTAAGGACTATTTTCTCTTCATAACCAATAGTTCAGATTTTTAATTGTGATGTATTGTGTCAAGGCGGCTAAAATTGAAAATATGTTAATTATGCAGCAATTTCTCCATCTTGCTAATAGATACAGCTATTTGGTTACAAAGACTTTTGTGTGCAATCCTGGAGTTGTGTATTGTGTTGATGTTTGAGTAGCATCAGTTGTTACCTCAGATCCTCCTTCTCCTTTGAATGGATGGAGACCAGGCTCCTCTTTGAACATTGTGGTTCTCATTTATTATAATCGTACGTCACAAGCACATATTTAGGGTATGTGGAGTAAGGGAAAATCAGTCTTGCTATACACTAATAAAATAAAAAGAAAACCATTGAAAATAAAATTCCCAAACGCCTTCAAATCAAAATGTTGATACCAAGGCCTGTTTCTTTTTTTTTTTTAATCATAGGTGCATAATATATTATTTAATGAAAATACACAAAGATATTATCATAACTTCTAGACAGACTGTGAGGAAATCCTCTTAGTAAAAAGAAAGAAAAGAGCCACACCTAATTTACTATTATTTGGAAAAATCCCTTGATTTGTGTGATAAAGCCTAAAATAGACTGATTATACATCTGGATAGGAGCCAAGCCATTCTTCTGTGAATTCTTAAGATAATGGGCCTTCATTGTTCTGTTTGTTATCCTTGCCAATTCCTGTCAGCCTGGTCCTTAGCAGTTATGTGGGCTTCTGCTATTTATCAAACCTGTGGGGTTTAAAAATCTCCCGCTATGTGCCTAAAACAAATTTATTTGTTTCTTAAGCATACTTTTGATGAACTATCCAAGGTTCACTTGTGATTGGTAAACTTCTACTGTTTGTAAATTGAGGAAATGTGTAAAACTGCCTCAGGAAAGTTATACAAACAGGTAAAATGATCTTTGGGGTAGCTGTCTTCTCTAGGCTTTAACAATGAATCAATTCATTGAAATGAAGAATTTTCCATAATTTAAAGGGAGTCATTCTCAGTTACGTGGGAGGTTAAGAAAGGAGGGATGCAACTGTCTTTGAGGACAGCCTGGACAACTAGTCAAGGCCCTGTCTTAAAATAAAAATAAGTAAAAGGGGATGGGGATGTAGTTCAGATGTTGAGTGCTTGCCTACCATGCACAAGGTCCTGAATTCAAGTTCCAGTACAGTAAGTCCCTAACTTATAAGCATTCGAGTCACAAACTTTAATAGGTACCAATGGACTTTGCATTAGGAACTTTGGGACATGAGGACAAATTGCCAAAGCAGGTCACTTGTCTGCTGGACAGTGTCACAGTTGTGCTGCTGTTTGTTTACTGTACAGTGCGATGGTGTATGGTAACACAGTGGTCAGTCAGAGCCCAGGAGGAAAAGCAGTGGTGATGCAGCTGGTTTTTTAATGCTTTACATTGTATATTTGTGTCAAAGGTGTATAAGACTGGCTTTGTCGAACTTTCAAACAAATCCTACTTATGAATTTTCTCTCAGAGCCTTACTGTACTACATAAGATAAAAAATAAAATGAATAAAGAGGGTCATGTTTGGCAAAACACATGGTAATGATCTCTAGCAGAGTCAGTGATAGTGTTACAAAATTATATAAGCTTAAAGCAAAAAAGGACCAGGTTTAGTTGAAGAATAAAATGTCTCATAATTCTTATGCTAGATTTGTTCTCTACAAATGAAGATTTTACTGTATCTTTTTGGATTTTTCACTGTTGGATTTTTGTACTACCTTGGCTTAGAAAATTCTTTTGCAGAAACTTCTTTGTGCATTTTAATCACAAAATCCTCTAGTTCTGTTTTTTTAACCTCGGAAATATTTTATCAATTAGACTCTAAGTCTGTTAAACTCCATTTTTATGAACCTCCAAATATTTGGTTCATAAAATAAAGATAACATCAACTCAGATATACTATTCAAACACATGAATGTATTTCCTCTTGGTTTGGACTAAAGAATGTATTATAGACAAGACTACAAGAAACTCTGTGAAAACAAGATAAAAACAAAATTTGCATTCAGTTCCTAAATTTACCTTTGGAAGTTGTTTTGTAAAAAGTAAGCATCAGAAATTGAAGGAAAAGAAGAGATAAAATGGGCAGTAAAGGAGCTGTCTCTAATCCTGTATGCCTCTAATCCCATGCATGTCTATAATCCCAGCATTTGGGAGGCTGAAGCAGGGGGATTGCTGCCAACCTGGGGTTCATAGATGATTCAAGGCCAGCCTGAACTGCATATAAGACACTGTCTAAACAAACAAACAAACAACCCCACAACAACCAAATAAAAAAACACAGGCAGTAAGATTGCTATATATTTATTTAGTCGTAGAAAATAATATATTTTGTTAATGCCACTATTTGCCTGTGTTTTACAGAAAAGATTAAGGAAAGAATGCTAAAATTTTAGTTCATGGGAAGAAATTGCATTTAAAAAAGTAGGATAAACTTTTTCTAGGCAGTTTCAGAATTGTGAAAACAGTATGTTCCTTAAGAGTACAAAGGCATTTTCTGCCAGCAAGACAGGGCCAGCTGAAAGGCAAGCCAGGTTGTCTCAACCTTGCTTGACTCAAATGTACTAGGAGTTCACAGCAAAATCAGTCCACGAGTTCTATTTCTCACCTCTGGGGTTGACCTCTGTTGTATTATTCAAGGCTGTAGCATCTAACATCCTGCTAGCTAGGAAGGGTTGAGGAGGAAAAGACAGGGCAGAAACTAGGGTAGGGATCAGGTAAGGTTTGTTTTCCAGTTATTTTAATTGCCTAAGCATTTTCATAAGGGTTGATTTTGAACTTAGGCACTGCCCCTGGATGGGTGCCCATACACAGGTCACCTGGTGAGGTCCTGTGCTCTGGTTTTCCCTTCTAAAGGCAATGGAGACTACTCATTTCCGGGGCAGTTCTAAGATAAGATGACAGGATTTCCTCTGGAGAGAAGACAAATGCTTTCTTTGGAATAATAAACACTTCACAATTCCATAGAGGCAATCCTTTATTTGTTCCTCCTACTCTGACAATGGGAAATCACAAAGCCTCTTTCACCTCTGGCCCAAGGCCACCATGCAGAGCACAACTGGAAGGCCATAAAGATAAGATAGGAATCCCTAGGAGGAAGGTGCTAGCACGGCTTGCTGCTCAGAGCCCTGCCTCATCCTACTGCCTCTTAACCTCCCATTCCCTAGTGCCACCCCACTTTATCTACCTCCAGATTGTTTCCATTATTTATCCTAGTTTAGGTGTGAGAAATCAGTCTTCCTCTTGGTTCATCTGAGACTTGATGGGGATGTTTGTTTGTTTGTTTTTTTAATTGGAAGAAAAAGAAAGTAAATACGAAAGCACAGAAATGGATAGGTTTACAAAACCCAGAATTTTTCATCCTAATCTCGGCAATGTCTGGCTGTAGCCTAGTTGGATTAGCACAGTTTGCGAATTACCCTGCTTCAGTTCTTTTTCCTGGCCTCCACACTGTCTGGGACGATGGGGCCGAGACTGGACTCAGCTCCTCAGGTTTCTGGCTTGATGGTACTTTGGAACAAATGATCTCTGGTGGAATCCAAGGCTAAGTGTATTGTCTGGAATTAACCCCCAGATTGCCAGTTGCAGATGAGGCCTCAGCTATTTACCTTGCCACAGACTCCTCGCTCTTTTGGCTCAAGTTTATTTTACTGTTTTTCTAAATAGTGATTTAAAAAGCACTGCATTTCCCTCCCCGCTGTGCAAGGATTCTGGTCTGGATCTTCAGATATTTGTATTGAGCCCTGGTGCTCCAGTTTCTCTTTGTGGCTCTGCATCCTAAAAATAGGACTTTTGCTCAATTTCTGTTTTTCTTACTCAGTAGTTTGATGCATATCCCGGAGTTGGGTGATTAAGGGAGGGTTTAACACTTCGGAATACGTTATAACAAAGTTTCTTCATCTTACTCAAAGCCAACCACTGGTTTTTCTTGGGCAATTTGGAGAGCGTCTGTCTCCCAGAGTTTGTCTCCCCTCTGCTTCAGTCTCCCGAAGCACTGGGATTACTGGAGTTCACCACCATTATTTGTTTTTTCTCCTTTTTTTTTTCTGGCGTTGCTGGGGATTGAACCCAAGTTTTCACACGTTTCAGACAAGTGCTTTAAAACTGAGCTTCCCTGGTGCTCATTTTAAATTTTCTATTTCTTCTTGGAACAGTTTTGTTGGCATGAAGTTAAAATTTTTCTTTTAACTTTTGTAAAGTTTCTAATGATGTCTTCTTTCTCATTCCCAGTTTAGATACTTAGTGTTCTCACTAATTCCTGGTCAATCTGGCTGAAGATTTGTCAATTTTATTGGTCTTTCAGAGAAATTACTTGATTTTATTAATTTTTTCTATTGCTTCCCTATCTTCTATTTCATTTATTTCTTCTCCAATCTTCTTTTGCAAGTAGAGTTTTGTTCACAAAGTCTTTGTCTACACCTATTGCAAAAGTTTTAACTATTTTATCTTCCAGCAGGTTTTGCTGTTGTTGTTGGTGGTGGTGTTGTTTTGAGATAGGGTCTCACTATGTAGTTGAGACTAACCTGGAGCTCATTATGTAGCCCAGGCTGGTCTCGAACTCACAGTGATCCTCCTGCCTCAGCCTTCTGAGTGCTGGGATTACAGGTGTGCACCACAATGCCTGGCTCACATTTTTGTTTTAATATTTAGATCTTTGACTTATTTTGATTATAGTTTAGTACACAATGAGCTATATGGGTCTAGATTCAGTCTTCTGCATGTGGATAGCCAGCTTTCCCAGCAACATTTTCTAAAGAGGCTTTCTCCAGCATACGTTTTTACCCCTTTGTCAAAAATTAGATGGATGAATGTGTCAGAGGTTGTTTTTGCATCCTCTTTCTGTTGTAGTGATTCAGATGTCTGTTCTTGTGCCAGTGTCATGCTGTTTTTATCACCACAGCTTTACCATATAACTTGAAATCCTGGATTGTGATACCTCCTGCTTTGGTCTCATTGTTTAGGATTGTTTTTGCTATTCTGGGGATCTTCTGGTTTCATATGAATTCTAAGACTGTTTTCTGTAGTTCTGTGAGGAATGCTGTTGGTATTTTGATTGGGATTATATTAAACCCACGTATAGATTTGGAAAGATGGCCATTTTGAAAATATTAGTTCTGCCTGTGCAGGAAGAAGTACATAACTTTCCATTTTCTCATGCCCTGTTTTCATGTTATTTTTACATAGTACTGTAGTATTCATTGTATAGGTTTTTTACTTCCTTAGGTTAATTCATAAGAATTTAATTTTTCTTGATACCAGTGTGAATAGTATTATATTCCTAGTCTCTTTCTCAGTGAGTTCATTATTGGTGTACAGGAAGGCTATTGATTATTGTGTGTTGATTTCATATCTTGTCATCATGATTAATTTCATTACTAATTTTAGGAGTCCTTTGGTGGAATGGTTTGGTCTTCCAGGTAGAGGATCTTGTCACCTGCACATAAATAATTTGACTTCTTTTTTTCTTATACATATTCTTTTATTTCTTTCTCTTGCCTAACTGCTCTTGCTAATGTTTTAAGTACTACATTGAACAGAAGTGGTGATAGTGAACATCCTTGTATTGTTCCTTATTTTAGAGGGAAAGCTTTCAGCTTTTATCTATTTAATATGATGTTGGCAGTAGGTTTGGCATAAATGGTTATACATATTTTCTTCAAGGTTTTAAAAAATTATGAATGGATGGTAAGATTTTCTCAAAAGCTTTTGCTGCTTCTATTGAGGTGATGTGATATTTGTCCTTGCTCCTATTTATATGATGTATTCCATTTATTAATTCTCATATGTTGCACTATCCTTGCATCCCTGGGATTAAGCCTTCTTGGTCATAATGTATGATCTTTTGATGATTTATTACCTTCTGTTTGCCAGTATCTTCTTGAAAACTTTTATGTCTATTCTCATTAAAGGGATTGGCCTATAGTTCTTTTTTAAAGTTGACTCCTTTTCTGGTTTTGGAATTAGGATAATTCTAGCTTCCATTAGAAGCTTTGGGAGTACTCCTTCCATTTAAATTTCATTAAAACATTTGAGAAATATAGCTTAGCACTTTCCTGAAGTTTTTGAAAAATTCAATGGTGAATCCATCTGGTCCTGGACTTTTGTTTGTGTATTTTCTACTGCTACTTCAATTTCATTGCCTGTAATTGGATTATTCAGGGTTATTGTGTCTTCTTGGTTTAGTTTTGGTAATTCATATACTTCTAGGAATTTACCCATGTTTTTTCTTCTTATTGGAGTACATATTAATTGAAAGAGTTACTACTAATTATCTTCTGGGTTAAAGTGGTGTCTGATTTGTCTGATTTGCCTTTTCCATTTCTTTTTTTTTTTTTTGTACCAGGAATCAAACTCAGGACCTTGTGCTTTCAAGGCAGGCAGAGATACCACTGAGCTAAATCCCCAGCCCTGCCTTTTTCATTTCTGATTGCATTGATTTGGGCTTTTCCTTTTTTGGGTAAGAATGACTAAGACTTTGTCTATTTTTTTTATTCTCTCAAAGGACCAATTCTTCAATTCATTCGTTCTTCGTACTGCATTTTTTTGGTCTCAATTTCATTAATTTCTGCTCCAGTCTTTATAATTTCCTTCCTTGTACTAGGGTTTGACCATGTAATTTAGGCTGGCCTTGATCTCACTATGTCACCCAGGCTGGCCTGAACTCATGGTGATTCTCCTGCCTTAGCCTTCTGAGTGCTAGTATTACAGGCTTGCACCAACCACCATGCCTGGCTGGAAATTGCTTTCCTTTAGAGTTTGAAACATTTCACTCTCCTGGCCCTAAGGGTTGGTGTTGAAAAGTCTCCTGTAATTCTAATGGGCTTAGCTTCATGTGTGATTTGTTGGCTTTCTATAGCAGTTACTAAGATTTCGTCCAGTTTTGGGGTTCTGAGGTTTTTACTATGATGTGTCATGCAGAAATTCTTTTCTGTATGGCTCTGTGAAGTTCTATCTGCACATATATGGCTTATCTGTGTGTTAAATTCTTTTCCAGTACTTGAAACATTATCTGCTATTATTTCTGTAAACAGGATCTTTTTTTGTAAACAGGTTTTTAAATGCCATTTGCTCTGTTCCTTGATTTTTTTACTAACTCTAATCTTAGATTAGTCTTCTTTGCATTATCTAACAGTTGTTGGATTCATTTTTTATAGTCATCATTTTTAAGGTATCTCTGAATATGTGGTCATCTACATCCTCTCTATTTTCTGTTTCAGACACTTTTTCCTCACATTGGTCACTTCTGTTACCTATATATCCAGTAGAATTTTCAGTTTCCTGGATTTCTGTTTGGTACCTTTCCATGGACTCTAACTTTTTGCTTATTCATATTTTGTATGGTTTGGTTTAGCTCAGCTATAATTTTATTAGTGTCTTCTATATGCTCAATGGTTGTCTTGTTTATTAAATTCATTATCTATTCAGTTATGTCTTCTGTGAGGTTATGAGCACCTTATCCTGTCTTTTCTTTTTTTTGGTCTCTTCTTTTATCTTATGATTTAATTTGTCTATTTGGCTCTTTATTTCCCTCTGTGGATCAGATCTGAAGAAGCTGTGAGTTTTGGAAGCATTTTGTTGCCTTGTCTTTTAATGTTTCTACTGTTTTCATTTTTTGTGCTGAGATTTGCAGTTCAATTATAGTACAGAGACTTTGTTGCTTGTATGGATATTTATTATTTATTTGTGGTTTTTGAGACAGGGTCTCACTATGTAGTTCAGACTGGCCTTGAACTCACTATGTAGCCCAGACTGGCCTTGAACTTATGTGATCCTCCTGCCTCAGCCTTCCAAGTGCTGGAATTATAGGCATGCAACTACCACTCCTGGCCTTGGAAGTCTTTTTAGTTAATGTCTGCTTTTCAGTGATGCACTCCACATGTGGGTTACTATAGGTCTCTACTCCAACCATATCTGTAAATTTTTTTCAGAACCTTGTACTTATAAGACAGGTGCAGTGCCACTGATCTAAATCCCCAGCCCCTCCATATCTGTAAATTTGAAAGGGGAGGTGCAGTATAATTGGCCTAGCACCCACTTCTCTGAAAATGAACTGCCTTGTTGTTGATGACACAAAGACAAACCAGATATTGGCATATAGTAAAATACCAATTAATAGCAACAACTATGCTACCCTGGCAAGGTCAACAAAATCAGCTTCAATAATAGAGGCAAAGACAAACTTGATATTGACAAAAGAACCAATAAAATGTACAACTGTACAGCTTTTAATCATAGAAAAGAGATTATAATTATAATATAGACACAAAGACAGACCAAATATTGATGAACAGTAAACATGTACTAAATGCAATAATTATATCACCATTAATAATAGAAAAGAATTCAACAATAGTAGCATAGAGTTAATTACATATCTAAAGATTAGCAAAGCTTAATGTGTATAGTAGTAAAGATACAGGGGGCAGTGAACAAGAGAAAGAAGGAAAATTTGAAAAATAAAGCAAAGCAAGATGAGGAGAAAAGTAAGAAATGACTCTATAAAGGAGTGAAAAAATTAGTTTAATGAGATAAAAGTAACAGAAAAGAACAAGAAAAAGAAAAAAGAAAACACAGACAACAAAATAAAGAAAAAGAGGTAAAAAAGAAAAAATAAGAAGGAAACAAGAGAAAAAATTCTTCCATGATTTTGAATGAGTGGTTTCTTCCCAGGGTCTGAAGTATTGAAACCCATCAACTATGAGAGAGGAAGAGAGAGAGAGAGAGAGAGAAGGAGGGGGAGGCGGAAAGGGAGAGGGACAGAGAGAGGGGTGGAGAGAGAGAAAGTTATTGCTAAGACCTATTTTTTTTAGAGTAGAAAAATTTATTGGGAAATAGGAATGGGGAATAGGAATAGCTCCTAGGGAAAGACAGACGGGGGCAGCTAGAGAAACTGCTGGTGGGAGGGGGACACTGTGAGCAGCACCTGCAGGCTCAGAAGAGGCTGGTATCGTTCATGTTCTCTGACAGTTTGAGGCCATTTCTCTGTGTCAATGAGCAACTCCTCAGTGAGAACAATCCCAGATAGGAAATGAAAATAGATGTAAAACTAATGTTGTGTCTTTTCAAATACACACACACACACACACACACA
>NW_022900928.1:58503089-58511022 GCF_012274545.1 Fukomys damarensis
ATATTCATAAAACTGAAAGGCATAGCAGTTCAATTTAGGACAGAATGACTTTTACTCTTACTATATAAATAAATGTTTAAACTACACGTAAGAAAACCCAATAAAGTGACATTACTACACATCCACTGGGCTAATATTAAAAAAAAGAAGGAAAAATCTGTTGAGGATCAGGAAGAATTGGAATTTTGTACACTGTTGGCTAGTAAGGAAAACAATGTGATAATTGCTAAAAAAAATAAAAGTAAATTTACCATATGATTCTCAATTTGTTCCTGAATACACATACCAAGCAATTGAAAATAGAGTTTTGAAGATATATTTGTACGCCAATAACTGGTATGGTATTTCATTTGTGCAAGATGAAAAAGTTCTGGAGATTGGTCGCACAAAAATGTGAATATCCTTACCACTATCGAACTGTACACTTAAAAATGGTTACAATGGTGCTTTCTCTCTAGTTTTTTGTTTGTTTGTTTGTTTGTTTGTTTTGTACCTAGGATCAAACTAAGGCCCTTGAGCTTGCGAGACAGGTTGTGGCACCACTGAGCTAACTCCCCAGCCTCTCTTGGTTTTTTTGAGACAAGGTCTTGCTATGTAGCCCAGGCTGGCCTCAGACTCACGGTGATCTTCCTGCCTCAGCCACTTGAGTGCTGGGATTACAGGCATGCACCTCCATGCCTGATGGCAAAATTTAAATCATTTGTATTTACCACAACTAAAAATAAAAATTTTAAAAATAACAGCATGAACAATTTATCAAACAGAAGAGAGGTGTTTGTTTGTTTCTTTGTAGCACTGAAAATTTAACCGAATCTTCCCACTGAACCACATCCCCACCATTCATTCATTCATTCATTCATGAGCCAGGATCTTTTCAACTAAGTTGTCCAGGATGGGCTTGAACTTGTAATCCTCTTTGTCTCAGTTTCCCAGAGCGCTAGAACTATAGGTGTGCACCACTGAGACAGGAGATTAGGGTATAGCAAAGCTGGCTCAGGAAGGAGGTGTGACCTCTTAATTATAAGAGCCCAGACCACATGTGCAGACAGTTCGCGAAGCCCTGCACATGGATTTTTTTTTTTTTTTGTACCGGAGTTCGAACTTGGGTCCTTGTGCTTGCCAGGTATGCAGCGGAACCACTGAGCTAAATCCCCGGCCTTGCACATGGACTTCTAGTGAGAGCTCCAGCAGGTTTTCAGTATGATGCCCTAGACCTGACATCAGCCTGAGGAATGAAATTCCAGCATTGCCTCTCAGGACCCAAATGTAGAAGTTCTTGTGGGTTTCCTCAAGATTCGGACAGCATAAAAGGGCACAGACACCAAGAAGAGCTTGATATCATAGCCAACCCTGCTTCCTCCAGGATGTTCTTTTATCTTGCTTTTTCCTCTTTTACTTGTCCCAAGGTCACTCTTCACTTTTACTTTTTCAAATAAACTTTGCCACTGCTTTTTCGTTTCATTCAATTCTTTGCTCAAGATGAGAAGAACGTATGCTGGGCGTGGCGGTGCATGCCTGTAATCCCAGTACTCAGGAGGCTGAGGCAGGAGGATCACTGTAAATTCAAGACCAGCCTGGGCTACATAGTGAGTTCCAGGTCAGTCTCAACTACATAGTGAGACCCTGTCTCAAAAAACAAAAAAACAAAACAAAAAGATGAGAAGAACGTGAAATCTAACTGCAGAAGGAGAGGAGGACAAACCCAACCCCAGTAATGTTTATTTGGTGAGCCACTTTTAGAAGGAGCCACCTGATAACACCACCATGCCTGTGTAGGTATAAGTTTATGAGTGTGTTTGTGGTCATATTTATGTCTCATATGTGGATATAAAGTTGATTATGTGAGCAATTTCTCACTTATGCTATAGGCTGACTCTTGTGGAGTTAAATATCCTCAGAGTACCACCATGCTTACTTATATTAATTATCCATTCCTATATAATAAATTGGCCATAAAACCACAAACACTATTTGTTGTCATCATAGTTTTGTGGATGGGTCAGAAGCGACCAGCTGAATGGTTCTGGCTCAGGGTCTCCCCTGAGGCTGCAGATAAGACTTGGGAGGGACTGCCATCTCCTGAAGGCTTGACCAGGATGAGGATCTGCTTCCAAAGTGACTTCTTCATGGTTCACAAGTTGGGGCAGGCTGTTTGTTGGAGACCTCTGTTCCTTCTCATGGACCACTCCACAGGCCAGCCCCTTCCTTTTCTGCTCTTTCTCTCTTTTCTTCTTTTCATTTTTTTTTTCTTTCAGTGCTAGGGACTGAACCCATAGCCTTGCCCCGTGAGGCAAGTGTTCCAGGTCTGAACTACAACCCCTTTCTTTTCTTTTCTTTCTTTCTTTCTTTCTTTCTTTCTTTCTTTCTTTCTTTCTTTCTTTCTTTCTTTCTTTCTTTCTTTCTTTCTTTCTTTCTTTCTTTCTTTCTTTCTTTCTTTCTTTCTTTTTTTTCTCTCTCTTTCTTTCCTTTCTTTCTCTCTCTTTCTTTCTTTCCTCTCTTCCTTCCTACCTTCCATCCTTCTTTCTCTCTTTCTTTATCCCCCCTTTCTCCCTCCCCTCTCCCCTCACCCCTTTTCTTCTTTTGAGATAGGATTTGACTAGTTTGCCCAGGCTGGCCTTAAACTTGCAATCCTCCTGCCCCAGCCTCCCCAGGAGGGGTGTGTGTGTGTGTGTGTGTGTGTGTGTGTGTGTGTGTGTGTGTGTGAGAGAGAGAGAGAGAGAGAGGGAGAGAGAGAGGGAGGGAGAGAGAGGGAGGGAGACCACATGTGACTTCCACAGTTTCTTCAGTATCCTCGCACCATGCTGGCTGACTTCTCTCAGCTTGAGTGACCTAAGGAAGTGACGGAAGTGGCAATACCTTTGATGATTTTACGTGGCCAATCACACACTGTCACTTATTTAATATTTTTTTCAATTTTGTTTTTAGAAAAGATGAAATTCTGCCTACATTGGAGGAGAGGGAAACTAGCCTCCACTGTTTGAAAAAAGGAGCATTGAATAATTTAAGGATGTATTTTAAAGCCACCGTAATATTGATTACAAAACACTACAAGTTTTGAGGGTTGGGTAAAATGCCAAGCTTCTGGCAATGGGAATTCAATGCTGGTAACTCATGCATGCAGCAACATTACAATTAACTTAGCACCTTGGCTAATTGTAATTAAATGCTAATTAAGTGTGCGTGAGTGTGCAGCTGCTGCTTTTGAGCACTAGAGACTCTTCCAGGTGCATCGGCTGCTTACAGAATGAAAATGACAAGCACAGGCACTTTTATGTTTAAATAAAATAATGGTCTTAGAATCACAGAATTTTTATGGCATCTTTAAAATAATCTCGGGCCAGGAATATAGCTCAGCAGCACAGCGTCTGCCTGGCGGACATGAGTCCCTGAGTCTGAGTCTCAGTACCAAAAAAATCTCGTTTCTTGTAGCCACAAGACTAACATTGTTGAAAATTAAACATAAAATTTAGGGTTGTAGAATTACAACATTCATCGCATTCATAGTGCCATTAAGCATAATGTGTGAAAGTCAGAGGTTGATTATAACAGGCCTTTGCTGCCCACGGAGGCTCCATTTCACTGTTATCCTGTTGTGCTTCTTGCTGGCAGTTCAAAAACCAAGTGCTATAAATTCGGAGATAATGTTTTTTAAAATCTCATTTATTAAATGTCTAGCAATAGATTCTCAGGATTTCTGGACTCTTAAAATGCTTCTGGTATGTTTAACCAACTGTCTTTCGGTTCAAAACTTAGGCTATTTTTATGGAATTTGGCATGAACACATAAATAGGCCACAATTGAATGTCTAATCAGTATAGGCCATAAAAATATGTTTTGAATCATTTTTACATTCAGTCCGTAGGAATAATGATATAAAATCCAAAAGCATCTTAAAAGTTGAACTTTACACAAATACTTGAATATGAATGTCATGAACACATATAAGGGTGTGGAAATATTTAAAAGTTTTCTTAAAGAAGAAAAATGATATACTATCTCGTAAGAAATTTGATACAGGCATATATTGTTAAGGAGAAAATTTGATAATGTTTCTCATCTGTCAACTCTGCTGTAAACTTCTTTAGCCAATGTGCTAGTTTTTGTTATATAACTTTAGAAAACTATTTTCATTAACTCTGTAAGGAAATATAGTTTTCCATAGTTGGAGGCACATAAAGAAATCAAGAACTCTGGCATTAATAAAGGTAAGTATTAAATTGTTTCTTTCTTATTTTCAACTGCTATAAAAGATAACTGATTATTGGCCGGGCATGGTGGTGCACGCCTGTAATCCCAGCACTTGGGAGGCTGAAGCAGGAGGATCGCTGTGAGTTTGAGACCAGCCTGGGCTACATAGTGAGTTCCAGGTCAGTCTCAACTACATAGCGAGACCCTGTTTCAAAAAAAAAAAGATAACTGATTATTTAAAACAAAAATTAGTTGTGTCAATGTATTTTGTTTTTATACTATAGGTAAAATACGTGATAACCAGAGCACAAAGGATGGAAAGATAGAATTGGATATACTCTATGGTGAGACCATTATATAACACATGAAATAATATTATTTGAAAGTGGACTGTAATGAATTAAATCTGCATACTTTAAAAATATTTATTAGTATAATACATGTTTGCAGTATGTAGTGATTACATTCTTCATGAGGATTGGTACATATATATGTATATATATATATATACATATCTATATATATATACATATATAACTTCCTCCTTCCTTAATACCCTTCCCATTTGAGAAAGTTTATCTCCCTACTTCCTATTATGTATCTTTTATTTTGTATGTGCTGCAAAAGCGAGCACATATCTGTCTTTTACTTTGAACTTTATTTACATATTAGGTTTCTCATATAAGAGAAACCATGAAATCTTTAAGCTTGTGTGTCTGATTTATTTCGCTTAATATTATAGTCTCAAAGTGAAACCACTCAAGTTTGTCCTTCTTTATGGAAGAGTAGTACTCCATCATAATAAACATACACCACATTTTCTTTATAAATACACCTGTCGATGGATGTATAAGCTGCTTTCAAGATTTAGCTGTTATGAATTATGTTGATATAAATATGGATATGCATGTATTACTATCATATGATGTCTTTAATTCTTTCAGGAAGATACCTATAAGGGGAACAGCTGAATTAATGGAATTTCTAGTATTAGTTTTTTTTTAACATTTTTCTCCAAGTTTAATTAAATGAAGAAATTGAGCTTTGAGTCAGTATTATCTTGCCTGTTACATATATCTAGTATTAGTTTTTTTGAAGAAACTCCATACTGATTTATGTAGTGGTTGTACCAGTCTCCCACCAAAAATTAAGAAGGGTTCCTTTTTTGCTGTAGCTTCTCCAGCATTTGTTATGATTTGATTTCTTCATAAAAGCCATTCTTGCTGAAGTGAGATGAAATTTCAGTGTTGCTTTAATTTGCACTTCTGAAATGGCCAGCAATGTTGAACATGTTTGCATATATTTATTGCATTTGTACTTCTAAGAAGTGTTTATTCATTTCAGATAACCATTTTTTGACTGGTTCTTTAAATATGGGGAAGGTCTAATTTTCTTGAGTTCTTTATATATCCTAGGTATAAGTCCTTTGTCTGATGAGTAGCTGGCAAAATATTTTCCTATTGTGTAGGTGATCTTTTCATTCTATTGGTGATTTTCTTTGCTGTGCAAATTTTTGGGGGAGCACTGGGAATCAAACTTGGGTTCTTGTGCTTGTGAGGCAAGCAGCCCCCAGGGACCAGGGATTTAGCTCAGTGGTTCTGCTGCCTGCTTCACAAACACAAGGACCCAAGTTTGAACCCTGGTACCAAAAAAAAAAAAAAAAAAATCCCTGGTCCCTGAAGTGTAGAATTTTAATTTGATGTAATACCAATTGTTGATTTGGCTATTATTTCTTGTGCATGTGTGGTTTTGTTGAAAAAGTCTTTGCCTACACCTATGTCTTCAGAAGCTTTATCTGGTTTTCTTCCAGCAGATTGTTTGTTTTTTTGTTCTGTTTCTGAGATAGGATCTTCCTATGCAGTTGAGGATGACCTTGAACTCACTGTGTAACCCAGGCTAGCCTCAAACTTGAAATGATCCTTCCTCCTCAGTCTCCCAAGAGCTGGAATTACAGGCAGGTACCATCACTCCTGATAAGTTTTTGTTTCAGTATTTAGATCTTTGATCTAGTTTGATTATAGTTTCATGCATCATGAAAAATATAGGTCTAGGTTCAGTCTTTGACATGTGGATAATCAGTTTTCCCAGTACCATTTGTTAAGTTATTATTTCTCCAGCAAAAAGATTTGACCCCTTCGTCAAAGATAAAATTTTAGCAGAAATTAATGAAATTGAGACTAAAAAGAACAATACAAAGAATAGATAAATTAAAGAGTTCATTTTTTAAAAGAATAAACAAAGTAGACAAACCCTTAGCCAATCTTACCAAAAGAAGAAAAGACCCAAATCCACAGAACTGGAAATGGAAAAGGGTGAAATAACAATAGATTCTGCTGATATCCGGAAGATCATTGGTAACTACTTTGAGAAACCATACTCTAATAAAATGGAAAACTCAGAAGATGCAGATAGATTTTTGAGATACACATGAACTACTAAACCTAAACTAAGAAGATATAAAAATCTTAAACAGCCCAGTATCAGTCAGTGAAATTGAAGAAGTAATAAAAATACTACCAGCTAAGAAAAGCCTAGGCTCTGATGGATTTACTGCCAGATTCTACAAGAACTTTAGAGATGATCTGACACCATTACTCCTCAACTCTTTAATGAAATCAAAAGGGAAGCAGAACTCCCAAGTCATTCCTGGAAGCAAACGTTACTGCAATTACAAAACCAGAAAAGGACCCAACCAAAAAAGAGAACTGCGGGTCAATCTATTAATGAACATAGATGCAAAAATTCTCACTAAGGTATTAGCAGCCGGGCATGCTAGTGCATATAATCTCAGCACTAGAAAGGTTGAGGTGGGAGGATCGCTGTGAGTTTGAGGCCAGCTTGGGCTACATAGTGAGTTTAAGGCCAGCCTGAACTACATAGGGAGACCCTGTTTTGTTTTGTTTTTAAAGTAAGATATTAGCAAAGAGCATGCAGCAAATGCTCAAAAGACCAAGTAGCAGTTATTCCAGGGATACAGAGATGGTCCAATATATGCAAATCAATAAATACAATATATCATATTAGCAGAGCCAAGAACAAAAAAAAATTGATTATCTCAATAGATGCAGAAAAAGCATTTGACAAAAATCCATCACCTAGTCATAATAAAAATGCTGGAGGAAATAGACAGAGAAGGTCTCTATCTCAATCTGATAAAAGCCATCTGTGTAAACCAACAGTCATCACACAAAATGGAGAGAAGCTGAAAGTTTTTCTAAAATCAAGAACAAGACAAGGATATTTGCTGTCAATATAGTTCTCAAAACATTAGCCAGAGCAATAAGACCAGAGAAAGAAAGATTAGGGATATGGCTAGGAAAGGAAGAAGTTAGATTATTATTTGCAGATGACTCAATACTCTGCATCGAAAACCCAAAAAAATCCTTAGAAGGATTTCTAGAATTAATGACCAAATTCAGTACTGTAACAGGATACAAAGTCAACAGTCAATCATTGATAGCACTTCTGTATCCCAATAATAAATTCATTGAGAGAAAAATTAGGGAAATAATACCTTTTACAATAGCATCAAGAAAAATAAAATATTTCAGAATTAACATAACCAAGGAAGCAAAAGATCCCTACAATGAAAACTACGGTACTTTGTTTTTTTTTTTTTTTTTTTTTTTTTTTTTTTTTTTTTTTTTTTTTTTTCTTTTTTTACTATGGATCGAACTTGGGTCCTTGTGCTTGTGAGGCAGGCAGCAGAACCACTGAGCCAAATCCCGGGCTACAGTACTCTTTT
>NW_022900928.1:58511044-58524849 GCF_012274545.1 Fukomys damarensis
TGGGGATTTATCAGTAGTACCACTGCCTGCCTTGCAAAAACAAAACAAACAAAACAAACAAACCACAATTGAAGAGGATATCACAAGATCCCTTCTTGCATAGGCAGAATAAATATAGTCAAAATGGTCATATTTCCAAAACCATTATACAGATTTAATACAATCCTAATCTTACTATGCATGTTTAAACCCTAAACTGGGAGTGAGGGCACATACCTATAATCCCACTTGAGAAGATAATGAGTTAGAGTCTCCCCTAAGATAGACAGCAAGGCCTTGTCTCAAAAAATAAACAAACAAAACATAAAATTAAAACCTGCAAACTTCCTAGAGAAGAGGATGAACGGAGCAAACGACATGTCTTTCCACAGGAAGATGCTTGAGCAAGTGGAACCAGAGGAAACATGTTGTTGGTTTTCACTGCATGGAATATCGTCTTACTCCTGCAACCAAGACTCCTCACATCACCCTTCAAAAATAAGGACACAGGGCTGGACGTGGTGGCCCATGCCTGTAATCTCAGCACTCAGGAGGCTGAGGCAGGAGGATTGCTGTGAGTTCGAGACCAGCCTGGGCTACATAGTGAGTTTCAGGTCAGTCTCAACTACATAGTGAGACCCTGGCTCAAAAAATAAAAAACAAAAAACAAAAAAACAAAAACAAACAAAAAATAAGGACACAGGTTAACCTCTTAGGGAATCCTATGCTGCTCTTGTTCCTCATTCTTTTTCTTTGCCTACTATGTTACTGCTTCATTAATGGTATAGTTATAATAGAATGAGCTCATTGATAAAAAAAATTTCTTTTTGGTTTTGCACTTCCTTGCTCTTAAATGTTTTCACTTGATTTAAATTGAAAGAAAAAAATTTAAAAGTTGAAAAGAAATGACAGGAAATGGGATATGGCTGATTAGGTTTGTTAAAAACATATATCTAATATTTTAAAAAGACTATAGAAATAGAGGGAAAAAAAGATCAAAGAACAGATGGACCAAATACAAAACATATTTTTAAATCCACTCCTATCAACATTTACATTAAATAAAATAGTATAAAACACCAATTAAACAACAGAAATTATTATTTTGATAAGTAATAAAGGGCTCAGTGTTAGAATATTTGCTTAGAATGCATGAGACCCTAGGTTCAATCTTTAGCACAAGAAGACAAAAACCAAGAATGACTACAGAAATTATTTATTTATTTATTATTTTTTGTGGGGGAACTGGGGATCGAACTCGGGTCCTTGTGCTTGCAAGGCAGGCAGCAGAACCACTGAGCTAAATCCTCGGCCCCAGAAATTATTTATTTATTTATTATTTTTTGTGGGGGAACTGGGGATCGAACTCGGGTCCTTGTGCTTGCAAGGCAGGCAGCAGAACCACTGAGCTAAATCCTCGGCCCCAGAAATTATTTATTTAAAGAAATTTATTTTAAATATAGACATGACAGATTTAAAACAAATCTTAGTATGAATATTTAATGCCCTATTTATTAACATAGAAAAATGTCCACTATCAGGCATCATTGCTAGCCCTTCTCTGCTTAAAATTATTTTTTATTTTTTGGTGCCAGGGATTGAACTCAGAGACCTTGCACTTGCGAGGCAGGCAGCAGAACTACTGAGCTAAATCCCCCGCCCCTTCTACCTACAATTAGACTGCATAGGAAAGTAAGAACCTGCAGGTAAGCAGGAGGCCTAGTCATTAGTGTAGAAGGCCTCATCTTTAGGATTTCAATTGCTCCTTCCATTGCTCCATGACGCAACTTTTCAAAAAGTTGTTCTTGGGCTGGGGATTTAGCTCAGTGGTTCTGCTGCCTGCCTCTCAAGTGCAAGGACCTGAGTTCAGTCCCTGGTACCAAAAAACAGAAAACAAAACAACAACAACAATGACAAAAACCCAAAAAGTTGTTCTTCATTGATTCCCTTTACAATAGGCTTCTCTGCTAATCACAAACTGCTATATGAACTCTACTGTGGTAGATTAACTTGTGGTCAACTTGTAAAGCCCAGCAGATCAGTCAGTGTAGTTCTGGGCATGCAAGACCCACCAGAGGATTGTTGCCAGTGAAATAAAAAGAGACCTGGAGGGCAAGACTGTTTGCTGTTGATTTTCTTGGAGAAACTTGCTGTGGCTGGTTTCCTGATGCAAACTTGGCTGTTCTTCTCATCTGAAGAGCTTGGCAGCTCACTGTCTCTGGGAATGGCTGCTGTGTCAGGGGAGTTCTGATCTTTGCCTTGAGCATCACTTCCTGGCTCCAGTGTAGATTTCTCAGTCTGGTGGCACAAATCCTTCACCCTACTGGTGCACCCTTTTTAGCTTCCACCACTGGTCTTTGGGCCTTCCCAGGGCAGATCCTTGATGCAGACTTGTGTAAGACTTTGCTGTGGGCTCTTGCCCTCTGGCTGGACTCATGGAGGATATTGCCTTGGGCTCTTTACATTCGGCTGCACTTGTACAGGACATTGCCATGGCATCCAGGCCCCCAGCTGGATCCTTTGAGTCTCTAGTGTGCAGACAGATCTATTGCATTCCTCTGCCTTTAACTTTTTGAGTAACTATTATAAAATATTCTTATAAATTATGTGTCCTCTATTAAATCTATTCCCTTGCAAATCCTGACTACAGTATCTACTTCTTTTTTTTTTTTTTTTTTTTTTTTTTTTTTTTTTTTTTTTTTTTTTTTTTTCACTGAGTTTATTGGTACTTTTTAGGTATACGGTGCAGTTACATTCATCATTGGGATCTTGTACCTTTACATGACAGGTCTTGGTTCTCATTTCTTCCCCTTATCCCTGCCCTCCCTTCACTCCCTCCTCCCTTCCCTATTAACAAAAACTTTATTTCCATTTTTTCATTTTCTCATATTTTTTCCTTTCCCCTTATTTCCTTTCCCCTACCCTTCCCACTTCCCCTACACCTTTAGTCCTTTTATTTCTATTTCACATTGTCAATTATACAATGTCTACTTCTACCAGGACTTGCAGCATTTGATGACACAGTAAGACCTATCTGAGGTCCTACCCCTCTAAGCATAGGGTAGGAGCCACTGACCCACATTATTTGTAGACTCATCTTTCTTAGCATTGTATATCTTAGCCCTATCTTCCTTTTAGCCCTAACTAAAAAATAAGTACATTTTAACTCTTTCATGGTGTCCAAGAAGACTTAGCACTTAGCACAAAGCTCTGGCTTCTTTCTTTAAAGGGAGCTGGGGTATGGTGGTAAGGAAGTATTGTGCATCAGTTAGGCTTGCATTCATTGGCTAAGACCTATGGCTATGGCTGCTTGAACAGAGATTTTTTTTTTCCACTTAGATGGCAGTTATCCTTGATTCTCCAACTTGATGGTATCAAGATGTATTAGTTACTTTCATGTCACCAAGACACAGTGCCCAGCGCCCACAACTCTAAGGCAGAAAGGTTTATTTTGGCTCATAGTGTGTAGTGATTTCAGTCTGTAGTCAGTTGGCTCCAAGGCATGGTGGCATATCAGAGGAGAAACATCTCATGGCATGGCAGCAGGAAGCAGAGAAATCAAGGGAGAAAACTGGGGGAGGTACACCCTTCCAGATCACACCGCTGTGACCCACCTCCTCCAATCTGGTTTCACCTTCAAATCACAGTTAGCTATAAATTCATCATTGGACTAAATATCACACACCCATGATTCACTCACTTCCCCAAAGCCCACACCGATGAGCACGTGAGATTCAGGGGACATCTATATATAAACTACAGCCCAGGGTTTATGTATCTGTGCTTCTCCTGACCTTTCTCTCTTGGCACTGTAGATCCAGCCATCAATTCTGTATTCGTGAGAAAAAGGGGAATGGAAGGGAAAGGGCAACTGCAGCCTCACCTGTTTCCTTTTTTCCAGGGAACAGAAGCTTTTTTTAGAAGTCCTCCTCCCTTAACCATCAGTCTTCAATTATGTCCCACGGGCCAGGACTGGGTCTCAGGGCCATTCTTAGATGTATGAAGAACAATGTAAAGCAATTATTCTGCTTTTCAGGCCAAGTAGTGGGCGGCATAAATGGACAAAAGCTTAGCATCAGCTTTGGAGTAGCCATTCAACATTATCTTTTATAACCCTTCATTCTCTCCTGATGAAGAAGAAATGAGGCAGAGTTCATTTCTCAAACACATATCCTGGTACTTGTGTCATAGCAGTTTATGACATAAATTCCATCTCCAGGCACCACCGATAAGAATGACAATACTTTTGAAGTTCTCAGGAGAGAAAGAGAAGGGCAAACCGAGCATGAGAAATAGAGACAAATATAGGCAGGGGATACAAAGTGTTGGAAGAGGTGGGAGGGAAAAGGAGGACAAGAATCACAGACAGATGGACATAGAGAAGCAACAGCCTGAGGGCCTGGGACCCTTGACTTCCATTCCATAGCCAAAGGGAAGATACTTCCAGAAGCTGTGCTGTGGCCAGCGTGCCACTTTTGTGAGTACAGCAATGCACATACTTTGCAGCCTGCATATTTAGTTGGGCGAGATTTGCGGAATTGTAAGGACCACGTCAAACAGACACTGCTTTGTTTGTCTTAGTCTTACGACATGCTTGGACTAGAGCAGAAAAACATTAAGCTACACAATTAAATGTGATATGTTCAAAAGTTGTACTTGGCAGATATCATTTCTCTATAATTTTGAAGAAAAATGTACCTTGTGTAAATAAGAACGGTATGGTATAGACCATTGAAAAGAAAAGCACAGAGAAATGGAGGTAAATTTTCCACTAAATACCATATTACAATTCCATAAATCCAATTCTTTTTATGTTATTAAATTCCTTTTCTTTACATAGGTCCAAGTCATTAGAAATGTATCTGTGTGTGTGCGTGTGTGAATGAATAGACACAGATACTTACACTACAAAATCACCTTTCTTGTCCCCCTTTCTCTTACCAATGAATTTATCTACTCAAGATATTTGTAGACCACCAACCCTTTTATTTTACATCTTTCCTTCTCCATATGACTTCAGATGTTAAGTGAGTTGTGATCAGACTTATAGGTGGTTGAAGAGGTCTGAGAGAAAATATATACACTCTGGATAAAATAGACACTTCTCTTCCTTTTTTTCTTCTTCCCATCTCAGATCTTAGAAGCAGAGATCAGTAGTAAGTTAGGAAGATCTACTACATGTCTAGCTCTACTACTATCATGTCGAGTATGGCACAAGTCTTCTCTATTTCTTTGCCTTTTTATTAGACACAAAACTGGTTTTATTCCTTTTTCCTTCTTTCATCTCTCTTGACCAACCATCTAATATATCTGTTACACAGATAAATGAGATATTGCTGATCATATTTCTCTGGGAAAAAGCAAAACCAAATTATGCATGAAAAGAATATTTTTATTCAATAGAGCTTTTATGCCTATCATCAATGGGTCAACCGAGGAGGAGAGGTGAGCAACTGCTACAGAGTGTTACAGAACTCTGCTATCTACATTTGTGTACATGATCTCAGTGTATAGGCATTTACCAGAATGCATATTCACTTTCCTCACTACCTTTAATGATACCAGTGTAACTTAATTTCATGTATTATATACTATTGTAATTTTACTTATACTATTATATTCACTTATATACTTATATTTGATAAGTATCTACAATATACCAGCTCAGGCAGAGATGAGAGTTAGGGGGAAAACAAGGAAGCTCTCAAGGGGACAATCAGACAGAAGTTAATTATTCAGCCAAACTGTTATCATACCTTGCTTGCCTGCCTCGCTACCTAAAACAAACATCTGCTCTCAGCAAAACTATTGCTTTTGTTGTTCCTCAGTAAATCTGGGAGTTTGAGTCAGTTTTACTTCACTCCATTCTGGTGGAGACCACTGGCCCCTTGACAAAGATATTCTCTATCTCATGAGTCTCTCTAACAGAGTTTTCTGGCCCAAACCTGACAAGGCACACATTCTTCTAGGCACAAGAGTTACTGGGCAAAAGTCCTCTGTTCTTGAGTCCTACATCCTCAAAGGAGAGAGACATGATAAATAAAACACATACAAGCTTGCACACATACAAGCACATAAAATGTCAAAGGGCAACAAGAACTAGAAAGAAAATAAAGCAGATTAGGTGGATAGAGAAAGATGTAGAGAGTGCTCTTTCCAACTGGCCCTTCTGAAAAATTGACATTTGAATAGATATGTGTATGAACTGAAGAAGAGAGCAATGATAATTGTTGTGGTCAAGGTTTGCAAAAGAAATAGATTTAATACAGGACATAACATTTATAGGATTATTTTATAATAGTCACCCAAAAAGTCAAATGCGGAGGAGTGCAAGAGATCTAACTGCACACTAGAGACTCAATGTGGCCAAGGGCCTGGATCCCACAGCAATATCCCACGCAAGTCCAGCTGAAGGCCTAGAGTCCAAGGTAATGTCCTCCATGAGTCCAGCCAGTGGTGTAGAGCCCATGGCAATGTCTCATGTTTGTTTGTATGGAGGATCTGCATGCAGAAGACCAGTGGTGGAAGCCAGAAAGCCTGCACCAGTGGGGTGAAGGATTTGTGCCATTAGCCTGAGGTATCTATTTTTGGAGCCAGGAAGTGATGCTCATGGTGAAGATCAGAGCTCCCCTGATTAGAAGAGCAACCATTCCCAGTGACGGTGAGGACTTGAGCTCCTTATCTGATGAGAATAGCCCAGTTCCCATCAGGAAAACCAACCACAGCAAGCTTCTAGAAAATCAACAGCCCATGATCTTCCTCCTTAGTTCTCTTTTTGTGCTGTTGGCAACAATCCTCAGGTGGGTATTCCACACCCAAACCATGCTGATTCAGTTCAGCTGGGTTTTCCAAGTTGACCACTAGTTAATCCACCACAATAATATCTAGCTGAATACCATTATAGGCAGAGAAACATGCATGCCAACATCCCAAATTGGGAATATACAGAGAAAACTCAAAGAATGGTCAGGAGAATAGGAAAGTGAACTGAGAAGCAGACAAGGACAAGATCATGTAAAACTTGAATGCCACAGTAAAGAGTTTGTTCTAAGTGCAATGGAAAGTTACCAGAAAGATATAAATAAATAAGGAAACAATATGATCTGACTTATGAAGCTCTCTCTTCCAAAGAGAGAAAAGGAGCATGGAATCTGAGTGATTAGTTGAGAATGTAGTGGAAAGATCCAGATGGCAATCAATGATTTCTTGAACTAAGAAAGAAGCAATGAAGGTAATGAGAAATGATAAAATTGTGATATACCTTGAAAGTAAATTAAACAAGATTTCCTGCTAAGTTGAGTGTGGTATAGGAAATAAAGAAAAGTTATGGATAATTTTAAGATTTTTGGCCTGACTGACTAAATTAATATGGATCCTGTTTAGCAAAATGTAGAACACGAGTGAGTAGATTTTCGAGGATTGGAGAAAGGAAGTCAGAATTTAGTTTTGGGGCATGTTTACTTTGAGATGTTATTAACTCTCTGAGACTGAATATTGAGGAGGGAGATAAATGGAGAAGTGACAAATTTAGAAGAATGGCTGAGCTGAAAATATGAATTTGGAAGCCATATGCGCTTAAATTCATAGAATTTGAAGTCAATAGATGTAATGCTTAGAAAGAGAGGGTGTGGTAAACTGTATCAATGTTTACCGGGGATCGAACTCGGGTCCTTGTGCTTGCAAGGCCGGCGGCGGAACCACTGAGCTACATAAATCCCAAGCCCTGTGTGTCAATGTTTTGAGAGGCCAAGGTTGACTAAAAACTGGCCCTTGGATTCAGTCATATGAAAGTCTGCAGTGATCTTGAGAAGAATGAATTCAGTGCACTGCTGAGACCAAACGCTCAGATTTGGTTGTGCTTGAAGATCTGTTTATATCAATCTTTTCAGGTCTCTTGTAACTTCATGAAAGTAAAATTGATGTATCTTTTTTTTTGGGGGGGTACCAGGGGTTGAACTCAGGACCTTGTGCTTATGAGGCAGGTGCAGTGCCACTGAGCCAAATCCCCAGCCCTGATGTATCTTTGAGTTGCCATTTTATCTCATTGTTTGGCACAGTGCCAATAGATATTTGTGGAATATTTCATTCTGTTCAGATTAATTATGATTTTAAAGATTTCCCTCAAGGTTATAAAGTGAGGATTTAAGGATGCTTTTATGAGAATGATAAATGACTATACCTTTATGTTGATGAATATTGAATTTCTAAGTTTCAGTGTTGAACATGTTTCAAAAATACAATGTAAATATATATGAGATGTCTAATATTTGGTAATATGTGATTTAGAAACAAATGCATAACTATTACTGCATGTGAAAATTACTAATTTTGAGTGAAGAGATGAGACGGAAATAGAACTTTCCTATAGGTTGTTTTCTGGAGAGAGAAAAATGAAGTATTTTTGTGTTTAGAGTGTCAGATCTGTATTTCTGAGCATTTTTTTCTGTGCCTGTTCACTTCCTTAGGCAATTGTATTGATTTTAGGAAAGGTAAGGTCTAAGATTACCTATTTATTTACATCATCTCAGGCTTACCCTTTGCCTGACTTCTTGGAATCAAATCAGATACCAAGAAAAACCAATTTTTTTCCTCACACCATTAAGGAACATTTGGTAAATTACTGTTTTAATGCATAAAATAGCTTCTATTAACCCAAAGGTTTTAGTGTAGCTTTCCAATGGTACCTAAGTTGCTCTGAGTATGTGGATTGAAAATCTGGCTCAATCAGTACTATAAAGAACAGAAAACTAGAAGTGGACAACCCTGTGCCCAGTGGAATAATAATTAAAATTAGGCTAGCAAAGTACAAAGATGACTGGGATATATGCAGGAGGAATTAGGGACTATTTGAAATGAGAGCTTGTTCTTTAGCTGGTCATGTTCTTGTTGTAGTGACTCAAACTTTCATTTCCTAGGGATCTGAGCCCCCAGCAATTTTGAATTGTCACAGCACTCCTGTCATGTTTAACATGACATATATTTAATATATGCCTAATAAAGATGATGGACCTCTGAACAAAAAGCATCTTTGAGAAAAAAGAAGGTAAATGAAAAAAATTCCAGGCTATTAATAGTGTACTACCGAACAAATTATAATACCTAGGGAAAATGTTAGGGAAGGGAGAAGAATATGGTCTGTGAGTGACTGAAGTTTGTAACAAAAATGGAAATGGTGAAATACAGCAATAGTATTGAATTCCTACAAGCCCTAATTACCACTATAGCTGTGATTTCTGCAAAATGCACTGAAGACTACTATTGCACACTTATGTATCTTCCTTTCGCCCTTTGAACAGGAAAGGGAGAGTCACTTTGACCAAGGCCAAGGGTAGAAAGGTTCTAATCTGGTTGTTATTTTGATCTTTTTCGACCCACAGGCCTGGAAGCTGATCTGACCTTTTCTGCTTAAATATTGAATCTGAAAAATGCTTGTTTTTTTATGTGCTCTGGAGCACAGAATTGGCTCTAACTCTGAGTATTTGCGGATATAAGCTTTAGCTTTGTAGGGTGGATAAACTGATAGGAATATTTGTCCCACCTAGTTTGTGGCTTTGAGTCTCTTCATTCTCAACCTTATTGCTGCCTCTAACACTGGTGATTCATTAGTTTAGTCCACAAGCATTGTTGAACACCTCCTATGAGCCCAGCTCTGGAATTTTAAAGATAAATCTGTGAAGGGGAGACAACTATGTAAATCCATAATGCCTACAAAATATTATAGGTAAGATTGTTTTTCTGTTTCTGATTCTAAAATCAAAACCCATGGATGCTCAAGTTACTTATATAAAATGATGTAATATTTGTATATAATGTATACATATCCTCCCATATAATTTAAATTACCTCCAGATTACTTGTAATACCCACCTAACAAAATGTAAATGTTACGTAAATTGTTATGTTATTTAGAGAAAAAAATGATAAAATGTGTGTATGTATTCAATTTAGATGCAATTAAAATATTTTCAGTCTATGGTTGGTTGGATGTGTGGAGGGCTGGCTGTGCTCTGACAGAGGTAAGGAAGGAGTCAGCTATGGGAGGTTTACTACTTCTGCAGCCTCAGAGAAGACAGCTGAATGTCAGTTGGCAGCAGGCAACCAGCCATAGCATGGCTATGGGAGAGAAGGCTCCAGGTAGTACAAGTTGATGTAGGAGGGAAACACTTGGAAAACTGAGAGATAATGAGTAGTGAGGTATCCTACAACAGAAAACCTCAGAGAGAGAACTCAGGGACAGGAGGCTGAGGATGAGGGAGGCTGAAGAGAGAACAAAATTTAAAAAAAAGCAGATGATATAAACTTCCTCTGCAGGACTTAGAGCAGGCAAGAAGATCTATCTTCTCTAAAATGTGAACAGATTTTTTGCTTAAAGTGGGGCTATATTAACAAGTTAAAATTAGCCAGTCTGCTTCCTGATTCCAGTCTGGGATTCATAAGTCAAAATACATTGATACTATTTCTGTAACAATAAAAAAGATTTCTTGCTCTCAATTTGTTCTTTCACTGGTCGGTCCTCTTATTGGAATAACCCAAACTTTCATTTCCAAGGGATCTGAGTCTGAGAGGTCCTGCCTGTGTTGTGCTACTTGCACATTCTGCTGACTTGAATGGACACTGTCATCACTGTCATGAGTATGAGATGCAATGGGGGAAGCGGGGGTTTACTTCTCTGCCCCTACTTTACCACAGTGCTCTTCTTTCTCCTTACAGTCAGGATCAATCATCCAACCTATACTCGAGCTTTCTATTCTGTTTGCCAAGAAATGGCAAAGTAAGAATTTCATGTTACAATTCATTGGAATATTTAATGTATACCCTGACTGCTACCTTTTCCCTTGGATTCTAAATCCTAAAGTTGATTCTTTTTCCAGGACGGTAAACAATGAGATGCTTAGTTGTCTGCCTCTAAGAAGCTTTTCCGTCTCAATTGTCCTTCAACACCTCCCTTAACTGAGTTGAACTTGCTAATGTCTGCATATTGGGAAGAGCTATCTGAAAACCAGTATTGAACTCTCTGCTTTTTAATCAGCAAGTCACAGTACAGTTTCCCCACAGAGCCATCTGTGTGGTCAGGAGTCAGGGCAGTGGATCTCCTGCAGCTTCCCAAATAGGAGGCAGTGTACTCTGTCACACCAAAACCACTCACAGTGGGAATCATTCCCCTGGAGGTGGGGCATCTGTTGCCTGGACAGCCAAGTGTCAGGCATCAAGTCCTCTTTCACTTTAAGAGTCTTAAAAATATTCAAATAAAAGCTTTTAGAGCTTTGTGATATTTTTAAAACTTTTAATCTTTATTCCATCTGGAAGTTCAAGGTAGAAATCTGTCTTAGTTACTTCCTTTGACTGAGGCAAAATAACTGATACCCACAAGTTAAAGGAGTAAAGGTTTATTTCAGCTGGGCTTGTAGAAGTTCCAGTCCATAGTTGGCTGGTTCCAAGGCAGGACAAAGGAGTCTATGGGAGGGCAGGGAGGAGGCGGCAGCAGCAGCAGCCGGAGGTCTGCCTTCTTTCTGTTCCTGCACGTTCCATCCAGGCTACCAGCCTATTAATTGGTGCTCCCCATACCCAGGATGGGGCTTCCATTATCCATATTCTTAATCCCAGCATCACATCCTTAACCCCCATTCACACACCCTAATCCAGTCACATTGGAAACTCCCCATCTACGACTACATGTAGCTTTGGGGCAGTGATGGTGAACCTTATTTAGAGCTTTCAGCGGTAACGTGCTGTGGGTTTGCCATCACTGCTGTGCAGGGACATCTACATACAGGCCGTAACAGGATGTGAATTTATCTTTTTCCACATGACTAGCCAGTTTTCTCAATAACACGTTTATTTTCACCACTTTGTTATATAATCCAGTCTTATTTATATTTGGATCTACTTCTCTAGTCATTATTTTGTTTTATTGATCATCTGTCCATTCTTGCAGCATTATATGAGCAGTGAGCGCTGCAGTTTAGCTGGCAAAGTCTTCCCTAATATGCTTTGATATTAGGGTCTTCTTGGTTATTTTTGAATATTTTAATTCTTCCAGACAAACTAAATATTTTGCTCGTTCCAAAATAATTATGTTTGAATTTTTACTGGGCTGTGATAAATTTTTAGTTAGTTTTAGGGAAAACTGACATATTAACAAAGCATGTCTTCCAAGTCAAGAATACAACATGGCACTTCATTTATACAAGTGTTTTATCTTGATGGACACTGACTCTTAGTGATAAGAACTAGTTTCTCTTCTAGAGATATTTTTATTACCAGTCCTACTGTGGGAAGCAAGTTCAACCAAATGTAATCACTTCGTTTTGAGTTGACAGTTAGTGTAAATATATGGGTATATTTCTGCGAACCTTGTTGTGATGATTAACTCTCCAAGATCTCACATTAGAACTTTTTTTTTTTTGAAATGAGTATAAAGGGATGGCTATTTGAAAAACTTCTTAGAAAATTTACAACACCCAGAAATTGTTGATGTGAAAATTTGTCTATGAAGGACATCATTTTTTGAAAAACTGTTGTTCTTCCTGAACAGGAAGAGAGGCTATAATGCTTTCTTGGAAACATATTTATGGCATATCTGAGAATTGCTTACATAAGTATACTGGCTAGAAGCCTTCTCTGCTGGTCTAAAATCTATTCCAAGCTAGGTGCGGTGGTGCACACCTACAGTACCAGCTCTTGGGAGGCTGTAACAGGAGGATACCTGCAAGTTTGCAGCCAGACTGTACTACATAGTGAGTTCAAGGTCAGCCTAAATTACATAGTGAGACTTATCTCAAAATAAATAAACAAGTAAACAAACAAACAAATCCTATTTCAATATTGATAAGACAAAAAAAGAATGGCACGCACCAAGTCATTTAACAAAGCTTGCTGAGTTCACAAAGCCTGTTTTCTTTTCCACTAGGTACCCAGTAGCTAACACTATGCCTGCCATTTAGCTGATGGCCTATATATTGAAGGGATGATGGGAGGTATTAAAAAAGATTTATATGTATTCCATTTTTTAGGGAGGTGCTGTGCTGGGGGTTAAACCCAGGATCTTGCGCATACTAGGTAAGTCATCTACTACTGAGCTACACTCCCAAGTCTACTTGTGTGCTTTTTAAGGTAGAAACTTGAAAAGAGTAATTTCCTGGTATCTTGGCTTGTGACTCCGCCTCTTCACCCCTGGCAGTACCAGCAACTTCTACATTGGTAAGTTAAGACTATTGAGTCTTCTTGTCCCTGACTTAGCATTACTTCCAGTCTGCCTTCCATACCAGTGGCAGATATTCTCAAAGATTGGTTCTGTTTTCCTTCCTATCAGCATCTTTCTGTTATCAAAGATCCTTTGTGCTTCATATCCAAACAAGCCACAAAATCTTGGATGAACATACTGACATTTTGTTGCTGGCCCTGGGATAAATTAGAGGGTACCATATTATAATTGAAGTTTTGAAATCAATAATGACAGATTTTGGTATATCTCCGCATGTTGGTGGGATAGTGGGCTACAACAATTCAAACTTGGACAGAATGAAACAACGAAAACATTTCTTTTTTGGTGTGCTAAGGATCAAACCCGGGGCCTCACATATGCTAGGTAAAAGTTCTACCCTAGTCCCTCTTCCTCTTTTTTTTTTTTTTTTTTTTTTTTTTTAGGCTTTCAAGTGCTGCCTTTCTATGGTTCAGGATGCTTCAATGAGCATCAACTACCTGCCAGCTACATTTTCAAGGTGAGGAGGAAAGCTGGCTTTTACTGAGGGGGTTCTGTATACCAGAATCGTCTCAAAGGCATTACTCTAACAGTACTTGCCTCACTGACCTTGAAAGATTTTCAA
>NW_022900928.1:58524981-58549378 GCF_012274545.1 Fukomys damarensis
TGTACTGGAGATCGAATTTGAGTCCTTGCATTTGCAAGGCAGGTGGCTGAACCACTGAGCTAAATCCCTGGTCCCCCTCTTTTTTTTAGTAATAAAGTTGTAGATAGGAGAAATTTGTGAATAAGAATGATGTTACATCAGAGAGAAAATGCAGAGAGAGATAGAGATGCATATCTACACAGGTAATCCAGGAAGGAAGAATCTGCAACTACTATCAGGAGTTGGAACAGAAAGTGAAGAGATGGGAGACCAGAGAACATTGAATATACCCAAGGTAGCTGCAGCCAAATACTGAGCTTTTCTTTTGAGACAGGTTCCTGCAGTTCAGACTGGCCTTGAACTCACCAAGTAATCCAGGCTGGCCTTGAATTTGTGGCAACCCTCCAGACTCCCTGAATGCTGGGATAACAGGTGTACACCACCACAGTCAGCCCAAAACTGAATTTTTCAGTATTTTCATAGATAAATGGCATGGGCAGTCTAAATTTTTTCAGTGTCCTAGAATGCAGCAGACGTAATACAGAATGATCAGCTGAAGAGATAAGCATAAATGTTAGGCTATTGCACCTGAGTGAGAATAATTAAAAGAGGAGGAGTTTCAGTGGGAACAGACAGGACAAGAACAGATTCAAAAGACATTTCAGCAAGGGATTTAGCTCAGTGGTTCGGCTGCCTGCAAGTGTAAGGTTCCGAGTTCAATCCCTGGTTAAAAAAAAAGAAAAAGAAAGGTGTGCACAGGTTATATGCAAATAGTCCGCCATTTCATTGAAGGAACTTGAGCATCTTTAGATTTTGGTATTCAAGGGGGTCTTGGAATCAATCCCCACGGACACCAAGGGACTACTATATATTTACACATAAGAGATTCATAATTGGCTTATGTGATTATGGAGACTGAGAAGTGACATAATATACCACCCACAAGCTGCAGAGCCAGGAAAATTTGTGGTATAATTCCAGGCTGAGTCTGAAGGCTTGGGAAGCTGATGCCCCAGGGCAGCAGAAGATGGATGTCTCAGCCCAAGCACAGAGCACAGATTTATGCTTTTGAGCCTTTTTGTTCTATCTGGGTCCTGAAGGGAATGGATGGTGCCCACACACATTACTTACAGAGTGATTTCTCTACTCAGCCTCAGATTCAAATGCTAGACTCTTTCAGAAACTCCCTCAGAAATAATGTTTCATCAGCTATTCGGGCATTCCTACAGCTGATTGGACACGTAAAACTAACCATCACAGTTTCAATATCCCGAGATTGGATTTTATTCATGTCAGCAATTCAACTTTCATGGTCCAAGCCCCTCTCCCTTTCACACACACATTTAATTTAAATTAAAATTTAAGTGTGGTTTCTGAGACTAAAATTAGAGTGAGGTTTCTGTGATCCATACTTTCAGATACAGATAAGTAGATGAGTAGATAGATACATGTATCGATATTGTTCAAGTGCCGTTGGAGCTAGTGAACTAACCTTATTGTTGTGTTACATCTATTTCAGGAAATCTAAAATGATAAGTAAAATCATTAATCCCATTCTCGTTTCTTCTTTTTTTCCCCCCTCCCTTTCTTGCTTCCTCCCTTCTTTCCTTTCAAAAAAAATTTTCCCAGCAAACATTATTTATAGAGTGGTAATGAAGTGTCAGCTTGTGTCTTTGAGGGTTTCAAAAATATAAAGGACAGACTCTCCTAACCCCTAGGATAAGTCAGTCTTTTATGAGGCTTCTTAAAGGAAAAATCAACAGTGCTTAGAGGGTAGTACTCAGAACCCAGGGTGAGAAAGAATGAAGGTCTTTCCAGTCCCCGCAAGGAAAGCTTTAGCTGGGGTGGAGAATGGAGAGTCAGGAGTAAAGGCTCGTGCGTTTTCGTCGGACACGGACTGGGCAGGGGCAGCAAGGAGGGCTAAGCGCACAACAGAGGGTTGTGTGACACAGACACACCACCACTCGTCAGCACAGACCCAGCACATGGGATCTGTGAACGAAAGAGACAAGTGATTACCTGTGGCAGGATGAAAGAGAAAGGCTCTTAGAGGGCTTGTCATCGGAGATTGGCTAAAAGAGCTGTCCTACTTAGGAAGAAAAATCTCTCTTGGTTGTGGAAAGAACTAGAGCAGTGATGGCGAACCACTTAGAACTTTCATGGAGGACAGGCTGCTGTGACACGTGTGCCATAGTTTTGGCACCACTGAGCTAGAGCTTTTCATAAAGCTGCGCCGTCCAGTGAGTGAAAGATTTTTTTTTAACGTTTTAATCTTTTCTATAGATAGCAGTTGTCTCTTGAACACAGGCCCTTGCACAGGCTAGGCAAATGTTCTACCACTGGGCAGTAACCCCTAGGGGAGGATTTTTATTTTTTGTATTTATTTATTTATTTTGGTACCAGGGATCGAACTTGGGACCTTGTGCTTGCGGGGCTGGCGGTGGAACCACTGAACTAAATCCCCCGCGCAGGGGAGGATTTTTAATGATCTAATGAATTGTTAAGCAGGGAGGGTGGTAAAGAGCAATCTTGGACTTCACTTTGGCTTCACCACGTTGGATCTGAACACTCGAGCAAATAATTGCTATGGGTTCCAGTTTCTCCATCTATAAAAATATCAAATGATCACAATAAGTGGTCCCATTTACAGAATTATGTGAATTACTTTTTATCTTCATTATGACTATGAAATAATTATTATTACTATTCCTATAATACAGGCGAAGAAGCTGAGGTTTAAAGAGATTAAATACATTAAAATTTTTACATATCTAGTAAATGGCACAGCTGGAACTTCTTTTTTTTTCAGACAAAGTCTCACTTTGTAGTTCAGGTTGGCCATGAATTCATACAGCCCCAGCTGGACTCAAACTCACAGCAACGCTCCTGCCTCAGCCTCCAAAGTGCTGGAATTATAGGAGTTTGCCACTGTGCCTGACAACACAGCTGGAATTTGAACCTACATCTGTTTGATTTAAAACTCAGTGTTAATAACCTCTTCTGCTTCTCTTCCAAAGGTCTGGACTAAGGCCCGCATGATATCAAGTTTTACTGAAATATTGGTAATTAATTTGAATAAGTGCCTAATTACTTTGATATGATCTTAGAACAGATATGTGTGTTTATATTATTTTTCAAGTTTTATTGCTTTCTTGTTTATTTTAAAAGTCTTCCTTTTATGTTTACATTGCTGTTATTTTGTTTACATTGTATAATTGCTTTTTTTTTTTCTTTTCATACTGGGAATCAAACTCAGGACCTTGTGCTTGCCAGGCAGGTGCAGTGCTGCTGAGCTACATCCCTGGCCCATATATTGCTTCTTGAGGAGATAAAAAAAAAATCTTTTGAACATTATAAAAATTGTGAGAATAACTAGTATAATTTTATCAGTGCAGCATGTATCTTTAGCATATTTGTTTATCCACAGATGGCCTTCTTTTCTGGTTTCAGCAGTGATAGAGGGAAGGGTTGTGTGGGAATCAAGGGTCCTATTCAAGTTCAAGTTCATTGTCCTGTATTTATGTTAGGCCAGTCATCCTCTTGGGGCTGTTGCTTCATTCCTAAAACAAGGGGCTGAGATGAGATGATTGGCAGTTGGGCAGATTTAGTCATTATGATTCCTTGAAGTTTTAGGAGCAGATATGATTTTAATTTCTATTATGAGATTACTAATAATATAAGAGGTGTCTCTGAGCAAGTAATAGACTAGAAAAAAATATGAATTGAAGAAGGTTTTGCAGATGGTTTCTAAATTTTTTCCGACTTTGAAATTTGTGAAACAATACCACATTGTAATCTCATAGTACTTTGTAGTGTTTCAAAGGACTCTCATTTGATAACATCATTTCTGACCCTCATGAAGACAATAGGAAGTGATGAGGAGAGTTATTTTATCCACATTTACATGTGGATAAACTAAAGAGTAAGCAGGTGGCCTTGGGTCACTCTGCCGGCAGGAGACAGCTGAGTCATAAGGGGCTTCTGACCTGCAGTCTTTCCCCAGTTGCAGCATTCGCAGGCTTAATAAATATTAACTGCTAAAGAAGGTCACCTAGTACACAACTACAGTTTATTATGGTTTGACAGATGAATGATCCTCAATAATAAATTCCTTTACCAAGATAGCAGCTTTAAGTCATCTGTAAAGTCAAAAGAGTACACAGGGTATTTGCAATTTTCTCCAAACTCAAAACCAGAAGATCTAGAGGGGATTTTTACCTTGTCTCTCAGTTTAGAAAGACAGAGTAATTAGTACATTAAATTCCCTTTGATCAAAGACATATTTCCTAAAACCTGTGAGCCTTTGGCAGTATTCTCCAGGATTATTATCAGCTATGACTAAGAAACCCAGCTTTCACAGTTACGTTTAGTGTTTTAAACGTTATTAGTATGTTGTGGGAAAGATTATTTGACATAATTTCATGAATTATTTATTTAAAACATATAATGTCACTACATACAAATATTTATTATTATGACATTTATTATTATTATTCTTAGTAGTAGTAATAGTAGCAGTAGCAGTAGTAGCAGTAGTAGTAGTGCCAAGAATAAAACTCAGGGCCTGTAACTTACCAGGCAGGTGCAGCACCACTGAGCTACATCCCTGGCCCTGACATTTATTATTATTGTTGTTGTTGTTATTTTCATTAAGTTTATTGGTACATTTTAGGTATACAATAAAATGACACTCATTATTGGAAATTTGTGCCCTTACATAACATAACTTATTTCTTATTTTTTCCCCATTCCCCTGCCCTCCCTTCAACTCCTCCACCCCTACCTATTTACAAAGACTTTTTTTCCATTTTTTCTTTTTCTCATATTTATTGCTTTCCTTTCCCCTACCCTTCCCACTTCCCGTTCCCCTTTGGACCTTTTCTTCCTATTTCACATTATCAATTATACATTTTGATCCTTATTTACACTTTCAGTTTCTCATGGTAGAGAAACTATTCAGTATTTACACGTGTCCATTTTATTTCACTAAATAGTATGTCCTCAATGTGCAACCATTTGGTTAGAAATGTCTCTAGTTTCTCAATCTTTATGGCTGAATAGGACTCCATTTTATTAAAAAAAACGCATCTTCTTTATCCAGTCTCCAGTTGATGGGCAATTAATTGGGCTGTTTCCAAGTTTTAGCTATTACACACTGTGCTGCTGTAAACATGGGTGAGCATATATCACTGTGGTAATGATTCTTTTAATTCTTTTGGGAAGATACCCAGCAGAGGAATAGCTGGGTCAAATGGAACCACTAATCCTAGGTTTTTTAGATATTTCCTTATTGATTTCCACAGTGGTTGCACCAGTCTGAACTCCCACCAATAATGGAGAAGGGTTCCTTTCTCCCCACAACCCCACCAGCATTTGTTATTGGTTGATTTCTTGATAACAACCATACTTTCTGGGGTGAGATGGAATCTCAGGGTTATTTTCATCCAGAGTCTCTCAAATGACCACTGATATGGAGCATTTTTTTATATGTTTATTTGCTGCTTTTACTTCTTTGTCTGAGAAACTGACATTTATTATTATATATGTGTATAAAGACTTAACAGTACAGACAGGTATAAAGTTAATATTTTCCTTCCCTTTCTAGCCTGGGTTTAATCTTCACAAACACACACTGTTAGCTGCTGCTGTTAAATTTTGTTACAGTGGTCATTGTAATTTAAAATAATATACTTGTAGCTCTATTTTCCTATTTATCAACTTTAAAAAGTATCTACTGACTTCCAAGTATGAAGATGGGAAATTTCCTGTATTTGCCCTTCCTCTGAAGTTCTCTGTTCCCCTCTATCTTCCAATTTGTGTTAGATTGGTATATTTTTAAATTAAATATTTAATTTAAAATTATTCTTCATTACTTTGATACCAAGACTTCTACTTTTGTATTTGTTTATCTAGATGGAATATCTTTACTCCCATTTATAAACTGGTCCACTTCTCAGTTACATGTACAGAATGTATGTTTACCTGCACATTCATCATTTCAACATTTATATTCTGCTCTATAATTATAATGACATCTTCTTATGATTAAAATGATAATTCACATAAAGCACTGATCACAGTGCTGGGCATATGGATCCTCTACAACTGTCAACTATAATTATCAACTGAGTAGTATGAAAAAAAACATTGGAATGAAAATGTAATTGTATTTAACTCAAATTTTGCACCTCAAAAGAGATTCTTCTAAGCTTTCAAGTCTATCATCTTTCCTTTCTTCTCCTTTTCCCCTCCTTCCTTCCTGTGTTTATTTCCCCCCTTTTCTGGATATTTGTACTTCCTTCAGAGTACATTCAGATGGCATTGTTTCTTGCTTGTTTCCTGGGATTGCTTTGAATTTGTTGAAATATTTCTTTGATCTTCCTTTTGGATAAGTAATAATCTTTCTAAATTTTGGTACTTTAAAAAATGCCTTCATTTCACCTTCATGTTTAACTATTAGTTTGACCAGGCTTAATTATATATCAATTATTTTTTTCAGAATTTTGAAAACATTCTATCACAGAATGTAAGAGCTATGAGGTTAAAATTTTTGTATGTTTTTATTTCAATTCCACATTGTTTCTCTGGTGCGAGAAACTGAATGTGGAAATAAGGACTGAGAAGTGTAATGGATGTTAGGAAAAGGGAAGAAAGTGTTCAAATGGAAAGAGAAACAAGGGTGGAGGAAGGGAGGAAATAAGGGACAATAAAGAAAGGGAAAATAAAAGGAAAACTGGAAACAAAGCTTTTGTATATAGGGAGGGGAGAGGCTTTGAGGAGGAACTAGATAAAATAAAATAAAATTTATTGTAAAAATTTGCATGTTTGGGCCGGGGATTTAGCTCAGAGGTTCTGCCGCCTGCCTTGCAAGCTCAAGGACCTGAGTTTAATCTGCGGTACAAAAAAAAAAAAAAAAAAAAAAAAAAAAAATGTTTAGTTCACTGATTTACTCCAAAGACGTAGGACAAATCCAGCACACTATATACTCTCAAAATATGTGTTAAAACTGAATTCTTTTCTAGTGATTAAAATTGCTTAAAGGAAATTGAATGACAATATAGTTATTGCTCTCTCTTGTTTTTTAATCTGGTAGGATTTTCTTGTTCTTAAAGTTCTAAAAAATTTCACCAGTATGTCCGTGTGTGTGTGTGTGTGTGTGTGTGTGTGCACTTGTGTGGGTGAGGGTGATGGCATGGATGTGGGTGTGGTTATTTCCTTCCTCTTGCTTAGTAATCAGTGGGATTTTCTAATCTAAAAGCATTTTTAGCATTGGAAATTTTATTTCATTATTTCTGGGTTATTTTTTCTCCATAGTTCTTTATACTTTCTAAAATGACAGTTTTATAATATTAGATTTCCTGGAATTAATTTCAATTTGTCTTTATTTTCTCTCATGTTTTCTGTCATTTTACTTTATCTTCCAGGTAACCAAACAGATTTTCAGACATGTCTATACTGTTAGTTAACAATTCCTTTGATCTTTTTTTTTTTTCCTGCTACTAGGGACCAAACTCCAGACCTTGAGCTTTTGAGGCAGGAAGCAGCACCACTGAGCCAAATCCACAGCCCCCGTTTGATCTTTTTACTTTTAATTTCTAAGAATTCTGCATTCTCCCATTGTTACTTTTCATAGCAAACTGTGTCTTAAGAATGTAATAAGTTATAAAGTCCTCTGATAATCCTAATTACAGTTTTTTTTGGTAGGAAAGGGCTATACTGGTGGTTGAATCCAGGGGTTCCTGGATTTTGCTAGGAAAGTGCTCTACCACTGAACTACATCTCTAGCCCATGTTTTAAATATTAATATTAATTTCCTGATTTGTGTGTTAACTCTTTTTTTTTAAAATAATTCTCTTCCTCTGCAGAGACTGTCTTTTTTCATTCAGGTCACACTGTTTTATTTGTGTGAAGCTTTCAACTTTGCATTTTTCTCAACAGTCTAATATTCCACATTGTCCGTTCCTATGAATGAATTAAAAACTAAACAGGTGCCTTGATTTAGTATAAATATCTGTGGGTTTCTTCTGTGATTGTTTAGGTCTGTTTCTTCAGGAAACTTTTCCCTTAACTGCACAAATTAAGTGGGACTTGTGGACAAGGTTTCCCTGAAGGATTTGCTATGAGTAAAAAACTATTTCAAAGAGGAGGAAAGAATAGTGATTACTACAGGCTAGGAAAAGGAGGGACAGAGAGAAAGACTGAGTAATGTGTACCAAATACAATCATTATTATAATAAGTATGTACTATATATCTCATTATATATCTTATGAAGAACTAAGAATAAGGTGTTCAAAAGCCCCAAATGTAAATGGTAAAGAGATGGAAATTCGAATAATCCTGATTTGTTAGTTACACACTATTTACATATATTGAATTACTTCACTGTTCCACATAAATATGTGCTATTTTTATTTTGCAGTACTAGGGATTAAGCCTAGGGTCTTTGCACTGAACTATATCCCCAGACCTTTTTTATTTTATTTTGAGAGAGAATCTCACTCATTAAATCACTAAATTGCCCGAGCTGGGTTCAAACTTTTAATCCTCCTTCCTCAGCTACCCAGAGTGCTGGGATTATAGGCATATGCAACCATATCCAGCTTATACAATTATTATATGTCAATTAAAAATTTAAAAAAGAGCAGAGAAGTGGGTTAGGAGCCCTGCGGATCACAGGTGAAAGGGGTTAAGATGCATTCTGAATTTGTTGAATTGTTTCACCTCTGAGCTTACTATTGGAGATTCAGAGTTTCTTCAGCTTCTCCTCTTAGGCCACAAGACCCTCACTAGAAATCTTTTCTGGACTGATTGCTTGCTTTCCAAAGGGCAGTGCCCTGGCTTTTTTAGTTGTTGGGCAGAAGTCTCAGCTGCCAGTTCTGTTTACACAGGTCTTAGGAAAGGGGCCCAGCTGCCCCAGGGCATTGAATCCAGTTCTGTAATGAGGCCCCTGGTAATTGCCCCACACCCGTCATCATATTGCTGACCGAGTGTGGAGTCTTTCTGGGCTCCCTTGGGAAGACACATGCTCATTTCTTGTGGGCTGGCCTGTAGTCGCTTCTGTACTTGCTCATTTACCCGTCCATCTTAAATCTTTCAGAAATTTCTCAAAGCTTTTCGTGTGCTATGGCTGCTCTTTGTTTCCTATTGCTGTTATTATTTCATTTTTTTAAAGAATCTTTGCTGACACTTAAATGCATGTGCTGCACCACTGTTGTGTGTGTGTACACACGCATGCATGTGCATTTAAAAAGCAAACACAATAAAGCATCCAGCTACTCATTTAGGGGAAGATGGATTCTTGTAAATTATCAACAAATCTCTGGATTGTTTGGGTTGGTTCCATTGTTTTCCTCAGCTTATGATTGTTTTAAAAAATAATGTTTAACAGGGCTGGGATTTAGCTCAGTGGTTCTGATGACTGCTTCAAAAGCTCAAGGACCTGAATTCAATCCCCGGCACAAAAATAAATAAATAAATAAATAAATAAATAAATAAATAAATAAATAAATAAATAAATAAAAGTGACACAAATTCTTTGTACCTAAAAAGGAAGATTTGGGGTCATTGTTACTAGAGTGTTCCTACTTCCTTTCGCTTGGGACTTGTTTACCCTAATTCCACTGTTAAATATGAGGGCCCATGACATTGTTTTAGGCACAATTTTGAAAGAATTCTTGCCCAATTCTTGTCCTCTGGTCAGATAAATGTCTTTTATTTTTTCTTCTAAGAACCAAATTCAGAATAATGCTCATGCTAAGCACATTCTCTACTATGGAACTGTACTCTCAGCCCATAAACGTTGTTTAGATTCACCTAAGTCAGATTTCTGTCTTTAGAAATTCCTTAAAGAAAAAAAAAAAAAAGAAATGCCGTAAAGAAATGTTTAAGATATGAAAAAACCTGCAAAATGTTTATTGTAAAAAATAGAACTCAAGCTGAATGAATAATATGTTTAACATTTAGTAAATTTGAGGTCAAATGTAGTTATCAATCATGAACCTTGGGCCAATGTTTTAAACCTTCTGAACCTTAAAGGGACCATAATAAAAATAATATGTATCTTATAAGATGGTTTTGAAAATTAAGATAAGGTACATAAATCCTTTAGCACAGTCCCTAACATATAGTAATGACCTCATTAAATGTTAGTAATCACTAACAATGGGAAATAATTTACATTTATATTATAGAATAGTTCCTCAAATCTCTTTTTGGTAAGATATTGGTAAAATACAGGAAAATATTAATTATTTCCTGGATATATCTGGATAGTCTTCTCTCTCTCTCTCTCTCTCTCTCTCTTTCATTTTTTTTCAGTATTGGGGATTAAACTCATGGCCTTCACCCTGCGCTACATTCCCAGCCCTTTTTAATTTTGAGTGGAGGTCTCACCAAATTGCCCAGTCTGGCTTCACATTTGCAATCCTTCTGCCTTAGCCTCTGAGAGTGCTGGGATTACAGAGTTGCCTAGATAGTCTTTCTTTGTTATCTTTTTTACTACAGTGAAATACATATAACACAAAATTTACCATATTAAGGGAGAGGAAAAAATATGAGAAAAGGAAAAAATGGAAACAAAGTTTTTGTAAATAGGGAGGGGTGGAGGGGTTGAAGGGAGAGCAGGGGAATGGGAAAAAAATAAGAACCAAGATATACCATGTAAAGGTACAAGATCCCAGTGATGAATGTAACTGTACTGTATACCTAAAATGTACCAATAAACTCAATGAAAAATATTTACCACGTTAGCCATGTTAGGTGTAGAGTTCAGTGACATTATATTAACACTATCCCACCTCTAGAATTCTTTCTGCTTTGTAGTAGTTCAAGTTGGTATCCTTTAAACTGTATCTTTCCCATTCCTCCTGCTCCCAGCTTCTGACGGTTACCACTCTCTATGTGCATCTCCCTACTTTAGAAACCTTGCATATGTGGAATATTATAGTATTTGCTGCATTGCGACTGGCTTATTTCACTTAGCACAAGGTCTGTAAGACTCTTGTAGCGTGTGTTGGAATTTCTTCTTTGTAAAGACCTAATACTCCATTGTCTGTACATGCCATATTGTGTTTATTTCTTCTTCTGTCCATGCACACTTGGTTACTTCCATCTTTAGGCTAATGTGAACGACACTGCTGTGAACATGGGTGTGCAAATACCTGTTCAAATCTCTGCTTTCATTTCTTCCTGGAGGATAGCCAGAAGTGGGATTGCTGCATCATGTGGCACCCAGTTTTTGAAATTCTCGCTCTCATTTTTTGTCCTGTGATCGTTTGCATTTCTGACTGAGGGATTTATAAAATATGTGTAGTATTTGCTTTCTCCTTAGTCTCACAGGTAAACATTCTGATACATCTTTTCCAAGAGAGGAGTTGAATTCTTTTTCCTCAGCCTAGCAGTGGTGGTGAACCTATGGTATGCATGCTGGAGCAGGCTGTTGAATCATTGAGAACTCTGAAAGGTTTGCCATCCCTGGCTTTGCTCATGGCTAACCAGCACTGTTCCACTGAGGTGACTTGATGGGATCTGCACACCTGTCCCAGAACTCTTCTGGGAATGAGGGAACTTTTCTGTGGCCTCTTTATATGAGATGGGAATACCTTTCTGCCAGCCACGAGCAATAGCTCTGTAAGAACTTACCCTCTAGTACTCTATGAATAAGGACATGGAAGGGATTGTACACCTCCATACAATTTTTCATGCAATAGTTCCACAAATGATTTTGAATACTTGAAAAGTACCAGACATGTGCTGGGCAACAGGGAATACAAAACTGTGTGAGGTCAGTCTCCTGTCTGGGGCGGTTAGATGGTGAGGAGCTTATAGGTAACGCCACAATATTGCCTCAAATCATGGATTAGACTGCCTTACCCAAGAATGTTTAAAAAGTCAAAGTACTCTGGCATGCTTTGGCATGGGGAATCTAAGGTTGGTGGATTCTGAAACTGGATAATTTGCTGGCTCCCTAAGAAAAAGAAAACAAAATCATGAATTCAGAATTAGACATAAGGCTTAGAAAGGGATTGGTGCAAGTGACACGAAGAAGCCTGAATTATAAGTTTTATTTGTTTTATGGTAAATTTCTTAAATTTCTGTCATTTTCATTACACTGTTAAGAAATTAAGAAAGAGAGCTGGGCGTGGTGGCGCACACCTATAATCCCAGCATTTAGGAAGCTGAGGCAGGAGGATCACTGTAAATTTGAAACCAGTCTGGGATACATAGTGAGTTCGAGGTCAGTCTTGACTACATAGTGAGAACCTGTCTAAACAAACAAACAAACAAAAAACAAAAAGAAATTAATAAAGAGGAGTAAGATGAAATATGTACATGTACTAACCTCCATGATACGTGTATTCCTTACATATTAGAAACATATTAATAAAAAAGAATTCATACAAAGACAAGTAAAAGGGCTTGGTTGTACTGTAATTACTTGGGTGCCAGATAAATTTAAGTCCATTTTCAATTATCCAGTGCCTAAGAAGGCTCCAATAGCATAGATTGGGACTGGAAAATAAATAAAATGTTTAAAAATACCATATTGTAGAAAATTTGGAGAAACACAAAAAGCAAAAAAAAAAAATCATCTGTTTATTGTTCTAGCACCTTGACATAATGATTCTTAATATTTTGGTAAATATTTGGTGTTTTTTAACTGCTTGATTGAGCCATGCATTTCATAAATGTATCTGTAACATTAATTCTTAATATTGGTAAATATTTGGTGTTTTTTAACTGCTTGATTGAGCCATGCATTTCATAAATGTATCTGTAACATTTGAAGACATACAGTGATACCTCGGTTCATAAACTTAACTTGTTCCACAATTCTGGCAAAGATGGCCATGTTCATGTTCATGAGGGAAAGATGGCCGTGGTCATGTTTGTCACCTGATGCAGAATTTACAAGCAAAAACAGAATTTTGCCAAATGCTTCTGTTTGTGAACCAAATTGTTTGTAAAAACAAGCATTTGTGAACTGAGGTACCACTATTTCATTACGAAAAGGAAAATCAAGACATCCAAACATTACTACTGATTTTATTTTAAAAGTTGGTCAGCTAGATATTAAAAAAAAAGTACTTACTGCCACCTAAAGGAAAAAGTGTAAAAATACGAAATGACATTTTAAGATGATTGATTTATTAAGTTGAGATATTAAGGGGGGTTTTGTTTTTCCTCTTACCAACTTGTTGTTTCTTCCTTTAAAAATTATTCATTTAAATACATTCACTAGTATAAAAATTCAAATGACAAAATGGTACGTGGTGACAAAATGATATATTACTCTGGCCACAATTCCCCTCCACAGAGCCAATCTTGCCAGAAAGAGTCTGTGCGGACACTGGATTCAATGCTAATGCAGATGTGGATGTATTAATTTGTTTCTTTTTCTTTTTTTATTGAGTTTATTGGTACAATCTAGGTATACAGTACAGTTACATTCATTATTGGGATCTTGTACCTTCACATGACAGGTCTCGGTTCTCATTTTTTCCCCTTGTCCCTGCCCTCCCTTCACCCCCTCCTCCCCTCCCCATTTATAAACACTTTATTTCCATTTTTTCAACTTCTCATTTTTTCCCTCTCCCTCATTACCTTTCCCCCACCCTTCCCACTTTCCCTACACCTTACTTCCTATTTCACATTATTAATTATCTCATTAGGATCCTGTGTACTATTATAGTTTTTCACACCAGAGAAACTATTCGCTATTTCAGTTAAAGAAATCTCTGTATGAACATTAAAAATAGGGAATCCTAAAATACAACTAAAAAGGAAAGTAAAAGAGAAAGGGCAATGATGTTACATTAAAATAATCCTTAATTCTGAAGATGAAAATGGTCCCTGAACATATTTAAATTGCTTCTTGCTCTTGTAGTCTTATCTTATTATTTTTTTCATTATTTAGAGAATACTTTATTGGTTTCTGTAATCAAACCCACCTAGATATGACCTTACATATTTAATACAGTGCATTACCCCCGTACAAATGGAAAAAAATAAAAAATAAAAATAAAAATAAATTAACATTTCTAGACCAATATGGCAGGTTTCTGTAATCAAACCCACCTAGATATGACTTTACATATTTAATACAGTGCATTACCCCCGTACAAATGGAAAAAAACAAAAAATAAAAATAAAAATAAATTAACATTTCTAGACCAATATGGCTGTCCATTTCTGTACAATGCCAACTCAACACAATAAATTGGGATAACTTTTTCCAAAGTTGACAGCACTGTTAAAGTGGATGTATTAATTTGGATATTCATTTTTTCTCCACAATGACAGCATGCATGTCCCATGTGTCTTGATTTTCCTTTTGTTTGTGTGTTTTATTGTTTTCATCATGGTGGGATAGTTCATGTTAGCATATTGGGCTGACTCTTTTTATACTAAATGCTTGCACTATATTCCACTTAACTGTGATCTGTGTAGTCTTCAACTGATAGATATTTAGCCTCAGTTTTGGCTATCTCTTTTTCAGTGGTGTAGTAAGTTGGTATGTAAATCTTTGTACACATGCAAAATACACATATAGACTGTGACCCTAGGAAGTAAATTATTGAGGCTTTTGATATCTTATTGAACTCAAACCTCCCCCTTTGGCTCCCCTCATGCTTTTCAGCATGGGTATATCAAATGCTAAGTTAGAAGCTAGTGCTTACATTATTGTGCCTACCAAAGACTGTTCACCACTAAGCCAAATAGTGTATCGTAATTATGTCTCTGTTCTTGTACAAGCTGCTTTTCCTGACATAAGTGATTGCTGATCCAGGGTTCGAGGAATAGGGTGATGATGATCAGAGACTACAAAGCCCTATTAGAAGGAATACATTTTCCTTTTTTAACCTGAGATATATTTCACAATTTGGTGGATATAATAAGTGATAAGGAGTTGAACATTTCAAAATCACTGAGAGAACATTTCAAATGTACTCACCACAAGAAATGATAAGCATTTGAAGTGCTAGATGTTAATCGCTCATTTTTATGTGTATTCCTAATTATCACATTGCTTTGTACCCCATAATATATACAACCATAATTTATCAACTTTCAATTGTAAACATAAAAAACTTAAAGTAACTAATTCCTTTTATCGTTGGCCAATTGCTTAATTCTCTACACGGAAGCATTTCCCCCCCAAAACTCTGACAGATTTGGCAAACTCTTGGTAATAATTTTCCCTCAAATTCTTAAACATATTAAATAATTTCTAGTTCCATTTTTCTAGATGTTTATTTTTCATGTTTCCAAAGCTTTTTGACTGTTGCTTGCTATGTATGACAGACATTACTGTTGCAAGATAATTTTTCTCAGCTTTTTGAGGGTATTACTCTTGGTAGAAATCTGTATTCTATTGAAAAACTTGATGCCAGTCAGATTGCTGGTCTGCAGGTGGTTTGTGGCCTGGTGTTTCATTCTGGAAAAATGTTAAAATGTTGTCTTTATTTCAAATGTTCGGAAATGTTAGGCTGGTGGGCTCTACAGCATGTGGTGGAGACTGCTATGGCACCATTAAAAACCATGTCTTCCTTCCGTGGTGCAGAGCAGATGCAGGAAGCCTGTGCCTGGCCCAGCATGGTGTTTCCCAGGCCCCTTGCCTTCGGGAAGAATCCATAACTAGTTCTCTCCAACTGAGGGACCTGATGAGCAGAACTGATGAGTGTTGGCTGGTGTGGTGGTGGTGGGGTTGAGACATCTACTTGGGGTGAGGGCCAGGGATATATTTAGCTCATGGCAGACCAGTGCCAGAGAAGGAGTCAAGAGACAGAGGAAACAAAGTCCATGCTCATATTTCCACTTGATCCCCAGCTTCTGCCCCACGCATTCACTCCTTCCCTGGTTGGTGAGCCTCCGTCTACCCTCTAGGGAGAACTGACCCATGTCTTCTTCAAATCCCCCTTTTCAGCTTTTGGTTTCTAATTATTATTATTGTTTTAAGTTAAACAAGTTGGTTTTCATTCATTTTCCATCTTCCAAATAAATATCAAAATTATATTTTGCCATTTATCATAAATTATGCTATTTTCTGCTCCCTTAACTATTGCTTCAGTAGAGTGTGGGTGGCTAGGGGAGCATAAAAGATTCCTAGGGCTGCTGTAAAAATTACCTCAACATTAGTGGCTTAAAGCCACAGAGATTTATTGTGTCATAGTTCTGTAAGGCAGAGGTCTGCAATCAGTTTCACTACCTCCGAAGGAAAGTATCAGCAGGCTGTATTCCCTCCAACGCTGCAGGGGAAAGTCTTGGCCGTGCCTCATGCAGCTTCTGGAGTTTACTGGCATTCTTGGTTCGTGTTCCTATCACTACAATTTCTGTCCCTATTGTCATATTGCTTCCTCCTCTCAGTCTGGGTCAAATCTAGTCTGACTCCTTCCTCTAAGGATACTTGTGATTGCACTGAGAGCCCATTCCAGGATAATTTCTGCATCCCAAGATCCTTAGCTGAATTACATTGGAAAAGTCTGCCATGTAAGAGAACCTTTGTAGGTTCTTGGGGTTAGGGGGTAGGTACATCTCCGGGAGGCGGTTTTTAGCTTATCACAAGGGAGAGAAGATAAAAGCATATGGTCAATCCTCACATTTCATGGGCATCTTTTCCACATTTCTTCTACTTCCTTTGGATTTTTTAAATGCATTTAAATCTTTGATACAACTGAATTTATTTTGGAATAAAGCTTTCCTCTATCTCAGAGACCAGTTATTAAATATTTTATCTTTTCCCTATCAAGATGGAATAAAGGTGACTAGCTCTATTGTGTTTTTAAAATTTTTATCTTATTTTAGATTTTTTGAAATAAGGGTCTCACTATGTAGTTTAGGCTGGTTTTGAACTCACAAGGTAGCCCAGGCTGGCCTCAAACTCACAGCAATTCTGCCTCAGCCTGCCGAGTGTTGGGATTACAGGCATGTGTTGTGCCTGACCGAGGTGACTAGCTCTTAAAAGGAAAAAAAAAAAAAAGATCAAATGGAATTTCTTGTTTTAGTTTTTTTTGGGGGGGAATCTCCATGCTGATTACCATAGTGGTTGTACTAGTTTACATTGCCACCAATATTATAGAAGTGTTTCTTTTTCCCCACAGCCTCACTGGCATTTGATTTCTCAATGATAGCAATTCTTTTTGGGATAGTGTTTTAATTTGCATTTTTTAAATGGCCAGCTATGTTGAACATTTTTTCATGTATTTGTTGGCAATTTGTGTTTCTTCTGACAAAAGTCTATTCATTTTGGTTGCCCATTGTTTGATTTGGTCTTTTATTTTGGGGAAGTCTAGTTTTCTTTGAGTTCTTTATATATTCTAGATGTTAGTTTACTGTCAGAAGAACAGTTTACTGTCCCATCTGTAGGTTGTCTCTTCATTCTGTTGGTTGTTTTCTTTGTTGTGTAGAGGCTTTTTAATTTTATGTGATTCCATTTGTCAATTCTCTGTACTATTTCTTGTGTCATAAGGATTCTGTTTAGAAAGTCCTTGCCTACACCTATATCTTCAAGAGTCTTATCTATTTTGTTTCCCAGCAGATTAAATGTTTCTCCAAGAGGATTTAAATCATCATAATACAGAGATATGTGTACACCCATGGTTATATCAACACAAACTTATAATCACTGAATCTTGCAAATGGCCTATATGCCCATCAACAAATTAATGGATAAAGAAAATGTGGTATTTTTGCACAACAGAGTACTACTCTGCTACAAAGAAGGATAAATGAGTTATTTGTAGGAAAATGAATTCACTATGAGACTAATTTTAAGAGAAATAAACCAGACGCACAAACTTAAATATTGCATGGTTTCTCTTATATGAGAAGCCCAAAATATAAATAAAATAAAAGATAATAGGAAGTAGGGAGATCTTTTCCAAATGAGAAGGGGAGCAAGAGATGGAGGGAGGGGGCGGGAGAGGAAGAGGAAGAAAAAAGGAATTAAGATGTGTATGTACATACACCAACTACACATAAGGAAAGTAAGCATTGTGAGCTACACACAGGTACTGATAAAAATATGTAAATAAAAAGGGAATGTTGGAAAACACACACAAGAATAGATTAGAATAAATGCCATAGGACATACACAGAGAGAGAGAGAGAGAGAGAGAGAGAGAGAGAGAGGGAGGGAGGGACGGAGGGAGGAGAGAGCCATTTATTTTCCTATAACAAGTACAGTTTTTAAAAAAGAAGTGGAGAAAATAGATGTAATTTTGAAAAATTGCCTTTGCTCACTTTGGATTCTGGAGAGTGAGTGACATGCCTTCTGTGGGTGGAGAACAGAGAGCCCCTTATGCAAGTGCCACTTCCCATGATGAGGACACTCCAGTCCCAGTGCCAGGCACCAGACTGGCATATTATAGGCATGTCGCATTACTTCTACAGACAAACAACAGTGGGAGGGTTGTGTGGGTTGGGGAATGATACCCTTATACCCGCCTCTGGCACTTTCCAGACTTGCAAAAAGCTAAGACTTTGATGGCTGTCACTCAGTGCATGCAGTGAGTGCTAAGAAGACAAAGCAAGCTGCGTCCCTAATCACACTTTTGGGGTCCCCAGCTTGACTACTCCTCACATTGAGCCTCAAAGAATTCCTAATGTTTAAGTTTCTCCCACATTTCTGGCACACCCAAAGCAAATAGCCAGTTGTCTTCCTGGGAGTTTCTGCAAAGACTGTGAATAAGGATTTTTCTGTCTCAGCCTTCTTTTCACTCATTCAAAGACATTGTAGAGTAGGCCAGGATGACTGTTTTGTTTTAAAGTAGTATAAGTTAGTTCCTTTCTGGACCTTCTGAGTCATTCATGTAGCAGTGGTAAGGGATGCAAATAGAAGAATATTATTATTATTATTATTATTTTTGGTACCGAGGATCAAACTCTGGCCCTTATGCTTGCAAGCCAGGTGGTGAAACCACTGAGCTAAATCGCCGGCCCTAGAAAAATATTATTTGTGAAAACTTGAGATTTCAACCAGGATGTTTTGTTTCTTTTCATGTTAATATATATATTTTTTTAATGTAGGATTCATGCTGTTGCTATGTTGCTCAGGTTGGTGCTGAGCTCTTGGGTTCAAACAATCTTCTGGATTCAGTCTCCTGAGCACTAGGACTACAGGTAAATACCATTGTGTAGGGCTTCATTTCAGTCTTAATTCATAATATTAAAAGAATAAGCGAACTCGAATCATATTTTTGTTTCAGTCCTAATGCGAGAAGGGCCACCTCCATTTCACAGCACTCCATCTCTTTTGCATATGGGTCACTTTCATTTGGCTTTGTTCTTTTCCATTCCTAAACTTCCCACCTCATGTGTCTGGTATCATGGGCCTTTATGAGAGGCCCAGACATTTGTGTATTCTGCGCTGTCACTTTTCATACTTTCTAGTATCCTTCTTTAAGTTTGACTATCTTATACTTGTCCCACGCCACTCCTTTTGCCACAGAACAAGGACCTCGCTCTAACTTTCCATTTCTGGCGTGTGCCAAAGAGAGAAGAGACAGTGAGTTGAAAGGAAGCTGTGAATAAAGTAAGAAGAAAAGAAGAGAGAAGTATATAAAAAAGGCTTTTTTTTAGCTATCTCTTTTTATTAGTACATGTTCACAGTGTGTTATAATTACACCCATTGTGGGAAGTTGTTACATGTAATTCATACATCTTAATTCTTTTTTATTCTTTTCTCTTTCCCTCCCTTACCTCTTCCTCCCTGCATCTATTGGTCTCCCTTTCTTTTGCAAAAGTTCTGTCTTTCTATTTTCTATTATCTATCTTTATTTTGTTCTTTATTTATACTTCAGGTTTCTTATGTAAGAGAAAGCATGTGATATTTCAGCTTATGATTCAAATTTATCCTTCTTTGTGGCTAAGTAGTACTCCATCACCCATAAGAACCACATTTTCTTTGTTTATTCATCTGGACATATAGGTTGTCTCCAAAATTTAGCTAGTATGAATTGTGTTGCTGTAAACATGGGTATGCATGTATCACTATAATATAATGAATTTAACTCTTTTGGAAAGATACCTAAAAGAAGAATAGCTGAGTCAAATGGAATTCTAGTTTTAGTTTTGTGAGGAATTTCCATACTGATTTTCAGGGTTGTTTTAATTTGTATTTTTTATTTCTTATTTTTTTATTAAGTTTAATGGTAAATTTTTAGGTATACAATATGATGACATTCATCATTGGGAATTTGTACCTTTACATGATGTATCTTGGTTCTTATTTTTTCCTCATTCCTCTGCCCTCCCTTCAACCCCTTCATCCCTACCTATTTTCTAAGACTTTGTTTCCATTTTTTGCTTTTCTTTCCCTACCCTTCCCACTTCCCCTTCCCCTTTGGACCTTTTCTTCCTATTTCACCTTATCAATTATACATTTTGACCCTTATTTACACTTCCAGTTTCTCACACACTCCAGAGAAACTATTCAGTATTTACATATATGTGCCCTATTTATTTCACTTGAGTATGGCCTCAATGTGCATCCATTTAGCTATAAATGTCTGTAATTCCTGATTCTTTATGGCTGAGTAGTACTCCATTTTATATATTAAAAAACCCCACATCTTTTTTAATCCAGTCTCCAGTTGATGGGCAATTGGGCTGTTCCTAAGTTTTAGCTATTACAAATTGTGCTATGAACATGGGTGCACATACATCACTGTGGTGTGATTCTTCTAATTCTCTCTCTTTTTTTTTTTTGGTGCTGGGGATCAAACTCCAGACCTTGAGCTTGCAATGCAGGCTTCTAAATCCCTGGCCCTGATTCTTCTAATTCTTTAGGGAAGATACCCAACAGGGGAATAGTTGGGTCAAATGGGACTTCCAATCCTAGTTCTTTGAGGTATCTCCATACTGATTTCCACAGTGGTTGCAACAGTCTGCACTCCCACCAGGAATTAAGAAGGGTTCCTTTTCCCCATAGCCCAGCCAGCATTAGGTATTGGTTGATTTCTTGACATCAGCCATTCTTTCTGGGGTGAGGTATAATCTCAGCTCTGTTTTCATCTGCATCTCTCAAATGACCAGTGAAACATTTTTTCACATGTTTATTTGTTATTTCTATTTCTTTGTCTAAGAAATGTCTATTCATTTCAGATGCCCATTTTTGGATTGGGTCTTTAAATTTGGGAGGTCTGATTTTTTTTAACTTTTTAAATATATTCTGGATAGAAGACCTTTGTCTGAGGAACAGTTGGTAAAAATTTTTTCCCACATTGTAGGTTGTCTCTTCACACTGGCAGTGATTTCTCTTGCTATGCAGAACCTTTTTAATAAGATGAGATTCCAGTTGTTGATTCTTTGTGCTAGTTCATGTGCCACTGAGGTTTTGTTCATCAAATCTTTTCCTATGCCAATGTCTTCAAGAGTTCTACCTAATCTCTCTCCCAGAAGGTTTAGTGTTTCTGTTTTAATATTTAGATTTTTGATTCATTTTTATTTTAGTTTAGTGCAAGGTGAGAGATATAGACCTAGTTTTAATCTTTAGCAAGTTGAAACCCAATTTTTCTAGCACTATTTATTAAAGAGGCTATATTTCCTCCAGTAAGGGTATTTGCCTCCTTTGTCAAAAATGAGGTATGTCTGGAGTTGTTTCTGCATCTGCATCTTCTAATCTGTTTCACTGATCCTGGGGTCTATTTATTTGCCAGTACCATGCTGATTTTGTCACAGTAGCTTTGTAGTACAGTTTCAAGCTGGGGATTGTGATACCCCCTGCCTTGTCTTTGTTGCCTAGAATTGCTTTTGCTCTTCTAGGTCTCTTTTTTTCCGAATGAATTTTTGGATTGTTTTCTCAAGGTCTGTGAAATATGCTGTTAGAATTTCAATTGGGATTGCATTGAATCTGTATAGCAGTTTTGGAAGTATGGCCATTTTCACTATATTGGCTCTTCCTACTCAGGAGCAAGGGATGTCTTTCCATGATTTGCATTTCTTGATGATCAGAGACAGTGAATATGTTTTTCATGTATTTATTGGTCACTGGTACTTTTTCTGAGAAGTGTCTAATTATTTCATTTGCTCACTTTTGATTGGGCTTTTTATTTGAGGGGTGTCTAATTTTTCTGAATTTTTTATATATTCTAGACATCATTCCTCTGCCTGGGGTGTAGCTCACAAAGATTTTTCCCCCATTCTATAAGTTATCTTTTCACTTTGTTTGTTCTTTCTTTTGCTGTACAGAAGCCTTTTAATTTGATGTGATCCAATTTGTTGGTTATTGATGTTATTTTTTGTGCAATTGGCATTCTATTCAGAAAGTCCTGGCCTACACCTATGTTTTCAAAAGTTTTACCTATTCTATCATCCATCGCATTAAGCGCTTCTATTTCAGTATGTAGGTCTTTGATCCATTTTGATTTTAATTTAGTACATAGTGAGAGATATGGGCCTCATTTCAGTATTCTGCAGGTGTATAGTGAATTTTCCCAGCTCCATTTATTAAAGAGACTGTCTTTCCTCCAACTCATGTTTTTGTCCCCTTAGTCACAGATCAGACAGTTGAGCATGCCTGGGGTTGTTTCTGTATCCTCTGTTCTGTTCCATTGATCCACATGATTCATGCCTGTAGAGATGAAAGATCTTGCATTTTCTCTTTTAAAATTTGAACTTAAGGGCCAGGGATTTAGCTCAGTGGTCCGACGCCTGCCGTACAAGCGCAATGTCCTCAGTTCAATCCCTGGTACGGAAAAAAATTGAACCCAATATTAAAAAGCACATTTAATTCTGAGTTGTATGAAATTCCTGATGCATGAGCCTATGACACAGCAGTAACATGAGATTTGGCTACAATCACTTTTTCCCATAGCTCCTCTTTTTTATTTTGTGAGACCTTAGCATATTGCACTTTTGCTTGGTTTTCAGAAATGTTTATTTTTGAAAAGTGCCAAGGGAGGGAGGGATTTCAGAATGAGAAAAGACCTAGTTTCAAACCTTGGCTTGGTTATATTTCCTTGGACAAATTATTTAATCTTAAGATTTAGTTTTTCCATAGTAAATGTTTATCTCATGGGAGGTCAATGATAAAATGGATATGAAAAACTTGGCATAGTGTCTGGCACTTTAAGCAACCCAGATGTTAGCAGGCAGGGGCTAAATTAGCTGAGGAGGCCAGGGAAGGCTTCACTGCACCCTGAAGAATGAGAATGAGCCACCAGAGCCAAGAGCTGTTTAAGTCAGAAGAAACTGGGTCACTGGCTTAGAGATTGAGTTCTACTTGCTGTCCAAGGCCAGTAGTGCAAGGTTCCATCTTGTCTTATTATGGCCTGTGTCCTTCTATAGCCCCGGACACTGAGAATAGGCTGTGACTTTCCATCCTCATCCACCTAAATTCACCTCCTTGAATAGATCCTAAACTCCCTGTCCATCTCATGGCATTTTATACTCATCAAGCCAAGCTGATGTTAAATACAGCTCTCCATCCTACCTCATGTCTGCACCCACAGAGGACAGTGGAGCAGGCTACTACCTCCTTGCCTTTGCTAAGGCCTGCATATTGGGGTACGCTATGGAGACCACCCTGAGCAAGCTACAAATTCATAAATTGGCTTTTTCCCTGCTCTTGTCAGGGGTCTCCACTTCACTGTTCCCTGCACTACCCCTTACCTTTTCTAGAAGCTGTATGTTCAATAAATAGTGGCAAGAGCTGGAGACAGTGTCTCAGCCAGGTAAGAGCATTGACCGTCCTGATCCCCATTTATGCATTAAGATCTTTTCTTTCCTTTAAATCCTGCCACCGTACCCCTGGTCAGGTGATTGGGGGTCTGATCAGCCTCCAATAGTACCCCAATCTCTTCATTAATGTATTGAAATTTAATCCCCAGTGTGATAGCATTAAGTGATAGGGGCCTTTTGAAAATAATTAAGTTATAAGGGCTGTACCCTGGTGGATGAGGTTACACAGTCTTTATAGAAAAGATTGAAATCAGCACGTTTGCCCTGACTGACCTTTAGCCAAATGAGGACACAGAAAGAGGGGATTATCCAGGGCTTGGAGTGTAGCTAAGTGACAGAGTGCTTGCCTGGTACACGAGAGGCTCTGGGGTCAAATCTCAGAACTGAAAAAAAAAAAAAAAAAGGGAAAAAAAAAAAAAGGGAAAAAAATAAAAAGCTTCCATTTGTGAGAACTTGGAATCTGCTGGGTCCTTGAACTTAGATTCTTCAGTCTCTAGAACAGTAAGAAATAAATTTCTATTGGTTATGAATAACTGAGTCTAAGGCATTTCATTATAGCAGCCTGAACATACTAAGAAAACTAATCCTTTAAAGTTACAGAAGGGAGGGCAGAGGTAAGGGGAAAAAATGAGAATCAAGACTTGTCGTGTAGAGGTACAAGATCCCAACAATGAATGTAATTGTACTGTATCCCTAAAATGTACCAATAAACTCAATTAAAGCTGAAAAAAAAAAAAA
>NW_022900928.1:58550064-58564885 GCF_012274545.1 Fukomys damarensis
AAAAAAAAAAAAAAAAAGGGAAAAAAATAAAAAGCTTCCATTTGTGAGAACTTGGAATCTGCTGGGTCCTTGAACTTAGATTCTTCAGTCTCTAGAACAGTAAGAAATAAATTTCTATTGGTTATGAATAACTGAGTCTAAGGCATTTCATTATAGCAGCCTGAACATACTAAGAAAACTAATCCTTTAAAGTTACAGAAGGGAGGGCAGAGGTAAGGGGAAAAAATGAGAATCAAGACTTGTCGTGTAGAGGTACAAGATCCCAACAATGAATGTAATTGTACTGTATCCCTAAAATGTACCAATAAACTCAATTAAAGCTGAAAAAAAAAAAAAGTTACAGAGGTTCTTGGGCTGCTCCACAATAGTACAGACTGCTCAGTCCTGCCTGATGAGGAGAGAGGATGGAGCATAGGACCATTGCTGCCTCCTCTGGTGAGTATAAGAGGGGCAGACTTGTGAACCCCAGTTCTCCTTGCTGCCCTCTCTGCGCCCACAGTGTAACAGTCCACTCTGCAAATACGGCTCTTCTCTCTCTAGAAGGGAGTTTTACTCAGTCAAATCCACAAAACCTGTGTAAAAAATAAAAGGGGCAGGTGTCTCTTGAGAGCTGATAGGACCTTACAACATGACCATTTTTGCTAGTTGGTGAGCAAATCATCAATTTCTGTCTTTGAGATTTTCAATGATGATGATGCCTGGGAGAACATTTAAAAGGTGGTAGAGGGCCGGGGATTTAGCTCAGTGGTTCCACAGCCTGCCTTGCAAATGCAAGGACCCGAGTTCGATCCCCAGTACAAAAAAAAAAAAAGTGGTAGAATAGTGGGTACATCCAAGAACAATATTTGTTTATTTATTTATTTTTCTCATTGAGTTTATTGGTACATTTTAGGTATATGGTATATTTACATTCCTTATTGGGATCTTGTACCTTTACATGACAGGTCTTGCTTCTCATTTTTTTCCCCTTATCCCTGATCTCCCTTCACCCCCTCCTCCCTTCCCTATTTACAAATACTTTATTTCCATTTTTTCATTTTTCTCATATTTTTTTCTTTTCCTTTATTACCTTTCCCCTACCCTTCCCACTTCCCCTACACCTTTATCCCTTTTCTTCCTATTTCACATTGTCAGTTATACATTAGGATCTTGTGTACTATTGTAGTTTTCACACCAGAAAAACAATTCAGTATTTATACACGTGTGACTCATTTATTTCACTTAGGAGTATATCCTCAATATGTATCCATTTTCCTATGAATGACTAATTTCTCATTCTTTATGGCTGAGTAGTCACAAACTATAATTCAACATATTTAATCCAGTGCATTTTGTTAGTATCACACTGATGAAATTTTATAGAAATTTTAGTTATTCCATACAATTATCTGAGGAATTAGAGACCTTTTAAATATTTTGTTTTCTCTGTCTCCCTGAAAGCGTGTACACTTACCATAAACCAGTTTTACAACTTTAACTTTAATGTAATTAATACTTTATTTCTAAGCCAGAGAGGCTCACAAATCCACCTTTAACTCACTTATTTTCACTATTTCACAGTTTTGTACATTCACAAAACAAATTGTTTGGGTTCAGATTAAAATCAGATTTGTTCTTTTTATGCACATTGCTTTTATGCCCTGCTGTTTATTTTTCTAGTGCGTTTCAGTCTCATTCTCACCCCTCAGACTACCAAACTGGGTGAATTCTGACAGAAAGCCCTAATGGACTGTTAGGGGTTGGAATGCACGGTAGATCACTGGTGTGAATCCCTGTTTTTGCAAGCTACCATTGACTATTTTTCTTTATACTCTGGTTCCATCTAGTGGATTAAAATGACCAGTGCTGCCTAAATTTATTATGGCTTTGTTTGCAGTGTTCAAATTGGATAGGGCTCTAATATGATATCTTCCCTTAAAATTAGTATCATGGTCTCTTTAGGTTTCTATAACAAAATAGTATAATATAGGCAGCTTATAAATAACAATTTTTCTTACAGTTCTAGAAACTGGCAAGTCCAAGATCAGGAGGGCAACTGATTCTATACCTGCTTTATCATAGATGGCAACTTTTTGCTTGTCCTCTCATGATGGGAGGAGCAAGAGAACTGCCTGGGGCCTCCTTTGTAAGGGTAGTAATCACATTAATGGAATTCTGCCCTTGTGATTTAATCATATTCCAAAGAGGATGACACCTAATATTTCTACTTAGGGAGAAGGATTTCAACATATGAATGGGCAGAGGGATGGTAGCACTCACACAATGATTCCAAAGCTATTATGTTTAATTTTTCCCCTTTCAAACTGTTTGGTCTATATTTTGGACACAGAGAGTAAATGACTTTATCATACCTTCTGAACACATTTTCTTTCTTGAAGGGAAGTTTCAGTGTCCCTTAGTATGGTAATAATAATTTGAGCTAGCTCCTTAATAGTAACTATCCAGAAACTGTAGCCATCCATTCAACTGTAGTTTTCAATGCTTAAGAATTGCCTTTCAGAAAGACCTTCCATTTATAATATTCATCTTTAACGGGATTGCAGGAACAGACCTCATGAGGCATTCGGTTTCGAGAGGAGACACTGCTTATGCAATTCTCCAGTGCCTTTTATTGGGAAAAATCTAGTCAATTAGGTTATTTATCCATTTCTAACATAAATTATATTTCTGGCTCTTTCACTTTACTTTGAATCTGAAGTACAGGTATGAGTTTTCTCAATTTATTAATTCTTTCAACTAGTAGCTACTGAATACCTACTATAGGCAAAACACTGCTTTGAGCATTTGGAGTAAATTAAAATTATCTTCCTAGAGCATATATTCTTGGAGGTTGCTATTGGCACAGATAATAAGCAAGTAAAAGCACGTTGTGTGAGATGACCAGTAAGTGCTATGGATATATTATTTTATGATATAGAAAAGATTCACTAATAAAGTGACATCTGAAAAGTTGCCTACAGAAAGTGAGAGAGTATGATGTGTGGCTCTTTAGGGAGGAATCATTGCAGGCAAAAGAAATAACAAGTGAAAAGGTCCTGAGAGAGGAGGCCTGTGTGACTGGAATGGAGAAGGTGAAGAATAGGGAACGTAATCAGTCAGCCTGGAGGGATCAGATCACTGGGACCTTGTAATCCATTGTATGGATTTTAACTCTGTATTGAATGAGATGGGTTGAGCAGAGATGTAGCATGATCTGACTCACATTTTTTAAAGATAATTTTGGCTATTGCAGGAGAAGAAATTACAGGAGGAGCAAAGACAGACACAGAGAGATAAAGAGATGCCTCTTGCAATAATCCAGGCTAAAGGTGAATGGTAGTTTAGACCAGAGTGGTAGCATACGGAGGGTAAGAAGAGGTCTGATTTTGATATATCCTACCAAGAGAATTGACAGGACTTTCTGATTTGTTGACTGGATGTGGGGTCAGAAATAAAGGGTTCCCAAGTATGACTGCAAGGGTTTTGTCCAAGAAAGCCTGATACTGGGGCTGGGGGTGTAGTTTAGTGGTAGAATATGGGCATGTGCAAGGTCTTGGGTTCAATCTCTAGCACTAAAAACAAAAGCAAAGCAAAACAGAGCCAACAACAATAACAACAACAACAAAAACCCAGAGAATGGAACCACTAGTTGGAATGGGATAAAAGTGAAAATTTGAGGGATGACACAGAAATCAGTCATTGCATTTTCAAATATTAATCAGAGGTGTCTGTTTGATGTCCAGGTAGAGATATTGAGCGTGTAGTTAGGATAGAGAGTACTGATAGAAAAAACAAAAACAAAAAATGTGAGGAAACATTCTGGGGCTATGGAAATGCCCTATATGGAGATTGCAGTGGTGGCTCTAAGTGTATGCACTTGTTAAAACCTATACAACAGTACACATATGATCTGAGTATTTTATTGTAAATTATACTTTGATGAAGTTGATTTTAATAATATATTCTATTAGTGTCACATTACCTTCCAGTTGTTCCGTTTTCCTTCCTAACAGTAAAACTTGGAAGAGTTTAATCTACTCTGTCTCTCATTTCTTTCCTATTTTTCTTTAAATCATTGCATTCAACTTTCACATTACCACTTCACTGAAATTGCCCTGGTCAAGGTCATGGATGACTTCTCATAGCTAAATATCATGGTCAACTTTTAATCTTTCCTCAGCAGGATTTTTATGTCCTTTACAAAGACCCGGATCCTCCCATTTCTCCATTGACATCATTCTTAGGTCTGCACTTACACATTTCAGTCATGGCTCCTCCTTGGTCTCATTTATTAGGTTATCTTCATGTCTCCAAATATAAATTTTAGGGTGCCCCAGGATCAATCCTCAAATTTCTATATTTTCCTGTTTCTTTTGGAAGGTCTCAGGAAAGATTTAAAATATATCTGTGTATCTAAATGTTGCTGAAGCATAAATCTATATCTCTAACTCAAGGCTGTATTCTGGCTTCTTTTGTTGACATCATGTTCCCGGAAACATAAAAACAAATATAAATTTGTTATTTTAAAAAACCTTCCCACAAAGAAAATTCCACGCTCATATGACTTCACTGGTTAATCTTATTGAACAGAGAAATATTGTTATACCAAAAAAATAGAGGTTAGCATACATCTGATATTAAACATGACCAACAAAAAAAGGGAAATTACAAAGTAACACCTCTTCTTAACATAAATACAGAAGACACTTCTCCAACACTGTACTGGCAAATAAACTCCAGAAATGTTTCTTTTTTTCTTTTTTCTTTTTTTTTTGTACCAGGAATCAAACTCGGGTCCTTGTACTTGTGAGGCAGGCCACTGAACCGCTGAGCTAAATCCCCAGCCCACAAACTCCAGAAATGTAATAAAGAATAATAGCTCATTGTGAGCTTCATTCACATTTAAGAAATGCATTACTGTATCAATGTATGCTTTCCACTTTTTTTGTTGAAGTGATAATGAAGCTTATCACATCAGCTCGGCTTTCTCTAGAACATTAGTCTTACCTGCTTATTGTTTAATGCCTGGAAACAGTAGCTTCACATATTTTATGTGGTGCTGGCAAGTAGAACTAATTCAGCACCATTTACTCTAATAATAGCTGCGCTTGAAATTCAGAAAGATACCTTTTAAAAATGAGAAGTATTGCATGTTTGTTCAGTAGATCATGGAAATGGATACTGCTTAAAGTATTGATTTCCTAAACAAATCACACTTTCTCTTCTGCCCTTTTTCTTGTACCTTCTCTGGGCAATTTGCCATTTGTAACTCGGGCTCTAGAGGCCTTTCCTGCCCACATTCCAGCTAGTGCTGCCTAGCCTCTGCCACTGTGTTTTTATGTTTCACATTTGTGAGTCAGTCTCTTTGGCAAATATGAATCTTGGAGATCCTGCCAAACCACATAAAAGAAGCCAAAAAGTAGATTTGAAACAACTATCTTGTGATTTAGAATGGTATAAAAGCCTGAAGATTGTGCCTATTACTTCTTTTGACTTGTGATTTATTTTCTTACCTTTCAATTTGAGGTGAGAAAACCAAGACTGAGCTCCCATGGTACTACTTGTGGGTTTTTCAGTTTTTTGTACCAGGGATCAAACTCAGGACCTTGTGCTGGTGAGTCAGAACCACTAAGCTAAATCCCCGGTCCCCCAAGGTTCTATTTGTAAGCTGTGTCTTTGGACAGAGTACTCATCTGTGTCCTTGAACTGGGTTTTCATCTGTAAAGAAAAAGCAGTAACAAAACAACATATAGAAAGCCCTACTAAATCTCAGATAAGTCCTTTGTGAGCGTTTAGTCTTCAGACCAATCCCCTGAGGAAAGTATCATAATCTCCCCTGTTTACAGAAGTGGAAACTAAAGCTCAAGAAAGTAAATAATTTTCAAAGGTCACACAGTATGCAAGTGACGAAGCCAGGATTCAAAGTCTGACTCCAGACTTTTAACTCCAGGGTTTTAGCTATTACATAATCCTACCTTATAATAACAACTACTCTGTAATAATCAAAACCCATAACCTATGTCAAAATGCTTAAAACACTTTGCACATGTTATCAATTTGATCTCAGTATAGGGGATGTCATTAATCAGTAGAGGTGCATCAAAATACAAAGAAGTGAGCATTGAGATTGTTAATGAGAGACTCTACTCATATGCTGTGTACACTGGCTTCCTGACTGGTGAGCCATGTAACTTTTTGGGCCTCAGTTTTCTTAATCTATAGAAATGATAAGATGCCATTTACATATTTCTAGCTAGAAAATTGTGTCATTTTGTCTCTGTATGATCTTCTGGATCGAGTTTCTCTCACATGCTAGCTTAAGTTTTCTCTAAAGAGGCTGATATTTTCCTCCTTTGGGCTTGTCTCAGTGATTCCCTTGAGTTCATATAAAAGATTATAAAAAAGTACCACATTTTGACAAAAATCTATGACAAATAAAGAGGGCAATCTTGTATCTCTCTTTTTAGAGACAGGATCTTGCTATGCAGTTCAGACTGGCCTTGAACTTGCTATGTAGTTCACACTGACCTCAAATTTACAGTGATTCTCCTTCCTCAGACTCTTAAATGCTGGGATTCATGAGCCACAACACCTGGTCTTTTCTCTTTTAATCATTTCATATACATATTTTATATATATAATATATATAAATAATATATATATATAATTTATTTTTGACTAGGTAGCGCATGATGTGAATGCACTGTCCAAAAGTTATGACACCAGTTTGGCCTGGAGGTTTGTAATTCCAGAACTCAGGAGGCTGAGGCAGGAGGATTACTACAAACACTGCAAGTTCGAGGCCAGCCTGGGGCAACCTAGAATATATGAGTTCAAGGCCAACCTAGAATATACAGCAAGACCCTGTCTCAAAAAAAAGAAACATTTCAAAAGTCATAACATTATCATAAGTCAAAAGTCTTCCTTCTTATCCTGCCCCTCCCTATCCTTTTTTCATCTCTCATTTCTTTCTTTTTAATTTGTCCTTCTAGTGCTTATCAATGCAAATTCCACCAATATAAGTATTCTTATTTTCTGCCCTTCCTTGCGCAACCGGTAGTATGAAGTACTCATTGTTAGACATTTTGCATTTTTCACTTAAAATATATCCTGGAAATTACTGTACATTAGAATACAACGAGTTTGTTTTCCTTTCAGCTCTATATTATTCAGTTTTAGAGCAGAACCATGATTTATTAAACTATCCTACTGAATGTGTTTATAATATTTTGCTTTTACACAAAATAGTGCAAAATAAATAACACTGTGAAGACATCATTTTGTATCACATAACCCTATACTGAGATCTGCAGGATAAATTCCCAGAAGTGGGATTCCTGGATGAAAGGGTAAATAAATTATAATTTTAAAAAATACTATCATGTTGCCCTCAGTAGAAGTTGGACCATTTTATATACCAACTAGCAACCTGTCAGAGGGCCTACTTCCCGATCACTTCACTAACACATCGTATTGTCAAATACTGGATTTTAAAATAACTTGATAGAGAAAATGTGTGCAGAGTGATTTTAATTTGCATCAAGAAGCTTAAAAAAAAAACAACAATGCTGGGACATTGAAATGTCCATCGAAATTAAAGGTAAACTTTGAGAGGAAGGGATTTTTCAAAAGCACCTTCCAAGTCTAACACTGCAATTAACTAAAATTTAGAAACTCTTGCAAATAACAAATGCCACTGAAACAGAGAAAATTCTTTGTCTATATTTCAAAGTTTTATATCAACCAAGTTCAAGGAAACTTGGCAATTGCTCTTTACTTTTTTTTGGAGGTATGGGACATTCAGTTTAGGACCTTGAGTTTGCCAGGAAGATGTGGCACCACTGAACTACCTCCCTAGCCCTTAGTTACTCAGTCTTAGACTGACAGATCAATGCTGCCTTCCAGAGGACTGGCCTTGACTACCCCACGACACTGTTAACTGAATTTTCTTTATTGCTGAGTTGGCCTACATTTTAATAATTTCACATTTATAACTGTATATTAATAAATTCTAGAGCCAAAAATCCACATCAAATATTTTAGAGATATCCTAGAGAAAAAACGGCAGAAACTAGATCATAAACAAAACTAGAGGACATTCTTTTTGATATTTTGTAACCACCCCTCAATTTAGCAGAAGCATATCTTTAAGATTTAAAGAAAAGAAATAGAAAAAGTGCAGCTTCCATTTCTACCATCCTTTCAACTCTAAGGTGAATAAATCCATTCTTCTGTAGAAAGCTATAGTTAAAAAAAAAAAAAATATATATATATAGTATCTTCTGTGTCTGTATCTTCTAAAAACTACCACACCAAAGCCCATCTAGTGTGCTTTTATTTTGCCAACATCACAAGACTCATTTAATTCTTCACTGTGCCTCAGTTTATTCATCAGCAAAATGGTAATGATGTTGATATCTACCTCGTGGGGTTTTGTGAAGATTAAATCAATCTGTACATGTAAAGCACCTAGATGAGTATTTGGCACAGAGTAAACACTCAATATTAGTTATTTTGATTTCTTTTTCTAGTGGTAAGTTTCTTTCTTTTTTTTTGTTTTTTGTTTTTTGTTTTTGGTACCGGGGATTGAACTTTGGACCTTGTGCATGCAAGGCAGGGAGCGGCACCACTGAGCTAAATCCCCAGCCCCTAGTAAATTTTTTATGACAACAGAATTTAGGACATGGTACCATGGTTAGCACATACACACTATTTCTCCATGTTGAAGAAAGTCTTGAAACCTTAACCAGTGCACACTGACTAAAAGCACCACAGATAGTAAGTGACAGAAAGGACTAGCTAGTGGTTAATGTTGATGCTAAACTTCTGTGATACTGAACTTCTGGGCGTTGAAGGCAAATAATGGCCCTTTACACATGTCCAGCCCTAACCATCGGAACTTGTGAATATACTGCTCTATATGATTAAAGAGATTCTGCAGATATAGTTAGGAGTAGGGACCTTGACATGGTAAATTATCTGAGATTATTAGGATGGCCCTCAAATTATCAACTGAGTCTTTAAAAGAAGAGAGGCTTTTCTTACTGTATCAGAGAGAAGTGGTGATGAAAGACTGGTTAGAGAGATGCCAGATGAGGGCTACACAAGCTTTTGAAGTTAGGAACACAGACTATCTTTGAAGATGGGATAAGAGTCTAGGATTACAAAGAGCCTCCAGGAGAAGAAAAAAGCAGAGAGGCAAATTCCAGACAGGACCACGGCCCAGCCTGTGGCTTGACATTAGCTCCAATTCCTGTTTCAGATTTCTGGCCTATAGGACAGTAAAACAGGAAATAATTGACTCCTCTCTTATCCCTAGAGAACTGGAATGTAATAAATGTAACAAATAGCAATTGAGTGTACCACCTTAGCAATGTTTTGCAAGAACATGGAACTTGAAATATGGACATGAAACATATTTTGAAACAAAAAAGTTAAAAAGAAACATGTCAGGAATGAATAAACAGTACCATATGCTGTATATTCCACTGGAATAAGACAAGATTGTACAGCAATGGGCCCACTAACAGAATAATGAGACAACCTACAGAATGGGAAAACAAATTTTCCAGCCATTCCTCAGACAAAGGACTAATATCTAGAATATATAAAGAACTCAAACAATTAGACCCTCTCCAAATTTAAAGACCCAATTAAAAACAGGCATCTGAAATGAACAGATATTTGTCAGATGAACAAATACAAATGGCCGATAAATACATGAAAAATGTTCAACATTGCTGGTTGTGTGAGAAATGCAAATTAAAACACTGAAATTTATCTCAGTCCAGAAGAGTGGCTACCATCAAGGAATCAACCAGTAACAAATGCTGGTGAGGCTATGCAGAGAAACTCTTCTCCACTGTTGCTGGGACTGTAAATGGATGCAACCACTATGGAAATCAGTATGGGGATTCCTCAACAAACTAAAGGTGGAAATTCCATTTTACCTAGCTATTCCTCTTCTAGTATCTTCCCTGTGGTGGATTAATTAGTGGTCCATTTGGAATGCTCAGTCAAACTGAATCCGTGTGGTTGTGGCTTGTTGCCAATGGCATAGAAAAGAACGGGAGGAGATTGTCTGCTGTTGATTTTCTTGGAGAAGTTGCAAACTTGGCTGTTCTTGTCACTGGAGGAGCTCAGGATCTTGCTGTCACTGGGAATGGCTATTGTTCTCATCAGGGGACCTCTGACCTTAACCTTGAGTGCTGCTTACTGGCTCCAGTCTAGATCCCTCAGCATGGTGACACAGATCCTTTACCCTGCAGGGGCAGGCCTTCTGGCTTCCACCACGGGCCTTTGGGCCTTCCCGGTGCAGATCCTTAATGCGGACTTGCATGAGACATTGCTGTGGGCCCAATGCCTCTGGCTGGACTCATGGAGGACTTTGCATTGGACTCTAGGCCTTCAGCTGGACTTGCACAGGACTCTGCTGTGGGATTCACTTGGCTGGATGCTTTAGGTCTCTAGTGGGTGGACAGATCTCTTGCACTCCTCTGCATTTGACTTTTTGGGTGAATATTATAAAATAATCCTGTAAATTATGTATCTTGTTTAAATCTGCTCCCTTGCAAACCTTGACTAGAACATTCCTAAATAGTTAAAGACATTCTACCACAGTGATATATGTGTACCATGTTTATAGTGGCATAATTCATAACAGCTAAATCTTGAAAATAGTCTATGTGTTCATCAACAGTTAAATGAATATAAAAAGGTGGTATTTGTACACAGTGGAATACTAGTCCACCATAAAAAGGATAAACTTGAGTCATTTGTAGGAAAATGCATGCACCTTGAGACCATAACATTAAACATTAACTGAAGTAATTCTTTAGGGACATGGAGTGAATTTGCCTGGGGCAGAAAACCCACCCAGAGAGTCCCCACTTTACAGTTCACCCCTACTCTGAGAATGCCCAATTCTCAGTGGCCCCACTTTCCCTAATGGGTAAAATGATCCCAGATGTGCCCTGGTACGAAATGCCCGAAGCTCCAGTTTCACGCAGAAATTGCTTTTGGAGAAGTACGGCAAGCCGGAAAGCCACTTAGTGGCTTTTGACATGACTTCTCTTGGAGAGTAAGCAGACACTGAGCTGGCTGTCTGCAAAAGTAAACACACTTCCATCTCATGTTAGATGCACAGTGCGTGTGTGGCCGGAGCAGGCTGGCTTCCTGTCTGCAGGCTGTGAGCTAGTGCAGGGTGAGCTGTCTGGGTTGTAGCTGTTCAGTAGTTCTCAAGTTTGAAGCGTGTAGTATTTAGATAGAAATTTCAGCTGTGCTTGGTACCCATCAAGATAGTGCATGTCAGAGAACAAAGATAGAAGAAGCAAAGGGAGCGTGGAGGCTGTCATCTTTGGGACAAGAAGAGGAGAGAATGTTTGCTGGTTTTGAATTCCTGTGTGTCACACAGAGCTTGTACTCATTCCCTGGACTGGCCCTGTGTGTAGCTATAGATACCAGGCCTGTGTGCTGTGAAGGCCTCATTTGCAGGAAGCCAGCTATAAAGACAGCCTCCAGCTCAAAGCTATTAGGTTGAATGTTGGCTTACACGAGTAAATGTGAATCTTTGGGGAGTGGCTTCAAAACATACCACAAACACAAACTCTATAAACTATATAAAACAAACAAAAAACTATGAATACTACTATAGAAAATATAATGTAATAAAATGAAGTGACTATGGTGAGCCTCAGTTTTCTAATCTGTAAAGTAAGTGAGCAGAGACTGTCTTGTTCACTGCCACATATCTATCTATCTATCTATCTATCTATCTATCTATCTATCTATATATATATTTTTTTTGTACCAGGGATTGAACTTGGGACCTTGCACTTGAGAGGCAGGCAGCAGAGCCATTGAGCTAAATGTCTTGCCCTTGTTTACTGCTATTTATCCTGCACTAGCATAGTTACATCTTCTGGCTTATTAGAGACACAGCTACCATATAGACTTGCTAATATATTAAGTGAGATTAAAAATTCTAGAAGCTCCTAACAAAGACATTATTAAATGTCTTCTTTGTTCAGGGCACTGTGTTGGGTTCTGGGGCTATGAAGATGAATAAGACAGCATACCTATTCTTTGAGAGCTTCGGTCTACAGAAATAACACAGATTTCGTGTCATGGAACAGAAAGTGACACGAAGCTCAGAGTAGGTGCTCAATAAACACTCAATTTTTGTGGCACTTAATAAAGGCGGTTTTTATAAACATTATCCCATTTGAAATAAAGGATACAAAATATTTGATTTGAATAAAAAAGGTTTTGGGTGTTCAGCAGATCTGTTGGATGAACAGGTATGGCTTAATGAGAAAGGGAGAATTTGAGAAAAGTGCTATGATTTGAATGTTTGTGTTGCCTGAAAAATCCAGTATTAAGAGGTGGGGCTATGAGGAGGTGATGAGGTAACAAGGGTTCTACCCTCATGGATGGGACTTGTACTTCTATAAAAGGGCTAAAGGGACCTTTACCCCTCTGTCATGTGAAGACACAGCCACAAATTGCCACCTTGGAAGCAAGAGACAGGGCCCTCAGAAGATACTAGTCCTGGTGGGTCTTCCCAGTTTCCTGGACTGTGAGAAAGTGAATTCCTCTTCTTTATCAATTAATTTTTGACACTTAAAAACAAATATTGTCTCTATTAATGGGATATCATAGGATATTTCAATACATGTTTACATTGTGTACTGTTTAAATCAGGTCCTGCTGGGCTACTGCACAATAAGATGACTATAGATAAGAGTAGTAAATTGTACATTTCAAAAATGGGAAGGATTTTGAAAGTTTTCACCGTAAAGAAATAATAAATAAGGAAATAGGCACGTTTAATGACAATATATTTCTTTATAAATTACCCAGTTGGTGGTATTATTTTATAGCAACAGAAAAATATCAGTGGATTTGATAGGTGTATAAGATGGGTGGAAGTTTTTACAGATAAAGGAAATATATAAGCAAGGAGATTAGCAAAAGGTTGGCCTCAGTAACTACATGTTGCTTTTCCTATGTTCACAAACCATATGCTTACAATCCTCACTGTATTCTGTGAATGCTGGTATCTATAATCTTTAAAGTTAACACTCATGTTTTTGTTTGGTTATGTATTTATTTTTTTGGTTCTGGAGATCAAACTCAGGACTTTGCACTTGTGAAGCAGGAGGCCGAACCACTGAGCTAAATTCCTGGCACCAACACTCTTGTTTTTGAAAATCTGGAGAACATTATTATCATTTTTTTAACTTAGGACCTTGAGCTTGTGAGGCAGGTGCGGTGCCACTAAGCTAAATATCAGACCCTGGAGAACATTTTTTCCATCCTTAATTGCCATGAATATGCATAATGGATTCTGATGCCAACTAATGGATGTTATATAATAGCATTACTTTATTCACAAATGTTTATTGAACCCACGACATCTTCAAGACCTTGTATCTGGTATCACAGTAGCTACTAAGATGACTACACAACTATCCTAATTATACAAAGAAATATCCTACAAGGCAAAACACTGTGCTGAAAACAAATCAAAGCTGGATATACTATGGGAGAACCAAGAGAAAGAGCATGTGCAACCTTTCCCATCCATTCTCTTCCTACAGTTAAATCATCTCATCTTACAGATTTGATCTTAAAAAAAAGTTACTGTTCTTTTAAAACTTCCTCTTCAGGATGACTTGTCAGGGTTTGTTCTTTTTGCTTGATCTGAAGATTGAAAAGCAAATAGGAGCAGAAAGACTTTGCTCTGCCATCAAGTTAAGTGCACTTCCTCTGTACCTGGTGTGGAGGGGATTTACTCGGGTCTAAATTATTTTGTCCTGAATAGCCTTATTTAAAATAGGAGCAAAGACTTTGCTCTGCCATCAAGTTAAGTGCACTTCCTACGTACCTGGTGTGGAGGGGATTTACTCGGGTCTAAATTATTTTGTCCTGAATAGCCTTATTTTAAAATATCTTTTGTGTCTAGTGTGTGGTATCCTTAGGGGCAGGTTTCAGGAAGACCTATTGCCCACGGGTTTGTCACTCACTGTTCTGTTTCTTTGTCTAACCCTCAGAATGACCCTGAAACATGGACTGGCTTATCTGAATTATGCAAACTCTGATCCTTGGAAGAGAACAGTTTCCCAAGGTCTCAAATCCACCAAGAGACCTTGGATTTAAACATTACTATTTCTGACCTCAAAGCTTGTTTTTCCAAAACATATTAATCATGATAAGATGTATTTTAATATTTTTAAAAAGAAACCTCAGTTTATTAAAAGGTTTTCCGCTCTAGCGCACGCACTCAATTACCATTTACTTGCCAGTCCAGGTTTAGGATTATTAATTGCTTTCTCCACAGCCCTATATCTTTTCATTGTTGTTATGATTTTCTAATCATAATTGTTCCTCACTCAAAAGTCTATTGGCATTCCGAAGCTTTCTAAACTTCCTTACTGTCCTTGTTTGACAGGGCCCAGAATTCCCTTTTGCGGTAATTTGAATTTCAAGGTGTTTTAATTGTTGTTTTTGGGGAGAGGCCGGAAGTGCTGGAAAAGCAAAAGTAGCTCAATTACCCCGAGTTTGTTTTCCAGTTGTATCTTTCTGTTAGATCTTTCCTGTTACCTTCTAAAATTTATTGTTCCTGCGAGCCTTACTCAGAGGGGCATAAAGTTTCCAAATGGAAACTGAAGGGGGCCGGTAGGTGACGCACTCCGGCATTTAGCCCCACCCTGCAGGGGTGGGGAGGCGGGGCCTAGAGGCCCGGGCCGCTCTGGCGTTTATAGGTCACGCGGCCAGGGAACGCGGTATTGACGCGCCGCTCCGAGCCGGCTTCCGTGGAGGTCCCGCGGACCCGGGCCTC
>NW_022900928.1:58565185-58567951 GCF_012274545.1 Fukomys damarensis
TCCGCGTCCGCCCCCGGCCGCCGCGGCCCGAGATTGTGTCCTGAGTCACTACGCCTAGCGGGAAACGGGCACCCCGGGCCCTTTCCTCTCCCAGGTCTCCTCTGCCCTGGGGGAAACCTGTGCCTCGCCGCCGTGGCCCCTAGCGGTTTGGACCCGAACTTTGCCCTGTTGAAATGTCCTTTTTGGGCTGTCCGGGCCTGAACGCTTGCACACTTGCCAGCGTTCCGATTCTTTCTCCTGCTGTGGTAGGACTCTGTCCTCAGTCCTTTGTCGGGCAGTGTCTGTGTTAAATATGCCCTCTCTGACCCCCGGAATTAAAGAACTTGCTTGCTGTTTACGCACTCTTCTAGTAAGGAAAAGGGTTAGAGGATCTGCGTTGGAGTAGTAAGGCAGAGTTATTACTTTGCACATATCTTGTTTAACTTCCGCAATCCCTGTGAGCCTCTGTCCCTACTAGTAAACAGGTAATAACAATGTCGAGTTTATGGGATTATTATTATTAATTAATTTATTTTTTGGTACCGGGGATTGAACTCGGGTCCTTGCGCTTGCAAGGCAGGCCACCGAACCGCTGAACTAAATCCCCGGCCCGTATGGGATTATTTGAGGAATAAACGAGTAGTATAGGTAATTTTGTGCTGGTGGTAGTGAGGGTTCAGTTGATGTCACCTGTTAGCAACAGTTTCTTAGGCTTACAGTATTAAGAATTTTTTTATTAAATGTTGAGTTGTGAAAAGTTTTACCTAAAATATGTTGAAGTTTTATATTCTTGGGCATATTTTTAAAAGCATTCTTTTAGATTTTTTTGAGGTAAAAATTTGCTCATAATTTCAGAGGGGAGCAGTGTGGTGGTGATTTATATAATGCTGATCTAGACTAGCTGTTGATCCCAGGGTGTAGTGTAGCAGGAAGCAGGAACTAGAGGGAGAGTTATGGGATTTAGGTAAGATTGCATCTGACCCTTTCCACCTCTTAGGCACTCGGTCCTCAACTATGGAGTATTTATTTGTTCCTTTGTCTCCCTACCCACTCTTCCCCCTCCACAGGCTGCTCCCCACCTACCCCTACCTTACACTTGCCTACCTTTGTCCTCCTGTGTGATACTTTTCTTCAATGATTACGTTCTTGGAAAATCGTATAAGTGGCAGGACATACATTGAAAATATATGGTGCTGATACTTAATGGAACATGAGTGCTTTTATAAATGGGAATTTTCCCACCCAAATTTTCAATTTGGATATGACAAGTTGTTTTAACATATGTTCTGCTCCTTCATAATTCTGCTTTCCTTCTCATTGGCACATTTTCTAATGATGGTCTTGGACTTCCTTTTAAAGACTTTGGAGATACAACTAGATTTTTCAATACGTATTCCAGTCCTGGACTGTTCAGTATGGTAACTTCTAACCACATGTCACTGTTGACGTTTAAAATAATTAAGTTTAAAGATTCAGTCTCCTAGTTTTGTAAGACACATTTCCAGTACTGAATGGTAGCTGCCTATGACCAGAGGCTGTAGTGCTGGGTATTGCAGGTCTAGAACGTTTCTGTTATTGCGCCGAGTTGAATTGGACAGAGCAGTTCTGAACTTGAAGGCTGACATTTAGATATCAGTAATTGAGTGCTAATAAAACTCCTTTTACTCTAAAATATCTTGACACAGTACTTTATATTTTGTGGTGGTTTAGATTAGAAAGGGCTTTTACATAATTATTCCACATGACTTAAGGCAATTCTGTGATGTAGGGAGGGCAGGTAAATGGCAATAAAATTTATTAACTAGCAAATGCAGAACTAGAATTTAACTAGATTTGATTAGATTTTGAGCATCATGATAATTGTTAATCATTTTTTTGTGTGGTGTTGGAATCCAGATCTAAGCCAGGACTTATGTATAGCTTCATCCCCGGCAGGTAATTTTGTAGTCCATAGTTTAGTGAGTCTTTTGGGAGAGTATGGGTGGTTGTGGAAGTAGGGAGCCTGAGACTGGGGACTCTTTTCCTGGGCTGGTGCCCCAGGTTACACTTACAGTGAAAGGGTGGACATCAGCAGCTGTGGCTTCCTTTTCTGCTTAATACAGTAAGTAACCTTCTGAGAGCTGTAGCATAGCAACACCTGATAGCTTTGTCACAATCTGTTCTGTAAACAAGCAGAACAAATGGGAAAGGTGCTTAAAGAGCAACAAGTGAAGAAAATACAGTAGTTGTTTACAGTGATGGATGATTACTTGGTGATGATAGCTTTTGAAGGATTATATTTATTTCCCAGTATATGAAGTCTTACCTTTTTTTGGGCATCTAAGTTTATCAATTATTAGAATTGGAGAAAACTACAAAACCCACTATCCCCATTCAGTAATAGGAAACAAATAAAAATTACTTAGGATACTGGGGATACAGCTCAGTGGTATAGCACTTGTCTTGTATGTGCAAGGCTCTATGTTTGATTTCCAGCATTAAAACAACCCCCAAAAACAGAATAAACCAGAGATATTTGGGTAAAGTACACACACACACACACACACACACACACACACACACACTATAATGTTTTAAGGAACAAAGTATTTCCACCAACTTTCTCACTTTTAATTTTTTAATTAAAATCATTTGGGCTGGGGATTTAGCTCTGGTGCTGCCGCCTGCCTTGCAAGCACCAGATCCTGAGTTCTATCCCTGGTATACCCCCATCAGTTTATTTCTTTAATTCACAGTGTGGTAAAGTCAGTATTCCAGTTTTACTTTTTTTTTTTTTTTTTTTTTTTT
>NW_022900928.1:58568098-58763343 GCF_012274545.1 Fukomys damarensis
TTGAACTTGGGTCTTTGGGCTTAAGCTAAATCCCCTGCCCAATAGTTTGTTTTTTTAAAAAATAGGACTCTATACTTTTAATATAGGTCAGATCTTAGCAGGAAATGTTATCCCGACTTTACAGAAGAGGCTGATGTGAAAAATTCAGATTTCTTTGTTGTAAGCTCAACTATACAGTATGCTCCAAAAGAACATACAATCCTAAAACCTCAAGCTTTGAGTAATTCTATAAATGGTGGGATTTTTTTTTCCTTTTATTTCCTGTAGCTTTAGCCTAGTGTGTGCAAGGTCCTTGCTATGGGTGTTTGTCCATATTAAATATCTAGATTTCTCTGCTGGATTCAGAGTTGTATTTCTTTGGGACATTGTTATCTGGTTTTTCCATTATTAAAGAAGTATAGACGAGCTTGTTTCCATCTTTCTCAAAGCTGTACCTTCTTTGTTGACCCCAGGTTAAACTGTACCACCCAGTTCCTCAAGCTGGAAACCTCAGCGTTATCTCTTTCCTTTATCTCAATTTACAGTTATATAAATGGTCTCCAGAACATGCCGTTCTACCTCGTGACAAGTTCTTAAGTCAATGGCTTCAACCTTGTTTAGTTTGTGCTCTTCTGCTGACCTCCAAAATGGTCTCTTTGACTTGACTCTTGGGGTATCTTAATTCTCAGCCATTCTATCCTGGAAAAATGTCAGTTGTCTAATTTAAAATCATGATTAATATTGAAAATACTTATTTTTTTCTTTGCCTGTACTGGGAAGGGAACTGAGGGCCTCTTGGGTGTTAAGCAGGTGCTTTACCCCTGAGCTACATTCCCAGCCTTTTTTATTTTTTATTTTGAGACAGAGTTTCAAGAATTTGAGGCTAGCCTCAAACACTTTGGATTCTCCTGTGGATTATAGGTGTGTGTCACTGCATCTGGCAAGAATACTTGTTTTTAAAGTTTTTTTTTCTTCCTTGCTATAGAAAGAAGTTTGGAGAACACAGGCTCTTTTGAGACTCACTCACTCCCGCCCCACTTGGATATTTTGTTTTGTGTTTCTCTGGTGTGAGAAACTGAAAGTGTAAATGAGGATCAAAAAATGTATAATAGGTAATGTAAAATAGGAAGAAAACGTCTAAAGGGGAAGGGGAAGTAGAAGCAGGGGAAAGAAAATATGAGAAGAGGAAAAAATAGAAACACGGTTTTTGTAAATAGGGAAGGGTGGAGGGGTTGAAGGGAGGTCAGGGGAAATGGGAAAAATAAGAAACAAGATAGTTTTAATTAGTGGAGTCATCTTTTTTTCAGGTTCATCATATGAGGGATTATACCTAATTAGTAGGGCTTCAGTTGCCTCATTTGTGAAATGAGGCAGTTGGATTTGATTTTCAAGATACTTTATACCTCTGAAGTTGTTTAATTCTGGGTTTTATTTATAATAGAATTTTCTTTGGTGGACGATTACCATCTATTGGTAGTAGTGAAAATTATAACTGTTTATTTTTGTTTTTTTTACTACGTAAAAAGATGCTCCTGCCTCAGCCTTCCAAGTGCTGGGGTTATAGGTGTGTGCCTTCATACCTGGCTAACTCATTATTTTAAGTTGATTATCTTGTGGCGGGGGCAGTACCGTTGGACTGAACTGAGGACCTTGTGCTTGCATGGCAGTGGAACCACTGTGCTGAATCCATGGCCTGAAGGATCTCTTTTTAATTGGGAGTAAAAATTATATTGATGGGTGAAGGATAAGGATCTAGTGGCTAGTGTAGTTTTTCAAATTTTGGCCTGATACTTGTGAGAAGGAAAAGAAGTTAGCTACTTAATAGATGGTATCTTACAAGAAAACATATAAGGAGGTATTTTATTTTTCAAGATACAATCAGAAACCTTTTTTAGTTCTATTAGTTTTTGAATATGTAGTGTAGAGTGAAATGAAAAATGAAATACTTACTTACTCCAAAAGTATCAAACTGGTACCTCTCAGAATAGTTAGTATCTTTTTTTTTTTTTTTTTTTTTTTTTTTTTTTTTTTTTTTTTTTTTGGTACTAGGGATTGAACTCGGGTCCTCATGCTTGCAAGGCAGGTGGCAAAACCACTGAGGTAAATCCCTGGTCCAGAATAGGTAGTTTATCGGGTACCCTCCCAGTGTTCACCTGTTGATGGCAGAATGAAAGCTCTCCATAACCCTGGTGTTGGCTTTTAGGGCCACATTCATAGAAGACATAGTTTTTCAGGGAGCAAAATAGGTTCGATCTCTACATTCCCCACTTCTGCAGATTTCATGAGTGGCAGTGATTACCCAATGCTTGTTTTTTAGAAGTTTGACCTTTATTCCTTTTTTTTTTGGTTCTGTGAATCGAACTCACCTCCTTGTGTTTGCAAGGCACTGAGCCAAATCCTGGGCCCTCCCAATGCTTTCACATATCTGTGACCTGTGGTAAAATAGATGCTGCAGTCCACCAGGTGTCCTTGACCAGATATTATTTGCCATTTCCTTTGAAGTGATAGAGCTTGGTACCTGGTAGGTTGATGGAGAGATAGGCCTTTGGTTTTTGGGGTCTTCTTCGTAAATAAGCTTTCAAAAGAAAAGAAAATTCTGTGTAAGAGTATATTCATAGGTGCGCATGTGCTTCCTTTGGCCTTTCAGGTTAAAACAAAGTATGTTTGAACTTAACATGAGATACTAAATAACTGCTTCCTTTTCCAGCACAGAAGATAAGATAACAATCCACTTTATAAACCGGGATGGTGAAAAATTAACAACGAAGGGAAAAATTGGTGACTCTCTCCTAGATGTTGTGGTGGAAAATAATCTAGATATTGATGGTTTTGGTGAGTATGAAACATTCCCTAAAGTTCATAAGTGTAAGTATTTTTTTATTGTTTATTTTTATTTATTTATTTTGAGACAGGGTCTCACTTTGTAGTTCAGGCTGGTCTGAACATTCTCTAAATTTCATAAGTGAAACTTTTTTTATTGGCATATTTTATTTTTTGATTTTTTGAGATGGGTCTCACTGTGTAGTCCAGGCTGGCCTCAAAATCTTGTTGATCCTCTTGCTTCAGTCTCCTGAGTGCTGGGATTATGGGCATATACCACCATGCCCAATGAAACTATTAAATAGATTTCATTTTTTAAAGGAATTTTAATTTATAGCTTACCTAGGTAAAATACTGAAATTCAGGATGTGTTACTATTTTATTTTCACTTTTAAAGAATGATAATGACATTATTCTAGTCTTTGTAAAGAATTTAAATAATCATGTGGCCAGCATTCTACTGTAGCCTTATTACCTTATTTTTTACCTTTGTGATGCAAAGCTAAGGTTAAGGAGTAGGGTTAAAAGATACCAGTCTAGAGATAAATATATCACAGAGGGTTATTTAGTTTTTAGTTATTTGTTTATAATTATTACTATTTTTGGTGGCACTGGGTATTGCACCTAGGGCCTTTTGTATGCTAGGCACATGCTCACTGGACTGTGTCCTCAGCCCTTTTTATTGTATTTATTTAATTTTAAAAAGTTAATTAAAAAATTTTTTTAGGTACCAGAGATTGAATTTAGGACCTTGCACTTGGGAGGCAGGTGGCTGCACCACTGAGCTAAATCCTCAGCTATTTTTATTTAACTTTTTTATTAGTGAATGTTTATAGTACATAATGGTTATATTTATTATGGGGAGCTTTTTTTATTGGTTTATATTTTATTTTATTTTTATACATAACACTTTAATTCCTTTTACTTTTCCTTCCCCTCCCATCCCTTCCTGCTATCTCCAACTCTTGTTTCTCTGCCCATTTGTAAAAGCTCTGTTGCCATATTTTTTTCGGTTCACTTCTTAAAAAATCCCTTTCCCCTTTTGTCCCTCCTCCCTTTATGTATCCTCCTGCATCTTGTGTTCCCCTTCCCATTTGAAAAAGATCTCCCTACTTCTATTATCTTATCTTTGGTTTTGCTAAGTTGCCCAGGCTGGGTCCCAATTTATAATCCTCCAGCCTCAGCCTCCTGAGTGGCTGGGATTTTCGACATGGGCCATCATATCTGGCTTTGGAATTTATTCCTAAATGTCAGCTCACATTCCTAGGGAAGGTAACTTATCCTAAAAAGTGTGCTGTTTAGAAAGTTTTCATTTTTATATCTCTGAGCATATTTGTTACCCATGTGTATATATACAAAGTACATGTTTCAGCAGTTGACATCTTATATTTTCTCAGACATCTGTGAGTTTTACTTAAACACCATCTCTGTCTGGAATGGTCACTCTCAAAGAGCATTCGTTCCCTTGATAATTGCCATTTACGTGCCATTCCTGGGAAATGCAGATTCTCAGGCCTCACTTCAGATTTTCTGAGTCTGAGTCTGAGATAACTTAGCAGTGTATGTTTTAACAGGCTGATCTATGACTCTGATGATGAATGTTCAAGTTTGAGAGCCACTAGTCTAGAATGAGGTCTAAGGCACATAACTGATTGTGCCTCTTTTCATATTTCATGGCATAGTTCACTTGCACTTTTAAGAGCTAGATCAGAATTTTTTAAATTAGACCAGAAATTTTTAATTCTAGATCAGAATTTTTTCTTCATTTTCCTGTGATATATTAAATCTACCTCCCTGTGTTAATGCTCATCACAATTCCCTATCATGAATATTATATATATATCTAAAATGTACTAATAAAACAAAAAAAGCAAACAGGTATAAACAAGGAGTTGTCTCATTAAGTCCAGGTCCCACAGGGGAGGTCTGAACCAAGGACAGAAAGATGCAGAGATATTTCTAACATCAAAAGATTTGAAACAATCAGGTCCTCATCAATAGAGAACTGGTGTGTAGTGAAACAACGGGATGTTATATAGTTCTGTAAAAGAAAAAAAATGCCAGGACAGGTATCATAGTTTACCTGTTGGCAACAGAGAGTCAGAGGGAAATTTTTGTTACAAAACTTCTTATGCTTTTTGATTTTCTAACAATGTAAATAGCTTACCTGTTTTAAAATTTATTTAAGAAAAAGTCAAGGAGACAATATAAGTGTCCAATAATAGAAATTAGATCCATGGTGCTATTTAAGAATAAAATTAAATAATTAAATTAAAAAAATAGTACATAAGCATTGTGGGTGTTTGCAGTGAATCATTAATAACAGAATACTGCTTGTGGATGAAAAACACAATGTAATTAGTTGTTTTACTTCCTGTTTTTGATATACACTGTAAAAGTACTAGAAGGAGAGTTATCCAACTTTTTTTTTTTAGTACCAGGAATCAAACTCAGGTCCTTGAGCTTGTGAAGCAGGCGCCAGAACCACTGAGCTAAATTCCCTGCCCAATCCAAATGATTAATACTGGCTTCTTGCTCTGATTGTAGGTTTGTCATTGCTCCTCTGCTTTTTTTCTGTAGTGACATAGTACTTATCTTAAACTCTTTAAATTACTGACCTTCCTGTGTCTCACTGTCATTGTCTATCAAATGAAGGTAATGATAATACTCATCTCAGATGGTTTTTTGTAAGGATTAAATTAATATGTTTAGAACATATTAACACATAGCAAGTGTTTTAAATATTTGCATTTGTTTTTATTATAGAAAAATAGTCCATATGCCCATTGAAATACTCCTTCATGCCCATTAAGATGGCTGGTACCAAAAAACTGGAAAACAAGTATTGGCAAGGATGGAGAGAAATTGGAACATCTATGGATTTTTGGTGGGAGTGTTAAATAGTGCAGTTATTATGGGAAACGGTTCAGTGGTTCCTTAGAAGTTAAACAGAATTATCATTACTAGCTAGCAGTTTTACTCCTTGGTAGTGGATTCAAAAAAATTGAAAGCAGGGACTGAAATATAGATACTTGTATACTAATATTTATAGTAGCTAAAAGGTAAAATCAGTTGTGTATATAAATAGATGCATAGATAAAATGTGGTATAGACCTATTGGAATTTTATTCAGCTATGAGAATGAAATTATGACACATGCTAGAACGTGAACCTTTATAATACTATACTAAGTGAAATATCCATACACAATATCTGTTAGGTTAGGCAGTATACAAATGCTGTATGGTTCCACTTTAATGGGGTACTTAGAATAGGCAAACTTATAGAAGAAAAGTAGAATGGAAATGACCAGAGACTGGAGGAAGGAAGAGTTATTGATTAGTGGGGCATAAAGTTTCTGAGATGATGAAAAATTTCTGGGAATACAGTGGTGATAGTTATATAATGTTTTCAATGTTCTTAATGTCACTGGATTGTACACTTAAAATGGTTAAAATGGTAGTTGAAAGGTTGGAATAAAACCTATAAAAATAAGGAAAATAACATTAAAAATCAAGACGTTGTAAGTAATTTTGGAAAATTTAAAAAGTATGTAAGTTAAAAATCATCATCATCCATTTATATAATCCAATCCTTATAGCCATTAATAACATTTCTTATTTTTTTGTTTGTTTGTTTGTTTGTTTGTTTGTGTTCTTGACACAGGTCTTGATGTGTAGTTCATGCTGGTTTTGAACTCATTAGGTACCCCAGACTGGCCCTGAACTTGAAGTGATCCTCCTGCCAGCCTACCCAGTGCTGGGATTATAGTTGTGGGCCACCATGCCTGGCTCAACTATGCTTTAAAAAACATATATAATATTTGCATTTCATGCAAATACAAATTACATAAAATAAAGGAAATATAAAATATTAGAGTTCTGTATTATATACAAACTTTTGAAATTTTGTAAGTTTCTTTTTTAAGTATTGAGGATGATCTGTTATTGAGCTACATCCCAACTCCTTGTAATTTTTAAATTCTGAAACAGCCCTCAGTTGCCCAGGCTGCCCTTCAACTTGGGATCCTTCTGTCTCCACCTCCTACATAGCTGAGATCATAGACATAGATCACTACACCTAGCTCATTTCACATTTGTCAAGATATTTGCTTAATTTTAAAGCTTGCGGTTTCAGTAAATAAAATAAAAACCGCAAGTTTTGCAGGGGTGTTACTTTATGAATTTGTTTAGCTAGTTAAAAAATATATATGTGTGCTACATAATGATTTAAAATGGAATTCATACTGTGAATTACAGTGTAAAAAATTTTTTTTGAAGAACATTTGTTAGAATGCTTAAAATGAAATCTTGCCTTGACCTGTTTTCCAGTTTTTTCATTTTACCAGCTTTATGACCTGGTTTAGGTACCTAACTTCTTCAAAACTTTTCTTCTCATCTGTTAAATTGGTAATAATATCTGCCTCATAAGGTTGCTGTGAAGATGAAATTAATTCATCCAAACAAGGGCTAAATCAATAAGCTATTTTTGTTAACATAGGTATTAATATAGATTCATTGCTCTTTATAACAAAGTTAAAAAGTATATTAAAAGAGGGTATTAAAGTTCCTTTGATCTCATCATGCAGAAATAAGCACTAAAATGACTTCTGCAGTGCCACAGAAATGTGGAAAATTTAATGTCAGTAGTGTGTTTATTAATTTGATTATATATTAGGCAATTTGTACCTGTACATGATATATCTCGCTGCTTTTTTTTCCCCATTCCCTCTCCTCACTTCAACTCTTCTTCCCCTCCTTATTTACAGAAGCTTTTCTTGGAAATCTCTAAGGTATTTAAAATTCAACATATTTAAAATAGCTTTTGATCCTGCCCGCACTCCAAAACCTGTACTTTTTTAAGTCTTTTCTCAGTAGTGAGCACAGCCTAGCTGCTCAAGCCTGAAACTGGGAGCATATTTTATTCCCTCCCTTTATCCATACTGTTAGCATCTCTCGTCATTGTGAATCTTCAGTGCATCTCCAGTATATCCTATTGGCTCCATACCTACAGGTGTGATGTAGGGCTAGCTAGTTACTGCGGACCTAGAACTATTAATTCTGCTCTTGAGCCCAGCAGCTGGAGGATTTGTCATGATTAAAACCGTGACTCACGTAAGTCCAAATCCAGATGCCTTCCCTAGCCTCATAGGTGCATTACCTGCCCCAGGACTGTTCTTTCCCTTCGACATTCCTCATCGTTCTTTCTCTTCCACCTTTCTCCTCATTCTTTCTCTCACGTTAGCCGCACTTGCCTCTTCTCAAGAGCTTGAACTCACCCATATTTCTGCCTTTGAGACTTTGTACACACTTGACACTGCTGGGATTCTTTTTTTTTCCTCCATCCTAAAAATGCGTACTTGTTTCTTTTCATCTTCATCTGTCATGTCTCAGTTTAGGTGATGCTTTGTCATAAAAGGCAAAGTAATATATTGTGACAGGTGCTATGGAAGAAATGAGCAGGATGCTGTGATGAAGGATAATGGTTTCAAGTAGCAAAAGAGACCCTCCTTTGTCCAGCTATTCAATCTTTTGTTATCTGAACCTCTTATAAACTTTTATTGTTTGAAATTACCCATTCTGTACTGTGTTATAGCAGCTTGAAATGGACTAAGACAGTGGGATGTGTTTCTTTCTTAACTGGCCTGCTATTCTGCCTTAGATGTCCTTTCATAGTGTTTGTCACAATCTAGTTTATATTTTTTGTGTACTCATTTATTTGTCTCAGACTGTGATGAGGGATAAAATCATTCCTGTTTTGCCGGGCGTGGTAGTGCACTCCATTCAGTCCCAGCACTCTGGGAGGCTCAGATAGGAGGATTGTTGAGACAGGAGGATTGCAAGGTCAAGCCTAGCTTGGGCAATTTAGTGAAACCTTGTCTCAAAAAAGAAAAACAAAACAAAACAAATTAGAGCCGGGGAAGTCCTGGGTTCATTTCTCACTCCTGAAAAGATACCATTCCTGTTTTTTAATTCCTTATTATGTGTGTAGTAATGAGTAAATGAATGAATAAAAGACAGTTGTAAATTTGGAAGCAGCACAAGTTTATAAACACTGTTGTGCCTGACTTTTATGTCTTTTGGATGATGCAGGTGACTTTTAAATTTTCAGTGTTTTTCAGTGTTTTGTCACTAGGTGGCACTTATACATCTGTGATCAAATTTACCTAGTTTATTATTAGATTTTTCTACTGTATTATCTCTTCATAGAGGAAAACTGTTCCTATTGGGAGATTCTAATAATGTCTGCATAAATCAGTATTTATTTTCATCATGCTTATTAGTTTCTATGATAGATCAACCTTTATGAAATTAGATTTTATATCCATATATAATTTCAAAATTTTAATATGTAATATTCCAGGTATTGAACTCTGGTTCTTGCACTTGGGAGGCAGAAGGCAGAACCTCCTGAGCTAAATCACTAGCCCTATTCTTTAGGTTTTTGTTTGAGAAAGGGATTAAGTGAGGGGAGTGGTCAGTATGTTTTATCAGCACTATAATAAACATACAAAATGGTCAAATATAAGGTGGCATACCTATGATATCCTTTTCTGTTGGCAAGGATACAAATTTACATGAAAGGAACAAGTCTGCAGGAATATGACTTTCATTGAAATATTTTTATGACAAAAATATTGGAAGATTTGTTCGAATCCTTAGCATTATTCCTATTTAAAAAAACAAAACTGAGTCCAGGAGAAGTTTATTAATCACTGACCTTAACCTTTTTCTTTATTAATTTTATTGGTACATTTTAGGTATAGAATATAATGATACTCATCACTGGAAATTTGTACCTTTAAGTAATCTATCTTGGTTATTTTTTCCCCCATTCCCCTGACTTCTCTTAAATTCCTCCACCCTTTACCTTTTTGGGGTTGTTTTTTTTTTGTTTGTTTGTTTTTTTTTGAGACAGGGTCTCCCTGTATAGTTGAGACTGACCTGAAACTCACTGTGTACCCAGGCTGGTCTTGAACTCACAGCGATCCTCCTGCCTCAGCCTCCGGAGTGCTGGCATTATAGGCATGCGCCACCATGCCTGGCCCACCCTTAACCTTTTTTAATATTCATTCCTTGTGATTCATAATACAACTTTTACATTACTCAGATTTGAAATTGTACAGATCAGCAATATTAAGATTTCTGTTTTTTTTTTTTTGGTACTGGGGATTGAATTCAGGACCTTGTACTTGTGAGGCAGGCACCAAAACCATTGAGCTAAATCCCCAGCCCAGTATTTCTTGCTCTAGCAAAATCACAAGTATTATGAAAACCAAAACAGTTCTCCAGTTTCAAGCTGGAAAGCTCTGTTCATTGTAAATTTTGCACTTGTTACTGCAGCTAAAGTGGTGGTGTTGCATTAGCTAGTAACATGCACTTGCTATCTTTATGCAGTGTCCTGGGAAGCATGCATTTCACAGACATCTGAATGTCTACTGTGATTTTGTTGGCTAACTTGCTGATAGCTTAAACTATGATTATAATTTAAAATAATTTTTAAATGCTGTATCAGTGTCAACCAAGCATTAAGTGTTAATGCTGAAAACTGCATTTGTAAATAAGTTATTTTGGAACAAAAATTAGACATGACAAAATGCTATCAAGAAAGCAAAAAACCTACTGTGATGGTAGGTAACATTGTTAATTTAGGAAAGAGCTGCACACTGTTAGCCAGAATGCCAATGAAATGAAAGCATGAAAATGTATGTATCTTTAAGTTTGTGAAAATCAGTATAACCAATCAAAGATAGTGGATGAAATGATGATATCCGGGGTTATTTGTAGCTGTACTGTCTCTAAATCAGATTTCATCTGTGCCAAGACATGAAGTATTTTTAAAATTACTTTTAGTTGACAAATCATAATTACATGTATTTATGGGGTACAATGTGATGTTCCATACTTGTGTACAAAGTGAATGACTAATTCAGGCCAATAACTCCTTCACCTTACTTACTACTTTGTGGTGAAACATCTGAAATTTAACAGTTTCAAAATGTACAGTATTAAGTCAAATCACTGTAGTATGTTATGTGGTAGATCTCAAAGCTTACTCCTATCTAATTGAAACTGTACCATTTGAACAGCATCTTACTACCTCTCTCTCTTTTATCCTCTTGTAACTACCTTTATTTTCTTCAAGGAATGAGCATTTTTAATTTTTTGAAAGGTAGACATAGCAATGGGAAAAGTAGTTTTACTTCAAATGTTTGTTTATATATTTTTAAACAAATAAGAACATAGACTTATGAACTGTAAGCTCAGAAAGTAACTTTGTTTTGTTTTGAGATGTGTTCTTGCTGTATTGCCAAGGTTGACCTTGAATTTGTGTTCTTCATGCCTCAACCTCTTAAGCAGCTGGGATTGTAGATGTGGGCCAGTGCCTCCAGCTGAGAAAGTAACTTTATTTTATTTTATTTTTTTGCCATATGATACTTCTGTATTTTCCAACATCTCTTGAGAATGCATCCCTCATGAAATGTGATTACTTTTTTTTTCTCTCATTGAATTTATTGGTACATTTTAGGTATACAGAACAGTTACATTTATCATTGGGATCTTGTACCTTTACACGACAGGTCTTGGTTCTCATTTTTCCCCTTGTCCCTGCCCTCCCTAAAACGTGATTACTTTATGTTCTTTTATCCATATACAAAAGGTATCTATTCTTATCACTCCTATTTAAAATCACAATGAAAGTCTTGGCCAATGTTTTAAGGCCAAAGAAAGAAGAGACATATAGAAAAGGAAATGGAAAAAAAAAGAACACAAGGGGCATAACAAGAGGTAGATAGGCCGGGGATTTAGCTCAGTGGTTCGGTGGCCTGCCTTGCAAGTGCAAGGACCCAAGTTCAATCCCCGGTACCAAAAAAAAAAGGTAGCCTCTTGTTCTAACAGTTGTGGTTCTTCTTATACCCAAATATTCATTTTATTTAGAAAGTTGTTTTTCCTTTTACTTTTTTTGGATGCATGTCTCTACTCTCTAAAATCCTTCCATTTAAAAAATAAAATGTGTAAGTCAAATCTCAAAAGTCCAAAAAACTATTAAGGTTGTTGTTTTATTATGGAGTTTTGGAGGATTGAGTATTTCTTCCAGTAAGTGCTTTGCATGGGGTCTTGTAAATCTATGCTGTAGATTTGATCTTCAGTGATACTTAAAACACTATCAGACCATTATGTTTCTCTGGTTTAGGGTTTGTGCTGAGCTGATTTCGAGGCTTACAGTTTTATGAGAATTTCTAGCTAGTGTATCAGAAAAGGTTAATTTGTTGGCAACTTTTGTGTCAGAAAACTTTTGAAAGGGACTGTAAAGGAAGGAGGAATCATGAACATAATATTATGATTTAGATCTAAAATATTCCCCAAAAGGCTCATGTTCCGAGGTAGGTCAGAAGGTGATTGGATCTTAGGGATGCTAAATTCATCAGTGGATAAACCTTTTGGTGAGTTTATAGCTCAGTGTGCTGTTAGGAAGTAGGGCCCAGCTGGAGGAGGTGGTTCCTTGCAGTATCCCTTAAGAGGGATTATCTCTTAAGCTCTTCCTGTGTTCCTTAATTCCTGGCTGCCATAAGTTGAGCAGCTTTCCTCTACTATGCTCTTCCACCGTGTTAGATCTGCATTGGAGCCAATTTACCATGGACTGAACCCTCGGAAATCATGAGCCAAAATAATACCTTTCTTCCTAAGGTTGGGTGTTAGGTATTTTGTCCCATGAGGAGGTCTCTACTACAGTGCATTAGTTTAAAGAATAAATATGGGACTAGAATGTACGATAGGAATTTAGCATATAGGAATTAAAAGCTAATCTCCTATACATATTTAACTTTTGTCATATTCTCAACTAGAATACTCTCTTCAACTCTGAGCAAGATGTGGAACTATTGGCAGATTTCCTGAGAATGATGAAATGAGTGAAAATTTTTAGAAAATAAAAGTAAGACCTATAAGAGAAGGTTAAAATAATTGTAATTTTCTGGGGAAGAGACTGGATGGGCATATAAAGTCCACAGTGGGTGGTAAAAGGGATGTTAATTCTTCCTTTCATCCAGCCAGGTGGTACAGAAATGAATATCCTAAGGTTTTTAGTACGGTATATTGGCACATGAACCCCTTTTCTCCATTCCAAGGTATACATTGTATGTACATTTTTCATCCCTAGGCTTTTCGGGCATTACACATTTTTGATTCTCTACCTTAGCAACCATGCTCACTTTAACGCCCCTTCTCTAGGAGAGATTGCTCCTTGACTGTCCTTACCCTTACTTGTCCAATTTATTCCATTCTCCTTTGGTGAAATCCATGGCTTTTGTTTGTCTGTTGTTCCTCTTGAATCTATCCAAAATGGAGTATGCCATGTCACTTTCCTGCTTAAACCTTTTCTTCACTTTCCAAAACTTATAGCACCTGTTCACAGCCACCATTGTTCTTAGGGCTGGATCCAGGAAAAGAGGAATGGAGAGATGGTTGTTCATAACCTCATTGCTAGTATTACTTCCGTGGCAACTAGGTGTGAAAGACTTCCTTGAGTGTGTGAGTTACCCACCAATGTGTTAAGGAACAAGGTGGATAATAATGGGCTTATAGGACAAGTTCAAGCTGCTTATGTAGAGGGCCACTATCCACCTTGGCAGTACCCGTGCCCTGGATTGTGAATTTTATTTTCCTTGAATCTTTTGTTGCATGTGGCATATGATTCTTAGGACTTGTTTAACTAGGAATATTTTGTAAGCACTGTTAGACTTACCTTTTTTATTGTGGGGGAGACACCGGATTATCTGATTTTTTTCTTTCTGTGTTATCTCCAGGGGGATTTACCATTTTAGTTTGGAGTTTGTCTGGATTGGGTATCGGTGAGATGGAAATATAAATCAAGACAAGTAGATACTTCTCAAATACTAGTGGGAAAATCCATTAAGAATTATAACTCCTTTTTGTGATGTCATAAGATACCAGTTCCATTAGGACTTTAGAGATCACCTGCCTCACTCTTTTATTATGCAGGTGAGAAGACTGAGCCTTGAGACTCCTCCATGACACAGCTAATTGTGTTGGGGTTTGTTCAGCTAGAGCCCAGACCTCAAGACCCCGCAGCATCTGTTCTCTTTTCACTGCTGTAAAGAAGACCCCTTGCTCTTTTAAGTACATATGTCTGTTTACCTTTTTTTGTGTGAAGTATTTCATGTTTACAGAAAAATATGAAACTAAGCAACTTGCTATAATCAGGATATAATTATAATAAATATATGAACATACTTAGGTATGTGTATATATATTTAATAAGGTGACTCAGATCATTGTATGTCAAGTAGTCTTCATTTGGAAACTTTAACCCAAATCATAACTTATTGTAGCTAGTTGTGTGATCTTAATCCATTTCTTTAACTTTCTGGGTTAAATTTTTTATGTGTAAAAAGAAATTTGAATTACTCTAAGATTTCTTATAATTTCCAAATATTTGATAATTACCAACACTTATGTAGTGTTAATTACCTACCAGTCTTGGTCGTCAGTACGTATGTGAACATATGTAAGTGCATACTCATAGGTAATTCTTGCACATACCATGCAAGCTTGATACGGTTTACTGTTGAGGAAACTGGAGCAGGAAGGGTACAGTGGTCCAGTGTGACATGATTAATAAACAGAGAACCTATAGTTGAAGCCAGGGAGTCTAGCCCCAGAGCATGTTCCTAATTCCTGTACTTGACTAGATGGTCTCTGTCTCTTGTGACCCTTTTACAGCTTTGAATTAGATTTAGTAAAGAAGATTTAGGCCCGAGATTTAGCTCAGTGGTTCTGCTGCCTCCCTGGCAAAGTGCAAGGTCCTGAGTTCGATCCCTGGTATCAAAAAAAAAAAAAAAAAGATTTAGGGAAACCTCTCTTTTTTCTTCACTTTTTAAAGATAAAATATGAATAACAAGGGTTGAAATTATGAGAAAGGAATAACTTACTAAAATGATTCATTTAGAGGCACATCAAGGTTATTAGTTATTGTTAACAATTCTGTTACATATTTTATATGCAGTATTATTGACCAAAAGGGAATGCAACTGAAACTGAAGTTATTCCTAGTGCTCTAGTCTTTAGAATTGTATTGTAGCTTTTAAATGACCAATTGTCCCTTTCCTTCTAGTACTACTATGTATTTGGTATCTAATATAATGATGCCCTATCTGAAGAAAAGCCCACCTAGCCTCAGGAAATGAATTTGGAACTGAATTGTATGAGAAAAATTTGAAGGAGTTGGGTATTCTCACTGGAGAAGATGTATAGCCTCAAATATGACAAAGTTATTGCTTAGGTTCAGTTCCACAAAATACAGAGCTGAGCAGTATGTGAAGGTTACAGTGGCACATTCTAGCATGGTGGAAGTCAGGCGAATGAAATTGGCAACTTGTAGAATACAGGTTTCTTTATCTAGAGATTTCTAAGCAAATACTGGGTGACCTGGGAGAGGGATATTGCAGAAGAATATTCCATCACAAGCTGGTTGGACAAGGTGACTTTCAGTGTCTGGTACATAAGAGGTACTCAATAAATAACTGTTGATGACTTAAAAATGGAACAGGAGAAATATTATTAGCTCATTATTTAAAATCAAGGTGACTACTAAAATGACTTCTTTAAATCCTTCCCTGGTGATGATAATGAAGATTGAGAGGAAAGACTATTTAACTTTATTTGGGTATATAGATTTAGTTGCTTTCTAGTTCCTCATTTAGCACAAGTCTTCATAAATTGTGTCAAACTCTCCAGGAAAGGTGAATAACTTGCATGGCTGTTAAATAAATTATGTATATTAAAAATGTACTTTTTTTGTATCATGTTCCAGCTTATAAAATTATAAGCCCTTTGGGATCAGGACCGCATGTTTCATGTTTTGTTTTCATAGAAGCTAGTCCAGAAACTTTGTGAAATACTGTGCGAGTGATTTGAAATACTGTGTGTGGGTGGGGGGGAGCTATACCTAATTCATTATTAAAGTTCTTTCATTTATTTATATATCTATTAGTTTTTGGTACTGGGGATTGAACTCAGGACCTTGGACTTGTGAGGCAGGCTGTGGAACCACTGAGCTAAATCCCCAGCCCCAGTTCTTTCATTTATTGTGTTACTGCTAATTCTAAATTTTAGCAGCATTTTAACTTTAGGTTTTGACTGTGGAAATGCAACGGAGTATGTTCAGTGTTTGCTGCTTTTTGCAGGTGCCTGTGAGGGAACCTTGGCTTGTTCTACCTGCCACCTCATCTTTGAAGATCATGTATATGAGAAGTTAGAGGCAGTCACTGACGAGGAGAATGATATGCTTGATCTGGCTTATGGACTAACAGACAGGTAACATTTTAAATCTGTGTCAGTTGTATTAATACCCTAAGAATGTCCACCATTTATTGCTTTGTGATTATTTAGAGCACACCTGTGAGTGCAACAGTGTTCTCCTAGCTTAAAGAACAGCTATAAATTTTGCATGTCAAATATATGGCATTTCTCTTTCACTGTTCCAGAATTTAGCACCTAGGAAACTTTCCCTTTTTTTTTTCTTTTTTTGTTACTGGAGATCAAACTTGGGTCCTTGTGCTTGTGAGGCAGGCGGCGGAACCACTGAGCTAGATCCCCGGCCCTTGAAACTTTCCCTTTTATAAAAGTGAAAAAAGTTAATTTGAAGATTATAAGTGTAAGTTCTAGATCCTAATGTATCTTCTTTAGTCTATTTTTACTCCAGAAATTAATATATATCACAACTTAACAGGATGGTATTAAATGTAATGCTTTTTATAGTATTCTTGAAGCATGGATTTGATAATTGAACAAAATTATATTGGAAAATTTTATCTGTTTGAGAGGTAAGAATTTTCAAAGAAGCTTATATATAATAGTAATTATATTGAGTAGTTCTTTTTCTAATTATACTTTGAAGTAAATTAATGAGAGCTTGTTAATTAATAGGTAGATGCTCTTAAATGTGGTAAGATTTATAGTAGGTGACATCGAGTGTTATCTTTTTAAAATTATCTAGTTTGAGTCAGGGAAAGAAGCTGGTTTAGTGTTTCAAGGGATAAGAGGTTTTATTTGCTTAATTAAGGTGCAGTTTGTTTATCTGTAATTTGGTGACTATAAGGAAAAGTAATTTTTCTAAACAATTACAAATAATGGGTTATATGACCTCAGTTTTGTTAGACACAACATAAACTATCATAATTAATGTTTATAAAAATTTTACATCATTTGTATTTAGAGATGAAGAGTCATTTTGTTCTTTTCGCAGTTCATCTACCCTCCTTTTTGGGGGATAGCATGCTGGGAATTTAACACAGGGACTTGAGCATATGGCAGGTGCCTTGTGACTAACATACATCTCAGCCTCCATTTTCTCTTGATGGAGGTGAGACTAATACCCTGAGAAGTGATTCTGGCAAAGTAATATTTCTTTAGACACCAAAGCAAAGCAAGTTGTGGCTGTCATTTTCTTGTCCCCCTCACATTTTCATTGACACATTTTCTACTAACACTTTTTATTATTGTCTAAAGAATATTACAGAGAATACACTAATGATTGCATTAGTTTAATCCTGAGAATTCTGTCTCTTATATTTCTGTTTTGAGTTTGCAGTGCTGGAGATTGAACCCAGGACTAGGCAAGCACTGTACTTAACAGTAAGGTACATTCTTAGCCCAGAATCTTATCTCTTAATAAAAGGGTTCACTTGTAGCCAATGTCTTACCTTTTTATTCTGATAAAATTTGTAGGTATATATAGTAGATAATCTAAAGCAAAAAGCAAAAACAATAAAGGGAAAGGGAGGAACTATATTTAGAAGAGACACAAATATGGAAAGATATAAAACGCCTGTAGTAAATAAATGTAAACTAGTCATGAACGTTGATAATAAGATTCTCAAGTTTTAGTATGCCGTAATGGAAAGTAAGAAACAGATTTTATAGTGTTTCATAGCTGATATTTTTAAGGACATAGAATTTTTAGAGATACTTTGAAGAAAGAGTATAGTGCATTTCATGTAGCACTTAGAAAACATTTTGACATGATTGGAATGGAAAGAATTGTGTTCAAAGCTAATAAACATGTGTAAGCTCCTCTATTTTTATGGTACTGTATCATACATTTCCAAAGCAAAGAAATAGGGAAATTCTGCCTTTTAGTTTGTATACTTAAAAGTATAGTAAGGTAAATATCTTTGGTTTTTAAGATAAAACATGGCCTCATAAGTTCTTTCCATGCTGATCCTATTTCCTTCCTTTCATCATTGTATCTTCAGTGCCTGATTCAGAAGCTACCAACTATTCGTAGAATTTATGGTTGATGGATAGGAAGATTGAAAAAATTATCTGTGAATCTACATTTGAGGATTATCTCTGCTCCCTGTTGGCCATTTTCATGGATAATCTATACAGAGATAATCCCAAGAGTTTTTTTTTTTCTCTGTCTGTGGCATTTGCTACAGTCTCATGTTAGTTATATGCTAATTTTCTCATCTTTTCTATTTGATAGTTCACTCTTTATGTGCTAATGCTAACTATAGCTACTGATCCTTATATCAGTTTTGTGAGGAAGCCTGTCCATCTTGAGAATTAGTTTACAGAACTAATAAAAAGTTGCCTGTAAGTGATGGACCACTGGCCTGTTTGGCTCTAGCCTCTTTGCTGTCTGCTTATGGCATCCCCTGTGCCACACATAACAGATGTTCAGTAGAAAACATTGGATTGAGTTATTTATTGTTTTTTGTGTACTCACTGACATTTAGTAATGTGTCTCATCCACTCAATAAATGCTTGATGAATGTACTAATGAAACCATGACCTGTGTATCACAGCTTATCAAACTAAAGCTAGTTTGATTATAAGATTAATTTTTAATATTTTTATGTGCCACTAAGAAAGAAAAAAGTGTCCAGGTGTGCTTGTGCATGCCTGTAATTCTAGCACTTTGCAAGGCATGGACAACAGAAGTGTGGACTAACCAACCTATCTAATACTAGATGAAGAAAATGCCTAGGGAGAGAAAATGAGCCTGGAAAGCCAGGAGACTCAGGGTGAAAGTACTGACCTGGCCAGCAACTTTAGGGACTCAGTGTTACCCTTTTAAAGTGACTGGGTGAGAGCCAACCATAGGAGAGCACTGTGGAGAGAGAGAGGAGGGCAGACATAGGCCCCCTTGAAAAGTATAAGGTTGGGTTGGGAGGAACATCCGCCTTGCCCTCCATTGGAGCAACCAAGTGCTGTGAGTATCAACATTAAGTCCAAAAGTCCACTTGAACCTCTGCCCCATGGCCTGCATCTAGCAGAGCAGAGGGCTGATTACATTTCCCATTTACCAACATGAGCAAGGACTTGTTCGATGGTAACCATAGTTTGGGGTGAATAGACAGAGGGCCGTACAGTGCAGCAATGGCAGCTCAAAAGGCCATAGGTCCTAAAGCTAGGTGGAGAGAATCATGACTGGCTGGATTTCAGATCTTGGAAGGAAAGCACTGATTGAAAAGTACAGAGGAATTGTTTCTTTGACTCAATCTTTTTTTTTTTTTTGGATTTTTTAGACACTATGTAGTTGAGACTGACCTGGAACTCACTATGTAGCCCAGGCTGCTCTCAAACTCACAGTGATCCTTCTGCCTCAGCCTCCCGAGTGCTGGGATTACAGGCATGCGCCCCCACGACTGGCTGGAAATTTGCACCTTTACATAATCCATCTTGGACTTTTTTTTTCCCATTCCCCTACTCTCCCTTCAAGCCCTCCACCCCTCCCTGTCTACAAAGACTTTGTTTCCATTTTTTTCTCATGTTAATTCCATTTCTGTCTTTTCCCCTATTCCTTCTACTTTCCCTTCCCCTTTGCACCTTTTCTTCGTATTTCACATCTATTATACCTTTTAATCCTTACTTACACTGTTTCTCACACTAGAGAAACCATTCGGTATTTACACATATGTCTCCTCTATTTCACCTAAGAGTATCACCTCAGTGTGCGTCCATTTAGCTATAAACGTCTCTAGTTTCTCATTCTTTATGGCTGAGTAGTGCTCCATTTTATTAAAAAAAAAAAAACCCACATTATCTTTATCCAGTCTCCTTTTGATGGGCATTTGGGCTGTTTACAAGTTTTAGCTCTCACATATTGTTCTACTATGAACATGGGTGCACATATATCACTGTGGTGTGATTCTTTAAATTATTTGGGGAAGATACCCAGCAGGAGGATAGCTGGGTCAAATGGGACATCCAGTCCTAGTTCTTTGAGCTGTCTGATTTCCATAGTGGTTGCACTGGTCTACACTCTCACCAGCAGTGGAGCATAACCCTGTAACCCTGCCAACATTTGTTATTTGTTGATTTCTTGTTAGTAGCCATTCTTCCTGAGGTGAGGTGAAATCTCAGTGTTGTTTTCATTTGCATCTCTTGAATGACCAGTGATGTTGAACATTTTTTCATGTTTATTTGCTATTTCTACTTCATTGTTTGAGAAATATCTGTTCATTTCATATGCCCATTTTTGAATGGGTCCTTAAATTTGGGAGATCTGTTTTTTTTTTTTTTAAGTTCTTTATATAGTGGACCTTGTCTGAGGAAGAACTAGTGAAAAATTTTCCCCACATTGTGGGCTCTCTCTTCACACTATTGGTTGTTTCTCTTGCTGTTCAGAAGCTTTTTAATGAGATGAGATCCCAGTTGTTAGTTATTTGTGATAGTTCACCGGCAACTGAAGTTTTGTCTATAAAAATGTTTTCCTACACAAATGTCTTCAAGAGTTCTACCTAGCCTCTCTTTGAGCCTATTTAGTATTTCTGTTTTAATATTTAGCTCATTAATTCATTTTGATTTAAGTTTAGTGCATGGTGAGAGATATAGGTCTAGTTTTAATATTTGGCAAGTTGAAACCCAGTTTTTCCAGCACTGTTTATTAAAGAGGCTATCTTTCCTCCATTGAGGGTGTTTGGCTCCTTTGTCAAAGATGAGGCGGCTGAGTGTGTCTGGGGTTGTTTTTGCATCTTCTAATCTGTTCCACTTGTCCTCAGTTTGTTTCTTTGCAAGTACCATGCTGTTTTTATCACAGTAGCTTTGTAGTATAGTTTGAGATTGGGGATTGTTATACCTTGTCTTTATTGCCCATATTTACTTTTGCTATTCTAGGTTTCTTCTTTTTCCAAATTTTGAATTGTTTTCTGAAGGTATGTGAAGTATGCTTCACATTTGGGATTTGAATTGGGATTGCATTAAATCTATATAGCGGTTTTGGAAGTATGGCCATTTTCACTATGTTGATTTATTTTTCATTGAGTTTATTGGTACTTTTTAAGTATACAGTACAGTTAAATTTCTCATTGAGATCTTGTACCTTTACATGACAGATCTTGTTTCTCATTTTTTCCCATACTCCTACCCTCCCTTCACTACCTCTCCTCTCCTTTATTTAAAAGAGTCTTTGTTTCCATTTTTTTCCTTTTCTCATATTTTTCTTTTCCCTTATTTCCTTTCCCCTACCCTTCCCACTTCCCCTATACCTTTAGTCCATTTCTTCCTATTTCACATTGTCAGTTATACAATTTGGATCTTATTTACACTTGCAATTTTTCACACCAGAAAAACTGTTCAATAATTACACGTGTGTCTTATTTATTTCACTTAAGAGTATGGCCTCCATATGCATCCATTTTCCTTTGAATGACTCTAGTTTCTCATTCTTTATGGCTGAGCAATACTCCATTTTATAGAAAAACCACATCTTAATCCAGTCTCCAGTTGATGGGCAGTTGTGATGTTTCCAAGTTATAACTTACAAACTGTGCCGCTATAAAAATGGGTGTGTACATATCACTGTGATGTGATTCTTTTAATTCTTTTCAAAGATACCCAGCAGAGGGATAGCTGGGTCAAATGGAGCCTCTAGTCCTAGTTCTTTGAGGTATCTCCATATTGATTTCCACGGTGGTTGCACCAGTCTGCACTCCTACCAACAGTGGAGAAGGGTTCCCTTCTCCCAACAGTCCTGCCAACATTTGTTATTGATTGGTTTCTTTTTTTTTCTTTCTTTTTTTTTTTGGTTCCGCAGATTGAACTTCGGTCCTTGTGCTTGCAAAGCAGGCGCCGGAACCACTGAGCTAAATCCCCGGCCCATTGGTTGGTTTCTTGATAGCAGCCATTCTTTGTGGGGTGAGGTGGAATCTCAGTGTTGTTTTCATCTGCATCTCTTGAATGACCAGTGATGTGGAACATTTTTTAATATATTTATTTGCTGCTTTTCTTCTTTGTCTGAGAAATGTCTTTTCATTTCAGATGCCCATTTTTGAATAGGGCCTTTATATTTGGGGGGCCTGAGTTTTTTGAGTTCTTCATATATTCTAGATAATAGTCCTTTGAGGAGCAGCTGGTAAAATTTTTTCCCAAATTGTAGGTTGTCTCTTAGCTCTATTGGTGGTTTCTTTTGCATTGCAGAAGCTTTTTAATAAGATGAGATCCCAGTTGTTGATTCTTTGTGCTAGTTCCTGTATGTTCATAAAGCCTTTTCCTATGCCAATGTCTTTGAGAGTTCTGCCAAATTTACCTTCTAGCAAGTTTAGTGTTTCTTTTTTACTATTTAGTTCTTTAATCCACTTGGATTTTAGCGTAGTGCATGTTGAAAGATAAGAGTCTTGTTTTAATCTTTGACAGATTGAAATCCAGTTTTTCCAACACCATTTATTAAAGAGGCTAATCTTTCCTCCAGTGAGGATGATTGGCTCCTTTGTCAAAGATGAGGTAGTGGAGTACATCTGGAGTTGTTTCTGTATCTTCAAGTATATGCCATTGATCCTGAGGTGTTTTTCTTTGCCAGTACTATGCTGTTTTTATTACAGTAGCTTTGTAGTATAGTTTCAAGTTGGGATTGTGATACCCCCTGCTATGTCTCTTGTTGCCTAGAATGGCTTTTGTTCTTCTAGGTCTCTTCTGGTTCCAAGTGAATTTTTGGATTATTTTCTCTACTTCTGTGAGATATACCATTGAAATTTCAATTGAGATTGCATTGAATCTGTATAGCAGATTTGGTGGTATGGCCATTTTCACTGTGTTGATTTTTCCTACCCAGGAGCAGGGGATATCTTTCTATTTTCTTACATCCTCTTTGATCTCTTTTTTCAGAGTGGTGTAATTTTCACTGTAGAGGTCTTTTGCTACCTTCATTAGATTGATTCCTAGATACTTTATTTTTTGGGTTGGTTTTGTGAAAGGAATTGTTTCCCTAATTTCTCCCTCAGCAAGCCTGTTATTTGTGTACAAGAAGGCTATTGATTTTTGAGTGTTGACCTTGTATCCAGCTACTTTGCTGAAAGTGACACTTAAGTCTAGAAGTCTTTTGGCAGTTTTTTGGGTATTGCATGTAGAGTATGGTATTTTTAGCAAATAATGACAGTTTAACTTCTTCCTTTCCTATCTTTATTGCTTTAATTTCTTTCTCTTGTCTAATTGCTGTGCCTAATGTTTCCAGAACTATATTGAACAGGAGTAGTAATAGTGGGCATCCTGTCTTGTTCCTGATTTTTAACATGAAGGTTTTCAGTTTTTGGCCATTTAATATGATTTGGCTGTTGGTTTTTTCTATATGGCCTTTATCAAGTTGAAATAAAGACCATCTGTTCCAACTTTCTGCAGGGTTTTTATCATGAATGGGTGTTGAATTTTGTCAGATGCTTTTTCTGCATCGATTGAGAAGATCATATAGTTTTTGTCCTTGACTCTGTTAATATAGTATATTGCATTTATTGATTTCCATATGTCGAACCATCCTTGCATCCATGGAATAAATCTGACTTGATCAGGGTGTATCATCTTCTTGATGATACTCTATAGGGATTTTTGCATCTATGTTCATTAAGGAGTTTGGCTTGTAGTTCTCTTTTTTGTTGTGTCTTTCCCTGGTTTTGGAATCAAAGTAACTCTTGCTTCCAGGAATGAATTTGGAACTATTGCTTCCTTTTTTTTTTTGCTATTGGGGATTGAACTCAGGACCTTGCACTTTTGAGCCAGGCGTGATGCACTGAGCTAAATCCCCAGCCCCCTTTCACTTTCATTGAAAAGTTTAAAGAGTAGTGGAAGGAGTTCTTCTCTAAATGTCTTGTAAAATTCAGCAGTGAATCCATCAGGACTTGGGCTTTTCTGTGTTGGTAAACTTTTAATACATTTTTAATTTCACTGATTGTAATTGGAGTGTTTAGAATTTTTTTTATCTTCTTCATTCAACTTTGGTAATTCCTAAGTATCAAGAAATCTGTCCATTTTTTCTGTGTTTTTCCATTTGGTCAGCGTGTATGATCTTCTTGATGATCTCCTGCATTCTATTTGCAAGTATCTTGTTAAGGATTTTTGCATCTATGTTCATTAGTGAGATTGGTAGCACATATATAGTACCAACAACTATGTCACCTTGCCTATGGTAGTAGAATCAGCACCAATTACTGCACCAAAGACAAACTGAATATTGATTAACCCTAAAGACCAATAACAAACCAACCTTAATCATAGCAAAGAGATCTATAATTATAGTAAGAACACTAAGAGAAGCAAATATTTACCTACTACTAATTTACATTAAAAATCTACTAAGTGGCACAACTTTACCTCTACTAACAACAGAGTAGTATTCAACTATAATAGTATAAAGTTAAGTTGCTATCTAGAGATCCATAAAACTTAGTAGTTATACTACCAACACTACAGAGATAGAGAACCAGAGAATGAAAGGAGTAAAATTTGAAAAAATTACTCAATGAGACATGAGGAGAGAAAAGTGAGGTAGGGTGTCCTACTGAGTAAAAGTAAATAGTTTAAAAAGTCACAGAAAAGAACAAGAAAACGAAGAAAAAAGAAAAAACAACAACATACAAGAAATGAAGAAAGAAAAGTTGAAAGGGGAAAAAAAAAAGGGCCAGAGATATAGCTTAGTGGCACTGCATCAGCCTGGCAAGCACAAGGTTCTGAGTTCACTTCCTGGTATCCAGAAAACAAACAACAAAATAGAAAGGGGAATAAAACAGACAAAAGAAACAGAGAAAAAAGAAACATAAGAAAAAAAAAAACCCAAGCCCTTAAAAAACACATCAAAGGAAAGAAAAAATAAAAAATAGAAAAATCAAAAGAAGATTAAATTGATTCAGAGTCCTACCATACCATTGGTAAGTGCGTGCACGTCCCAGGGAGCAGGTGGTGTGTGGACCAGAGTAGTGCAGCTGCAGGTGGATCCCAGCCAAGGCTCTGCCCTGACCCTAGAGGTGTGAGTAAATGTGCCCAAGCCACAGGCTCGCTTTAGAAAAGAGCTGCACAGGTGTGCAAGCTTCATGCAGAGTCCTGCCATACCACTGGCTACAGCCAAGCGCCCACATGGAAAAGAACTACACAGACACACAAGAAACAGCAAGAATCTTGCCTTGTACCATCAATAAGTGTCTGGAAACCCTAGCCAGAAGCCTACACAGACAGCAACTGTGATACACAGAACCCAGCCAAAGGCCTACACCCCCAAACAGTTACATAAGGACCCTAGCAAGAGGCACACCTAGATACCATCCCAAGTGTGTACAGGCCCAGCCAGAAGCCCTTGCAGACAACAGGTCAGCTCAGGGATACCAAAGGCCACCATTCTAATCCCAGGGATTGGTGTACTGGGGAGCAGCAGAGCTAAGGCTGCTTGGTGGCTTGCTGAAAATTGAAGTCCACTGGGTGAGCAAAAAAGTTGCCTCAACAAAGGCACAGCAGGCTGCATCTGTTGAAATGAGAAGACACAGAAATATGTGTCAAAACCAAACTACCAGATCATCTAAGGAAACCCCAAAGGGCAACCAAATGGAACAATGTGACACTCAAACCCCTGGACTCCCTGAACTGGCAACAAAAGAGGACCTGGAAAAATAGTGAAATTAGAAATGATTTCTCAGATAACAGCAGAGATTGTGCCCATAGCACAAGACATGATTAATAAATCCAGAGCAGATACAGATTTAAAAAAATAGACGAGCTGAGAAACATGATGGAATCCCAGCATAGGAAACAAATGGAACCCTTGAAACAGATGTAAACATATTTCCAGGATATTAAAAACTCCATTGAAAGTTTACACAGAACATAGAAGATAGGATTGCAATTAGTGACCAGGAAAAGAATAATCTCTTAAAAATAGTAATGGACCATAAGAGATCAGTCCAGCAGCTGCTAGACTTCTCAAACAAGAATAAAATAAGACTGATTGGAGTCAATGAAGAAATGAGAGAGTGCAGATGACATAGAAAAAACCATTCACAAAAGTAATGGCAGAAAGCTTCCCAAATAGGGCAAAAGAATTTGACATACAGGTAAGTGAGGCTTATAGGATGCCAACTAGCTGTGATCAAAAAAATCTACACATAGGCATGTAATAGTTGTGATTCCAGAAACACAACAAAAGAACAAAATTCTACAAGCAGTTAAGAGAAAAGAAACAAATCACATACAAAAAGAAAGCCCATCAGAATTACAGCAGACTTCTCAACACAAACCTACAAGGCAAGAAGAGTGAGGAGTGACGTACTTTAGCCCTAAAGGAAAACAACTTCCAAGCCACACTGATGTGCCCTGCAAAACTATCTTTCAAAATTGATGGAGAAATAAGATATTTTCATAACAAAGAGCACCTTAGGAACTTCATGAATACTAAACCAGTATTTCAAAAAACTTTAAACAATATTCTAGGAAAAGACAATGAGGATCACAACCCCAGGAAGCCCAGCAGAATGAATCCATCGGGCGCAAGAAATTAAATGCAAAGGGGGAAAATACAACAAAAAGAAAAAGTCATGACAAGGATAAGTCAATACATATGAGTTATAACCATGAATATTAATGGTCTCAATTTTCCAATCACGACAAGGTTAAGTCAATACATATGAGTTATAACCATGAATATTTATGGTCTCAATTTGCCAATCAAAAGAAACAGACTGGCAGAATAGGTCAAGAAGCAAGATCCAACAATATGCTGCATACAAGAAACACATTTAATTAAAAAAGAAACAAATGGACTGAAAGTTAAAGGGTGGAAAACAATACTGCATTTGACAGGAACCAGAAAAAAAGTAGCTATCCTCTTTGCAGATCAAAGACTAGAAATTATACCATGCATATTATCTGATCATAGTGCAGTGAAAGTAGAAATCAACAATAAAACAAGTTATGCAAGTGCATGGCAACTAAACAATAGTCTTAACTAAACAGATTACAGAAGAAATCAAGGAAGAAATGAGTTTCTAGAACTAAATGGTAATGCCAGTACAACATACCAGAACTTATGGGACACAGTGAAAGCAATACTAAGAAGCTTGTAACTGAATGCCCACATCAAAAAATAGTGAGGCCAAACAACCTAATGATGTACCTCCAAACCCAAAGCTAGTACTAGGAAAGAGAGTGCAAAGATCAGAGCACATATGAATGCACTAAGAACTAAAAGTAAAAACCCCAAAAATCAATGTAAAAGTTCTTCAGAAGAATAAAATAAGCCTTTATCTAGTCCAACAACAACAACAACAACAAATTCAAAGATCCAAATCAATACAAGTAGAAATTTTAAAAAGGCGAAATCACACTAGACACTGCCAAAATTAAAAAGGTTTAACAACTGCTTTGCAATCCTATACACCAATAAATTGGAGAATCAAGAAGAAATTGATAGATTCCTAGCTACATGTGAATTACCAAAACTGAACCAAGAAGATTTAAAAACCCTGAATAATCCAATAACATGCAGTGAAATTGAAACAGTAATAAAAGTCTCTGCAACTAAGAAAAGCCCATGTTCAGATAGATTCACTATTGAATTCTACAAAATCTTCAGGGATGCTCTAACACCAATATTTTCAAGCTCCTAAAGGAAATGAAAGGGAAGGACTATTTCCAAAGTCATTCCTGGAAGCTTCCATTACTCTGATACCAAGACCAAACAAGAATCCAAACAAACTACAGACTGATCTCTTATGTGAATTTAGATTCAAAAATCTTCAACAAAATACTAGCAACTAGAATGCAGTGAATCATTAAAAATACCATATTGTCATGACCAAATAGGCTTCATCCCAAGGATGCCAGCATGGTTCAACCTGTACAAGGCAATAAATGTAATATATCACATAAACAGAAGCAAGGACAAAAATCACATGATCATCTCAATAGATGAAGAAAAAGCCTTTGACAAAATCCAACATCTTTTTATGATGAAAACACTGAGGGAAATAGGTGTAGATGGACTTTATCTCAATTTGATAAAAGTCATGTATGACAGACCTACTGCCAACATATTAAATAGGGAAACTGAAAGCTTTTCCTCTAAATTAGGAAGAAGACAAGGATGTCCACTAGTACCCCTCCTGTTCAACGTAATAGTTGAAACATTAGCAAGAGCAGTCAGGCAAGAGAAGAAATAACAGTTATGTACAGTAAAGCAAGAAGTCAGATTATCATTATTTTGCAGATAACACATCCTTTATGTAGAAGACCCCCCCAGATTGACAAAAGACTCTTAGAATGAACCACATTCCATAATGTAGCAGGATATAAAATTAAGACACAAAAATCAAGTGTTCCTGTACACTAATAACCCACTGAGAAATTAGGAAAAAATACTACTCAAAATAGCATAAAAAAATTAAATACTTGGGAATTAGCCTGAGGAATTGAAATACTACAATGAACACTATGGTATTAGAAAGGAAATCAAAGAGAATACTAGAGAATGGAAAGATATCCCCTGTTCCTGGATAGGCAGAACCACTGAAGTAAAATGACCGTACTTCCAAAATTGATGTACAAATTTTAATGCATCCTAATTAAAATACCAATGGTGTTCTCACAGAACTGGAGAAAAGAGACCTAAAATTCATATGAAACCAGAAGAGACCAAGAATAGCAAAAGCAATTCTGAATTTAAAAAAAAATGAGAAGTATCACAATCTTCAACTTGAAGTTAAATTACAAAGTTACATATATTAAAGACAGCATTGTATTGACACAAAAACCAACACAAGGACCAGTGGAACAGAACATTGGATGCAGAAACAAATTTAAGCAATTCAACTATTTGATTTTTTTTTTCTGGGGATCGAACTTGGGACCTTGCAAGGCAGTTGGTGACATCACTGAGCTAAATCCCCTGCCCTCAACTATTTGATTTTCTTTTTTTTTTGGTACTGTGGATTGAACCCAGGACCTTATGCTTTGTGAGGCAAGCAACAGAACCATCGAGCTAAATCCCAGCCCCCAACTATTTGATCTATGACAAAGGTGCCAGAAGCGAACAGTGGAAGGAAGATAACCTCTTTAATAAATGGTGCTGGGAAAACTGGTATCCACATGCAGAAGATTGAATCTGAATCCATGTGTCTCACCATGTACTGAACTAAGATTAAAATGGGTCAAATATATAAATGTTAAAACAGATATACTTGATGAAAGGTAAAATAGGCAACACTCGAAATCACAGATGTAGGCTAGGATCGTAACAAATTATAAGGTCTTTGTACACCCCTCTCCCCAAAAATGTGAAAAGATAACCTATAGAATGAGGAAAAACTAAATGACCCAATCAGAAAATAGGCGAGTGTAATGAATAGACTTTTCACACAACAACTGCAAATGACTAAAATACATGAAAAAAATGTTCAGCATCATTGGCCATTATAGAAGTACAAATTAAAGCAACACTGAAATTCCGTCTTACCCCAAAAAGAATAGTCATCAAGATACCAAATAATGACAAATTCTGGCAATGCTGCTGGGAGAAAGGAACCCTCCTACGTTGTTGGCAATGTAAGCTAGTGTAATCAATATGGAAATAAGTGTGGGAATTTGTCAGAAAGCTAAAAGTAGAAATTCCATTTGACCTAGCTATTCCCCTTCTAGGTATCTTCCTGAAAGAGTTAGACATTATATTATAGTGATACATGCATACACATGTTTATAGCAGCACAATTTATAATAGCTAAATCTCAAACAGCCTGTGTAACCATTAACACATAAATGGGTTATATAAAATGTGGTGTTTATATACAATAGAGTACAGTACTGTTCTGCCGTAAAGAAAGATAAACTCAAGTCATCTGTACAAAAATGGATGCACTTTGAGACCTTAATGTTAACTGAAATAAATCAGACAAACAAGCTTAAATATTACATAGTTTCTCTTATATGAGAAACCAAAAGTATAAAGAGCAAAATAAAAGAGTAGGGAGATAAATCTTTCTCAAATGGAAGTGGGATCAAGAGGTGGAGACAAGGTAGGGAAAAACGCTTGAAAGAAGGAATTAAGATATATTATGTGTGAATCAGCTCCAAACAAGGAATGTAAATATTATGTATTGCAAATAGGTACTAAAAAAAGTAATTTGTAGTAGAATGCCAGGAAAAAGGGAGAAAGAATGTTAGTGTAGTCATTCTTCATTTATAAATACTAAATTTGCACTCTGCTATGTTTCTGTATTTTTTCTGTAATCATTTTGGTCTTATTTTAGAAGATGCTTAAATTTAGTACATGTGGTAGTAATATCCCATAACTGAATTAAAGACACAGTTGTTGTATGAATATTTACAGCTATGATCTGACTGCTACTTCTCATTGAGCTGTGATTATAACATGCTATTGTTTTTAAGATAAATCTTGATTTTAGAGATGTTAAAAATACACTCGCACAATTGATATTTTAGGTATTATTCCAAGTATCTTGTGTGAAAGGCATTTAAAAGTTTAGCTTATTAAAAAAATAATCTATATGGCTTTAATTTTCGGGGAATTCATTAGTCATTTTCTTGGTCTTGGTAGTTTTCTTGTCCACCACTGTTTCTTCTGATTATTTCATTGCTTGTTAGCTCTTGCACCAAAAAGTAATGGTTCTGGTGAATAAGTAGATAATGTGAACTAAAGGCTAAAAGAAGCTTTGGCACACTATGTTATTTTTCATATTTACCTTATGGTGCCCTCTATTTGACAGGGATAGCTTTATCTATTTCAACCTAATGAAGATTTAAAACATTAATCCATTCCCTGACTTCTTTGTATAAGAAATTGTAAAACTATCCTAAACAGCTGCATTGCCTTTGAATGATACACACTTAATGCCATCTCTTTTCTCGTTCTTGTGCAGGTCACGGTTGGGCTGCCAAATCTGTTTAAACAAATCGATGGACAATATGACTGTTCGAGTACCTGAAGGAGTGGCTGATGCCAGACAATCTGTTGACATGAGCAAGAGTTCCTAAGTTACAATAAAAAATATTTTCACAAAAATTTACTTATTTTTTATAATTATTTATTAATGTACTTAAATGAGCAAATGGGTGAATGGATTTATTTTTAATTTAATTTTATTTTCTTGAGTTTATTGGTACTTTATACAGTACAGTTACACATATCATTGGGATCTTGTACTTTTACATGACAGGTCTTGGTTCTCAATTTTTCCCCATACCCCTGTCCTCCGTTCCCTAACTCTACCCTTCTTTATTTACAAAGACTTTGTTTCCGTATTTTTGTTTTCTCATATTTTTTATTTTACCTTATTTCCTTTCCTTACCCTTGCCATTTACTCTACACCTTTAGCCCTTTTCTTCCTATTTCACATTGTCAGTTATACAATTTGGATCTTATTTACAATTTTACTTTTTCACATCAGAAAAAACTTCAGTGTTTACACATGTGTGTCTTATTTATTTCACTTAAGAGCATGGCCTCCATATGCATCCATTTTCCTATGAATGACGAGTTTCTCATTCTTTATGGCTGAGTAGTACTCCATTTTATCTTATTTCCTCATTGAGTTTATTGGTACATTTTAGGTATACATTACAGTTACATTCGTCATTGGGCTCTTGTACCTTTACATGACAGGTCTTGGTTCCATTTTATAGACAAACCACATCTTTATCCAGTCTACAGTTGATGGACAGTTGGGCTGTTTCTAAGTTTTAGCTATTACAAACTATGCTGCTATAAACATGGGTGTGCAATTATCACTGATATGATTCTTTTAATTCTTTTGGAAAGATACCCAGCAGAGGGATAGCTGGATCAAATGGAACCTATAGTCCTAGTTCTTTGAGGTATCTCCATATTGATTTCCACAGTGGTTGCACCAGTCTGCACTTCCGCCAACAATGGGTTTCTTTCTCCCCATAGTCCTGCCAACATTTGTTATTGGTTGATTTCTTGATAGCAGCCATCCTTTTTTGTTTGTTTGTTTTTTGAGACAGGGTCTCACTATGTAATTGAGACTGACTTGGAACTCACTATATAGCCCAGGCTGGTCTAAACTCAACAATAATCTTCCTGCCTCGGGTTCCCAAGTGCTGGGATTACAGGCGTGTGCCACCACACCCAGCAATAACAGCCATTCTTTCTGGGGTGAGGTGGAATCTCAAGTGTTTTCATCTGCATCTCTTGAATGACCAGTGATGTGAATATTAGATTTTTTTTTTTTTGAGACAGGGTCTTACTATGTAGTTGAGACTGACTTGGAACTCAATATATAGCCCAGGCTGGTCTTGAACTCACAGTGATCCCTCTGCAGGGTTTCTTTCCACAAGAAAAGAATCATATCACAGTGATATGTGTGTACCCATGTTTATAGTGGCACAGTTTGTAATAGCTAAAACTTGGAAACAACACCACTGCCCTTCAACTTGAGACTGGATTAAAATGTGGTTTTTCTATTAAATGGAGTACTGCTCAGCCATAAAGAATGAAAAACTAGAGTCATTCAAAGGAAAATGGATTCATATGGAGGCCATACGCTTAAGGGAAATAAAACACATGTAAATATGGAATAGTTTGGTGTGAAAAACTGAAAGTGTAAATAAGATCCAAAATGTATGACTGACAATGTGAAACAGGAAGAAATGGGCTAAAGGTATAGGGGAAGTGGGAAGGGTAGGGGAAAGGAAATAAAGGACAAGAAAAAAAAATGGAAACAAACTCTTTAAATGGAGGGTGGAGTTGGGGAAGGGAGAGCAGTGGTATGGGGAAAAATGAGAAACAAGATCTGTAATGTAAAGGTACAAGATCCCAATGATTAATGTAACTACTGTATACTTAAAAAGTACCAATAAACTCAATGAAAAAAAATGTGGAGTCGATATGGTTTTGTCCTTGACTCTGTTAATATAGTGTATTACATTTGTTGATTTCCATATGTTGAACCATCCTTGCATCACTGGGATAAATCCAGCTTGGTCAGGGTGTATGATCTTTATGACCCTCTGTATTCTGTTTGCCAGTATCTTATTGAGGATTTTTGTATCTATGTTCGTTTAGGAGTTTGGCCTGTATATTTTTTTTTTTTTTTTTTTTTTTTAAAAACGCTTTTTTTTTTTTTTTTTTTTTTTTTTTTATGGGTGGGGAGTGTGTCTTTCCTTGGTTTTGGAATCAAGGTAACACTTGCTTCCAGGAATGAATTTGGAACTATTGCTTTCCTTTCAGTTTCACTGAAAAGTTCAAAGAGTAGAGGAAGAAGTTCTCTAAATGTCTTGTAAAATTCAGCAGTGTATCCATCAGGACCAGGGCTTTTTCTTCATTGGTAAATTTTAATTATGTTTTCAATTTCACTGATTGCAATTGAGTGTTCAGAATGCTTTTATCGTCTTTGTTCAATTTTGGTAATTTGTAAGTATGGAGAAATCTTCAGTGTTTTCCATTTTATTAGAGTACATGTTCTCAAAGTAGGTATTGGTGATCCTCTGGATTTCTGCTGGATCTGTCATGACTTCACCTTTTTTGTTCCTAATTGCATAGATCTGTGCCTTTTTTTCCTTTTTTTAGACCACTTGGAAAAGGGTTTATTGATTTTACTTATTCTTTCAAAAAATCAACTCTTTGATTCAGTGATTTTTTTTGTATCATTTTTTTTAGTTTCCATTGCATTGGTTTCCGCTCTGACCTTTATAATTTCTTCCCTTGTATGAGCTTTGGCTTTTTCTTGCTCTTCTTTTTCTACAAACCTAGGATTCATCATTAGGTTATTTGAACTCACTCTGTTTTCCTAGTGTGGGCATTCACTGCTATGAATTTTTCACGTAGAACATTCATGTGTCCCCTAGATTCCTGTAGTATTGGCATTATCATTTATTTATAAAAACTGACTAATTTCCTCTGTGACCCATTGATCAGGAGAGTGTTACTCAGTTTCCTTGTGTTTGTGAAGTTCTTGCAGTTTCTTTTGTTATTGATCTGCTTAATTGCACTATGGTCTGATACTATACATGGGATAACTTCGATTCCTTTGCATTTATTTAAACCTGTACTATGAGCTAGTATGTGGTTTAGTTTGGAGAATGTATATTCTGATTTTGTGGGGTGGAGCACTATAGATGTCTGTTAAATCCATATGTTCAAAAGCTTGGTTCAGTTGTAACATTTCTTTGTTGATTTTTTTGTCTAGATGATCTATTTGTGACAGTGGGGTATTTAGTTTCCCCGCTACAATTGTATTAGTGCTTATTTGGTTTTTTCATGTTCCTTAATACTTGTTTTATTTAGTTGGGGTTATTGATATTTGTTGCATATATATTTATGATCATCACCTCTTCATCTTAAATTGTTCCCTTTCCAAGGATGTAGTGGCCTTCTTTGTTTCTCTTAATCAGTTTTGGTTTGAAATTTACTTTGTCTGCAAATAAGGTAGTTACCCCTGCTTTTTTCTGGGCTCCTGTCACATGGAGAACTGTTTTCTATCCTTTCACTTTCAGTCTATGGGTTTCTTTTTGCACTAGGTGTGTTTCTTGTATATGACATATCGTTCAGTTTTGCTTCTTAATCCATTCTGCCATTCTGTTCCTCTTGATTGGTGAATTGAGGCCATTGACATTGTTATAACTGATATGTATTGACTTATCATGTCATGTTTAGACTGAAGTCAGAAAAATTTACAGTAACAAGATGTAAGTTGTAGTACAGACTTTCTGGTTATATGGCCCTAGGCAAGCCACTTTAGATCTCTGCCTCATATCAAACGGGTAATATTACTTTCAACATACTTTTAAATAGGCAGATATAAGATTATAATTTATATGTTAATTTATGTAAATTGAAAAATAATTAAATATTTAAGTTCAAAGACAACCTTATAAATAAATTTTTGAAGTTTTTGATTTAGTGAGAAGTGCAAGTCCAAATATAGGCATTATTAAGAAGTTTGATGTCTTTTCTGAGCTAGAGGAATAAACTAAAATTAGATATCTTGATTTTTTTTCTGTTCTGAGCAAAATAGTCTTTCTTTGTTATCTTTTGAGATAATGTTGACTTACAAATTGCTGCCTTGTAATAAAATAGAGATCTTATGAATTAGGTCCCTGTGTCTTGAGCCAGAGAAGAACATGAACTGATTTCTTTGTCACATAGCTCCGGAGGTAATGTTCTTTCTCTATAGTGTGTGCAGCCCCCATAGCAGTGTGCCAGAATCCCGAAATCAGAGAGTGTGCTTAGCATCACAGATTACTAGTTATATATGGAAAATACTTGTATACTTGTCTTTGTTATAAATAAATTTGTGAAAGAATAAGGGTATATAGTGTGCTCTTTGGAGTATACCAACTAACCTGGGTGAATTGTGAGGCACAGCAAATTAGAAAAAGAATATTACAAGATTGGGTTAGCTTCAAGTACTTTATTGTAGTTTGATCATTTATATAAATATTGGTCAAATAATACTTGACATACAACATTGTGTTAGGCCCATTAGAGGCACAGAGATGAGTGACAAGAAATGTCCTCAGAGACTCATGTGAAGACATATACACTGGTAGCGCATATTGCTTAAACCAAACTGAACAATTTTCCAGATAAGAATTTAAGCTAATGAGTATGTAAAAAATGACTAGGTAGAACTTGAAGTGCCTTATGTTTATACTTAATAACTATTGAATGCTTTTCAAAGTGTTACATGTTTTTATTTAAGGAAAATTTATTTTCTTAATGACCTCCAGTATTGTTTTCTTATACAGATCACTTAAACTCCTTTCTAGAGCTACAGTACTTTAATGATAAAATCTTCTAAAATTTAGAATTTAAAACCCTCTAAAATTTAGAGTCAAACCCTGCTAAAATTTAGAATGTAAATTATCTCAAGGCAGCCTGGAAAGGACATCTGGAACAAAAGTGGACCCTGAGTCCTCAACTTTGTGAGGCTGCTAGGAAGAAGTGGGTGAACTCCCCCACAGCCTTTCATTTTTAGTTGTTTTCATAAGTCTGATTTGTTTTCTCAACAAAAATGCAGAGTGGAGGAAAGTAAATATGTGGGCACCTTCATAGCAGCATCCGTGACCTGTGCTCACTAGTACAAGTTGGGAACCCCAGAGCTAGGGAGAGTGGTTATATATTTTAATGAACTGCTACCCCTGCTAAGAAGCTTCTTTCACTTTTGTGTACTGCAGAAAGACTGACCGGGAAAGGGGGACACATTTGAATAACTGCTTTCTAACACCCAAGTGTGGCAAGAGCCCGGGCACACCACAAATCTAGGCAGGTGTGAGGTATGGCAGCTAAGAATGGCCTACTTCTCTGTGTGCCCTTTCTTGTCTCCAAAGTCCATTCAAGTGATCCTGGGAAAAGAAGATCCCTGGGTTGGGTAGGACGGTTCTGCAAGAAAAAGCTGCCAGGACATTAAAGAAGGGTGAGAGGCAGGATTTAAGTAACCAACCTGACTCAAAACTCTTAGAAGTTTCTAGCAGCTTGACAATGGCAGGATTTCTTTCAGCCACAATAATATGTCATATGTCTGTGGAACATCGTTTATGTTATAGCAGTATTACTTCATGTTGTTACAAACTATAATATGTATGTTTCACTGGTTGTGTGTGTGTGTGTGTGTGTGCGTGTGTGTGTGTATATATATATATATATATATATACACACACACGCACACACACACACACACACACATGAGAGATTTAGTGATTTTTGATACAGGTTTGATGCAGGTGAATCTATTACTGAGCCAAATGAGGTACATACCGAGTCAGTAGCTGGAGTCCAGGGCATTCAATACTTTTTATGGTTTCATGTATGTACAGTGCCTGTCCCACCGAGCACAGTCATGGTCAACTCATCCAGAGCTCACAAGGCAGAGCCAGCAAAATTTTATTTGTAGACAGTCGACTCTTTAAATTATTACTGGCAAATGATTATAATTCTGAATCTATAATGCTAATAAAACCCAGACTATCCTGATAAGGTTTTATTTTCTTTTGTTCCTGGAAGTCAGTGGCACAACAATCTGTGTTTATGTTAGTCTCAAGATATTTGTTGGCATTACTATTTCAGAGAAATTTTGTATGTGTGGGAAGGTAAAATAATGGTTTGAGATTTTTATCAAATATGGAGATTAGTTATGAAAAACAAAAATATGTATTTCTGTTTCTTTGTTCCTAATGTAGATAACTTTTAAAAAATGCCTTAAAGCAATAGTAAAGAAAAACAAGTCATCTCAGATTTCAAATTTTTAAAATTTCAAATTAAAGATGTTTTATTACTTAAAACCTTTTAAATTTATTAGGGCATATTCTGTAGTTGGTTTATATAAGGCTTATTCTTCCAGTTTGAAAAAAATCCTTCCATGTTTGATACTTATGCAATCTGTGTAACTATTGGTTTATCTACTCCTGTGAAACACATTATCATAAAATTTAGGGATCTCCATATGGCCCTGGGCTTCATTACAGTGTGGTAGCTGGGTTCTGAAGGAAAGTACTCTGAGAAGAAATGTATGTTCTAGGTAGAAGGTATGTTATTTTAATGGAGGGTATATAGTCTCTTTTCTACCCATTCTTTTCATTTGAAGTTAGGCACTAAGTCTGTTCTGTCATTTAAAAGAGGGATATAAAAGAATTTGCAGATGTGTCTCGAAGTCATTAAAACAAATGGTTATTTTCAGGTGAGCTTCCTGGCCCTTTATTTCCAGTGCATATTGGCCTTTTAACAATGATTTAAGCTTTTAAAGAGGAGCTACTTTTTCATTTTGTATAAAAGATCTTCTGTCATCTTTGTTATGATGCCTTGTTTATTCTGTAACTCCCAATATTTTTCTTCTTGACAGTTGATGTAAATGAAAGGGAAAATAGTGAGTTCGTTTTCAATGCTCTGTAATGTCAGCTTACCTTCTGTAGTTGTTCTGCATCAAGAAAGCCATCTTCTGGTGTGTATTCTGTGAAATTTTAAGTATTATATTCTAGTACTTAATATTATATTTGGTTTTCACAGATAAAATCACAACCTGTAATTCTTGAGTAAATAATTTTACAAGTACTAAATTAGTTTTTAAAAGTGAACCATTGAGGGAAATTCTAAAACTATTTACCTGTCACTATGAAAATATTGTCTCAATTTTATATTGAAAGGACCTCTTTCCTAATACCATATGGTAATCCTTGGTGGAGGATTTATTTGAACAATTACATTTCACTGTAAAAAATTGTTTTCTCCCAGGGATTTAGCTCAGTGCTTCTGGTGCCTGCCTGGCAAGCGCAAGGACCCGAATTCCATCCCTGGTACCAAAAAAAAAAAAAAAAAATTGTTTTCTAAAGGAAACTTATACTATGTGTTTTCTCATCTTTTTCTTTTTATGACTCTTTTTAATTGCTTTTCCTTCCTTGAGCTTCCTGAAATTTTGTGGTAAGTCATATTGTGGATCAGAATTTGTTAGGCAGCTTTCTTATTTATAGGATAAAGTAATGTTCTGTAATAAACAGAAATAGTACATTGTATGTTCATTCCTAAAAGTATATAAAACTAAGTGTAGACCACAGTAAGACATTTAGCTCTTACATATAAACTGTTTCCTATTAAATAATGATAGAAATATGATCTTGGTTAAGCAACTAAAGGAATTCTTTAATATGTCAGCACATCACATAGCAAATTATTTTTATCAGATTTTCTTCTGTTTATAAGTTTCCAGAAACTGAAAAATCAGAAAACCAGCTGGCAAGAGGAAAGCATGATCCTAGCAGATGCGAATAAATTAATAGAACAGAATTGAGTTAAAGGATAAATCTACCAGAAGCAACTTCTGAGAGGAGTCAACGGGAAAGGTCTTTATAGTAAGAGGTGTATCACTTCTGCAGTATCTATTAGTAACAAACCGTCAGATGTCTTATTCCTCTTTCCTTCTGACTCATTTACTTATCTATGATTTACCATCTAATTTTAAAACTTGATTTGATATAAAAGTAAGCAGAGCCATTGTGCCTGTCTGGTTTGCCTTGTTTACAGTCTCTTTGTGAAATCATAAGCATTTGGCTTATTCTCAGCAGTTGTTGAGATATGAATGTGTCTCCTGGGAACAATCCCCAGTTCAACTATGTTGAGAGTATCTTCAAGAGCTGATTAGAATGTGAGGGCTCTGTCCTTATGAATGGATGAATGCCTTTGTCTTATAATTGGGTTCCTGATTAAAGGATGAGTTTGGACCCTTTCCCCTCCTGTCTTGCTCTTCCTTGTGTCACCTGAACTTAGACATCCTGACTTCCAGAACTGTGAGCCAAATAAAGGTCTGTTTATAAATTACCTAGACTCTGGTATTCTGTTACAACAGCACAAGATAGACTAAGACAATAGTGTTGACCACTCACCTGTCCTAAACTCTGCCTCAGGCTGTCCTTTGGAGCATTTACTACATATGGCATATGTAGCACTCACTGCACCCCTGAACTTAGACATCCTGACTTCCAGAACTGTGAGCCAAATAAAGGTCTGTTTATAAATTACCTAGACTCTGGTATTCTGTTACAACAGCACAAGATAGACTAAGACAATAGTGTTGACCACTCACCTGTCCTAAACTCTGCCTCAGGCTGTCCTTTGGAGCATTTACTACATATGGCATATGTAGCACTCACTGCACCAGCATTTTTTCCCTCATAGAGCAGTATCTTTTCTTTGTAAAAATAAGCCTTTTACTGTGTCCATTTTTATAACGAGTCTATCATTGTATTTAGCCCACAGTAAGTAGCAGTAAATATTAATGAAAACCTCCAAGGAACATGCATCTAAGTCTTTGGAAGCGTGGTGGTCACCTGTTAGGAATAGAGCTACATAAGTTAAGTGTAAGCTAGTGTACTGAACTGTCTAAATTCCAGAAGTCAGTATGCATAGGAATATTTTCATGAGATAATTTATATAGTATTGAAGTGGACTGTGCTCAATTTATTTTTTCCCCTTTAATAGAATTTGGATGAAACACCTTTCTGTGAGTCCCTCTGCTGGTTTGATATTGGGGGTTAGGGGTCCTGAAGTAGGAGGGCTGAAGGTCCTTTAACTGTTTCATGACTGTATCTCCTTGAATCTCCATGACCATGCCTCTGGATTGAGTGTTCCTCCATCACTTGACAGTGGCTGGCATTACACATTCCTAACCATCCTTGGTGTTTCTTCCCTTTGGCTCTAATTTAAGATTCCTCTGGGTGGTGGAGAAGGGATGAGTGCTTTACAGAATGTTTTCCCCAAGAAACCAAGGAAAGTTTGTCTAGTAGAGCTTCATTTGTTTCTTAGCTGCAAAGACTGAAAGAGCCTCAGAAAGACAGCCAAACTCTTTTTAGTGGGAAAGCTGGGGTTTATCATTTGAAAAATCTAGATATTTAAGAAATTACCTTAAACTTGAAAGTAAAAATATTACTGCACGTCCCTTCAGAGTTGTACATAGAGATTGTCTAACTGGGTCACCTAAGGATCATCAGAGTCTAGGACAGGGAGCTGACCAACTATCTTGTGGGACACATCTTTCTGCCATGTTTTTTTTTGTGTGTGTGTTTGTGTGTGTGGAGGTGTTCTTGTTTCAGTGAATTAAGTGTTACAGGTGCACAGGCATGGTCATTCATTACATACTGGCAATAGCTACCTCTATAAGTAAAGTTGGGTGCCTCCAACAGAGACTATAAGGCTTAGAAAGCCTAAACTATTTGTCATCTTGCCCCACTCAGAAAGTTTCCTGACCTATGTTGTAGAGGGAGATGACTTTGACTTACACATACTACAGGTTTGTACCCAAACCCTCTGAAGTTAGATATTAACAGGAAAGAAGAAAAAATTATAAACTTTTTATGATTGGTAGAAAACTTCAAGAGTTAGGGCTCTCTCACCTTGTAGTATATTATCCAGCTTGGTTTTTGGATTTTTTTTGGGACTGGGGATTGAATTTAGGACCTTTACACTGAATTGTGTCCCAGCCCTTATTTATTTATTTTTAAAATTTGAGACAAGGTCTTGCTGAATTATTCAAGCTGGGCTTGAATTTACAGTCCTGTCTCAGTCTACCAGAGTGCTGGGATTATATGTGTCTGCTAGCACACTTGGCTATTTTCTAGTTTGGTGTCTTATCTGTGCAGTATTGTTACTGCATTCTTTTTTCCCCCGTTGGACTGGTTATCAACTTCTCTCCTTCTTTGAACTATTTTTATCATTCTGCTGGTCCCCTCTTTAATCAGTTAAATGTTCTATATATTGCACTTGCAAGGGAGGCGCAGTGCCACTGAGCCAAATTATCAGTCTTCAAAAAATTTTTTTTATACATTTCTTTGTAGCACAGTCTTAAGTTTTCATTGTGATCACTTAATGTATTTTACTTGATAGACTGCCCTTTGAACACAGGCTAAGATGCTGTACTTTAAAGAAAGTTTTAATAATCACAGAGAGTTCCATTTAACATATTTCTGTCTTAGGGGAGCTAGCATATTCTAGTTGATTAATGAAAATAGCTATGGCCTATATATAGCCAAAAAGATCTTCATGTATACAGTACTGTTAAATAATGTGTTCCACTTATGGCCACATTTGAATCACCAAATCAAAGTGATAGCTCCTATGGTCTTTTTAAGAAGTCCAACCTCATTTTTATATACCAAAACTTTAAGTACCTGACATGTAGTAGGTGGGCAATACATATTGGTTGAATTTGTTGCATGAATCTCCTGTGAAAAGATCCACTCCTTTTGCTTATCACTGGGCCCCTGAAGACTTCTGAGGTAACAGAGCAGGAGTTTGAGGAAATGGAGGAAAATTTGGGTTATAGCTTTTGATTAACAAATGTTAATTATGTTAAATGAATCAGCCAAACCAAACAATCACAAATAATAGGACATCGGCAGCTTTGAGTCTTGGGTTGTAGTTCTTATCAGTATATATATATATATATATATTTAATTTTATTTTTTCCTCATTGAGTCTATTGGTGCATTTTAGGTATACAGTACACTTACATTCATTATTGGGATCTTGTACCTTCACATGACAGGTCTTGGTTTTCATTTTTTCCCCCTTATCCCTGCCCTCCCTTCACCCCTCCTCCCTCCCCCTTTACAAAAACTTCATTTCCATTTCTTCATTTTCTTGTATATAATGAGAAAAATTTTCAAGTGCTTCTAAATCTTTACTGCTTTTGCCAGATAGTTGAACTTTTCAGGAAAATCAATTAAGAACGCTGCCAAAATTTACAAAACAAAGTGAAGTGTCCATGTGCACAGCAAAGTAGTGTGGATACAGTTTGATCTGACACCCCCTCCTGATACTGCTAATGTGTCCTGGGGTGTAGTATCGAGTTAGTAACTTTAAGATACAGATATTTCTTTTGTTGTAGGGGACCGAGTGGCCCGAGAAATCTGATTCTCTGGCTTTTCTTGCTCTACCAAGACATAAACCTTTTTCCAGTACTGTGCCTGCTTAAAGCCAACTGGCATGTTACTTTTGTACTATGCCCAGTCTTGTAACTCTTCAGAAGACCCAGTGAACCCCATTGTTTGTGGGTACATAGCTTCATATTGCTGTGTATAATGTGCACACCTTGAAATAGCTGTCATCAAGTTCAGAGTTCATGCCGAGTGGTAGGATAACAGGAGGAATCACAAGGCATTAGATTATGAAACCACCTGTTGGCAGTCTCGTGTCTCCATCATTACCCAGCTTTTTTGTGCCACAAGTTCAGTTTTGTGGATTGACTACAGCCTTCCAGGCAAAAAGAAGTTTGGAGAGAGAGCAAAAGAAAAACTAAAGAAATAAGTAAGCCAACAGTCATCACCTAATCCAACTGCACAGCAATAGTTGACAAATACTTCAAGTGTTTTCAAAATGTTTTTAGATATCAAAGAGCCAAACCATCTGGATGAAACATTCCAATACTCATTTTTTTTAGGGCATTAATTTAGAGCTAGAAAAAGCTTGCCCCCTGGCCAATTAACATACTTTGCACTTAGCAGCTCACTGAAACTCCTAAGCATGTTAAGTCTAATTAGTAATATAACTTAGAAATGCAGAAGCGTAATGTTTTTCTTTTAAGCATTTGTCCATAAGATTTGAAAAGGAGGCAATCCTCTGACCTACCCATACTTCCTGCCACGTATTGAGTCCATTCTAGCTTCTCTGTACCCTGCCTCACTCCTCCACATCTTTCATGAGTTAGTATTCAGCCCAGCTGCTTGGGGCCCCCATCTGATTCTGTGGCATGTTCTGCCTACCTCTACTTTTCACTTGCCCCTACTGTTTTCTCTGTTCTTTCTTTTGTATGGTGCCTATAATGCCTTCCTCTCCCAATGGCTCTTCCATGCTCAGCCAAATACTGGCACCAAGTAATTTGCAAGGGACCATATAACAGGATTCATTCATCTTGGAAGAAGTTTTTTGGTTATCTGATAAATCCAGACTGGAAATGGGGGATGGGAGCATCTAAGAATGTTAGTGTATGCTTCTGAGGACTCAGGGGCCACCTGAAAGGCCATGTGGTGGCCAGCAAATGACATGCCCTACCTGGGAGGAAGGGGAGAGTGCCAGCAGCCACTCTTTCATCCTGTTTGCTGAGTCACATCAGAAAGCAGGCTGTTGGTTTTAGGTTTTATTTTTCTAGAATAACCTGAAACTCAAGTTTTTATGTGAAATCTGTTTTTTATATGTCTGTATGGAGTTTTAAATTTTAGTTTTAGATGAATAAAACAGTCATGAGCACATAGTATGGGCTCCCAGCTCAACTTTTGGTTTAGAGAATCTTTGAGAAGCAGGTCCCTTGAGTCCACTAAGACTTTCATTGGAAGCCTCTTATATAATGTGGGTCTTTTTCTGTGGACTTGGTTTTCAAGGAACCTCAAAATAGAGGTGAAGCCTGCGAAGAGCTTTTCTGGTTTTAGGAGGATGGCCAGCCCTGTTATGAACCTGCAGATTGCCCAGGGACGGAACAGATTATCTCGCTGCTCTATTCTCAGGAGGTCTCTCAGCTACTCAGGTTTCTGAAGGTCTTTATCTTCTTCTGTCACTCTTTGGAAAGAGCCAGGTATGTCATTGAAGTATAAGAGGTCAGGAAATTCCCTTTCTCTCAAAAACATTTTAAGTAATTGCTTCAAGTCTTACTCTAATAGTTCTTCTAAATCTTCAATAAGCCTGTATTAAAACTATGCTTCAATAGGAGGATCTCTAACACAAATTGGATTGCTTGACTTTCTACCAGTAAAATTCAATCCCTTTCACATAGCTCCTAGGAAATGCTGAGCCTTGTGTCTTAGGCTCTAGTAACACACACCCCTTGTAGTTCCCCAGATACAGCATGCTATTTGATAAGTCTCTGCTTGCTTAGGCTGAGCTCTGATGGAGAACACGTCTGACCCTTCTTGGCCTAATCAAATCTTGATTATCTCTTATTATGTCTCTGGGAAGCCTTCTCTGAACTCCTTCCTGGGGTTAAATGCTCCCCTTTTGGGGACCTCCAGGATTTAATTCTGGGATTTAATTCCATTTTGGAATCTACCACATTCTAGGGCATTGAGATTGATTGTGTCTGTCTGCCATTAAGTGTAAGCACACACTACAGCATTCTGTGCAAAGCACAGCAGTCAATAAATACTTGTACTGAACTGTTGCAAAGCAGAGAATGGTTGCCTGCATGCTGCTTTTGACAGTTAAGCTTAATTGCCAACCTGATTAGCTTGTGAGCTACCCAGCACACTTCTGTGTGTGTGTGTGTGGGTGGGTGGGTTGTGGAGGCAAGACCTTGAGGTCTGTATCTGGTCCCTCACCCCTTCCTTTCTTATGCTATTCCCATGCTCTGCTTCCCTGGCATCTGACTGAAACCTATGAGATTTAACCCAATAAACTCTTTGTGGGTATGGGCTATTTGGTCTCAGCAATGGGAAAACTAATATACTACCCAAGCCACATGAACACTGAAAACAAAAGGAAGCCAATTTCTACACATAGCAAACTCAGTAAAGATTTATAGTTTAGATACAGAGGGCCCAGCAGCATTACTTATTTCTGATTTGGACGTGTTAGGGTCTTAGTGTTCTTCAAAACTGTGTTTCGTAGCTACTGGTACTTCACAGTTTTTCTTATTTTTTTCATATGTTGGAAGGGTAAAGATTTAATAATATGTGTGACCTTGAAGAAGTGAAGGAGGGAGGGAAATGTCTACTTATTTAGTATATTTATTGAACATCTGCAAAGTGCTAGGGGTTTATCGAGGATAAAAAAACAAACCCAAAACCCAAAACAACAAACCCCAAATCCTTATCCTCACAGCTTACTTTTTAATGGAGGGAGAGGAATGGAAAATAAAATTATAGGGTGTAAAAATATAAGTGTTGTGGAGAACAATAAAGCAGAGTGGAAGCATAAGGGTGTTGTGAGTGGAGAGAGTGAGCAGCTACAATTATAAATAGAGAGGTCTCTGAGGTGGGTACTGGAGGAAACACACCAGGAATGACAGGACTTCAAAAGCAGAAGGATTCAGTCAGTGGCTGGAGGTGGAAGTGGGAAGGGATGTTTCCAGATGGTATAGGCCCCACAGGCTAGGTGAGGATTTGACTTGTACTTTTGAGGGGTGGAAGTTCCTGAAAGTTTTTGAGAAACCAGTTTCATGCTGACTTGCCATATGCTCAGCACAGTGCTAGGTGTTGACATAAACTATCTCATTTAATCTTGTACCTTGTGAGGAATGTGATTGTGATCATTTTGCAGATGAGGATTTACATGGATTCTCTCTGAGGTCAAATGTGGAGTAAGTGAGGGATCTTGGGCCACCCTTAACCTCCCTAACTATCAGCTTTGTCTTCCGTATAATAGAGATGATATGTATAAATGCTATACAGTTCTGAAAATCAAATGATCGTGTAAGTAGAGGGGCTACCAAAGTACTTGATGAACTCAATATTAATTTCCTTTCTTTCATGAGATCACACACACAAAACCAAAGTCAATAGACAAGATCCGCTTCATCTTTGGAGATCTAGAATAGACACATTTATGTGTTTTGCAGAGTTCAGTGTCTTCTCCTCTCTTCTCTGGGTTGTTTCCTTATCTGTATATGTAACTTTTCGGCCTTGTTCCAAGGCAATTTCCAGGTATAAAGTTTATTGATGCTGAGGTGTTTTTAGATGTTTGTTGCATATCCTCTTTAACAAGTAGAGCAGGGTTGTGCACACTGGGAGCTGTATCAATTCTTGATGAATGATTTGATAGGCTTAATGATAGCATGGTCAGGTTAATTTCCAATGCCCTGTTCTGGGTTGATTGAGTCAGGCGTATTGTCAAAGGGGCATAGCTAAGTTTCTGAAAATAAATGCTAAATATAAAATGTCACTGCTTCCCAAGCAATGCTGGAGTGATTCTGCCTCTCATATGTCATCCTTATTACTTTATAATTACCTTCTGACCTTTATTGACTTGACAGTTCCAAGTCTTTTTTTTTTTTTAAAGTGTTCAACATTACCATTATGCAGTTGCCTAGAAACAGAGCTTAAAATACATCTGGCTTTAATAGATGAGCTAAAATGAGTTTTCATTTTTTGGCATTGTCTCTCTTTCTCTGTTTTCTCTTCTCTCTCCCCACCCTTTTGTGTATTAACTATGAATTGCAGTAGAGTTTCTCACTAATCCTTTCTGAACTGTCCAAAGCCAAGATACTCAGGATAGACAGCACTTTTCCATCCCGGGAAGCTGTAGCAACCCTGACTTGGTATTATGAAACCAAATCCTTCCCCCACTCATACAGCATGTACAGGATCTGTATTGTCAAATCATTCATCACTCTAAGGCAGCTTTTGCCTCATTCTGAAGAATTCTTAAAGGAGATTCCATTTGTCTCTTCATCAAGGCGTGTTCCAGCACAGTTTGCCAAATGGCTACAAACATGATTTTCTGACCTATAAAAATTTCTATCCACTACTCCAGACATTCTTCCCAGATAAGTCCTCTGTTTCCTTCCACACTTTTTATCATTGCAGTGTGCTATTGGCCCACAGTTAGTGCACACTGCAAATGGAAGCCCTTATCACCTAATAAAAAGGAAACAGTGGAAAGGAGAAATACGGTATATTCCATTTCTTCTATGTCTGCTGTTTGATTTTGCCCTATGAAAATCAGATGGTTACACACAGCCTTACTATGTCAGGAGGTCTGTAAGTCTGCAGGCCAAGTCTAAGGATGTAGAGTTCTGGAGGTGGTGGGAGAACCTTAAGAAATTGGGACACTCACAGTTAAAAACTAGTCTAAGATTAGTTTCTAATGCCCTCTTCTTTCCTAGGCTATTCCCAAACTTGCTCGATCATAAGAATTACTTGATTTACTAAAAATAATGATTCAAAGCATCTCTGCTGAAGATTCTGGTTTGGTAGATTGGCACAGAATCCGGGAGACATCTTTTACCAGGTAAGATATCAGGTAATTTTAAAAATCCACCAGCCAACAGGGCAGAGCCTGGGTACCTGGCAACTGCAGACAAGGCTTTCTGTGACTTTGCTTTTGTGGGTACTCTCAATTCCAGACACATTTCTGGTCTGGGGCACACTGTTGTGTCATGGCTGGCCTTTGCTTGTGGGTCTGCATGTTGCCCCGTAGTCTGCATATCCTCTTTACCAGGCTTCCTGAGCCTACAGGTTCAGCTTAGCTACCTGCTATTCTGGAGTGCTCTGCTGTCTAACAAGTTAACAAACTTCTAACGAGGGGATTACCTAATACTATCCTACTTTCTACTTTTTCCACAGAACTACCTGGTACTCAATTTGAAGGGAAGCCTTGGGTGGCAGGGTCCTATATGTAGTTTGTTCTTGGATACTCTGCAGAGGTAAAAAAAGCATCAGTAAGGAGGTAAGCGCTGCCATTTCTAAACTTCAGCTTTTGTTGGTAGTTTCCAAGGACAGCCCTGTGGGGACCTGCTGTCATTTCCACAACTTGCTTTCCCCCTGCATGGGACATAGCTCTACACAGAGGGAACAGGAATATGCAGTACTTGGGTAGGAGGGTAGATTCTAGAGTCAGCATGCTAGGGCTTCTTTCTGCACTGCACTCCTGATTGATCTTTCTCTGTCAGTTTGCATTATAGGGCTATTGTGCTAATTAAATACAGTCATCCATATAAACTGCTCAATACTGGCAATCTGCCAGACACAAGAGTGGCTAAGAGCATGGGCTTTGGAATGAGACACATGCAGTTTAGACATGGAGATCCACCACTTCCTGGATCTGTGATTTCACTTCTCTTAGTCTCATTTCCTCAAGTGTAGAGCAAGGATAAGAGTTACTATTTACTGAGCACTTCCTACCTGCCAGGCACTTTGTATCAATCAGCTGATGTGATCCGCAGAACCATGCTATAAGAATATCACCCCTAATTTAGTCTTGGCAGGTATCAACTCCTAGTGACCACTGTTTCATTTATAATCTCTAACTCCTGTACCTGTCTCACCCATACAACCTGGTAATTTTTAAGAAAACACCAGATAGGCTATCACTTCATTTATTAATATATTTTTAAAGTGTTGGTAGCTTTATTGCATCTCGACTCTTTGTGATTTAAGTAAACAAATGCGGTTCTGAATGAGGCACACCGATGAACACTTGACTGACTGCTTGTTGCCTTTCAGTTTCTGAACTATTTTTCTCAGCACACTGATGAGCTGATCCCATTTAGGCTGAGAGTAGCACTAGAATTAGAGAAAGAATGATGGTGAAGCATCCTGCTTCCAAGTGAGAAGGGTGGCTAAGAACATTATAGGGAATTATCTGTTTGCCTTGGCCATTTGCAGATAAACATTGAAAAGGATGCTGGGATAGCTGTTCCAGCCTGCAGACCTAAACCTCTATAAAGAGCACATGGCCATGATTGCTTAGAAGTCAGGATGTTCTTCTTTGTTTGTTCTGGGGCATCCAAGGCCTCCTTAGCTCTGGTTTCTTTTAAGTAACAATTAGCTTTAGCAATTGCTCAGGCAGAATGGAAAAATAAATATCAGCCTATTTGGACAAAATTGTCTTTTTTTTTTGAGACAGGGTCTTGCTCTGTAGTTCAGGCTGGACTTGAATTCACTATATACCTAGGCTGTCCTTGAACTCATGACAATCCTCCTGCCTCTGCCTCCAAAGTGCTGGGGTTACAGGTGTGTGCCACCACACCTAGCTTGTCATTTGGTTCTCTCACATTAGGCTATCATTTTGATTAATGTGTAAAAAGTTCTTTACATTCCAAATCTAAAAGAACTTTAAAATATCTGAGTTTTGTTATGAGTAGAAACTTCTGAGTATTTTTCTTCCTTTTCAATATGGATGTCTCTGCCGTTCTGAAACTAATGTGCGAAAATTTCCTTTTCTTCTATTTCAGAGCTTACTTTGCTCCTTTAGCAATTAGCTCTAAATAGATGTGTTCTGTACTGCTCCAAAAAAGAGCTGTCCTTGTAAAAGACAGAATATGGTTAAGCTGCAACTTCCTAACTATCTGTAGATCCTAGTTCCCCTGAAGGAGAGCCCATGTAATCACTTGTTAAATTCTTTGTGACTGCTCTAAGGCAGATCTAAGGTAAACTTGGAGGCAAGGAGAGTGCTCTATGTATATTTTTCTGGGGGGGGAGAAAGTAGTGTTGCCAATATTCTCACTAAAGTGTGGTTTCCAAGGGATACAGCATTATATAACTGGTGCCTCAGATCAAAACCACCTCCAGTCTTCCTACCAAGAGAGGTTCTTACTTCTTCATGGTAAAACAAAGGCAGATTGTCAGTGGTGAACAAATGTCTCCTGTTGCAGAACTGTTTTGAAATCAGCCTTTGGCGTGGATGGGAGTCCAGGGTACCTCTGGAAGGAAAACCTGTTCATTTGGTCTCTAAGGGCAAACTGGGATATTTATGCTTCCAATCTGTAACCCAAAACACAGTAAACAAGCAGGCGCAAAGTTTATCTTTGAAATTCCTGTTTCAAGATGATCATTGATATTGTCACAGAAAGGCTACTCCTACTAGCTTTGGTCACAGTCCCCTCAAGAGTGTGAACTCAATACCACTGCTGGTCAGAAAAATCTGAGGCAAAATGGTATCCTGGTTGCCTCCACTTTAGTCGGCAGTGCTTGATGATGGCCCTCACTACTTATGTTGACTTGGCTTTATGGCGTGAGACTGTTTTTCAACCTCAGTAAGAAGCCTGGATATATTCACTGACATAGTCAACAGAAGCTAACAGATAAAGCCCTATACCTCAATGAGTTATTATAGAAGGTTAACTTCTCATTTATGTATGTATGTATGTATTTATTTATTTATTTATTTGGTACTGGGGTTCGAACACTGGTCCTTGGGCTTGCGAGGCAGGTGGTAGAACCACTGAGCTAAATCCCTGGCCCATTAGCTTCTCAGTTATAGAAAATCCTGGGTTTGGCTTCCGTCCTTTATCTCATAGCAAAGTTACCTGGAACTCTGGTCTCCAGGGTTTCTGCTGCAGTAGAAAGAGGTGGAGGAAGCACTGAGGTCCTAGTCTGTTGGGTATGGACTTAGTCACATGATCTTGCCTTAGGAGGCTGGGGAATGTAGAGAAAAATGAACAAAAATGAACCATAAATTGAAAACCTAAAAGTATGGCACTTCTAAAAGAAAATATAATAGGATATCTTTGTGACCTTGATTTAGGCAAAGATTTTTTTAACTGTAACACTAAAAACACAATCCATAAAAGAAAGAAAATATAAGAAACTTTATCAACATTAATAACTTCTGTTAATACACAGTCACAGACTGGAAGGAAATATTTCCATAGCACATGTCTATACTTATATCCAAATACATAAGTAACTTTGAAAATGCAAAAAAACAATACAAATGTAAAAAATGATACTTCATCAAGAAAGATACATGGAGAATAAATAAGCACATGAAAATATGCTCAACATTATTTATCATTAGGGAAATAAAATTAAAGTCACAATGAGATATTACTATACATCTTTAGAATATTTAAAATTGAAATGATTGGCAATGCCAAGTCCTGGTGAAGATGTGAAAGAATTAGAAGTCTCATTTGGAAAATAATTTCTTAAAAAGTTAAACACAAGCTGGGCATGGTGGCACATGCCTGCCTGTAATCCCAGCACTTGGGAGGCTGAGGCAGGAGGATCACTGTGAGTTCGAGAGCTGTGGGCTACATAGTGAGTTCCAGGGCAGTCTCAACTACATAGTGAGACCCTGTCTCAAAAAACAAACAAACAAACAAACAAAAAAGTTAAACACAAATCTAGACTGATAAAGCCATTCCATTCCTAGTAGAATGAAGGCACGTGTCCATTCAAAGACTTGAACAAAGATGTTCAAAGCAGTTGTCCTACACTGGAAATAATGCAATGGGTGGATAGATCAACATATTTTGATATATTCGTACAATGAAATACTTCTCAGGAATAAAAAGGAATCAATTACATTGATAAAACACAAAGGAATATCAGAATACTTACACTGAAATAAAAGTATCAAAAAACAAATGTGTGCTATATGATTCCAAGTATGGAAAATGCAGGTTAATCTATAGTGATAAGAAGAATGATTGGGTCAACAGGGGCTTGTGGTGATGATTTTTAACTTATCACATTATTTTCTTTATATAAATTATACTCAGTAAAGCTGTGGTAAAAAATCCATGCTAGATATTTCTGTTCTCCAAATTCCCACTCTTGGTTCTTTCGTCGTCATCCTTTGACTTGTTTGCCTTCCCCTCCACTTTTCTTCCATGCCTTTTCTTACTTCAGCCAGAAAATTCTTCTTATGTCCTATGCTGACAGTTCTGTTCTTGCTCCTGAACTCTGCGCTTGTGATTCCAGCTCAGACTTGGGCCGTTGGTCCCACCACCGTCTTGTGGTTCAGATCACAACTTCTAGAGACAAAGTGAATGAAAGCTCTGCTCTCTCACTTCTTAGCTGGGATCTTCAGCAAGTTGTTTACCATCTCCACACTTAAAATGCCCTATGTACAAAGTGGTAATGACATTAATAGAACTTATGCTACACAATTTGCTGTGAGGGTTAAATAAGTTAATAAATAGGAAATATTTAGAATAATACATGGCATATGGTAAGTATTCCATAATGATTATTATTACTTCTAGGATGTAAAAGCATTTTTCTCAGTTCAGACAAGTCTTTCCTTAACAGAAAATTATGACAGTGGTGAAGGAGTTAAGGAAATTATGGCACATCAGATCAGCAGAGTATGATGTATATCACGAAAAGGGTCTTCCTTATGAGTCTCTAACAATTTGGAGAAAATGCTTGCTGTGAAAACAGGCAGGCTCCATATGAATACACAGTGTTACATGCAAAAGCTCAAACAAAAATTATGTACAGAATAAGGACTGAAAGGAATTGTTCTGAAATGTTAATGGAGGCATCTTTCATCTTTCATAATGAAAAAAGTGGTTTCTTACAAAGAATCCTCTAATTTCTAGTGAATACCTCTACTGGGGAGCTGTGTACACTACATACTTGCATTAGTTAACCTTTTATCTAGCCTTAGCTGGAAAGTGGAACAAAACCTAGGCGGCGGAATATAGGGAGGGAAGAAAAAGAAGAGATATGTAAAAGAGGAAGAGCATGCTGTAGGGAAAGTGGGAAACACCACAGAGCCTCTTGCTTCCCCTTTGCACTTGGAGCCAGGAGTGTTCACTCCAAGCCCCCACTCCACATGGGCACATCCAGCAGTCTATTGCTGAAAATCATTGTGGTGCCACCTTACACGGAGACTCCTGTGGTAGAGACCCAACTGTGCCCATGGTGTCTGCTCACACATTTCTCTTTGGCTTAAGGCCTGTGCCTTTGGGAAAGGATATTACTGGTTTATGATCATAACTGCAAAGACCCTGATTAAAGTATTAATAAACATAAACCCTTTTCTGAGATCAAATGCATTCCAGGTGGTGTGACTTTAGACACTGGGAGTTCTTTTCTGATCATTCATCCCAAACAGTAAATCAACTTTTGTCACATGACCGATTGTTGAGCCTAGTTTATACTTAATTCATGCATATTTAAGTGCAAGGAGAAGACAACCTTCTTCTTTTCTTGTTCACCGATTGACTCATCCTTTGTGTTTTTTGTGGTGAATTATTTATTTTTCTAATCACATGCAACTCACAAGATGAGGCAGTGTAAGGAATTTTTTGGCTTTAAACTCTAGTTTTTGGTCAACCAACTCTTGGTCTGGAGTGGTTGGTGATTTCAGCTGGATGTCTTTCCTTAATCATACTAATTAGACTATCAGTATGATGGATGAATATATAGGCCATACTGACTTGAGTTCTACCACAGACTCTGCTTATGAAACTTCTGTCTACTAACTGTATCTCTAAGACTAGGAAATAAGACAGTGCGAATGCCCATTGACACCCTTTCACTCTTTTTCAATAAATCAAACATAGAGCTACCATTATTTATGCTACATAGATTTGTGGGTCACAGATCTCACTCTTCATGGGAGACAACTGATGAAAAAAATTGGAACATTTCCCTGGAGCAACCTGAATAGAAACCAACCAAAGAAAGCTGACAGCCAGCCTGTAGGATGCCTACTTTGTCTACCCAGGGGCAGCTCAATCTCAGCTGTAGCAAGGTGTTCCTGATCGCCACACTGCCACTCAGCCTAAGATGCCATCACTGAGGGCAAGTTAAGGGTATGTTTTAACAAAAACAATTATTTAAAATTTTCCTAATTATTAAAATATGCAAATCTTTTGTTGCATTAGAAAATACCCAAAGAAATTGTAAAATTATTTTTTTTCTTCTATCGAGTTTATTGGTACATTTTAGGTATACAGTATAGTTACATTCATTATTGGGATCTTGTACCTTTACATGATAGGTCTTGGTTCTCATTTTTTTCCCCTTGTAAAATTATTAATATTTTGGTGTATTTAAAAGAGATACTTGTTTCTTTTTAAATAGATAAACATATATAGTATAGATTTTTCTGTGTTGCATCTGTTACCTCATATGAGCATTTTCCTAGTGTTGCAAATACTTTGCATTCATTAATTTAAAAGGCTGCTTAATATTCTCTAATTTAACCATTATGTTGTTGGACACTTTCCAGTATTATTAATTTTAGAGCAATAAACATTTTTAATAGCAAATATTTTTCATATTTCAGATAATTTCCTTGTATAGAGAATCAAAAGAGGTACTTTTGAATAAAGATATTAAAATTACTACCATCTATTAAGTGCTCCCAAAGTGCCAAGCAATTTACACATTTTACTTTACATTATGAAATTTAACTTTTGTAATTGAACAGTAAGATTTGGATTATTATTTTGTATTTTATAGATGAAAAAGGTCCCAATTTAGTGGCAAAATTGGGATTCAAATGCAAGTTTGCCTAATTCCAAAACTCATTTGTGATGTTAATTTTTGTGTCAAATTCGCTGGATCACAGAGCCCAGATATTTGGCCAGACATTTTTCTGAATGTGTGAGGGTATTTTTGGATGAGATTTACATTTGAATCAATGGACTTTGAGTAAAACAGACCCCACCATAGTATTGGTTGGCCTCATCCAAACAGCTGAATAGACCAAAAAAAAAAAAAAAAAAAAAAACAAAGACTGTTCTTTAAAAGGGAATTCAGCAGCAGACACCCTTAGACTTGAATGACACCACTAGCTCTTTCCTGACAGCATACACCACGGATTTTGAACTTGCCAGCCTCCATAATCATGTGAGCCAATTTCTTAAAATCAATATATACACACCCTTTTTATTCTATTTTTCTAGAGAACTCTAATGTAATATTCTTTGGCTAGAATATTTTAAAGGTTTTTGGTAGGTTTTTAAAAATTGCTTCTCATAAGGCTTAACAATGATTTCCCCAGCAATAAATATGGGGACGTAAAACGACAATTTACAAAGAACAGCAATGCAGAGTACAAGTACTTGTGTCGTCCCCAAAACACTCTAGATTTTTAAAACTCATAAATATTCATTAGTGCTCCCTCCCCTCATTTTTAATTTTTTTTACAGGATTGAGGTTTTCACATTTAATTTTCTGGAATTAACTTTGGTGTGTGGAGTGCATTGAGGATTGGATGTGATTTCTTGCATGATGGCTAATATATACTTGCCTAATGAATGGCTTTTATTGCCAGAACCACTGGGCTTTGTTTTTCTCATCTACAAAATGAGAGGCTGGACTAGATGTGGTTCTCACTCTGTAGAATCACCTGGAGCACTTTATAAAAACCAGAGTTGCTAATAATTTACTCCAGTGTTTTTCTTTTAGTTGGTGTGGGTGGAAACAGGGAATTATTTTCCCAACTCTTTTCTGGTCTTTTCAATTTTAATATGCAGCCATATTTGAAAAACAAAAAAAAACTGCCCTCTAAGATTGCCAGCCAATACCACTTCTGCTATCCAGACTGAAGCCAGATTTATCTGTGATGCGTGTGAGTTCATTGCTATCCAGGTAGCAACCTGGGATCTGGTGGTGGAGTTTGGGAAATGTAGGGGGAGGATCTGTTTCTTTCACTTCTTGTTCATGCCTTCTGGAGCTTCCTCATTCAGGAGGATGCTTGGCTCCCACCCCAGAGGACAGCTCTGCTTCTCTGCTGGGACTTCCAGATGTGGAACTCAATGCTTTACCAGACTTGGATTTCTGCAAATACCTTGCTAAAACGAAATCAGAACAAAGTAGTATTTGCTTCCTCTAGGGAAATCAAGCTCCCCGCCCCACTGGCTGTTTTGTGGCCTGCTTCCTGTCCTTACTCACCCATGTGATCCATTACCTGGGTCCCCACCCAGCACTTCTAGCACTCCTTCATCCATCACTTATCTTAGCTGGGATCTCTACTCCTCAGGATGAGATTAGATTCCCGGGGGCAGGTGGGGGTGGGTGGGTGGATGGGAAGGCTTTGCAAAAAGTCTGTTGCTTTGGGTCCTGCTCCCTGCAATTCTGAGTTAGTCTGAGGTAGGGTAAAAGCATCACAGTACTTTTGTATTTCCCAGGTGATTGTGTTATGTAGACAGATTTGAGATTTACTACCTGGGGAGATGATGGTATAGATTGAAGTTATTAGAGAAATTTTTTTTTTTTTTGTATTGGGAATTGAACTCAGGACCTTGCACTTTCAAGGCAGGCGTGATGCCACTGAGCTAAGTCCCTGGTCCCTAGAAAGAGAAATGTTGAGAAATGAAATTTTAGACATGTAATTATTTTTTAAACAATTAAGGGAAAAGAACAAAGATTTGACGGTCTAGTGTGAACAAATGATACCCAAATGCCAGAACTGTTTTAATGTAGGCTCAAGTAGGAAGTATACTGGGGTCTGAGTTTCCTGATAGCCAAGCAGAAACTGATGGAATGGGACTGAAAACTCCAGTTTAGTTTATGTAGCATTTGGATGGGCCAAAGGGTTTGGCAAACTTGGAGGGAAGTTGGGTCAGTATTGGCTTCTAGAAAAATAAATGTAGCTGGGGTAAGGGGAGTGAATCAGGAAGGTGGTGGCTTTCTGGTTCTGGACAAAGAACATACTTGAGGCAATGACCTAGTTGGTGTCTGAGGATGTGAACTTCAGGATATAACCCCACAAACTGAGTCAGAGGAAGAAGCATGGCATGGTGGCTCTATTTGCAAGGAGTAATTGGGTTGAGAACAGGGACTGGTACAAGATCATTCCTGGGGAACTTTTCCTTCTCTGTTCCTCCTACTCTAAGGTGAGCTCCACGACAGCAGATACACTTAATTTTGTTGTTAACCACTCTGTCTTCAGCACACATCACAGTAACTGTTGAATAATAGCAGCTTCTCAAATATTTTGTAAATGATGATGGTCTGTCATACTACATCCTACATTTCCTTTAAATGTAGTGCTGGCCTGTGCCCTGTTGCTGGTAAAAGGCAGGCGCTAACATTGTTTCCACTCTAGGATAGAGGTTGTGTGGATAGGAGGTTGATAGGTAGGGCCTGTTGGTTGGCATGTTGTGAGGAGAAGGGATTTGAAGTGGGGGAAAGCAGGGTTACAGGCTTCCTTGGTCTCTCCGCACTGTCACCAGTATCTGCCTGTGAGGTGAGGCCCCTGGGGACAGTTCCTGAAAGGGAAATGCTTGGGATGACCTGTTTCGATACTGAAAAGGTAGTCAAATAACCTTAAAAATGGCACAGTTTTCCTTTACACACAAATTAAGGGCTCTCTAAGTACCTTTGTAAGTTTCCATTTTAGCCAGACCATTCGAGGATTGCTTTTTCTAACTTGAAATAGGATTTTTTCAACTTTAGAAGAGCTGGAATGAGCTATTGCCAAGGCAACCAACCACTAGGCTCCAGCATATCTGGCTTCATCCACTTTATGAACGCCCAAGTTAACTGGATAGGTCAACTGGAGGAGGGAGTAAGCCTTTCTAAGGAGATAATCTCTGCTACAATCCCAGTACTTTCCCTCTCTCTTCAGGTAAATGCAGTTTATCATGTCAGACAGCTGGCTCTGCAACTGCATATGGATGGGCCATTTCTTTGTTCATCCCATGGTCTGACTGCACTCTTATTAACTACACTTACTGATTCAGAAAAGTGGAGTTTTAAAACAGGCTTTCAGGGAAGTCCAGAGAAATCAGTCTTTCCCATAAATTCTCCTGGGTCATGGCAATTACCTTCTAACTGGCCTTTCTGTTTCCATTCTTACCTCCTGCAACTCAGGCTTGTCACAGCTCAGCCGGAGTGATCTTTTAAAAACCATAATCCTGCCATGCCACTCCCCAATTTAATTTACTTTAATTTTTAAAAATTTTTCTTCATTTCTATCAGGATTAACTCCTAGCTTTTTAAGAGGAGGCCTAGTCACTCCCAGCTTCATTCACAATGCTCCGCGCTACCCCAGCTGACTCATGATACTCTTTTCTGGTCTTTGAATCCTTAGGTGGACATTTCTTGTGGTCCTCAGATCTGTGGGTCTCAATTTTGATGATACTGAGCAGGTCACCTTACGTAAATTCTTTGTGGAATTTAAGTTACTTTATGGAAACATCCAGCATTACAGATATGCTCAGGGTTCCAAAATGGAACTAAAACTTGACCTCACCATTAGATTAACTGGCATTGTGAATGATGGGAAAAGAGAATGGAGAGAGAAAATGGGAGGCTTGCTGAGAAGAAACTGTAGAAACCAGTGGCATAAAAGAGGATTTACTTAATACCAATATAAGATTTATTCATTTTATGTGAGAGCTGTAATATTAGTTCTAGGTAGATTGCAATAAAGAGAAATATTTTAATCCCTGGAGCAATCACTTAAATATATACAATCAGGAAATACAGATTTAAAAATTGATGGAGGAAATAATGTATTAAAAATGCCATATCAATTAAAAATGTAACAAAGGAAATAAAGAGCCCATGGGAAGTATTGAAGCAAAAAGCAAGTTGTTAGATATATTAGGGTTCTCCAGAGAGGAAAAGCAGTGGGAGATAGATAGATAAAAGAAGGTTTATTGCAGCAGTGGCTCACTTTATTATGGAAGTTGCAAAGTCCCATAATCTGTCAGCTGGAGAACCAGAACACCTGATGGTATAGTTCAGTTTGGGTCTGAAGACCTGAGAACCAAGGATTGGGGTGGGTAAAGATGCTGGTGTAAGTCCGAGTCCAAAGGTCCCAGAGCCAGGAGTTCTAATGTCTGAGGCAGGGGAAAATGGAGGGCAGGGGAAAATACACCTGGTTCTTTTTCAGCTCAAGAAGCAAAAGCAAATTTTCCTTCCCTCTCCTTTTTGCTCTATTGAATCAACTTCTATGGATTGGATAAGGGCTGTCCACATTGCTGAGGGTGAACTTCTTTACTAAGTTTACTGATTCAAATAGCATCAGATATTCCCAGAAGTAATGCTTTGCCAGCTATCTGGGTATTCCTCTACCCAGTCAAAATTAATCATCACAGTGGATGCAAACTTAATCATAGCAATGATTACAATAAATGTTATATTGGTTTTCTAGGCCACAAACTAGGTGGCTTCAAATAGCAGAATTTATTCTCCCACAGTTCAAGTGGCTGGAAGTACAAAATCAAGGTGTCAGGCAGCCTTGGTTCCTTCTGGGGCTGTGGGAGAATCTGTTCCATTTCTCTATCCTCACTTCTGATGACTGCCTAGTGCCAGCCTTCTTTTCTCTGTGTCTCTGTGTAAATGTTCTCCTCTCTTATGAATGCCAGTCATTGGATTTAAGGCCTATCACGTCCAGTATGACCTCACCTTAACTAATTACTACCTGCAGAGAGCCAAATTCCAGATAAGATCACATCGTGAGATTCTGGGATAACATGAATGGGAGTTGACACTATATAACATACTCCAAATGTTAATGAGTTAAACACTAATTAAAAGGCAAGGATTATTGAGACTTAAGATTAAGACAATTATATGCTGTTTATAAGATAAAGATATAGATGAATTAAAAGAATGTTAAAAAATGTTCTATCTCACAAGTGGGTGTGTCTATAGAAATATAAAAAGGTAGATTTCAAGATAAGGACTATGGCTAGGGCTAAAGAGGGACAGTCAATAATGATAAAAAAGATAATTGATTAAGAAGACACAGGAACATTAAAAGTGTATGAACCATGGCTGGGCATTCAGCTCAGTGGTTCTGCCAGCTGCCTCACAAGCACAAGGTCCCAAATTTGATCCCCAGTACCAAAAACAACAACAAAAAGTGTATGGACCCGATAACAAAGTTTCAAATATATGAAATAAAAATAGATGGAACTGGAGAAGACAGATCAACCCATAATTATAGCTGGATATTTCTATATTCCTCTCTTAGCAAATAATAGAAGTAGACAAAAAGCTACAATATAGAAGATTTGAACAATAGTATAAATCAACTTGTCCTAATTATAATTTATTGAATACTATTTTCAAAAAGTAAAAATACAAATTATTTTCAAGTGCACATGGGACATTTATAAAATAGACCTGGTTCAAAAACAAGTGCCTTGATTTTCATATTAATTTTTTGATAACATTTAACAATTTTTTCATGTACCTTTCACTGTATCCTCTGTAAAAATTGTGCTTTTGTATTTTTAGGCTTCTATTAGGTTCTAACTGCATTAACCACAACTTTGCTCATCATTTAGGGTATCTGCGCCTCAGTTCTTACTTTTTTTTCCCCTCATTATTTTAGGTATACAGTACAGTTACACTCATTATTGGGATCTTATACCTTTGCCTGACAGATCTTGGTCCTCATTTTTTCCCCTTATTCCTCCCCTCCCTTCACCCCCTCCTCCCCTCCCCATTTATAAGCACTTTATTTCCATTTTTTCCTTTTCTCATATTTTTTCCTTTTCCCTTATTACCTTTCCCCTACCCTTCCCACTTCCCCTACTCCTTTAGCCCTTTTCTTCCTATTTCACATTGTCAATTATCTCATTAGGATCTTATGCACTATTATAGTTTTTCACACCAGAGAAACTATTCAGTATTTACACATGTGACTTATTTATTTCACTTAGGAGTATATCCTCAATATGTATCAGTTTTCCTAAGAATGAATCCAATTTCTCATTCTTTATGGCTGAGTAGTATTCCATTTTATAGAAAAGCCACATCTTCTTTATCCAGTTTCCAACTGATGGGCAAATGGGCTGTTTCCAAGTTTTAGCTATTATAAACTGTGCTGCTATAAACATAGGTGTGCATATATCACTGTAATATGATTCTTTTAATTCTTTTGGAAAGATACCCAGCAGAGGGATGGCTGGGTCAAATGGAACCTCCAGTCCAAGCTCTTTGAGGTATCTCCATATTGATTTCCATAGTGATTGCACCAGTCTGCACTCCCACAACAATGGGGAAGGGTTTCTTTCTCCCCACAACCCCATCAACAATTGTTATTGTTTGATTTCTTGATAGCAGCCATTCTTTGTGGGGTGAGGTGGAATCTCAGTGTTGTTTTCATCTGCATGTCTTGAATGACCAGTGATATGGAACACTTTTTCATATATTTACTTGATGCTTTTACTTCTTTGTCTGAGAAATGTCTGTTCATTTCAGAAGGCCATTTTTGAATCGGGTCTTTATATTTGGGGGGCTGATTGTTTTTCTTTATATATTCTAGATAAGAGCCCTTTGAAGAGCAGCTGGTAAACTTTTTTCCCACATTGTAGGTTGTCTTTTAGTTCTGTTGATGGTTTCTTTTGCAGTACAGAAGATTTTTTTTCTTTTTTATTGAGGTTATTGGTACAAATACAGTTACATTCATCATTGGGATTCTGTACCTTTACATAATAGGTCTTGATTCTCATTTTTCCCCTTGTCCCTGCCCTCCCTTCACCCCCTCCTCCCCTCCCAATCCCAGTTGTTGATTCTTTCTGCTAGTTCCCGTGCTACTGAGGACTTGTTAATAAAGTCTTTTCCTATGTCAATGTCTTCAAGAGTTCTGCCTTCAAGAGATCTTCCATCAAGTTTAGTGTTTCTTTTTTAATAAATATTCAGATCTTTAATCCACTTGGATTTTAGTTTAGTGCATGGTGAAAGATAAGGGTCTAGTTTTAATCCTTGGCAGGTTGAAATCCGGTTTTTCCAACACCATTTATTAAAGAGACTATCTTGCCTCCAGTGAGGATGGTTGGCTCCTTTGTTAAAGATGAGGTAGCTGAGTACATCGGGAGTTGTTTTTGTATCTTCCGGTCTGTTCCGCTGATCCTCAGTTCTGTTTCTTTGCCAGTACCACGCTGTTTTTTTCACAATGGCTTTGTAGTATAGTTTCAAATTGGGAATTGTTATACCCACTACCATGTGTCTGTTGCCTAGGATGGCTTTTGCTATTCTAGGTCTCTTATGGTTCCAAATGAATTTTTGGATTATTTTTGCTAGTTCTGTGAAATATAGTGTTGGAATTTCAATTGGCATTGCATTGAATCTGTATATCAGTTTTGGTAGTATGGCCATTTTTACTATGTTGATTCTTCCTACCCAGGAGCAGGGGATATCTTTCCATTTTCTTATATTCTCTCCTATCTCTTTTTTCAGAGTGCTGTAGTTTTCAGTGTAGAGGTCTTTTGCTTCTTTTGTTAGATTGATTCCTAGATACTTCATTTTTTGGGATGCTATGGTGAAAGAAATTGTTTTCCTAATTTCTCTCTCAGTGAGTCTCTTATTTTTGTACAAGAAGGCTATTGATTTTTGAGTGTTAGTTCTTTCTATAAAATATGTGAGATTTCATTTATTCATTCTTGCACCTACCAAATATTCACTGAGTGCTAGTGTGTGTCAGAAACTGTTCTGGAGACTGAAAATACAACAGGGAGAAAAACCAAAACATAAGCATCCTTGTTTTCAAGGAACTGTCTTTGAATGGGAAGAATGACTTTGTTTACCTCATGGGGTAACATACATGAATGTACTTTTACATTATAGATTAAAAATATGAGTAGTTAGGATTATTATTATTTTACTTTTCCAGTGATGTAGTGTGGAAGATACTAAAATACTTCCCGTACCTTCTTCATGCAGTAACCCCCACGACCTTGCCTTAGACCTTTTACTACTGATTTGCTTGAGCTAAAGCATTGTATCTAAGAAGAGTAACAAACAAAATTCATTGTAATTCTTAGTTTATCAAATGAACAAATCACCAAATAAAACACTGAAATAACTAGATAATGTCAAGTTTTATTTTTCTGTCATGAAAAATGTCAGAAAAAACAAAAACAAGAAGAATTACTAGAGACAACTAGACAGACTAGAGGCAGTACTGAGGTTCGGGGCTGAGAGCTAACTGGTGAGCAGAAAAAAGGAATCTTTATCCTCAAAATCCACAAACTCCACTGGAGTCTCCATGTAGACTTCACACTTGGTTAAGGGAGGGGACAGACAATCGGAAACCTCACTGTAGTTCAGCATGTGTCACAGTGCTTGGCTCAGAAGAGTACTTAAGTGCTTATTGGGGAGATCATCAGAGAGGAGGTGCAGCTGACCTAGGTGTGCAGTGTGGTGGGAATTGGGCAGCTGATGCTGCTCTAGGAGGGACTGATGGAAAGACTGAGCTCATGAGTGCTGGCCAGGACGGAGGTCAGTGTTACAGGGAAGTGCAATGTTCAGTCCCTAAATCCCAGGAGATGTGAGTAGGTGGAGGTGGAGAGACTAAATATCATGAATAGTGGAAAGCATCATCAGCAGGGGCTCTGAGAGGAAGTCTGGACTAGTGGAAAATAAGTGTCTCAGATGAAATGGAAAGTTGTGACATGAGATTTTTTTTATTTTTATGTAACATCCTTAACCCACACCCACTCTTGTCTGGCTTGGTGAAATTTTCTGAATCAGTGTTCAGTTTCCCATGTACAAACTGAGATCAGCAAGGCTTCCTCATTTTGCATAGGGATAATAAAATCTTTGAAGAGTGTGGCTTTGAACTCTTAGTTTGTGCTTATTTTCTTTTTTCAACCCAATTAACTAAATCCACATAAAAGCAAATGGTTGTAGTAAACTCTAGCCCTTCACATAGGGTCTTCAGTGAGACTCTGGGGCTACTACTTGGAACAACTGGAAGAGATGGGGATTGCACTGGGATATGACCATAACTAGGCATGAAGTATATTAATTTACCAGGATCCCACACAGTTCAGCAGTTGCTCAGTTTCATTAAGCTGATAATATGGGCAGGAATTTAATGGGTATTGGACATCTACCCCACCTTTAACTTCCGAACATTGGATGTGAGTACAAGGGGGCTGACCAGGGTGAGCCTTGATTGACCCAAGACATTTGGTGTAATTTCATCTGATTGCCTACAGAAATTAACTCATGAGTGAGCAGGTGATTCAGACAAACTTTGGCTCAGGGGTTGAGGGATTAGAAACTGTCTTCTGGATGGGGTGTGGGGTGTGGATATTTTGCTGGACGCTGCTGCATCTTTTACTCTGATGATGGAAGCCATCTAAAGGTGCGGCCAATACTTGAAGAATCAACCAATGCTTGAAAGAATTGAGAAAAATTGGAGTGAGAATCTGATCAAGTCACATCTAAAGTCTGCCTTAACTTTGACATTTACAGTTATATGAGCCAATACTTTTCACCTACTGTTTAAGCTATTTTATTTTGCTTTTCCCCTTTACTTATCCCAGAAAACTAATTATCTTGAATTTTCCCTTGCTTATGTTATATTAAGCAAATATGGTAGAATATATCCCTATATATCCCTCCTATCAATTTTTTGTGCATTTATACTATATTATAAATTGTATCCAGAGTGTATTTCAGGAATTATAATCCAATGTCCTCCTTCCACATTTTAGTGCAAATCTACAGTCTAGCTTTCTCGCTGCACAAATTATAGCTAGTACTGTTTATAACTATAAATGAGTTTATTGCTCATAATCCCAACTGTACCTACCCCTTCCATAGGATTTGTAGCATATTAAAGATACTTCCTGGGTTTACCCAGAGTTCTCTTATAAGAAAGTTAAAATCTCAAAAAAACTCTCATGCAAAAAGGATGGGTCTGTCATCAGATAGTATTTTTGTTTTTTAATCACAAAGAAAACTCTTACAGCTGGACCAGATAATCAGTTTTTCTGGAAAATTAAAGCATCAAGCTATCTTGAAAACTCCATTTCTTTTTAGGATCAAACTTTTGATGAGATAAATTTGGAGAAGCCCAGTCATAGCAGAGATTAAACTAACTTGGCTTCATGACTCAGTAATTGGGTGTGAGGAGGAGGTCAGAGGATTACACGTTTAGAGGATTCAGTTCTGTTAGGTTCCTTTTATCTTCATAAACACATGGATCAGTTAGAGAGAATTCAAATTTTCTTATTTTTGCTTTTAAAGAAAATTTGCTATTTGAAAGTTACCAGCTGCCTCTCTGAGTTAGTAGAGATTAAGTCACTTGTGAAGAGCCACTAAATGCTCTCTTTAAATTGCATATAAATTACAGGAGGTAAAAGGGCAAAAATTTAGCTTGACTAAGGCTGCCCCTGAAAGAGTATTGGGATGAGTAGGCAAGGGCCAAGGAATTCTCTGGGAAGAAATGATTAAAAAATTGACCCTTCCCATTTTTCATATGTGACATCTTTATTGAGACATAATTCACATATGAAATGAGTACTTCTTTCTCGTTTTCTTTTATTTAGAGATAGGAACTTGTTATGTTGCCCAGGCTGGCCCCAAATTTCTGAATTCAAGCAATCCTCTTGCTAATTTGGCTAATAAGTACTTTTAAAATGAAAAATTAAATTATCTTTTTTTTATAGTCATGGACCTGTGCAACTATCCATACTATCTAACTTAAAGTATTTTCAGTACCCCACAAATAACCTCCACATCCATCAGCAGCAGTAACTTTACTACTCTCACACTAGCACCAGGAAACCAGTGGTCTATATTCTGTCTCTATAGACTTGCCTATTCTAGACATTTCTTATAAATGCAGTCTACAGTATATGACCTTCATTCACTTGTTTCTTTTACTTAGTATTTTTTTTTTTTTTTTTTTTTTTTTTTTTTTTTTTTTTGGTACCGGGGATTGAACTTGGGTCCTTGAGCTTGCAAGGCAGGCCACCAAAGCGCTGAGCTAAATCCCCGGCCCTACTTAGTATTTTTTTTAGGTTCATTCATGTTGTAACATGTATTAGTACTTCATTCTTTTTTTAATCATCTCTTTGCTTTATTCATAATTATATCAACTATGAATACCCTAAGTATGAATACTTTTTTTGCTTATTTTAAAAATTGTGGTAAACTGTACATAAAATACATTTACCAAATATTTTTTTGGTCGGGGATTGAACTTGGGTCCTTGAGCTTGCAAGGCAGGCCACCAAAGCGCTGAGCTAAATCCCCGGCCCTACTTAGTATTTTTTTTAGGTTCATTCATGTTGTAACATGTATTAGTACTTCATTCTTTTTTTAATCATCTCTTTGCTTTATTCATAATTATATCAACTATGAATACCCTAAGTATGAATACTTTTTTTGCTTATTTTAAAAATTGTGGTAAACTGTACATAAAATACATTTACCAAATTTAAATCATGTTAAGTGTATATTTCAGTGACATTAAAATATGTTCACACTGTTTTGCAACCATTTCCACTATCCTTCTCCAAACTTTTCATCACCTTATTTTGAAACTAACGACTTTCCATTCTCCTTTTCCCCAGACCCTAGTAACCATCTTTTAAATTACTTAATATAAATGGAATGATACAACCTTTGTTCTTTTGTGTTTGGCTTATTTAACTAGCATGATGTCTTAAAGTTTCATTCACATTGCAGCATGTAACAGAATTCTATTGTTTATATCTACTTATCCATTGATGGACATTTGGATTGCTTTCTTTTTTTGGCTATTGTGAATAATGCTGCTGTGCCAAGAACATTGGTAACTGTTTGAGTACCTGTTTTCAATTATTTTAGGCATGTATCTAGGAATGAAATTTCTGGCTTATATGGCAATTCTGTGCTTTATTTTTTGAGAGCCATCAAACTGTTTTCCAAAGCTGCTGTACCATTTCACAATCCCATTAGGGATGTGCCATAGTTCCAGTTTTTCCACATTCTCACCAACACTTAAATTTTTTTGGAATCAAAATTAGAGCCCAGTGCTTGCTAGGACTGAGCTACATTCCCAGTCCCTGTTACTTTTTGGGCTTGTTGTTGTTTTTTAATAATAGCTATCCTACTGGGTGTGAAGTGATATGTCATTGCAGTTTTAATCTATATTTCTATAATGATTAGTGATGCTGAGCAACTTTTCAGGTGCTTACTGATCATTTGTTTATGTCCTTTGGAGAAATTTTTGCTCAAGTTCTTTGACCATTTTTGTTTTTTGTTTTTGTTTTTAACATAATCTACATTTACTTGGCAAATAATGTATCATTGTCACACCAAAAATACAATAAGTATTTGTAATAAAAAAGCAAGTAAAACAAGTAATAAAAGCAAGTAAAATAAATGAAAAGCAGTACTCACAATATGTATGTTCAGAATTGCTATTTTGCAAATTATTTTAACTAAGATGAGTTGCAAAAATAAAAACCCAACAGGGACAATTAAACAATATTTGGAATGAAATCATTTGGCCTAATTTTCATAACCACAGATTTCAGAGTCTACCACCAGCCCTGCCAGCCATACCAGACACCATCATCAGTTTCAGCTGTGTGGGGGCCTCTGTAGTAGAGACCATTTAGTTTTGTACCATGACACCTGTTATACCACCAGCCAGCCTGATCTTCCTCTGCACAGTCCCCTTCGTAGTTATCGTTATCTTTGTCGCATGTGCTAAACTTCATTCTTTGATGACTGCCAGTGGCCCACCACTGCATCTTTGGGTAAAAATTCCCTGCAAGGGAGTCTCTAGCAGTTCCAGAATATTCTCCAATATTTAACACATAGGAGTTCTTTTCATCTCCATCTTTGAAACTTTTATATTGTGCACAATGACTATTCTTTTCAAAATCTTCAAGGTCAATTTTTGAAATTAGTCTCCTTGTATAGTCAATAAATGAAGATTTTTATTATCCAGCCAATATTCACCACTTTTCTGGACAAAATTTCCAAAGCCATTTTCCTAGTCATTCCAGCCTCTGTTAAAGTTTTTACTGCCCATCCATTCATCTCTGAATTACCGACCAGCCTCCTCCATCAGACATGTCACAATACACAGAGAATTCTGCCGGGCTCTCCAGAGGTTTGATTTTGTAAAATCCACTGTGCTTATAGCCATCACTGAAAATCTCTGAACAATTTGCACACTGCCTCTTGCTTCCAAGGCCAATTGTACTATTCTCCATTTTGAATAGAGATTTTTTTCTTTGAGTTGTAGGAATTCTTCATATATGCTAATACTAATTTCTTATCAGATATGTAATTTGGACACTTTTTGCCTCCTTGCTTGATAATATCTTTTGGTATACAAAAGTTAAAAAAATTTTGATAAAATTTCATTTGTGTATTTTTTAATTGAATTTATACTTTTTTAAGTATACAGTACAGTTACATTCATCATTGGGATCTTGTACCTTTACATGACAGATCTTGGTTCTCATTTTTTCCCTGTACTCCTGCCCTCCCTTCATACCCTCAACCCTCCCGTATTTACAAAGACTTTGTTTCCCATTTTTCCTTTTCTCATATTTTTTCTTTTCCCTTATTTCCTTTCCCCTACCCTTCCCACTTCCCCTACACCTTTTGCCCTTTTCTTCCTATTTCACATTATCAGTTTCATTTGTGTATTTTAAAAATTGCTTTTGCCTTGGTGTTATTTCCAAGAAAATATTGTCCAAAAAAATGTCGCAAAGATTTCTCCTGTGTTTCATTGAAGAAGTGTTACAATTTTGGCTCTTGCTCTTAGTTCTTTGGTCCATTTTGATCAAATTTTTGTATATGAAGTTAAGTTAGGATCCAACTTCATTCTTTTGCATATGACTATATACTTTTCCCAGTATAATTTATTGAAAATATGTCCTAGTTTCTGTTGGATTGTCTTAGCAATCTTTGTTGAAAATCATTTGACATGTCTGTATGAGTTTCTTTCTGGGCATTGTCTTCCACTGGTCTTTATGACAGTGTCACACTGTTTTTTGTTGTTGTTGTTGTTGTTGTTGTTGTTTTTTTATACTGGGGATCAAACACAGGACCTTGTGCTGTGAGACAGGCAGTGGAACCACTGAGCTAAATCCCTGGCCCACACAGTTTTGATTATTGTAAACTTTCAATAAATTTTGCAACCATAACATTTAAGTAATTCAACTTTATGGTCTTTCAAAGTTGTTTTGACAAGTCAGGATCCCGTGAGGCTCCACATGAATTTTAGGAGAGTTTTCTTTTACTCCAAAAACGTGTTGGAATTTTGATAGAGATTCCTTTGAATTATAGATTGCTTTGGCTGGTATTGACATACAATATTAAATATTCTTATCTACGAACCTGTAGTATCTCCATTTTTAAGAAAATGTTTCACCAATGTTTTGTAGTTTCTAATATAAAAATCTTTCATTTCCTTAGTTAATTCCTAGGATTGCACAAAGTAATTTTCTTTAGTTTTTTTCAGATTGTTCATTGCTAGTAAATAGAAATGTAACTGATTTTTGCTTGTTGATATTTTAACATGCAACTTTGCTGAATCCATGAGTTACTGTTATATGTGTTTGTGTGTAATATCTAGACTTTTCTACATACAAAATTATATCATCTGAGAGTACAGATTTTTTTTTTTTTTTGCTGTACCGGGAATAGAATTCAGGACCTTGTGCTTTCAAGGCAGACACTGCACCACTGATCTAAATCCCTGTCCCCTTTTCTTTTTCAATTTGGTTACCAGTTTTTGGGTTTTAAACACAGGACCTCACACATATGAGGCAAGCACTCTACCACTGAGTCCTATTTCTTTCTTTTTCATGCCTTTTATCTTGTTTTTCTGAGACAGGGTCTTGTTATGTAGCTCTGGTTGACCTTGAACTCTCAGTGATCTTCCCACCTCAGTTGCCCAAGTGCTGGGATTACAGATGTGTGCCATAACACATGGCTTTATTGTATACTTATTAAATTAAGAACTTTCACTACAATGTTTAATAGAAGTGGTAAAAATAGGAATCTTGATCTTATTCCTGATCAGAGAGGAAAAGATTTTGGTCTTAGCATTGAATATAATGTAAACTGTGTATTATTCATATACTGTTTAACCTTTATCATGTTGAAGGGGTGTAGTTCTAGTTTATTCAGTATTTGTAAAATAGTGTAAGGATATTGAATTGTGTCAAATGCTTTTGCTGTGACAACTGGGATAATCATTTGGGTTTTTCCCCCCCTTCATTTTGTTGGTGTGGTGTAATTGATTTATTTTTATATGCTATAACCATCCTTGCATTCCAGGAATACATCATACTTGGTCATGGCAAATAGTATTTTAATATGCTAATGAGTATATGTTTAAAAGTATTTTGCATCAATATTCATAAGTTGTATTGGTCTGTACATCTTTGTCTGGCTTTGGTGGCCTCATAGAATGAGTTTAGAAATGTTCTGTCTTCAATATTTTGGAAACATTTGAAAAAGATTTTGGATATTATTTTTAAAATATTTTATTGCCATCATCAGTTAAGTCATCTTACTACTTTTAGATCTAGACCTTCTATTTCTTCATAAGTTAGAGTAGGCAATTTTTGAATTTTTATCTATTTCATCTAATTTACCCACTTTTGCAGTGTATAATTATTCATAGTACTCTCTTTTCCTTTGTAGAAAATTCTATAGAACCAGTAGTAAATACTGCTTCCATTTTCATTTCGGATTTAATATTTTGAGATTTTGAGTCTTCTCTTTTTCTTCACAGTCAATGTAGCTTAAGTTTTGTCAATTTTGTTAATCTTTTCTTTCTTTCCTCATTGAGTTTATTGGTACTTTTAGGTATACAGTACAGTTACGTTCATTATTGGGATATTGTACCTCTACATGACAGGTCTTGATTCTCATTTTTTCCCTTGTCCCTGCCCTCCCTTCACCCTCTCCTCCCCTCCCTGTTTACAAACACTTCATTTCCATTTTTTCATTTTCTCATATTTTTTTCTTTTCCTTTATTAGCTTTCCTTTATGCTTCCCACCTTCCCTATACCTTTAGCCCCTTTCTTCCTATTGATCTTTTCTTTTAAAAGAGGTTTAGTCTTGAGGTCAGAGTGCCACCTACAGAAGCAGAAATTACAATAATCATGACTGTGAAGACTATTTATGGAGTCTTTTGCCTGGAACTATGCTCTAGACATATGGGCATTAATTCATATAATCCTTACAAATAAAACTGTCTGAAGTGGATGTTATAGCTCTCATTTCTCCCTTGAAAAAACTGAGGCTCAAGAAGGGCATGTAGCCTGCTCATAGCTATACAGCTAGCAAGACAGAGCAAGGACTTGAAAAAGACTTCTTGACTTCGGTTCCTAGCCTCTTGTAGTAGGGAGGTGCAACTAACAGATTTTCCTTTTGTCACAGCTGTACTCAGAACCAGTCTTATGTATCACTGCCATAGGCACTTTGTGCTAAAGTTGGAAGCACAGAAATCTTGATTATTCCCTCAGTGTGGGAGATGCATGGGATTTGGAACCAGATTTGGGGCCACAAGGTGGCACATGCGCACACACACGCACGTTCAGGTCATGCTCTGACAAATCACAGGTTGGGCAGTTCCTCCCAGCATGAGACTGTCTGGAAGAGGCTACAGTGCAAAAGCCACCATCCAGAAGGAGAGCAGGGCAAGGGAACTCCCAGGGAAAGGGGGGGGTCCTGAGATGGCACTCAGCAGAGCAGTGGGGAATATTTGAGACAGAATTCAGAAGGGCATCAGGGGCTTGACGTCTTTATAGCCACAGGATCTATCTTATCCATGACTAGTAAACTTTGAGTGAAGTTTCCTGAAGTATGCAAAGCAGGCAGGCTCTAAATGACTAAAAGTCTGCTTATTTGTATTATGTTTAAAACAACTGATTTGTAAGAAATTGAGTTTGGCGCCAGTGCACTTTTAAACTAATGGACCTCAGCCTTCTGTGAAGAAGAAAAGAGTCGGGAGGCCAGTATACAGAAGCTGTCTTTGGCTCCTTTATAGTCCTCTGAGGGAACTTCCAATTCCTAGAAGAGTAGTGGGCCAACCTGTTAAGGCTGCAGAAGCTCATTTATCACTGAATCAGTCTTGTCATCCAGAGATCCTTAGGAAAATATCACTAAACGTGTAGATGTTACAAAATCCTGAATAGAAATGCCAAGAAATTTAAGCAATGACTTTTGGTCAGATCCCAGAAGAGTAAATAAACAAGTAATAACATTGCATTTGCTTAATGATACTTTACAACTAGCCAACATTTTATCTATGCATGTGCAAGGGAACTGATAATAATCATAGTGACTAATACCCTTATTCTACACACTAAGCTTTTTAGTGTGGGATCTGTGGATTAGGGCCAGCCTATGATCATTTGGTAATGGTTTATGGTAATAAGTACACACGTTTAAGATAAGCATTTTATAGCAATTTGACCTTACTGCGACCTCTAAACACTGGAATAACTATTCTAGTGCTTTATTTTCATTGTCCTTACAAAAATATTAGTTCAAGTTTGAAAAGCAAAAAACAATAAATAAAACTTGGTCCTTTAGTTTACATAGGTTAAGAGGTAAAATAATATTTCCATTTTATGGGTGAGGAAACAGAAGCTCAGATAATTTGATTATTTACTGTAGGTTGCACAGCTAACAAGTTAAATATTAAGATTTGGAATTAGTATCTGACTTCACTTTCTAGTGTCAGGGACAATGCTGTGAGCCATAGGTTTTGTGTCTCAGCCCCTCCACAGACATTTGGCCCCTGATAGTGGCTATTGCGGCTTTTAGCAGAGTCTAGAACCCACTGTGGAACTTGAGGTGGCCTATCATTGGGCAGGAGGTAGCAGGGGTGGCTGCCTGATGGGGTTTGGTACTAAGGTAGAAACCTGAAGCCTAAGTATTTGTGTAAATAATCACTTGTGGCCAGAAAGGCAGGGGTTCTAGCCATAGAAAGAAGAGCATCTGCGCACAGTGCTAATTATCATAGCTTCACAGCTGTGATCAGTTCATGTTCTCTCACTCAGGCCTTGTCTCCAGGGACTAATGTGAAGAGGTGTAAAAATAAGTTCTGTTTCCAGCCAGATTAATTATAGGCCCTGCTGAGGCCTGAGCACTGGCTGTCTAGGCTGCAAGATTGATTGGCTCAGGCCTCAGGTTCAGCTGCAGGAAGCCACACTGACTGTCCCAGAGCTGCTTAAGGGGAGACAACTGAAGCCAGAGAGAAAGCCCAGCCCTGCCCATTGCCCAGCTTGGGGTCACACTTCACCCTCTTCTTGATGCCCTCTGTCCCTCCCTCCCTTTCCTACATATGCAGCTCAGAGATGTGCTGGGAAGACTGGAATGAGACAATGTCTATAAAATGCCTAGGGTAGGATGCAGGACGCAGGGGCTGCTCAACAAAAGTTAGTTGTGATAGTAGTGTTATTACTATTCTTTATTGTTATTATCTTTATCTTTACACATCTGTTCATATTAAACCCTGATTTCTTTGAGAGACAGGACATTTCATATTTTCTTTCCTCTTTGGGACTTCCCACTGTGCTAGGCACATGATAGGTGCTCTGTAAATGCTCCTGGAATGAACCAACTAGTTAATTAAATTGACTCCTCCTAGCAGTTGCTTCCTCATTGATAAGCCATTTCACTTGTCACTCATGCCATTCATAGTAATATCCTTCTTCTGTAAATGAGTCATTAATTCCCAGGTGGGCTTACTCTATTGTTCAGAGGTCTAAGCCTCTGTGAAGCAGGATGTCTTTCAGTTCAGTGAAATCCATCCCTATTTTGTCTATTCATCCTCACACTTTAATTAAATCAGTAATTAATTAGAACCTGTTTGGATCAGGAAGTGAGTTAGAGTCTGGAGCTACAGCTAAGAAGGACATAATCTCCATCTTCCTTTAGACTGGAGTGGGCACACAGGAGCAACCCGAGCCCTGAGAGATTGGGGCAGAGGTCCAAGGACAGAGGGCTCTGTTGAGCACATACACCACTGGATGATCTGGAGAAGGTAAAGGAAAAGGGGGAGAAAGTATATTAGTTACTTTTCTCACTGAGACCAAATACCCAGTACCCACAAGTTCAAGGAGGAAGAGCCTATTTCAGCTCACAGTTTGTAGAGGCTTCAGTCTATAGTTGGTGAGCTCTCCAAATCAGGGTGGCACAGCAGAGGGGCCTGGAAAAATAGAAACAGGCCATGTGTGGCAAGCAGAAGGCAGCATACAGCCAGCAGCAAGCCTGCCTTTCCATTTCATTCCATCCGGGCTACAAGCCTTTTTTGTGGGTGGTGCCACCCACACCCAGGATGGGGCTTGCAATCTTCAGTAAATCCATCATTTGCCCACACCCAGAATTAGGGTAATTCCAAACAGTGGACTAATTTAGTAACCCTAGTCCCAGTATCACATGTCCTACATTCAGCTAGCTCCAAGAAGCATCACCTATGAGCACAAAGGAGGCTTTAGGGGGACAGGAAGATACAAACCACACAGGAGGACAGGAGCCAGAAACAAAGGCCTTTGAACTCATGATAAGGCATTTGAACTTTAGGACAATGGGAAAGCCTAGTTTTGTGAGGGCTGAGGAGAGGAGGGTACATAAATATGTGGAGAGGAGTTGAGAGGTTGACTGTGGGGTTTGCTCTGTAGACAGCTCGCTTTTACTGCAAAATGGGGATTTACTGGAGAGCAGAGTCAAGTTTTGTGAAGGCAAAGTTTGGTGGACTGGATTTGCTTACACAAAAAGACTGAAAACCCAGCATCTTTATTTCTATGACTCAAATTATAATGGGGGAATATATATTATATATATTTATATTTTATATATATAATGTTATAATATGTGTGTGTGTGTGTGTGTGTGTGTGTGTGTGTGTAGATGGGGAGGGCTCCTTTTATATGATGGAGTAGAAAACATTCTTGGAGACAGTGACATTGGCTTGCATTTGAAGAAGCAGGAAGGTGGGCAAGAAGTGGCAAGAGTTTGACTAAGTTTTAAAAAGGACACACTGAACAGTGGTGCTTTTGGAGAGTCAAATGTCTGAGCCAGAGGGTGGGCTGGACACAGAAGCCTTGGTAATGAGCAGGCACTGTGTGTCCATGTCTGTGTTGGAGCAGAGCAGAAGTCAGTGTGTGCACCTTCAGTGCATGATTCCCAAGCTGCCAAATGAACTCTAAAGTCAAGAACTGACACCTCTGAGAAACAGCTCAAGAGGTTTGATCACTGTGCCCGGAAATAGCAGAAGGCATGTGTGTTGGCACAGGGGAGGCCAGGATATGCTGATAGCCTCCTATGTGAAGACCATGGATGACATGTTTTTTGTTTCTCCTGACAAGAGGGGATCAATACACTTAAAAAATATAATGTTGGGATGAAGTGTTTTTGCCAAAACAGAAGGTATTGCTAGGACTCGGGTAGGGTGGGGGATTCTTCAAGGGCCTCCCAAGGGAATGTGCAGGAATGTTGAGACTCACTTCACTGCAGGGTTTCCTGTCCCTATTGGTATGGAGTCAATCTGGCAGGAATGGTGACTGCAGAGGCTGACCATGTGCCATAATGAGTCAAAATGTACCAGGTCACCCTGAAAAAATATGACCCCTTCAGAGACTCCAGGAAACAGCATCAGGAGGAAGACAGAGGACTTCAGAAGAAAGGCTTGAGCTAGCCATACATGCAAGATGCTAACAACAGCTAAGAGAGACAAGATACTATCTGCTGGCATTAAGCACAATAGTCAGTAAGTACTGAGCACCAAATGTCTGCCAAGCATCTGCCCCACCTTATTCCTTGCAATAATCTCTTGTGCAAAATACTAGCAATCTCTTCATTTTATATACAAGAAAACTGAGATTTGGATAAGGAAAATAGGTCACTCAATGTTATTAGAATAAATACATTTTGGGATTTTTTTTTTTGTACCAGGGATTGAACTCAGGACCTTGCACTTGCAACTTTTGAGGATTTTTGTAATCATCAGCTCAATCTCCTCTTCCTCACAGCATACTCCTTTTTTCCTTTTGGGGAGTCATCCTAATTTCTGTGAGTAGCTTCAGTGGGAATGTTAGTCTTGATGCCTGCTTTTCCCTAATCTAGCAGACAGACAAATGGTGAAAGTCTGGATAAGCAAACTGTCCTTGGGACTCTAAGAGGAGATGAGTTCATGGGGATGGGGGGAGCGGACTGACTTGGGCAAGATGGTTGTGGAGCCCCTGCTGCACAGATATCAGGGCTTCCTTGACTTCTGCCTGCCTGGTTCACTGGCCACTACTCAGAACCCACATGATACATTTCCTTTGGTGTGAAGTTAGCCAGATTGGTTTTGTCACTTGCAACCATTGAGTAGTCACTGGCACAATCAGCCTGGCAAGCAGAGACAGTAGGACTTCAACCCAAATAGCCCGACCCCTCCACTTGCCCTCCCAATTCAGACCTTTCCAAGGGTTACTGGCTGCCATATCACTGCCTCGGTGCATCATGAACAGAAGGGCTCTGAAGAGCTGAGGAGGCCATGAGAGTAAAGCAATGAGAGCCATTGCATTTCATCTCATCAGTGTGCATTAGGAGCGGAGAGTCCAAGTGTACAATTATGTGGTCACTACTGCAGCTGTATTTATATCTTCCGAGTGAAGCATGGAGGTGGTGACCTTGATTCCATCTCTCAGTGACTGTGACCTGCTCAGTCCGACAGTTCAGCTCCTAGGATGGCCCCTGGAAGCCACAGCCTACCTTTTCCCAGGTCTTGGCTTTGCTTGCCTTCCTTACAGGCTCCTTTGGTTTCCTCGTTCTCTCCCTCCTAAAAGGGCCTGATAGTAGCCACGTGAGTTGTAATGTGGCACTGTGGTTAGCAGTTTCCTTTCTGTCACTGGTCCTGGGAAGAAAGGCCTAGTTCCAAGCTAAGGGAATATGAAGTTTCAGCAAGCAGGTGAGGGAGAGAGGCTGTGGCTGGGGGCTGCAGTTGCACCTGTGTGTGAGCACTGGCTGTGGCTCTGCTAGTGATGGCTTCCTCTAAGCAAGTGTTTGTTCTCGACTTTTGTTGGTTGGTTTCCTCTGATTTACTTAAAGATCATTCTTCCCAATTGGCCAGACTGCTGGTTGAATGAACCATTTGGTTGGTAGATCATTTTCCAATCTAGTATGTTTCTGTTTCCTTTTCCACCTGTTGTTTTTCCATCTGACTCTAAATCGTTTTGTTTTTATTTAGTACACAGCTCTCTGAGCCCACTCTTGGTCACCAGACCTTCTGGAACCATGAATTCAGTTTCCCAGGAAGATAGCAAAGAGGCCCAGAATAGAAGATGGGGCCCCCCTCCCCCTAAAAAGAAAGCCACGAGGGGTGGGGAAAGAATGTGTGATCCTATGAACTCATTCAGCAATGAGGAAGAGATTAGTCTTCAATTACTTTAAACTTGAAAAGGAAAATAAATACTAATAGATGGAGGAAATCAACTCATTAATCTTATGATGCCATTTATTTTCATTTGATGCAGAGCATAACTGATCACATTCTCTTTATTTTATTTTAATTATTATTATTATTTTTTTGTTTTTTTGAGACAAGGTCTTGCTATATACCCAGGCTAGCATTGAATTCTTAGTGATCTTCCTGCCTCAGCCTCCTGAGTGCTGGAATTATAGATGTGCACCACACCTGATTTATTTCATTTTAAATAGGTGATTTGTGTACATACTTCACAAACCAGTAATATAAAAACTTATACCAAGATAAGTGTCCTCTCCAACTTTGTTTCTCATTTTTTATGCCCTGAAAATAATCACAATTTAATGTTTTTTAATGATCTCAATTGTTCAAACCAATATTTTTTGTTCCCCTAGGGTTAGTTTTAACTCAATTTTATCCCACAGAGTAAACAAAGAAACTATTTTCTCACTTAGCTTTTGAGATGATCACTACTTTAGAAATAATTAAAAATATTTTTATCATACATCCTAGAGGCCGTTGCCATCTTTGAAATTCTTATTTCTGGTGTTTAGTCAGAGTCTCCTCCGACTTCAGATTGCCTGATAAATTCAATATGTCAAAATCCCAGAAAGATTTGTTGTGTATCAAATTTGAGTCTCAAGACCCCTGTGGACTGTGATAAATACTATGTGAAGACACACACCCAGTGGCAATCAGATATTGAAGCCCAAGAAGGATATCTGGCCAGTCATGCCCTCTGCCCCTTCAGAGCTCCAACTTGTCAATTGACTGTGTTCTTATAGAGCAAGGTAGAAAAACAGCAGTGGAGGGGTGCTCCTTGGATATCCCGTCAACCCAAGTCAACAACCACATGTCAGCCAAGTGCTGGGCCAGGCCCTGAGAAAGGAAGAATAAAATTATAAGGTAGTTCTAAAGCTAACTGTTTTGGTTTGGGTTGGCATGGGGAAGAGGAGAAGAAAGAGAATATGCTAGAACAAGAGCAATAGGAGGAATAGTCTTTAGTTCTGGCCACACATTAGAATCATCTGTAGGAGTTTTTAGAAACTGTTGGTCTCTGAACCTCACATACTAGAGATTAGTTGACCTGGAGTGGAGCCCAGGTATGACTAGGCTTTAAAGTCACCTCTAGGCGATTCTACTGTGTATCCTGGCGATGACTAAGATTTTCAGAGTCCAAAATATTTACCTTGAATTACACTGAGATACAAAAACATGGAATTATAGTGGGTATAGTGTGGTTGCATATTACAGTCATCAGTTTACTCTCAGGGAGTAACCTGAACAATAAAAATGGTTCTCCTCTGAGGCATCTGGATAAAGTCATCTGCTGTCTATTTGAATTTGACTACATAAGCTATTACTAAAACAAGCAGTGCAGATCTCAGTCCCCTGATAGTTTGGCCAGCATCATTTGGATGGTCCCTACAATCATAGCTTGGCATCTTGCCATTCTCTTTTGATTCCCTCTCTGTTCTTCCCTGGAAAGTGATCATTACCTTCTCTTTCCACCTCAGAACAAACCGTCCAGAGCTCTCAGCTGCCTAGAGAGGACACTGCTTCCTAAATTAGTCCCTAAATCATGTTATGCTTGGAGAACCATAATATATGTCTGAGGAGATAAAGTATGTAACTTTTTAAAAATCTTATTGAGTTTATTGGTACTTTTAAAGTATACAGAACAGCTACATTTATGAATGGGATCTTGTACCTTTACATGACAGATCTTGGTTCTCATTTTGTCCCCATAGCCCTGCCTTCCCTTCACCCCCTCCAACCTCCCCTATGTAACTTTTAAAATCTAGTGTTTACTAACTTTAAATGACCATAGAACACTTTTTACATTTATGGGAGTGACTGCATGTTTATTGTTGATTTAAGCAACTATATTTTGGAGTAATCTATTATTTGGCAGTAGGTAACTAATACATGGGATGTACAGGGTTAGCTTTGGGGCTCAGTTTCCTTACCTGCAAACCGGCATTACAGTACCTTCTTCATTAAGGTTATTGTATCAGTTTTTAAAGTTTGTGGTGCAGAATGGTAACTATTTTATTAACACTTCCCTATTCTAACCATTCTTTTTATTTTCCATCCTTTTAAGACTTTATAGTAACTATCTGTCCACTATTTGTGCAAATATCTGTTCCAACTAAATGGAAGCTGTTTTTCATTTCTCTTGTCTCATCTGACAACACCTAGAAAATAGTATTCCAGAATCAAAGTATAAGAAATAGATGGGCTCATTAAAAGCTAATGTCATTTTTTTCTGTGAAGTGTCTCCAGTGTGAATCTTACTGTTTGGCTTCTGTATTCACTGCACAGTTAAGTGTAGGGCTTGTCCGCTCACAAATGCCCATGACTCAGAGCCATGGGACACTATGGTTCTTACTTGCGGATCACATCTTGCTAGGTAAGGGTAGGTTGAGATCTCAGGAGACAGTGAGAACCTAGTACTTCTCGTGCCTTACTACTCACATACTGGGGTTTCTACTTTCTAAAAAACTCTTCGAGGTGCCCCGCTTTTTTTTTTCTGTCTCCAAAACTGCTACATCAGGGGTTGTAGTCAGAGTTTGCAAAGAAATAGATTTACTACAGGACATGCAATTTATAGGATTATTTTATAATATTCACCCCAAAAGTCAAATGCAGAGGAGTGAAAAAGATCTAACCATGCACCAGAGACCCAAAGAATCCAGCCAAGGGCCTGGATCCCACAGTAATGTTCCACACAAGTACATCTGAAGGCCTGGAGTCAAGGCAAAGTCCTCCTTGAATCCAGCCAGAGGCCTAGAGCCCACAGAAATGTCTCAAGCTTGTCTGTATCAAGGATCTGCACTGGGATGGCCCAAAGGCCATTGGTGAAAGCCAGAAATCCTGTACCGGTGGTGTGAAGGATTTGTGCCTTCTACTGAGGGATCTCCACTGGACCCAGAAAACAATGCTCACAGCAAAGATCAGAGCTTCCCCAATGAGAACAGCAGCCATTGACAGTGAGGACCTGAGTTCCTCCAACAATGAGAGAACAGCCAAGTTCAAATCAGGAAAACCAGACATAGCAAGAGAGTCAATAGCCATTGATCTTCCTCTCCAGTTCTCTTTTTATGCTGTTGGCAGCAATCTGCAGGTGGGTCTTCCATGCCCAGAACCATGATGACTGGATTTAGCTGGATATTCCAAGTTGACCATTGTTTAATCCACCACACCAGGTGAGGCTATCATAATTTCTTATCTGAATTATCACACTAGCTTCCTATTTGAAACTAGGATTACCACCCCCAACCATGCCCTGATACTGCCGTTAGAAAAATCTTCCTAAAATTTAAATTTGATTATATCACTTCTCTGCTCACACTTTTAAAAATGATTTACAAGAACCTGGAAGATCTCATTTCTGTTTACCATTCCAATTCTACCTTCCCACAACACCTACTTGTGGTTTCTGAACACAATAATCTCTTTCTAGTCTCTTGAGTTTTGCACATAGTTTAATTCTTTGCTTCAGATCGTGTAACATCTGAAACACCACCAAAACACCACCACCATAAAAAAAAGTTCCACAGCTTTCTTGCCTCAGATTGACTGTTGCTGCATAAAATTGCACTGTTCTTTACTGAGAATATCCAAAAGCTTAATGAGTTTTCCCACTTCTTAGATTGAAGATTGGCATAGGTTAAGTGGGGGTTGGAAAGTTACATTTGAGCTTGTTTTTAGTCATTAAAGACCATATTGTCCATGTGGTTCTTCAAACCATTCCGATTACAGTGGCATCTCGGTTCATGATTTAATTATTTCCTTGATTCTGGTCACAAGCAGAATTGGATGAGAATTGAATCAAATTCATGGTTAGGTTCAATGTTGACCTTATGGAGAAATTTGGTTTGGTTCTTGTCCAGTTTGGTTTGTAAGCAGAATCGTGGGAAGAATTAAGTTCATGAACTGAGATTCCACTGTAATTGGGGTCATTGAGCAAGGGCAGTTAGAAGTGAGAGGAAGACTGGGTTAGCATTCTCTAGTCCAGGAGTCAGCCCAAGGACCACCATCCCAGCCTGGACCCTTTTCTCCACTGAAGACCCAATAGCCAGTTATCAGCTAGGCATCTCACTTGCACCTCAAACTTCAGATGTCTATAATCAGACTCACTGTGGGCTTTCCCAAGTCTTCTCCACCACTGATATTTCCTAACCCTAAGAATTAATAGACATTGACCACCTAGTCCCTGAGCCAAAAACTTGGATGCTCCCCTGTGTTCACCACTGAACCTCAGACACCATGATTTGCTGTATCCTGTATGCCCCGCACATTAAATGTCTATTCTTGGTCAGACTTTTCCACTTTGTCCACACTGCTCCTGCCTTGATTTTGATGTATCTCTTCTTGTCACCTACACCATGCAAGTTTCCTAGGAATTTCTCTGCTTTCAGTTGTATCTTTTACCACACGCTTCTGTAATGATCCCTCAGTGATTCCTTTAGTTTGTAAGACAAGACACAGATCCTCACCACGGAGCAGGAATCTCAGTGATGGGTTTTACTTTCCTCTGCAGGCTCACCTTTGATTTGCTCTACACTTAACCCCACAATCTGGACATGTGAGGCCCACACTATTGTATGGCTTCTGCATGAGCCTGTGAGGGCCCCAAATGCCGTTGTCACACTGCTCTCTCTGCCTGGGAAGTTCTTTCTTTCTGGCTATCCCACTGTCCCACAAACACTCACTCAAAAGCACCTTAAATTCTTAAGACTAAATTTAAACACTTGCAGAAGCCTTTCCTGACCACACCTTGTGTTCCCCTTTCAGCACTGCTTGGTTGACTTTGGGGTTAGGAGCGCGGGGGAGGGGTCTTGAGCCTGTTGCAATGTTAAGAAAAAATCTGCTCAATGGAAGGGAATCTGGTCTAGGATTAATTCTACTTTGAATTTGTCACTAACACTTTGGCTCTTTTTGACTTACAGAGAACCATATTGAAACAGAAAGAGAATGAGTTTGCTGGCTGGAAATCACCTGAGGGACAGTGAAAGATGGCAGATATGGTCTCTAGCCCTTTGAACCTTCTGAAAATTTCTCCTTGGTGCTTCTTGATTTAGTGTTTGTGGCAATTTCAATGCAAATAGGAAGTTAATGTGTGTGGTGGAGGAAGGAAAGGGAATAGAGAGACACTCGAGCATAAGCAGCAGGAGAGGAAGGGAGTCCCACAGAGGGGCAGGAAGGGCCGATACTGAGTGAGAACAGGAAGGGTCACCCTGGGTAAAAGCTCCACTCCATGTCAAAGGGGTTCATACTTCCTTGCGCTCTCAATCCAGAGATCTAATTCTAGATTGTATGGGAAAAGCAGAGGACTGAAGGTAAGGATTGAGTGGGGTGCACCCACCCTTCCTGCCCTTAGCCTGCTACCCAGATGTGGCAAACCCAGAGATTGATTTGCATACCACAGACACCTTTATCTTTCTTGCAAATATGAAGCATAAAATAATGAACTCTGTATGTCATGCAATCCTGCTGCTGGCTGGGAGGGAATCCTGCATGCTGGGAGCCCGTGTGTGGCTCATTTGGTCCTAGGGATCCAGGCTATAAGGTGGGGGTGAGAGGTGGGTGCTTTCCCAAATACCTCATGGTCACTTAACCAATTCAGAATGGACTTAACTTATCCTGAAGAGCTGCACACAATTGTAAACATGCATTCTGGCAAAGACAGATGGAGAAATTCTTGGTACAACTCCAGTGGAAAGGCCATTGCTGTGGAAATGACAGAGGCTGGTCTGTTAGAGCCTGTGAATTTAGATAGGGGATAAAGCAGGTAGGGAGCTGCCCCAGTAGTGTTGAGGATCTGGACAAAAAGGCAGGAGAGTTTTATAAATAAATCAAATCATTTCACCTAAAGCCACTGCAACTCTTTTTCCAGCGAGAAATACAACTCAGAGAGGTGAAATGTCAACAACTAACAGATGGCTTAATACTATGCTCAGGTAGATAGATGATAAATGTTTTTTTCCACAGTGTGTGGTGTTGGGGACAGAGGTGTGTTCTTGCTGCCACTCATTAACACATTTCCTGGAAGCCTGTTTCATATAGCTAGAGCTGTCATTATGGTTTTGCAATTATTCTTACAAAATGTGAATTACTTATATAATATACCTAGTACAGTTTCTGGCAGTCTGTTTGTAGGGTAAGTTTGCAACTAACTTTTGTTGACTTCCCTTCCTCCTATTAATGATAAGATCTTGTCGGCCAGCTAACGAAGGGAGAGAGATGCCACCAGACCAGGTCTTCAAGGTCCCTGGGCTGTTTTGTTCAGTACCCTCTGTACTCATTGCTCTCGGTAAGTCCCTGGGCATGCTCCCTGGTGGAGCCCCATCGTGTCCTACTTGGCTGTGATCTTTGGGGCTTCTGACTTATCCTCAGAGTTCTGGCTAGGCCTCCCCCATATCCTTATCTGCTTTTGAAGACTCGGACATTTTTATTTACCACCTTCTCTAACTCTTACCTTCCCCTGGATTTGCAATGTCTCAATTTCAATTGAACCAGAAAGTCCTCCAGTAGCAGCTTGCCTTTTCCAATCCAACTTCATTTCTGAATTTGAGAGAAAGTTTTTTAGTGGTGAAGAGAAAGACTTTGGAACATTCAAGTTGAATTCTAATTCTGGCTCAGTTACAGCTATCTGATTCTGGGCAAGGCATTTAACTTCTCTGGAATTCAGTTTCTTCAACTGTAAAGCCAGAATAACAACAAATTCACAGTGATATTATGAAGATTTAATTAGGATCTAACTTTGAAAAAGATTTAATAAATAGTAGCTATAAAACATATGTCTATAGCACTCACTTCAGCAGCACATATACTAAAATTAGAACGATACAGAGAAGATTAGCATGGCCCCTGTGCAAGGATGATATGCAAATTTGCAAAGCATTCCACAGTTTAAGATCTTTCTTTTTCTCTATGCACATGCATAATACTCATATATACACAATACTTATCTTTATTCTGGGGTCATGGAAGAGAAGCTCATACTCAAGAAAATGTATTCTGTTGGGATCTAGTTTCTGATGTTGCACTGTCTCTAGCTGAATGACCCTGGAGAAACCACCTCACATGGCTGGTTATCTGGACACTTCTATGAGGTCGGAACTTGAAACAGTCACTTGCTAGAGACAAAGGCAAAACTGTGCTGGAGGACACAGGAAGCTGGAAGCAAGGGGTGGGGCATGTGAGAATGAGCTGTGGCACCATTAGAGAAAACAGTGTGCAGTTTAGTAAACAACAACAACAACAAACAATCAAGCAAACAAACTGCTATATGATCCAAGAATCCCACTCCTGGATAAATATCCAAAGAAAAGAAAAGCAATATATCAAAGAGATATCTGCATGTCCATGTTTATTGGGTACTATTAATAATAGCCATCATATGGAATCAACCATCACTGGATGGATGGGTAAAGAAAATATGGTATCGCTGGGGATTTAGCTCAGTGGTTCCACCACCTGCCTCGCAAGCACAAGGACCCAAGTTCAATCCCCTGTACCAAAAAAAAGAAAATATGGTACATACACACAATGAAACATTATTTGGCCATACAAAAGAATAGCATCTTGTCACTTGCAGCAACATGGATAGAACTGGAAGAACTTAAATCAAATAAAAGAGTCACAGAAAAACAAATATTTCATTGTTCTCACTTACATATGGAACCTAAAAATTTTGTTCACATAGAACTAGGAGTAGAATCACAGTCAGTAGAAGTTGGGAAGAGAGGGAGAAGGGATGGAGAGTGGATGGTTCATGGGTATAGGGTGCAGTTGGATAGAAGAAATAAATATCATGTGCTGTTACACAATAGCATCACCATGGTTGAGAATAATTAGTTATATATTTCAAAATGGCTAGTAAAGATGAATTTGAATGTTTTCAGTACAAAAAAGAAATGTTTGATGTGACAAATATACCAATAACCCTGATCTAATCATTACACATTGAATATAGGTATTAGAATATCACACTGTAACCCACATGTACAATTATTATGTGTTAAACATTTACAAAATATTGAGAAAGAGAATGAGCTGTGGGAACAAATGAGTAGGGAGTTTCTTCCCTCTGACTCTGGTTTTTCCCCCTTCAGCTTCTTTGTCCACTGCAATAAATGGACTTCTCAAGAAGATTTTCTCCAGTCTGGCTTTTCCTTTTGTAGCTTGAGGCTATGACCAAACTGAGTCTGGTTATTTCTTCAGAGCCCTGATTCCTAAACATGTGGTAGCACCTTCCTAGTTAAAAGTAGGGCCCTCCTGGCCCCTGGAGTCCACAATGTGCTGTAAGTGGGCTCTTACCATTTGGATCAGGCTTTTGGGGGGTATAATAATCTTAATTTAAAATCCAGGCCTTGGAAAACTGGAAAAAAGATACAATTGAGAGGCAGGAGCAGCAATATCCAGAAGAAGAAGAATAAAGAAAGAGGAAAAGAGTTAGTGTACATATCAAGGTCAGCTATATGTCTGGCATTGCACTTAGCCTTTCATCTATGTTCTTTTTTAAAAAGTTGAGATTATTGATACTTTTAAAGTATACAGTACAATTACATTCACCATTGGGATCTTGTACCTTTACGCAACATCTTGATTCTCGTATTTTCTCCATTCCCCTGCCCCCTCTTCAACCCCTCCAACCTCCCCTACTTACAAAGCCTTTGTTTCCATTTTTTCCTTTTTTCATATTTATCTTTTCCCTTATTTCCTTTCCCCTGCCCTTTCCACTTCCCCTACAACTTTTGCCCTTTTCTTCCTATTTCACAGTATCAGTTATACAATTCAGATCTTACTTACACTTTTAGCTTTTCACACCAGAGAAACTATTCTGTATTTACACATGTGTGTCTTATTTATTTCGCGTAAGAGCAGGGTCTAAATATGTATCCATTTTTGAATGAATGACTGTAGTTTCTAATTCTTTATGGCTGAGTAGTATTCCATTTTATTAAAAAAACCCCACATATTGTTTATCCAGTCTCCAACCGATGGTCAATTGGGCTGTTTCCAAGTTTTAGCTATTACAAACTGCACCACTGTAAACATGGGTGCACATATATCACTGTGGTATGATTCTTTTAATTCTTTTAGAAAGTTACCCAGCAGAGGGATAGCTGGGTCAAATGGAACCTCTAATCCTAGCTCTTTGAGGTATCTCCATATTGATTTCCGCAGTGGTTGCTCCAGTCTGCACTCCACCAACAATGGAGAAGTGTTCCTTTCTCCCCACAACCCTGCCAAAACTGTTATTGGTTGATTTCTTGATAGCAGCCATTCTTTCTGGGGTGAGGTGGAATTTCAATGTTGTTTTCATCTGCATCTCTTGAATGACCAGTGATGTGGAGCATTTTTTCATATATTTATTTGTTACTTTTACTTCTTTGTCTGAGAAATGTCTGTTCATTTCTCATGCTCATTTTTGAATTGGGTCTTTATATTTGGGGTGCCTGATTTTTTTTTGTTCTTTATATGTTCTATATAATAGTCCTTTGTCTGAGGAGCACCTAGTAAATTTTTTTTCCCATGTTGTAGTTGTCTCTTAGCTCTGTTGTTTTGTATTGTTTTTGTTTTTTGCATTGTAGAAGCTTTTTTTTTTTTTGGTACCAGGGACTAAACTCAGGTTCTGTGTGCTTGTGAGGCAGGTGCCAAAACCACTGAGCTAAAATCCCCGGCCCTGTAGAAGTTTTTTAATAAGATGAGATCTCAGTTGTTGATTCTTTGTGCTAGTTCCCATGCTACCAAGCGTTTGTTCATAAAGTCTTTTCCTATGCCAATGCCTTTGAGAGTTCTACCTATCTTCCAGCAAGTTTAGTGTTTCTGTTTTATATATAGATCTTTAATGCACTTGGGTTTTAGTTTAGTAGATGGTGAAAGATAAGGGTCTAGTTTTAATCTTTGGCAAGTTGAAATCCAGTTTTTCCAACACAATTTATTAAAGAGGCTATCTTTCCTCCACTGTGGACGGTTGCCTCCTTGTCAATGATGAGGTTGCTGAATATGTCTCGAGTAGTTTTTGTATCTTCCAATCTATTCCACTGATCCTCGGGTTTTTTCTTTGCCAGTATTATGCTGTTTTTTTCACAGTGGCTTTGTAGTATAGTTTCAAATTGGGGATTGTGAAATACCCTGTCATGTCTCTGTTGCCTAGAATGACTTTTGCTAGGTCTCTTCTGGTCCCAAATGAATGTTTGGATTATTTGCTCTAACTCTGTGAGATATAACATTGGAATTTCAATAGGGATTGTATTGAATCTGTATAGCAGTTTTGGTAGTATGGCAATTTTCACTATGTTGATTTTTCCTACCCAGGAGCAGGGGATATCTTTCCATTTTCTTATGTCCTCTTCAATCTCTTTTTTTCAGAGTGTTGTAGTTTTAAATGTAGAGGTCTTTTCCTTCCTTTGTTAGATTGATTCCTAGATACTTCATTTTTTGTGATGCTATTGTGAAAGGAATTGTTTCCCTAATTTCTCTCTCAGCAAGCCTGTTATTTGTGTACAAGAAGGCTATTGATTTTTGAGTGTTGACCTTGTATCTAGCTACTCTGCTGAAAATGTCAATTAAGTCTAGAAGTCTTTTAGCAGAGTTTTTTGGGTCTTGAATGTAGAGTATCATATTTTTAGCAAATAATGACAGTTTAACTTCTTCCTTTTCTATCTTTATTGCTTTAATTTCTTTCTCTTGTCTAATCACTGTGGCTAATGTTTCCCGAACTATATTGAGCAGGAGTGATGATAGTGGGCATCCTTGTCTTGTTTCTGATTTTAACATGAAGGCTTTCAGTGTTTGGCCATTTAATATGATGTTGGCTGTTGGTTTTTCATAGATAGCCTTTATCAAGTTGAAATAAAGAACATCTATTCCAATTTTCTGCAGGGTTTTTATCATGAATGGGTGTCGCATTTTGTCAAATGCTTTTTCTGCATCTATTGAGAGGATCATATGATTTTTGTTCTCGAATCTGTTAATATAGTGTATCATATTTATTTATTTCCATATGTTGAACCATCCTTGCATCCCTGGAATAAATCCATCTTGGTCAGGGTGGGTGATCTTCTGTATGACCCTCTGCATTCTGTTTGTCATCATCTTATTGAGGATTTTTGCATCTATATTCATTAAGATAATTGGCCTGTAGTTCTCTTTTTCAGTTACATCTTTTTCTGGTTTGGGAATCAAACTGATACTTGCTTCCAGGAATGAATTTGGAAGTATAGCCTCCCTTTCAATTTCATTGGACAATTTAAAGAGCAGTGGTAGTAGTTCTTCTCTAAATGTCTTGTAAAATTCACCAGTGAAGCCATTAGGACCCAGGCTTTTCTTCATTGTTAAACTATTAATTACATTTTCAATTTCACTGATTGTAATTGGTGTGTTTAGATTTTTTTTTAAATCTTCTTCATTGAACTTTGGTAATTCCAAAGTATCTGGAACTCTGTCCATTTTTTCTGTGTTTTTCATTTTACTAGAATACAGGTTCTCAAAGTAGCTATTGATGATCCTCTGGATTTCTGCTTTTTTTCTGTGACTTCCTTTTTTTCATTCCTAATTGCATGGATCTGAGCCTTTTGTTTCCTTTTTTTTGACCAGGTTGGCTAAGGGTTTATTGGTTTTATTTATTCTTTTGAAAAACCAACTCTTTGATTCATTGATTTTTTTTTTGGTATTGTTTTCCTAGTTTCCATTGCATTGATTTCTGCTCTGATCTTTATAATTTCCTCCCGTGTTTGAGCTTTGGGTTTGTTTTTTTTCTCTTTTTCTAGGATCTTAAGACTCCTCATTAGGTTGTTTATTTGAGCTCGCTCTGCTTTCCTAGTGTGGGCATTCACTGTTATGAATTTTTAATGTAGAACTGCTTTCACTGTGTCTCATACATTCATGTATGTTGTACTGACATCATTTATTTGTAAAACCTGACTAATTTCCTTTGTGACCCATTGATTGTTCAGGAGAGTGTTGTTCAATTTCCATGTGTTTGTGAAGTTCTTGCAGTTTCTGTTGCTATTGATCTCCAGCTTAATTGCACTATGGTCTGATAATATACAGGGGATAACTTCAATTCCTTTGCATTTACTTAAGTATGTTCTATAAGCTAGTGTGTGGCCTAATTTGGAGGATGACCCATGTGCAGCCGAAAAGAATGTATATTTTGATTTTATGGGATGGAACTCTCTGTAGACATCTATTAAGTCCATTTGTTCAAAAGCTTCAGTTCTAGTATTTCATTGTTGATCTTTTGTCTAGCTGATCTGTCTATTTGTGATAGTGGGGTATTTAGGTCCCCCATTACAATTGTTTTACTGCTTATTTGGTTTTTCATGTCTCTATTATATGGTTGGGGCATTCATATTCAGTGCATATATATTTATTATTATCATATCTTCCTCCTGGATTGTTCCCTTTACAAGGATATCGTGGCCTTCTTTGTCTCTCTTAATCAGTTTTGGTTTGAAATTTACTTTGTCTGCAAATAAGATAGCTACCCCTCCTTTTTCCTGGGCTGCTGTTACATGGAGAATTGTTTTCTATCCTTTTACTTTCAGTAATGAGTTTTTTTTTTTTACACTAGGTATCTTGTATACAACAAATTGTTGGATTTTAGTTCTTAATCCATTCTGCCAATCTATTTCTTTTGATTAGTGAATTGAGGACATTAACATTGATGGTTATAACTGATATGTATTGACTTATCATTGTCATGTTATTGTCCTGTTGTTGGCTCTTTTTAATTTTTTCCCCTCTCCCTTTAGTTTCTTGTCTTGCCTAATTGATTTGCTCTTTTGGGCCTCCTGGTGTTGTGACCTTCATTGTCCTTTTCTAGGATATTGTTTAGAATCATTTGTAGTGCTGGTTTGGTGTTCATGAAGTTTCTCAAGTGTTCTTTGTTATGGAAGTATCTTATTTCACCATCCATTTTGAAAGAGAGTTTTGCAGGATACATCAGTCTAGGTTGGAGATTGTTTTCTTTTAGAGCTAGAAATACCTCACTCCAGGCTCTGCTTGACCTGAGGGTTTGTGTTGAAAAGTCTGCTGTGATTCTGATGGGCTTTCCTTTGCATGTGATTTGTTACTTTTCTCTTACTGCTTGTAGTATTTTGTTCTTCTGTTGCATTTCTGAGATCTTGACTATTATATGTCTAGGTGTAGATTTTTTTTTTTATCATAGCTAGTTGAAGTCCTATATGCCTCAATTATCTCTATGTCAAATTCTTCCCTGTGTTTAGGGATTTTTCTGTCACTAATTCTGTGAACAGCTTTTTAAAGTCATTTGTAATTTCTAGTGCTATTTCATGGATTCTGATCAATCTTATGTTATTCTTCTTTGCATTATCTAGGAGTGGTTGGCTTGATTTCTCATGATTCCCTACTGTTTTTAAGAGATATCTTCCATGGTCACTGACTGAAGTCCTACCTTCTATGTCTGAAATTCTGTCTCCACATTTGTTCATTCTGCTGTAAATGCTTTCAATAGAGTTTTTTGTGTTTTTGTTTTTTTGTTTTTTGTTTTGTTTTTTGGTACCGAGTATGGAACTCGGGTCCTTGTGCTTTCAAGGCAGGCCACTGAACCACTGAGCTAAATCCCCGGCCCTTCAGTAGAGTTTTTAATCTCCTGGATATCTGTTTGAATCTGTTTTATGGATTTCATTTCTTTCCTATGTTGGGCATTCTTGGTTTCCATTTCTTTCCTATGCTGGGCATTCATGGCTTCTATAATGGTCCTGAGCTCATCTATTTTTTTGGTCGGTTTCTGTTCTAGAGTCTCTAATCATGTCTTTCATTGTGCTCACCATCTCTGTAGTTATCTGGGATATTATTTCTGTTTTGAATTTTTCTAGAGCCTGATTGATCTGTCTTGTTACTTCCTGGGCTATGAATTCAGGGTGTTCTGGTGGTTGATTTTCAGACTTTTCCACCTCATTTCCCCTAGAATTTGCTGTTGGTGAATGGAAAGTCTACATTTGCACCTTGTTTAAGTGTTTTCTCATTCTTTTGTTGTTGTTGTTGGGCTGTCCTTGGCTTTATTCCTGGGTTAGTACTTTGATTTTGCTGATATAAGTGCTCTTTAGGTTTTTGAATCTCTAATGCCTCAGAGACACTCTCATTTTCATAATATAAGAAAAGATAACTCCTTAAATCAATCACAACCCATTAGCCCAGTTGATACAATCAGCAACACAATTGCATCAAGCACAGCTTAGAAATTGACAATTTGTGGTGGTTATTCTATCACCTTTAACCATGTGAATTAAGTAAAAATGGAGAACCAGCCCCAAATGTGTTTATAGTGAATAAACTTTTAAAACAGCAAATTTACCCTTTAGGATGGGGACTTAGAAGGAATTGGGAGGACAGGAATAGATAAGTAAAAGAATAGGAGATGATTTCAAGTGAAGCCAGAGGACACATGATGATCATTATAACTTTAGGAAATGAAGACAAGAGGGAGAGACAGACTTCAAGTACAAAGACAAGAATACAACAACTTAACAGTAATAGGGAAGCTCTAGATTGCACTCAATTTCCTTTGAAACTAATGACCATCAAGTGAAGAAATGGAGAGAAGAAAAGAAAAAGATATAAGAAATCCAAATTAGGGCAAGAAAAGGAACAAAGAGGGAGATGAAGAATAACACAGGGCAGAAAGAGGCTGAGTCAGAAAAAGAAGAAAGAAAAAGGAAGAATTTGCAGAATGTGAAAAAATAAAAATTTAAAAATAAAAGTTAAAAATAGGAAAATAAAGGAAAAAAATTGAAAAGCTCTTTCAGGGTATATCTCTGCTGTCACAACAGACAATGTGGGCAGCAAGGTGCACAACTAAGTCAATTATTCTCAGCTAGCCAATGGCAGACCTCTGAGATTCAGACTGAATTATGGTTAAAAGGCCCAAGTTGGGCTTCCTGACCTGCGGGTTTGAACTCTGCAAGGTTCTACTGCAGGTTCTACCTGCCCTTCCCATGAAGACAATCCAAGTACTGATGGAAGGTGGTGATCCCTATAATTTACCAACTATGGAGGTCTGATGTATCTTTATTGCTGTTGTTCACTTCTGTTCTATCTTCTGGAGCTGAGTAAAAGGGCTTTAATGACCACTTGTGCCTCTGCAGTATGGATCCATGTACCAGCACAACCAGGAGGCCTGAAAGCATGTGGCAGGGAGGCAAGAATGCTGCAGACATGCCTGTGTGGCTGGGCAGTCCTCACTGGTCTGCTCTGATGAAGGCCTGAGGTGCTGGAGGAGGTAGAGGAGCAGCAAGCTTCCCATGCAGCTGGGCAGTCCTCACCAGACTGCTCCAAATCCTTTCATGTACATTCTTATCTCATTTCTATTTTACGATGACCTTCTGATGTAAGCACTATTACCAGTATCATTTTATAATGAAGTTAAGGCTAAGAGTGTAACTGATTTTTCCAAGGTCACCTAACTATGAGCCTTGGACTTGAATCAGTCTTGATTTGAGATCAGGATTTGAATCCAGGCCTTTCAGACTTCACAATTTAACCATGAAGTGGCTAACCCATATGGGACATCCAAGAAAGATTCAGTTCTTTCAACAATTTCATAAAGTGTAGCCATTGTTATTCTCATTTTTTACTGTGAGAACTAAGACTCAGGCTTTCCCAAGGATTTGCAACAGGTAGTTGAATTAGGTCCATCTCACAGCAAAGCCTGCATGAGAGCCGTCCCTTCATCTCTCAGCCTGATCTAAGAAGCTGTGGGTCTGTCTGCCCTCAGGACAGGGCATGCATAAGTGGAATTTTGTGGTCCTTGTATGATTGAAAAAATTTAATTATTTTGAATGCCACTGACCATATCTATCCATTTAGAAAAAGGAATTTAACATCAAGTAGAAGCATAACACTTTTGAAGAATTTGTTTAAACTGATACTGTACAAGGGGTGATTAAAAATACAGTTAATGATTAAATTTTAACTGTTTATTACAGTAAAAGACACATTACAATTAACACCCCTTAGAATACTCCCCTTCCTTCAAATATACTTATCCCAGTATTCTTGCAGTTCAAGAAATTTCTTTCTTGAGTGTCTGTGTGATTAAAAATATGATGAATGGTGCTGCTAACTGCCATCCAACAGAGCAACAGTTGTTTAAAAATATCATGGTGTGTTTTTATCCATCTTATTCACCAGATCTGGTACTGTGCGACTTTTGGCTGTTTCCCAAAGTCAAAATGGCCATGACAAGTAAATGTTTTTAATTGATTTAAGACATTAAGGCAGTTACAACAGTGTAACTAAATACAATCATGATAAAGGGCTTCCAGAACTGCGCCAGAAAGTGTCAAAGATAAGTGTGTTCAAAGCAAGGGGGAATATTTTGAGGGGGATTCAATGTCTTTTTCTGTAATAATTTTTAAAATTTAAACACACTATATTTTCAATCACATTTCAACTTCAGAATATCACTTCACCTCTCTGAAAATATGAAAGCCATTTGCAATTAAGCAAATAAATCTCATGAATCCACTGATGATTATGCAACCCCAAATTTATAGTTTCATTGGATGAAATGTGGAGTAGAACAACAAGCTTGTTAGGTTATGACACATTAAAGGAGGAATGTGAAATATTTATTAAAGTGCAGACAGCTTGGGGCATGATACTTGATGAGAAGAAAAAATTTGAGCAAACACCTGCTCCTTTGAGATGTTCATTAATATCTACCACAAAAGGTTGAGGGATCCAGAAAATTAACTCAAAGAAATAATTAACCACTGGGTAAAAGTGAGCAGGGGAAGTAGGGCTGGGAGAAGTGTGTCATTCCATATAAATGTCAGGATGTCTCCTTTTCAGTATGTGTAGGCAAAGAGCTTAAATTAATTGGGAGTTGTTTTCTGGGCAAATATGCCACATACAAAATGCTAGTGTGGAGGTTGTGAAAAGATGGATTTTCACCAATACCTTCTTTTGAGGTGGTATTGAATTGAGTCATCTACAAGCCTATGTGTTTGCCTATTATATTTCCTCACCATGTAAGAAATGTATTTTTTAAATCTTAAAGTGTCTAAATGTCCTGTGGTTTACTTCGATACATTTTCAGTAAACTGGAACTTGAGGAGGCTAATCCTGGGAAGCCACGAGATAGGATTACTCTCAGCAGTCCTCCAGCTAGGTCTTTAAGTCATCCTTGCCATTTCAGTCTTTCATGCTAAGGTTCCATGCTTCAAGAAGCAGAAACAAGCCCCTCAGACTGTACATGTCCAAATTTCTGATCTTTATGGACAGGACAGATTGTTGTCTTTTATTCCATTAAGTTTGGGTGGTTTGTTATGAAGGAATAGATAACCAGAACATTGTGGAGTCTAAATTTTAAATGCAATACCTAATTCAAGATTTAAAAAAAATATTAGTTCATTTAAATATTGGATTATTTAAACTTTTATTTTTTTGCTATTGAGTTGTTTGATTCCTTATATACTCTGGAAATGAACCCCTTGTGACATGGATAGTTTGCAAATACTTTCTCTCATTCTGTAGGCTGTCTCTTTACTCTGTTAATTGGTTCTTTTGCTGTGCAGATGCTTTAGTTTATTGTAATCCAATTGGCCTACTTTTAATTTTATTCTCTATACTTGTGATATTTTACTCCAATTTCTGTGTTTTCTTCTAGTAGTTTAAGAGTTTGAGATCTTACATGTAAGCCTTTAGTCCATTTTGAGTTGATTTTTTAATCTCTTTGAATTTATTGGTACATTTTAGGTATACAGTATAGTTACATTCATCATTGAGATCTTGTACTTTTACATGACAGGTCTTGGTTCTCATTTTTCCCCTTACCCCTGTCCTTTAGTCCATTTTGAATTGATTTTTATAGGAGATAAGAGACAGGGTCAAGTTTTAGTCTTTTGCATATAGATATCCTGTTTTCCTAACATCATTTATTGAGGAGACTGTCTTTTCCTCAATGTGTGTTCTTAGTGACTTTGTTGAAAATCAATTAGCTATAAATTAATTAGCTATAAATTAGCTATAAATGTATGAATTTATATCTGATCTCTCTTTTCTATCCCTTGGTCTATATGTCTATTTTTAATGCCAGTACAATGCTGTTTTGGTTACATAGCTTTATAGTATATTTTATAGTCAGATAGGGTGACGTCTGTAGCTTTGGATTTTTTTCCTCAAGATTGCTTTGGCTATCTGCAAAAGCCATTTTAGGCAAAAGACACATGGCACCAGGTGTAACAATTCCCAATTTGAAACTATACTACAAAGCCACTGTGATAAAAACAGCATGGTACTGGCAAAGAAATAGGCCTGAGGATCAGTGGAACAGACTGGAAGACACAAAAACAAATGTAGATGTACTCAGCTACCTCATTTTTGACAAAGGAGCTGACCATCCTCAGTGGAGGAAAGATAGCCTCTTTAATAAATGGTGTTGGAAAAACTGAATGTCAACCTGTCACAGATTAAAATTAGACCCTTATCTTTCGCCATGCACTAAATTAAAATCCAAATGGATTAAAGATCTAAATATTAAAACAGAAACATTAAACTTGCTGGAAGGTAAGTTAGGCAGAACTCTGGAAGACATTGGTATAGGAAAAGACTTTATGAACAAATCCTCAGTAGCACGGGAACTAGCAGAAAGAATCAACAACTGGGATCTCATCTTACTAAAAAGCTTCTGTACTTCAAAAGAAACCATTAGCAGAACTAAGAGACAATCTACAATGTGGGAAAAAATTTTTACCAGCTGTACCTCAGACAAAGGACTATTATCAAGGATATATAAAGAACTCAAAACAATCAGTCCCCCCAAATATAAAGACCCGATCCAAAAATGGGCATCCGAAATGAACAGACATTTCTCATACAAAGAAGTGAAAGCAGCAAGAAAATATATGAAAAAATGTTCCACATCACTGGTCATTCGAGAGATGCAGATGAAAACAACACTGAGATTCCACCTCACCCCACAAAGAATGGCTGCTATCAAGAAATCACACAATAACAAATGTTGGCGGGGTTGTGGGGAGAAAGGAACCCTCCTCCATTGTTGGTGGGAGTGCAGACTAGTGCAACCACTATGGAAATCAATATGGAGATACCTCAAAGAGCTTGGACTGGAGGTTCCATTTGACCCAGCCATCCCTCTGTTGGGTATCTTTCCAAGAGAACTGAAAGAATCATATCACAGAGAAGTATGTGCACCCATGTTTATAGCGGCACAGTTTGTAATAGCTAAATCTTGGAAACAACCTATTTGCCCATCCGTTGGAAACTGGATAAAGAAGTTGTGGTTTTTCTATAAAATGGAATATTACTCAGCCATAAAGAATGAGAGAATAGATTCATTCATAGGAAAATGGATACATATTGAAGATATACTCCTAAGTGAAATAAATAAGCCACACATGTGTAAATACCGAATAGTTTCCCTGGTGTAAATAATCTGCAACAATTCATAAGATTCTAATAAGATTACTGACATTTAGAAATGGAAAGAAAGGAGCTAAAGGTATAGGGAAGGAGAGATGGGTAGGGGAAGAAGAAAAAGGGAAAAGAAAAAAATGTGAGATAATGAAAAGATGAAAATAAAGTGTTTGTAGATGGGGAGGGGAGGAGGGGGTGAAGGGAGGGCAGAGGTAAGGGGAAAAAATGAGAATCAAGACTTGTCATGTAGAGGTACAAGATCCCAACAATGAATGTAACTGTACTGTATCCCTAAAATGTACCAATAAACTCAATTAAAGCTGAAAAAAAAAAAAGATTGCTTTGGCTATCTGGAGTTCTTTGTGGTTTTATATAAACTTCATGGTTTTTTTTTTTTTGTATTTCTGTGGAGAATGCCAGTGGTATTTTTGATAGAGATTGTATCAAATCTTAGATTGCTTTAATATAGACATTCTAATACTTTCAATTTGGACATCTTTTCATTTATTTGTGTTATCATTTTCTTTCATCAGTGTTTTTAGTTTTCTATGTAGATGGTTTTCACTGTAGATATTTTTCACCTCCTTGGTTAAACTTATTCCCAGCTATTTAATTTCATTTTAATTTTATGTAGCTATTGTAAATGGAATTGGTTTCATATGCTACTGGTTTTTCTATGTTGACTTTGTATCGTACAACTTTACTAAATTCTTTTATTAATTTCAAAAGGCTTTTTGTGTGTGTGTGTGTGTAGTCTCTAGGATTTACATATTTAATGCCATATTATCTGCAAAAAGGGATGATTTGCTTGCTCCTTTCCTGTCTGCAGGCCTTTTATTTCTTTTTCTTTCCTAATCACTTTGGCTAGTACTTCCAGTATATGTGAATACAAGCAGTGAATATGTTTCATTGTACAACTGGGTGACTATAGTTAACTATTTTTTATTTTACATTTCAAAATAATTAGAAGAGGGAATTTTGAATGCTCCCACCACAAATAAATTATAAATTCTTGAGATAGTGGATAATCTAATTACCCTAATTTGGTAATTACATTTTATAAACACATATAGAAACATTACAGTGTACCCTGACAAATATGTACAATTATTATGTGTCAATTAAAAATAAAATAAAACTAAAAAATAAAATGAACAAAGATACCACACACTAGCTAGTACTGTGTAGGCCAAATGTAGTTACTAAGTTTGTTCTGTAGTACTCCCATTTGACACTTCAGCTTAGAAGAATTATAAATATTAGGCAGTCAATTATAAATGAACCCAAAGAAAACTATTATGGAGGTCAAAGACTTCTTTGTAGAGAAGTGGCAGGTACAGTGCTTAGTGGAATATTTAGAATAACATGTTTAAAAAAAAAGTAAACATTAACTGAACAAAGGCCAGAAAACTAAACCAACCTGGAATTCATTGTCTTATCATGTGCCATGTATTTAAGCCTTTTGGAATCCACTAAGAAATCACTGTCTACTTTTAATCCAAAAGAATGAAATATTTTATCCCTTGCAGGATATCTCAGTCTGGGGGGTCCTATGTCTTTTATTCTTATGTGACTATAGCTATACACTGAGGTTTTCTGGGTGGAGTTGCTAAAAAACACTATAATGGACAGGTTAGAGGCAGATGTCATAGCAAATAAAATTTGTGTAAACAAGGCTCTGTGGACTGTGTGGACTCAGAGGAATACATGACAAACTCCTGCATAGGCAAGCTCTGCTCATCTTATGTGTAGCTTGTTTCCAGTTATTCTTAAGACTGTGAAATCCATTTATAGGAGATTTCCCATCAATAACAGTTAGTAAAGAGCATGGAGCATTCATAAACACATTAAATATTAGAGCAAGAACAGATTGTATCATTCAACCCTTTTATTTTATAGACAGGGAAATGAAGACCCAGAGGAAAAAAGATATGTCCCCATTCACACAGTGAACAATTTGAACTGAATTCAGCTTTCCTTACCTTCATTGTACAATCAATTCACTTTTCCTTCTGTTTCATTTAACCTGTCTTCTGAGCATGGTTTATATCCTTTCTCATAAAGTCAATAATAGTTTTCTAAAAAGGCTGAATTTTTCTAAACCACAACCTTTTGCTCCTTTTTATAGCATATTATATCTGTAGGATTGTTGTGGAAATGTTTTATGCTGAGCTCTCAGCTCTAACAATGGGGAAGCTGAAGTCTTTCTGGCAGTGTTTGTGCCACAAGAACATAATTATTGCTCAACTTTCAATCCATAACTTATTAGACAAAAAGTAGATCATCCATCAACTGGACAGTAACCAAAGATTCTCTCTCAAAATGTGTTACCAACAGACTCAGAAACCCAAATGGCTGGATGGTAATAAGGACTTCAAAGAAAAGTTTATACAAAGTAAAATTGCTATTATTATTATTACCATATTGTGGGTTGAACCCAGGGCCTTCTCTCTGAGCTATATCTCTACTCCAACCACACGTTTTAATTTTTAAAATTTGAGACAGAGTCTCACCTAAGTTGGACAGACTGAACTGGAATGTGGGTTCTCCTACTTCAGCTGTCCAGTGTGCTGGGATTTATAGGTGTGTACCACAACACCCAATTTAGCCAGCATCGTCATGGTTGTTTGTTATCATCGTCGTTTTCATTGTCATCATCATCATCATCATCATCGTTATCATCATTATCTTGCTATGTGCAAGCTGGAAGGTAAGCAATAAAATCTAGAGAGGTCTGTATCAAAAAAGAGGTGGGAGGGCCGGGGCTCACAAGGGTAAGGTCCTGAGTTCGATCCCTGGTACAAAAAACAAACAAACAAACAAAAAAAAGAGGTGAGAAGGGGTAAAGACATATAACTCAGAGGGAGCAAAGAGAAGAGCAAGTGTCTTTTCATGGCTCCCCAATACTACTTCTATGCCTTGGGGCCTGCCTGATTAACTATTTACTTGAACCAGTTGTTTTTGTAACCTACCGACTCGTAAGTCATAACATCTTCTGTCAACAGGCTTGCAGCCTAACAGTGGAGATAAAAGGCATCACTGAATGTCTTTAATTAAGCAAGTCAAAGAAGGGACTGGCTGGTATGTTTTTAAAGAACTCCCTTAACAGTTCGGAAGTCCAGCCAAAAGTGGGAACATTGCCCTCTCATAGAAGAAAGTTCCAGCCCCTTGCAGGTATATCACCTTCTGTGATTGACCCTTGTTTTCCTCTTTATTATCACTTCTCCCCAACTCATACTTCAGAATTTATGCTGACACCCAGCTATTGCTGCCAAACCTTTCTGCTCCCAGACACTTTCTCTGAAATACAGGACTAGGCAGGATGGAACTGGCTTATGGACGTCCTTAATGGATGGGAGGATGGGAGGCTCAATCTTCTACTGTCAGTTGGGTGTGACCTCTCCTCTCCAACTACAGCTAAACACCACTACTCCTTCCTCTGGACCTGATCACTTCCCTTGCCATTTACGACCATTTTTTCAGAGCCCCACAACAAGCTCAGTTGATTTCTCCCTCCCTTCCTTCCTTATTGTATATGTTTTTGCAGAGGATAGTGCAAACATAAGGGATTCTAGCATAGATGTGGGATTCTCACGTAGAAGTAATGGCCTGGTTCTCATACTGTAGACTTCTCTTTGGAAAGTGCAGGAGAAATTAGGCCTTTTTTAGGGACCAGCTCTGGTTCTCCTCTGTCCCAACCCACCTGCTTCCTTCTATCTCCTTCTGGAATCTTCATTCTTTCTACAGGTTGGATCTCACCTCCCTCCCTTTTGTATCTCACCCAGTCTGAATCACTTAGGCTAAAGGAATATCCCTACATCCATGGAGGGATCAAAGGGCTCTGTTGACAGATCTGAACTAGAGTTCACTGTGTTCCACAGGTGTCCTTCAAATCCATTTCTTTTTCAGCAACATTTCTGAGCCTAATAGTAAGTGTAAATATGCACCTCATGAACAGACACAGTTGAGGGGAGCTGATAGTACTATCTGTTTTTTTTTTTGAGGGGGTACCCGGATTGAACTCAGGCCCTTGTGCTTGAGATTCAGGCAGCAGAACCACTGAGCCAAATCCCCAGCCTGATAGTACCAACTTACACCAAAACAAGAAATGTCCCTAGTTAGCAAGACAGCTATTTCCCCAGAGTCATGAGTACCTATTGGTACTCAAAGTAGTGTGCCATCTCCATCTTACTCTGGTAGCTTCCTGAAACAGTAGAGAAATGACAATTCATTTTGTTCTCTTTCTGTGACATCAGGAAGGGTACCCAAATTTTACAATTTTTAGTTTATCCTAGTTTTCTAGCAGCCCCATCTCAAATTCACTTTTTGCTGCTGCTTTCTGCAGCCATTCTAGCTGTTCCTTTGTCGTTAAAGATTTGTCTTTGTACCTTGTCAGTAAGCTGACTTCTATTCTCAGCCTCAACACGACTGAACATTTTTATTTCCCATGTAGAAACTGGCTAGTCATTTAGTTAAAGAAACTTCTCCATCTCTTGATCTCTTTCTCTTTTGAGAAAGATCTACCTCCCTAATTCCTATTATCTATCTTTTATTTTGCTCTTTATTTATAAAGATTTTCTTTCAGAATGATGAAATACACAGGTAACTAAAAGGTGAAAAAACAAACATCCACATATTCTTTATCTAGATTCACCTACTGTTAGGATTTTGCCACATTTATGATTACTGTGTGAATATTAAATATGTATATGTGTACATGAAAACAGTTCCTACTACTGACAGCAGTTATATTCTATGAGGTAATATTGAACAAGGAATTTAGGGAATATGGAACCATTGCCCCTAATGGAAATGAAGAGATTCCTGTGAACTTCTGCTTGTATTTTCATTAACCTTGCTTTACCTGTTTTTCTATTTAAAAACATCTTATTGAATATATATTGTTGGTCTCATGGACAAACACTGGGCTCACAGACAACAACTAAAACTTATGCATATGCTAAGCTTATCTAACACATTTTTTTCCTCTTCTTTCTCTTCCTTCCTTCCTTCCTTCCTTCCTTCCTTCCTTCCTCTCTTCCTTCCTTCCTTCCTTCCTTCCTTTCTTTCTTTCTTTCTTTCTTTCTATCTTTCTTTCTCTTTCTTTCTTTCTTTCTTTCTTTCTTTCTTTCTCTCTCTCTTTCTTTTTTTGTGCCACAGATCGAACTTGGTTCCTTGCACTCAAGAGGCAGGTGGCAGAACCACTGAGCTAAATCCCTGGCCCTAACACATAGTTTTTCTATAAGGTATAGCATATCCTTTTGTGCATGACAACACTGCATATACTGTAGCACTATGCTTGGGATGATTTTAAACAGCAAAATCATCAACTAAAACACAAAAATGCTCCCCCCATGACATAAACAGACCACAGCAAAGGATTTATGTGGAGTGTGAAACAAGGGAAACAAGAAGGCAGAGTATCGATGGACTGGTTCAACCTCAGCTGGGAAGGTTGCAGGTTGGGAGGTCTGACTTTTTTACTGCTCTATGCGTATCTGCAAGTGACCACAAAAGTACCATGATATTGATTTGAAATCTGCATATAGAAATCTTTGAAGACAACATATCTCTTCACACACTTGGGAGAAACTCTTAAGAATAAAGCAGTTATCCAATGTAACTACATTCTCATTATCCCAACAGGGAGACTCATTCTTCACCCAATGATATCATTTAATATGTAGTTCATATAAAACCCTCCCCAGATTTCCTCAGAAGTATTAAAAGACTGTTTATTAGGGAGACAGAATCCAATTGAGATTCACCCACATATTTATTTATTTTTTTTAAATTGAGTTTATTGGTACATTTTAGGTATACAGTACAGTTACATTCATCATTGGGATCTTGTACCTTTACATGACAGGTCTTGGTTCTCATTTTTTCCCCTTGTCCCTGCCCTCCCTTCACCCCCTCCTCCCTTCCCCATTTATAAGCATGTTATTTCCATCTTTTCATTTTCTCACATTTTTTTTATTTTCCCTTATTACCCTTCCCTTACCCATCATACCTTTCCTACACCTTTAGCCCTTTTCTTCCCATTTCACAATGTCAGTTATCTTGTTAGGATCTTATGTACCATTACAGTTTATTCACATCACAGAAACTATTCGGTATTTACACATGTGTGACTTATTTCATTTAGGAGTATATCCTCAGTATGTATCCATTTTCCTATGAATAAATCTAATTTCCCATTCTTTATGGCTGAGTAATATTCCATTTTATAGAAAACCCACATCTTCTTTATCCAGTTTCCAACTGATGGGTAAATGGGCTGTTTCCAAGTTTTAGCTATTGAGCTGCTATAAACATGGGTGTGCATATATCACTGTGATATGATTCTTTTAATTCTTTTGGAAAGATACCCAGCAGAGGGATGGCTGGGTCAAATGGAACCTCTAGTCCCAAATCTTTGAGGTTTCTTCATATTGATTTCCATAGTGGTTGCACCAGTCTGCACTCCCACCAACAAAGGAGAAGGGTTCCTTTCTCCCCACAACCCCACCAACATTTGTTATCGTGTGATTTCTTGATAGCAGCCATTCTTTGTGGGGTGAGGTGGAATCTCAGTGTTGTTTTCATCCGCATCTCTCAAATGACCAGTGATTTGGAACACTTTTTTTTTTTTTGGGGGTACTGGGAATTGAACTTGGGTCCTTGCACTTGCAAAGCAGGCCACTGAACCGCTGAGCTAAATCCCCGACCCTGGAACACTTTTTCATATATTTACTTGCTGCATTTACTTCTTTGTCTGAGAAATGTCTGTTCTTCAGATGCCCATTTTTGAATTGGGTCTTTATATTTGGGGGGGGCTGATTGTTTTGAGTTCTTTATATATTCTAGATAATAGTCCTTTGTCTGAGGAGCAGCTGGTAAAAATTTTTTCCCACATTGTAGGTTGTCTCTTAGTTCTGTGGACAGTTTCTTTTGCAGTGCAGAAGCTTTTTAATAAGATGAAATCCCTGTTATTGATTCTTTCTGCTAGTTTGTGTGCTACTGAGGATTTGTTCATAAAATCTTTTCCTATGCCAATATCTTCAAGAGTTCTGCCTAACTTATCTTCCATCAAGTTTAGTGTTTCTGTTTTAATATTTAGATCTTTCATCCACTTGGATTTTAATTTAGTGCATCATGAAAGATAAGGATCTAATTTTAATCTTTGGCAGGTTGAAATCCAGTTTTTCCAACACCATTTATTAAAGAGGCTATCTTTCTTCCACTGAGGATGGTTAGCTCCTTTGTCAAAGATGATGTAGCTGAGTACATCGGGATTTGTTTTTGTACCTTCCAGTCTGTTCCACTGATCCTCGGGTTTTTTTCTTTGCCAGTATTATGCTGTTTTTATCACAGTGGCTTTGTAGTATAGTTTTTGCTATTCTATGTCTCTTCTGGTTCCAAATGAATTTTTGGATTATTTTTGCTAGTTCTGTGAAATATAGTTTTGAAATTTCAATAGGCATTGCATTGAATCTGTATAGTAGTTTTGGTAGTATGGCCATTTTTACTATGTTGATTCTTCCTGCCCAGGAGCAGGGGATATCTTTCCATTTTCTTATATCCTTTTCTATCTCTTTTTTCAGAGTGCTGTAGTTTTCAGTGTAGAGGTCTTTTGCTTCTTTTGTTAGATTGATTCCTAAATACTTCATTTTTTGGGATGCTATTGTGAAAGGAATTGTTTTCCTAATTTCTCTCTCAGTGAGTCTGTTATTTGTGTACAAGAAGGCTATTGATTTTTGGTTGTTGACCTTGTATCCAGCTACTCTGCTAACAGTGTCAATTAAGTCTAGAGATCTTTTGGTGGAGCTTTTTGGATCTTCAATGTATAGTATCATATCATAAGCAAATACTGACAGTTTAACTTCTTCCTTACCTATCTTTATTGCTTTAATTTCTTTCTCTTGTCTAATTGCTATGGCTATTGTTTCCAGAACCATATCAAAGAGGAGTGGTGATAGTCAGCATCCTTGTCTTGTTCCTGATTTTAATGTGAAGGTTTTCAGTTTTTGGCCATTTAATATGATGTTGGCTGTTGGTTTTTATAGATAGTCTATATCTCAACTTAATAAAGGCTATCTATTCCTATTTTTTGCAGGGTTTTTATCATGAATGTGTTGAATTTTGTCAAATGCTTTTTCTGCATGTATCAAGAGGATCATATGATTTTTGTCCTTGACTTTTGTTAATGTAGTGTATTACATTTATTGACTTACATATGTTGAACCATCCTTGCATCCCTAGAATAAATCCGACTTGGTCAGTATGTATGATCTTTGTGCTTATACTCTGTATTCTTTTTGCTAGTATCGTATTAAGGGTTTTTGCATCTATATTTATTAAGGAGATTGGCCTGTAGTTCTATTTTTAGTTGTATCTTTCCCTGGTTTGTGAATCAAAGTGATACTTGCTTCCAGGAATGAAGTGGAAGTATAGATTCCTCTTCTATTTCATTGAAAAGTTTGAAGAGTAAAGGCAGTAGTTCTTCTCTAAAAGTCTTGTAAAATTCAGCAGTGAATCCATCAGGACCTGGGCTTTTCTTTGTTGGTAAATTTTTAATTACATTTTCAATTTCACTGATTTTTTCAGCTTTAATTGAGTTTATTGGTACATTTTAGGGATACAGTACAGTTACATTCATTGTTGGGATCTTGTATCTCTACATGACAGGTCTTGGTTCTCATTTTTTCCCCCTTGTTCCTACCCTCTCAATTTCACTGATTGTAATTGGGGTGTTTAAAATGTTTTTATCTTCTTTGTTCAACTTTGACAATTCATAAGTATCTAAAAATCTGTCCATTTCTTCTGTGTTTTCCAATTTATTAGAGTACAGGTTCTCAAAGTAGGAATTAATGATCCTCTGGATTTCTGTGGGATCTGTTGTGACTTTGCCTTTTCATTCCCAATTGCATGGAAATGAGCCTTTTCTTTCCTTTTTTTGATAAGATTAGCTAAGGATTTATTGATTTTATTTATTCTTTCAAAAAACCAACTCCTGGATTCATTTATTTTTTGTATCATTTTCTTAGTTTCCATTGCATTGATTTCTGCTGTAATCTTTCTAATTTCCTCTCTCATTCAAGCTTTGGGTTTTTCTTGCTCTTTTTTTCTAGTAGTCTAAGATTCATCATTAGGTTGTTTATTTGAGCTCACTCTGTTTTCCTAGTGTGGGCATTCCTAGTGCTATGAATTTTCCATGTAGAACTGCTTTCTTTTTGTCCCATAGATTCTTGTATGTTATACTGGCATTTTCATGTATTTGTAAAGAGTGTCTAATTTCTTCTGTAATCCACTGATTGTTCAGGAGAGTGTTGTTCAATTTCCATGTGATTGTGAAGTTCCTGTGGTTCCTTGTGCTACTGATCTCCAGCTTGATTGCACTGTGATTTGATAAGGTACAGGGGATAACTTCAGTTTTTTTTGCATTTATTCAGACCTGTTCTGTGAGCAAGTATGTGATCTATCTTGGAGAGTGACCCATGTATAGCTGAAAAGAATGTATATTCTGATTTTGTGGTGTGGAACGCTCTATAGACGTCTAATAGTCCATACTTTCAAAAGCTTGGTTCAGTTCTAGAGTTTCATTGTTGATTTTCTGCCTAGATGATCTGTGTATTTGTGATAGTGGGGTATTTAGATCGCCCACTACAATTGTATTATTGCTTATTTGTTTTTTCATGTTACTTGATATTTGTTTTATATAGTTGGGGATGTTAATATTTGGTGCATATATATATGTTAATGATTTTCATCTCTCCCTCTTGAATTGTTCCCTTTACAAGGATGTAGGGGCCTTCTTTGTCTCTCTTAATCAGTTTTGGTTTGAATTTTACTTTGTCTGTGAATAAGATTGCTACCCCTGCTTTTTTCTGAGCTGCTGTCACATGGAGACTTGTTTTCCATCCTTTCACTTTCAGTCTATGGGCTTCTTTTTGCACTAGGTGTGTTTCTTGTATACAACATATTGTTGGATTTTGCTTCTTAATCCACTCTGCCAGTCTATTTCTCTTCATTGGTGAATTGAGGCCATTGACATTGATAGTTATAACTGATGTGTACTGACTTATTATTGTCATGTTGTTGTCCTTTTGTTGACTCTTTTAGATTTTCCCCCTCTCCTTTTATTTTCTTGCCTTGCCTATTTGATTTGGTCTGTTGGGGCTCATGGTGTCATGTCTTTTTCTAGGATATTGTTTAGAATTCCTTGTAGTGCTGCTTTGGTGTTCATGAAGTTTCTCAGGTGTCCTTTTTCATGGAAGTATCTTATTTCCCCATCCATTTTGAAAGAGAGTTTTGCAGGATACATCAATCTAGGTTGGAGGTTGTTTTCTTTTAGGACTTGAAATGCCTCACTCCAGGCTCTCCTTGACCTGAGGGTTTGTGTTGAAAAGTATGCTGTGATTCTGATGGGATTTTCTTTGCATGTAATTTCTTTATTTTCTCTTACTGCTTGTAGTATTTTGTTCTTCTGTTGGATTTCTGGGATCTTGATTATTATATGACTATGTGTAGATTTTTTTTTTATTGTGGCTAGTTGGAGTCCTATATACCTCAGTTATCTGTATGTCTAATTCTTCCCCTCTGTTTGGGAAGTTTTCTGTTATTAATTCTGTGAACAGCTTTTTAAAGCCTTTGTATTTTCTCCTGCTACTTCATGGATTCCTATCAGTCTTATGTTATTCTTCTTTGCACCATCTAGGAGTTGTTGGATCGATTTCTCATGATCCCTTACTGTTTTTAAGAGACCTCTCTTTTCACTGTCACTGACTACAATCCTATCTTCTATATCTGAAATTTTATCTTTGCAGTTTTGTGTTCTGTTGCGTACACTTTCCATAGAGTTTTTAATTTCCTGGATATCTGTTTGAATCTGTTTTATGGATACCATTTCTATCCTCTGTTGCACATTCATTGTTTCCATTTCTTTCTTATGCTGGGCCTTCATATCTTCTATCATGGTCCTGAGCTCATCTATTTTTTTCTCTGTTTGTGTTCTAGAGTCTTGAATTGTGACTTCCATTTTGCTCACCATATCTATGGTTATCTGGGAAATTATTTCTGTTTTGAATTTTTCTAGAGCCTGCTTGATCTGTTTTGTTACTTCTTGTGCTATGGGTTCCTATGCTGGTTCACTATTAGACTTTTCATCCTCATTTGCCCTACTATTTGCCATTGGTGAAATGGAAATCTGTCTTTGTCTTCCCTAAGTGTTTCCTCATTTTTATTTTTTTTTTGGGTTGTCCTTGGTTTAATTTCTGGGTTATTAATTAAATCTTCCTGATATAGTTGTGCTTTAGCTTTTGAGTCTCTAATGACTCACAGACATTCTCATTTTCATAATATCAGAGAAAACAACTCATTAAAGCAATCACAATCCTTTGTCCCAATTGATACAATCAGCAGCACAATAGGATCAAGCACAACTTGCAAACTGATCACTTGTGGTAGTCATTAATCTATCACCTTTAAACCATGTGAATTAAATTAAAATCAAGAAGCAGCCCAAAATATGTTTGCAGTGAATATGCTTTTCAATATAGCATCTTTACCTTAGGATGGGGACTTAGACAGAGTTAGGATGAGAGGAGTAGATAAGTGAAAGTATTGGAGAAGGTTTCAAGTGAAGCCAGAGGACGTAGAATGACCATACAATCTTTATGAAACTGTTAAATTCAAAAGAGATAGACAGAGTGCAAGCATAAGGACAAGAATTTATCCCTCTGACAGTAACAGTGGCACACTTTCCCTTGAAACCACTGACCCAGGAGTGAGGTAAAATGACAGAAGAAAAGAACATAAAGAAAAAAAAATGATAAAAACAGAAGTCTCAGCATAGGAGCAGGAACAGAAAGGGAGATGAGGGATAATATGGTGGAGCAAGAGACTAACTCAGAGAAAGAGGACAGGAAAAAAAAGAATTTGAAGAGTCAATGAGGAAAAGAATGAAACAAAAAGAATTTGAATGGCCTCTTTGAGACTATGTCTCTGCTGTCATAATATACCACATGCACAGCCATGTGCAGAACCAAGTCCCCTCATCTCAGCTAGCCAATGGCAGATCCCCATGACTCAGACTGACCTCAGGCCACAAGGCCCAAACTGAGTTCCCCAACCTGCAGGGTTGAACTCCACATAGTTCTATTACAAGTTTCCCCATTGTTTCTTTAAAGATGTTCAAAGTTGGGTATCAGAAAAATACCCTTTATGACCACCTATGCCTCTGCAGAGTGGGTCCAAGGACTGGCCCAATCCGGAGGTCTGAGAGCTGGGGTGGAGGAAAAAAAAATCAAGGGTACCCACATCAGGATGTCTGAGAGTGGGGGTGGGGTGAGGGTGGTCATGGGGGTGTTTCAAGGGCACCCGAGCGGCTACCTTTCTTGCCCTGAGCTAGTGATGGAGCAGGCAGGGGAGGGTGTGGCTACTTGGTCCCACCAAATGGGCCCAAGCAGATCAGTGGGAGAGCAGATCTCAGGGCAGTCTTCCTCGCTGGGGCTGGTGGTGCACAGGCCCACATTATTTAAGTATGTCCCTTTAGTCTCCTTTATTTTGTAACCATCTCCTGATCTTTTATAAAATAACAACACCTTTGTAGAGTCCAAGCCAATTGTCTTTCAGAATGTCCATATTCTACATTTGTCAGACTACTTCCTCATGATTAGACCATAGTAAAACCTCTTGGTAGGGATTACAGTATTGGTGAGTTGTATAATTCTTTTGTACACAAAGATTAAGTGCGTGATGTCAGTTTGTCTCTCTGCTGGTGATGTTGACTTGGTTCTTGGGTTAAAGTGCTGTTCTAAGTGAAGTGGAAGCAGTCCTGTCAGCCATAGATAGGAGATCTGAGGCCTGAGACAGGAGCAAGGGCCAGGAATTATTGTCAAAAGTGGCACAGGATGTCGAAGGGTCCAAATCTCAGCACTGCAAAGCAGCTAGCATGCCTCGCCCATCCCCCCCCCAGAGGACTTGCATTTGTCTGCATTTGTCCCAGAGCCTTTTTCTTGCCACAAGAAATGCCAGTGTCATTATCTCCAGGCCTGGGTTTTACTTCCAGTGAAATTAGGACAAAGTTCTTTTAAGCATGATATAATTTCTTTTAAACCTTGGGCTTGACATGAGAATATTCTAAATGCTTCAAAAATTGTTTTGAATAGGAATAAAAGATAGAATAGCTAGTGCCTGACATAGCTATTTTCCTTTGCTGTTCTACTGGATGATTTAATATTTATTATGACTGTGGTCAAACCAAGTCTGAACGCAGCAAGCCTGAAGCACTTCTAGTACCACAGCCAAATGGCCAGGAGCCCACAGTGATACAACTGGGGTTTACTCTTGAGACTTGAGAGTAACCTTTAGGGCTGGTTGGCCTCCCAGACACCACTTAGCATTTCCTAACAATGCTCTGTAATGCATTTGGGAAGCTTGCTTGAATCAACCTATTAGATCATGTGTTCTAAGGAGCCTTGATACAGAAATGCTGCCAATGGCTTTGGCAGAGGCTAGCACAGCCCCTTCATTTAACAAGTTATCTTTCACTCTATTTCTCATTTGGTTCTCACAAGAGCACTATATAATATCCTAAGCAGAATTGCTCTTCCCATTTGAAAGAGGAACCTTGAGGCTCACTGAATAAGTGACTTGGGCAAAATCACAAAACCACTGAATGGCCACCGTGCACCCTAGACTCTGACTTTCCACTTAGGTACCCTTTCTCTTACTTTGGGAATTAAGCGGAGGCTGACAGGTAGAAAATGCCCTTGTAAGCCATTCTTGGCTTATCCTTTTGCATTGGTTTCCAGTGTGCTTGTCTGATTAGAAAGAGGCTGTGTGGGTAGAACTAGGCAGAAGATACCATCTAAAATGCTCATACCACTTTCCAAAAATTCAAGAGCCCATGCCACTTGTCCCATAAAAGGTGGAAACAGCTGTAGATAAGGCTACAGACTTAAAATTTGACCAAGATTAGAATGTGGGTACTGCTTTTTACAGATGCATGACCATGAGCATGTTGCTTAACCTTGCTTTGTGTAAGTCTTCTCATCTGTAAAATGTGGATAATAGGGCCCACCTCTAGCTTTTCTTGAGGAAGACTGATTTATTTAAAGTACTTAAGTCAGTAGATCCTCTACAATTATTGTTACTATATAATGTATTTAGTAAGTATTCAGTAAAGTACCCTTTGTGGTGGTGTTAAAACATTTTCATATATAGTGATTGTTGTTTCAGAATAATGTCATTGAGCACTACAGGTATATCATGATCATATCCCTGAGTGAATAGAGACTCCTAAGTACAGAAAACATAGTTTACACTTATTTATGATGTACTCCACAAGATATTTGCCATTGGTAATGTACTGAGGTAAGTGCTGGGAAAACAGAGGCTAAGAGATGTGTTTCTTGCCATCAGTGTATTTATAATGTGGCTGAGGGTAGCAGATGGGGAGGTCTGAAAAAATCCATACATGAAAGATAAAAGCCAGGCATGGTAATATCAGATCTTTGGAGAAGGTAATGAATGAGGCGAGGCAAGAACCAGGGCAGCAGAGAAAGTTCTGAAAGAGGAGGTGGGCTTACATTGGAGTTCTAGTTTTGTACAAAGCCGTTCTTAATCCTTCCTTGCTAACCGCATATGCGAGTACCAGTTCTCAGTGACAGGGGCTGAATTGATGTGACTTCAGCAACCACCCCAACCAACCTCAAGTGAACTTTGTGGTTAGCTGTAATTCTCTCAGAGCTTCCAGACTGCTCATGAGGATGTTAGAATCAGTTTCTAATGTGTCAAGGCAGCTCTGTCAATCTATTTGTTTACAATGTGTCTGTTTTGCTCAATTATCCATTTGCCTGTCCATCTGTCTACCTGTCTATCCTTTTGTGCATCCTTTCATCTGTCTGTTTATTCATCAATTCATCTATCAAGTCAAACATTCATCTATTTATCTGTACCTTCACTTGTTTTTTCCCCCATGTTTGTGTTTCTCACATCATTCTACAAAAGTTTACAGAAAAAACCCACCATAAGCAGGTTCATGCACACACATACACATACACACACAGAGGATTTGGAAAGTGTGGCAAACTAAGAAGGTGAGAACAGCAAGAGGAAAATAGAACATACGGTTGGCTGTTCATAATTGATTGCTGCTCTAGTTGAGTCACAAATTTGTGTCTTTTGTGTTACTTGATAGTTATCTTTACTCAAGTAGAGGTAATCTGCCATTTGTTCAAAGGAGTAAAAACTTTTATTTATTTAAAAAAATTTTTTTTGGCTGGCTGTGGTGGTGCACACCTGTAATCCCAGCACTTGGGAGGCTGAGGCAGGAGGATCACGGTGAGTTTGAGACCAGCCTGAGCTACATAGTGAGTTCCAGTTCAGTCTAACTTCATAGTCAGACCCTCTTTTTTTTTTTTTTTGTACTGAGGATTGAATTTGGGCCCCTGCACCTTGCAAGGCAGGGGGCAGAACCACTGAGCTAAATCTCTGGCCCAAAAACTTATTTTTTGTAGTTCAAAATGACTTTACCTTCTGAAACTTCCTTCATTTTGGGGGAGGGGCAACAGTCTGGTAGTTTCATACAATAGCTTCTAAATCAGACTGAAACTGAGTTCAAGTCCTGCCCCCATCACTCGGAAATTATATAACCTTGGGCAAGTCATTGAGTCTTTCTGAGTCTCACTTTACTCATCTATAAAAACAGGATTATTAGGGGTCAAGCTTTGAAGGACTCCACTGAGATAAACTGAAATTGTATATACCCAGAATTTTGCTAAGTGTGGGACACATAATTAATTCTCAATATGTGGCAACACTCATTATTATCAAACTGAAGTAGATTATGAAAGCAATCTCTTGAATATAGTTGGCATTTCTAGCCAACTTCTCCTTAGCTTCTGCACATAGAAACTACAGAAAGAAAGTCAAGGGAAGACCAGCTGTGGCCAGAACAGTGTCTTCTAGCCCCTGATGGAGCCAGTCCCTTCTGTTGATTAGCAATCTGCCTTTCCTTGACCTCAAGGTTTCCGGGGAAGGCTCAGTCAAACTTCTGTGACCCACTCCCCCAGCTGGAAAGCAGTGACTAAGAAGGTGGCTGAGATTTTACTATCTCTTCAGTGGTCATCCCTTTTCACTTACACATGATTAATTGCACAGGAAAGCAAATATTCATTCCTCTCCTTGATGGAGATTCCCTCTATCCCTCAAGCCACTTATAGCTGACCATATTTCACTTTTAACCTTACATTCTGCTTGGGTCTGATTTGCATCCACAAAGTCTGTGTGCTTCAAATATAAGTTGAGCCATCTCTCCTTAGATATAAAAGGGTACAAGGGGGGCTAGTGGGGACCGGTGGCAAGGAGATGGCATGGCTTGTTTATCTGAAAGCAAGAACTCCTGACTTGGTTCTGAGTGCTTATGTTTGTGTATAAGGGAGAATAGAGTGAAAACTGAACCATTTTATTTTGTTTTTACTTTTAAGTATAACACCATAGTCTGTGGAATTCCCCTGGCAGCCAGTGGACTTTGATTCAGCAAGCAATGAATTATATCCTCCTGCTGTGAGTAGAATTACAAATATCTTCAAGATGTTCAGTGCTCTAGGAAAGGGCAGCCAACTCCTATTGGCTCTGTGAGATGCCTCCTGTCTGAAGAAGAATGCAGCACCTCTCTCCAGAGGGGAAGTGAAAAGTGGGGAGAGGAAGACTGCAGGCAGCAGGCACCCACAATGTAGCAACCTGAGAGGGGTATGATTTAGGGACACACCTGGGCCAAACATGGGGCAGGCAGGCATAAGAGGACAAAGGGAAGTAATATGAGCCCCTTTCAGGCCCTGCAGGTGAAACCTACTCAAACTAGAGCCTGGGGAGTGATTGATTTGTCAGAAGCAGTAGGTAGAGTTGGTACTGCATGAGGAAGTCTTCATCTTAGAAACAAATATTTACCAAGTTCTCCCAAGATAAGAGTAGATAACTGAGAATTTATATTCACCAGAGCAAGACCAACACAAACACAGACTTCCAAAAGATCAATTATTAATTAATTAATCCATCCATTCAATAAAGATTTTCTGAGAACAAAACAATTAAACATGCTAATACTGAACAATACTTTCCATTTCTATTTGAAAAACACATACAGTTGAGGTATATGTGCTTCTGGGCACCCAGAATACCATTTCCAACTTCTGTTGAGTACCTACTATGTTATTTTGAGGCTGTATATGGGGGGACTATTGAAGGTTGGTTTTCATATCAATCTGTGAATAACATAGAGAAAATAGTTAATTTTGTTCATTTAGCGTCGTAATGGCCTCTCATCTTTTCAGCACTTTTCCTGGCTGGGTAACTATTACCATTTAATAAAATTTGCTAAGTATGTGTGAGAAAACTTTTTCTCTGTTATTGAGGTCAAACAGAGGCAAACACTGAGAAAAGTGGGTAATTTCCCAGGTATTTGTGTTTGTCTTTGTTACCCAGAGTTTTAAGGGGCTGCATCACCTTCCTGGATTCTTTCTCTGACTTTGACCTCCTTTGCCCTCTTCTGGATTCTGTCTCTAGTCTTTCAGAATTCTCTTGGGTAGGGAGGGAAAAGGGCCATGAATTTTGCAGTTGATGAGCTTGACTCTCAAAGATTTATTTAATAAAAACTTGGGCCCAGCACTTTACTGGATGTGGTTAAGTAAAGCACAAGAGCCTTTTTGTAAAGTAGCTATCAGCTCTTGTGTCCTAAGCTCTTAAAATGGGTCTGGCATCCTCCTTTGGTCCTCATATCAGTGTCCTGAAATATGTTCAATCAGTAATTTTCAGGATCACATCTTCTTTGTGCATTTGAATGTATTGTAAAAAAATTTTAAACAAGATATTTGGTTGGGGTAGGGAACCAAAGTGAATGGCTGGTGATGTATTCAAAGTCTTATGTTTCAGATCTTAAATATTCTCCTTCTTCCTTTGAAGAAGAAAACTGACTTTCATTAGCAAAATGAAACAAAAAGGCACCAGTTATCTGTGTAAATTAGCATTTTACCCCTCCAGGGAACAGTATGAGGACTAGTCATTTTTATTTTGAGCTGTAGTAATTATTTTTATTCCACCTAAGTATTAGGTAGAACTTCTCCTTGGATATTAGTATTTTTCTCTTAGTTTTTTTGTATCAATATGTAATACTTCCATAAGTCAGTGGGGTACATGTTAATATTTCAACACACACATATACATAATGTGCGACTGCAATGTTTCTTAAAAAGATGTTTATAAGTTGATTATCATAATCTTTTTATTTTTGAATGATAAATGGTCCCAAATCTTTACTCCCCAGTAATAGAAATACATATTCACACCTGTTGTCATACAATTTCTCACAGAGAGGACTTTACTTTCCTTGCTGTGGATGCTGACTTTGATCATGTAACAAGAACATAGTAGAATCTTTAAAAGTCCTTGTATGTTTGGATTGGTCTTGGTTCCTTACCTGTAAAGTGGATTCTAGTTTTGTATTATAGAATAAAGATGACTTTTCTAAAGTACCTACCACATAAAAGACTCTTAGAAAAACAGAGATTTTAAGCACCGTTATTTTTGTTATTGCAAGCTGAGGTCAGTTTAGGAACTATTATTATTTGGCATGACCAAAAGAATATGTCTTAGGAATATTTAGCCCATGGATCACTGTGTGGTCCTGGCCACCTCTTGCCTTGTCCCATCATCCTACAATGAGGCTTTTCCCAATGTGTTCCTTGTTTTCTTACTTCTCGTCTTCCCTGGCTTCTCTTGTCCAATTTTTCTGGCTAACATTTCCAGAATTATATTAAATAAGAGTGGTGACAGTGGACACCTTTGTCTTCTTCCTGATTTTAGAGTGAAAGCTTTCAGTTTTGGTCCATTTAGTATGATGTTGGCTCTTAGTTTGTCATAGATGGCTTTTACCAAATTGAGATAATGACCATCTGTTCCAATTTTCTGTAGGGTTTTTATCATGAGTGGGTGTTAGACTTTGTCAAATACTTTTCCTGCATCTTTTGAGATGATCATGTGGTTTTTGTCCTTGCTTCAGTACTATGGTGTATTACATTTATTGGTTTGCATTTGTTGAACCATTCCTCCATCCCTGGGATGAATACTTCTTGGTCACAGAGTGTAATTTTCTTCATTATTTGTTGTATTCCACATTGTAGTCTTGATTATCTCTTTCTAAAATATTCTTCAGAACACTTTTGAGTACTGCTTTGGTGGTCATGAATTTCTTCAGGTGTTCTTTGTCATGGAAATATCTTAACTCTCCATCAATTTTGAAAGATAGTTTTATGGCATACATCAATCTGGTTTGGCATTTTTTTTTTTTTTTTTAGGGCTTGAAGTACTTCACTCCAAGCTGTCCTTGACTTGAAGGTTTGTGTTGAGAAGTCTGCTGTGATTCTGTTGTTTTTTCTTTTATAGGTGATTTGTTTCTTTTCTCTAACAGCTTTTAGTATTCTTTTCTTTTGTTGAATTTCTGGAATCCTGGCTATTATATCTGTTGGCGTGGGTTTTTAAAAAATCATGGCTAATTGGAGTTGTGTATGTCTTACTAAGCTGTATGTCAATTTTTTTTTTATGCCATTACTTCTGGGAAGTAATTACTATTGGGAAGTTTTCTGCCATAACTTCTGTGAACAGTTTTTTTTAATTAAAAAATTTTTTGAACAGGTTTTTAAAACATGTCATTTGTGCTGGGTGTGGTGGCTCATGCCTGTAATCCCAGCTTAGGCAGGCTTAGGCAGGAGGATCACTGTGAGTTTGAGACCAGCCTGAGCTACATAGTTAGTTCCAGGTCAGTCTCACTACATAGTGAGACCCTGTCTCAAAAAACAAACAAACAAAAAATGTCATTTGTGCTATCTCCTGATTTTTTATCAACTCCAAACAAACTTGTGTTGTTATTCTTTGCATCATCTAACAGCTGTTGCATTGATTTTTCATGGTCACTTGCTATTTTTAAGAAATAGTTCTTTTCATGATCACTAACCACATTCCTGTCTTCCAGATTTGATATTCTGGCCTCACATTAGTTCATTCTGCTGCATATACTTTCAATAGAATTTTTAATCTCCTGGATATCTGTTAAATATCTTTCATGGATTCCATTTCTTTTCTATGTTGGGCTTCATGGTTTCCATCATTTTCCTAAGCTCCTCTACTTTAAATCTCTATCTACTCTAGTTTCATTAACCATGTCCTTCATTATGGTCATCATCTCTTTAATTATCTGAGAAATTATTTCTATTTTGTTTTTTTTCTATGGCCTCATAATTTAATTTGTTGATTTCACTGTAATCATTTTAGAGAGTTCAGTTGGGTGACTTTTGCTTTGTTACATTTTACTGACTCCCTGGGTTTGCCTTGGGAAAGCTGAAGGTCTGGGGTTGCAACTTGCTTCTGTGTCTTTTCATTTTTGAGTTTTTAAAGTTTAATTTCTGGGTTGATGCTTGTAAATTGCTTATGGTAGTTATGTTCATTGCCAGTATTTAAAAACCTATAAGAAATGACTGCTTCTCAGAGTTGCCTTCCAGGTGTGGCTGGCCTTTGGATTTTGAGTTTGTTGCAAAATCTTACCTTTTATTCAGGATAAGAAGTTGCTGCTTATTTAGCCTAGTCCCTCATTTTTTGGCACTGGCCAATAGTATTGTTTATAACCCTTAGGCAGTCTCACTCTTGGCATACCAGGAAGAACAACTGATTAGAATTATGACATCTTGCCTAAAGTCATACAATCAGCAATCACAATAGCATGAAATACAGCTTAGAAATGAAAAAACTATGGTGACTATTAATATACCTTTAACCATGTGAACTATATTTTTGATTATATAACAAAATATACAACAAACCAAAAAGTTGTATACAGTCAATATGCCCTCAAAATGGTGATTGTACCTTTAGGGGAGAAAATTTAAAAGGGGGAAGGAAAAAAGTAGAGATATAGAAGAAGATGAAGAGATTAGAAGCAAGGCTGGAGGAGAAAGGAAGGCTATGCAAACTTTAAAAAACTGGTGAAGAAGACAGGAAATAAGTGGAAGGAAGAAATAAAACAAGAGCAGAATAACAAAACTAAAAACAGTGTTTATAATCATATAAAAATAAAAACAATCAAGAAAAAAAATAGCCAGGTGTGGTGATGCATACTTGTAATCCCAGCAATAGAGATGCTGAGGCAGTGGGATTGTCATGAGTTTGAGGCCAACCTAGTCTGCATAGTGAGTTCAAAGCCATGTTGAAATACACAGCAAGACCTATCTTACAAAATAAAAATAAGAACAAAACAAAACAAAAATGAAAATGAATAAAGAAACAAAAGAATGACCACTTCAGGGCGTGTACCTTCTCTCACTGGTAGACAGAGTGGGGAGAAGGAGCCTAGATCCACATTGATTAAACCCAGCAAGCCAGCCATAGATCCACAGTGGGGTAGTGGATAATCCCAACAAGCCACACTTTTAGTTTCGTTGAAGTTTAGGCTGAATTACATTTATTGATTTACGTATGTTGAACCATCCTGACATCCCTTGAATAAATCCAACTTGGTCAGGGCGTATAATCTTCTTGATGACCTTCTGTATTCTGTTAGCCAGTATTTTATTGAGGTTTTTTTGCATCTATGTTCTTTAGTGAGATTGGCCTGTAGTTCTCTTTCTTGGATGGGTCTTTCCCTGGTTTGGGAATCAAAGTAACACTTGCTTCCAGGAATGAATTTGGAAGTGCTGCTGCCCTTTCAATTTCAATGAAAAGTTTCAAAAGTAGTGGCAATAGTTCTTCTCTAAATGTCTTGTAGAATTCAGCAGTACAGCCACCAGGACCTGGGCTTTTCTTTGTTGGTAAACTTTTAATTACATTTTCAATTTTACTGATTGTAATTGGGGTGTTTAGAATTTTTATATCTTCTCTGTTCAACTTTTGTAATTCATATGTATCTAGAAATATGTCCATTTTTTCTGTATTTTACATTTTATTAGAGTACAAGTTCTCAAAGTAGGTATTGATGATCCTCTGGATTTCTGCTGGATCTGTTGTGACTTCACCTTTTTCATTTCTGATTGCATGGATCTGAGCCTTTTCTTTCCTTTTTTTTTTTTTGATAAGATTGGCTAAAGGTTTGATTTTATTTATTCTTTTGAAAAGCCAACTCTTCAATTCATTTTTTTGTATCATTCTCTTAGTCTCCATTGCATTGATTTCTGCTGTGATATTTATATAATTTCCTTCCTTGTATGAGCTTTGAGTTTGTCTTGTTCTTCTTTTTTTTCTAGAAGCTTAAGATTCAGCATTAGGTTGTTTATTTGACCTCACTCTGTTTTTCTGGTGTGGGCATTCACTGCTATAAATTTCCCTCATAGAACTGCTTTGTGTCCCATAGATTCCTGTGTATTGTACTGGCATTATCATTAAATTGTAAAAACTAATTTCTACTTTAATTTTCTCTGTGACCCATGGTTGTTCATCCACACTGATTTTCACAGTGGTTGCACTAGTCTGCATTCCCACCAACAGTGGAGAAGGTTTCCTTTTTTTTTTTTTCACAGCCCTGCCACTATTTGCTGGTGGTTGATTTCTTGATTTTAGCCATTCTTTCTGGAGTGAGATGAAATCTCAGTGTTGTTTGTTGTTTGCATTTGCATCTCTCGAATGACCAGTGATGTTGAACATTTTAAAATATATTTATTTGCCATTTGTATTTCTTCATCTGAGAAACAGCTATTCATTTCAAATGCCCACTTTTGGATTGGGTCTCAATTTGGGAGGCCTAATTTTTTTTAATTCTTTGTATGTTCTAGATATTAGGCATTTGTCAGAGGGAAAACTGGTTATATATTTTTCCTACTCTGTAGGTTGTTTTTTCAATCTGTTGGTGATTTCTTTTGCTGTGCAAAAGTTTTTTAGTAGGATGAGATCCCAGGTGTTGATTCTTGTAGTATTTCCAGTGTAGTCTTGGTTTTGCTCATGAAGTCTTTGTCTACACATAAGTCTGCAATAGTTCTACTTCTTCTCTCTTCCAGCAGATTGAATCTTTCTGTCATAATATTTAGATCTTTGATCTATTTTGATTTGTTTAGTGTTTGGTGAGAGATATGGGTCTAGTTTTAATCTTTGGCATGTGGAAAGCCAGTTTTCCTAGCACCACTAATTGAAGAGGCTCAGGCACCTCCCAGCCTGGCTGTGTGACCCCTACCTGCTCCTGCTGCTCAGTTACTGCCTTCACCTGCCAGGCCCTTCCCTCCAAGCTTGGAGTGAGCAGGGATGCACCCAGTGGAACTAAAGCCTTCCAGGATAACAGAATACTGAGCTGTAATCTTCTGGGATCTGGGTCATCATGTACTCACCCAGGTAGAAGGTCCTTCCCTAGTCTCAGTTCCTGTCTCAAATCCCTGCCTGCCACCTACAGATGGGTGGTCTGAACCCAGCACATAGATTGCTACCAGCAGGCCTCCCCACCAGAACCCTGTGCTGGGTGCCAAAGCCTTGTGAGCAGATAGGCCCATCTTCTTGAGAGGTGCCTTCCTGAAGGGCAGAGAAACCTGGGCCCCAAGCGGACAAGGAGCCTGGATTGCCCCTACCCTCGTGGCTTGTATATAGAATGATATATATATATAAAGGGTAAAGGAGCAGGTTGCAAGGTTTGGTGGGGCTGAAGCCTCATTTCCCCTCAACACTCCCTGCCCCCTATCCCTGGGGATGTTTGTTAAAAAAGTGTAATAAAATAATTTTTAAAAAGAGAGTTAAGGTGGCTGAGTGTGTTTGGGGGTTGTTTCTGCATCTTCTATTTCATTGATCTTCAGGGCCTTTTTGGTTTTTTTAAACCAGTGCTATGCTATTTTATCACAGTGGCTTTGTAGTATAATTTCAAATCAGGGATTGTGTTGCCTTTGTTGCCCAGAATTGCAGACAGAGTCTCAGCTCTCTTCCTCTTTGAGTCTAGTACACATGAAAAAGCACAGGAGTAGATAATGACAGGCTGAGTAGGGTGGCAAGGAGGTTCAATCAGAGCTATATTCACAGGCTGTGCTTTGGAGAATATCACAAGATAAAAGAGCCCTAGAGACGAGAAAGTGCACCAAACAGAAAGCAGGCAGTGAAACAGCTGAAAACACTCATGGAAAACAACTCAATTCAGGAGGAAACCAATCCCATGGAACAACCTGGGAATCATCGCAAAGTTCAAGAGAAGAAAACCCATTTGTCTCCTGGAAAGAAAGGCAAAGGGAGACCCAACCACCAGCCTCAGAGTGAGTAGGCTTGCGCTACATACCTGCCTCTCCCCTGGAAGCTTTCTAGCCCCTAAGGGTCCGCTTTTTGCAAACTGAATCTTTCTTAACTCTCTTCACCTTTACTTAGGTTCTGCCTGGAAACCAGAGGAATAAGATGCTGCACATTCTTCTTGCAACAATGTAAACCTACCCGCCCTGTCCTTCCAGGAATGTAGTGGTTTGAACAGTGGTTTCTTTGCCAAAATGCAGGTGTTGAAATTTAATGGTCAATGCGCTATTGCTAACAGGTGGTGCCTTTAAGAGGCAGATAGGGTCCCGAGGGTTCCTCCCTCCTAGATAGGGTCAGGGCTCTTATATAAAAGGGTTTATGGGAGTAGCTAGCTTTCTCTTGCTCTTTTACTGTTTGATGGTGCGGTGAAAAGACGTACTGGATACTAGCACCTTTATTTTGGGCTTCCCAGACTTCAGAACTGTAAGGAAATGCTTTTCCCTTCTCTATAAATTACCCAGTCTCGAGTATTCTGCTGTAGCAGCACAACTGGACTAACACAAGGGCCGGGGATTTAGCTCAGCAGTTCAGTGGCCTGCCTCGCAAGCGCAAGGACCCGAGTTCGATCCCCAGTACCAAAAAAACAAAACAACAAAAAAAAAAAACCCAAAAAATAAATGGACTAACACAGAGGGAATGTGTAAACTCTGGTGACCTCAGAAAATCTTGTGCAGATACAGACCCTGCGGTGGTGTGCCCAGGGGTTTCAGAGGTGACACACTATTGCTGTAGAGAAGGATAAGGGGTGATCCCGGTTTTTCAGTGCCTTCTCCGTGGCACAGGTGTTCTTCATTCTCCACTTCACATCTGGTAACCCTTCTCATTTCAGCAGGATCCAGTTTTATTGTTCTAGAATTCCAATTTTATAATTCCTTTGCTCAAAAACATGCAGTAGCTTCCCTTTTGGTCTCAAAATTAAAGACCAAATTTTCTTTCTTTCTTTTTCCTTTTTGGTACTGGGGATGGAACTTGGGACCTTGTACTTGTGAGACAGGTGGCAGAACTACTGAGCTAGATCGCTGGCCCTAAAGACCAACTTTTAAAACAGTACCATAATTGTACCCCATTACATCTTTCTCATCTTCACTACTTTCTCTTCCAAGTCATCCGCATGTCTCTAGCCTGAATGCTGCCTTGCTATTGCTAAACCTGCTTCCACAGTATTCTTCTCCTGTGTGTGTGTGAGTGTGTGTAGGGGTACTGGGTATTGAACCCAAGATGTCTGAACTGAGCTACATTTGCCAACCCCTTTTGTTTTTTATTTTGAGGCATGGTCTTGCTTGGTTGCTCAGGGTGGGTTCAAACTTGTGCACTTCCTGCTTTAGTTTCCGAGTGCTGTGATTATAGGCATGCACCAACATGCCCAGCTCCACTTTCCTGTTTTCATCATGCTGTTTTCTCCATTTTTCATTTCCCACATTTCAGTTTTCCTGTTCTTCACAGACTATGTCCAATGCCATTTGCTTTCTAAACCCTTGGATCTATGTCTTTTTGTCCTCTAGCTGTTTAATTTTATTTAAGAAGGCGAATTTGGTAGGCATATGGGAGACAGAAGAACAACATGCCCCTTTTGTCTGTCAGCACTTGCCCTGTCAGGAAGGCAGACACACAACCAAGCCTGAACCATTGTGGCTAATGAGAGAGAGTAAGACCATGTGGGGCCACCACGGAGGCACGTGTGTCTCTGACCTCAAGCTTGCCTCTCTTGATTCTTCTCTTGTCCACTGTCCATCTTCCAAGTCCCTTTCTCAACAGTCAGAATGCTGTCTTTGACCAATACAGTATGTTTCTCTCCTCCTCAAGCCTTTCCAGAGCCTTGCCACTGAACATACACTGAACCTATACTCACCATATAACAGAAAGACCCAGAAAGCTGACCCTTCCCACCTTTCTGACTTCCCTTACTTCATCATTTTCCTGCTCTCACCTTGTTGGTTACCCTACACACACCTTTCTACTTCTTAAATAGGTCAGTGTTTGCCTTAGGACTTGAAACCAATTTCGCATTTATCTTTAATGTTCTCCCTCCTTCTGTCAGTCATCAGTTTCCATACCACCCACCTGGGAGAGCACTTTCCTGACCCACTCACCCTGAATCATTTATCGTGAATGTTGTTTGCCAAACTTTTCCTATTTGGTTGTTGATCTTCTGTGTTTCCAAGTGATGCAAGATCCACATGGGTAGAGGCCTTGCTTTGTTGTTCACAGCTGCAACTGCAATGCTAAAACAGAACAAAACATGGCTCAGGGGAGTCACACAATAAATGTTTGATGAATGAATGAGTGATGGGAAGAGTTTATAGACTACTGAAGTGTGGAAATTAAAAGAAGAAGGATGAGATCATTCTCTGCGTGTCCCAATTGTGGCTGTTTTCCTCAGACTGTTTCTGAGGACAGGAGCCTTATCTGTGTTGCTCAGTGCTCTATTTTCAGAGTACCAGACTGTCACAGAGTTCTCAGAGTTCTTATTTAATGAAGGAAGATCTGAAAGGAAGAGCAAGTGGACATAAGGGCGTAATGACATAAGGCAAATGGACATAAAGACATGTGAAGCCGCATAATTACAGGCTATGAATGCAGAGCAAAGGAGTTGATGTTTTGTCCTATAAAAATGAAGAGCCACTAAAGGTTTTTCTTTTGTGAGTTTTACTTTTCCATATCACAATTATACATTCTAGTTTTTAACTTTTAATTTTGAAATTATGACTTTGCAGAAGGTTGGAGGAAGGTAACTACCAACATAAGACTCCCAATTGTACGGTGGCCATAAGATTCCTGTGACCCCCCTTATATTCACACATACCTCCCCATCCTTAATGATTGGCCACCAGAAATCTTTCCTTTATCTCACTAGGTTATTCATAAGTTTTCACATAAAATTGTACAGTATGCATTCACTTGAGATTGGCTTTTTTCCCAGTCAGAATTTCCTTGAGATTCATCCAAGTTGCGTTTATCAAGAGTATGTTCCTTCTTATGCAGAATAGTGTTCTATGACATGGGCATAAGACAGTTTAACCATTTGCCATTTTAAGGTCATTTGAAGCTGGGTGTATAATCCTGGAACTCTGGGGGGCAATGCTGGGGGAATACAATTCCAAGTCCAGCCTGTGTAAATTAATGATTTAGCCAGATCTTGTCTCAAAATAAAAAATAAAAAGACCTGGGGATATAGCAAAGGCCCTGTGTTTGATACCAGTATCTCTACTGCCACCACCAATAAGAAAGTAAAAGTTATTTGGATAGTTTTTAGAAAATTTAAGAGAATGGTGCACTGAATTTTATTCTCTATAAAGGGAATTTTAATGGCAGAGGGAGGGGGGATAGAGAGAGATGATGGCTGAAACTAGAGGAAGGCCATGAGGATATAGAAGAGGCCATGAATTCAAAGAAAAATTTGAGGTAGAATTGTCAGAAATGAATTAGTGAAGGGTTTGATATAGAAGAAAAGGGAAAAGTCACCATTACTTCAAATGTTCTCGCTTGGGTAACTGTGACATTAATGATACTGTAACTATGATAGGGTGAAAAGGCATTTCGGGAGGGGGAATGAATACCTTTTTGGGCACTTAGAATTTGTGACACTTAGCAAGAGATCCAGCAACTTATGGGAGCATTCTGGGCAAGAGATGGAAGGAAAGATGGAATAAAAAAATTCAAGTTTTATTTAAATTCATAGGCTGGATGAGATTGTCCAAAATGGCAAAGTTGAACAGAGTACTGAAGATAGAACCTTGGGTACACCAACGCTTAAAGCTCCAGTTCACCAAACCCAATGGCAAGGAGACCATTATAACTGCAATGAGGTGGCCCCTGGGTGATGGTTGCATAGTCAGCTCAATAGACTAAAGCATGGAGGGGTGAGTGAAGTAATAGTATGGGAGGAAGCAGTGGAGGCAAGAAAGATAGTGTCCATTTTTTAAAAAAAGTTTGGCAATAAGGTAGGGAAAAAGTATGGGGTGGGACAAAGTGTCCAGATATTCAAGAGCCCCATAGTTCTTCTGTGACCATGGGCACACGTGTTAAGCCATTAGGTATATCTTTTCTGTGAATCCATACATGACGAGGCTTTTGGTCCCAATTATCTCTTGCCTAACATCTACTTGGCATCTTGGAAATGGCTAAGGATTGCCATTATTGCTTTAGAAATGTAATAAGTGAACAAGTCTGTGAACTGAGGATGAACTACCTAATGAAGGGGGAAAAGGTAGAGTACAGAGGGGCTGGCATAGCTGAGAGCAGGGACCTTGAGAAGGATGGAGTATAAGTGGAGGAGTCTGTCTTGGAGGAATAATCTTTCTTTCCTCTGAATCACAAAGTAATTGAGTTGGGTTAGGTAGAGATGATGGTAGTTGAGATTCAACCAACTACCATGGGGCTACTGAGATAGGGGGCTGAAGCTATAATTTTCCCATGGAGATTGTAACTGAAGCAAAAACAGTAGTGTGCAGATTTCTCAAAGATAGTGATAAATACTCAGAGTGACCTATTTCTCTATACACTGGTCAACACCAGTGGCATAATGCTATTATAGGCATATTATAAAATTATTGTGCCTCCTGGCTCAGTAGGACAAAAATCCCATAGAGACAAATAGGCTTATTCACTCTGAATCCTCAATGTTGAAGACAGTGCCTGGAACATTGTAGGGCTCAATCAATATTTACTGAATGGAATAAAGAAAAAATGAGGAGAAGCAAAAGGACTGGTGAATGTCTTGGGTAGCCCAGATGCAGTTGAAGTCATCCTTCCCTCCTCTGATTTGGCCTTGTCTCATGCATTTGCTACAGGTGCCTCAAGTTCTTTATAGTCCTGTCCAGTCTCCAGTCCTACACTAAACACTCTTCAGGGCCAAGCCTGTAACTTATTTACGCTGCCATTTGGACACCATAGTAGGTGTTGAGGAATTACTAGCAGAGTGGATGGATATATAAATGAAATTCTAAATGGCTTTGTTATTACAAAGTTGCATTTTATATTACATTAAAATCCATCTTTTTGTAACTTCTATTATTGATAGTTTGTCATTTGGGAGAAGCAAAACCATTTCTCCTACCCTTAGCTTTTTCAAGTATTTAAATGTGTGGCGTCCTCACATACTTTCTCCCAGGTAAAGGCCTGTGCTTGTTGTTGCTATCCCTCATTGACTGGCTTCCAAACCTGATGTCTTGGTCTGTCTGGGATAGGAGGTCTTAGGCTCCAAAGGCACCATCATACTATACATCTGTGGGGGATCCTGACACCTGGTCTAGCAACATGTAGGTACAATCTGAAGCCCTATTTTTAATTACCCCTCTTAATGTTTTAAAGCCAATCTCTTTACAAGGCCTTGTGAACTCTAAATTAGCTGGTCTGAAAATGTAGTTGGCTTCTATGCCAACAATGAGGTACATCATTGCCCAACATGACCCTAAGTGTTAAACCAGCTGTATTTGCAGAGATGTGTTTTCTTCCACTTTGGGAGATGGCTGTTAAGTTTCTCAATATCCTATCTCTGTGTTTTAATGGATGAAGATAATAAATAAGGAGTCACCACATCCCTGAGGATGAAGGTAGAAAAAAGTAGTCTTTCCAACACCACTATGCAGCGTTTTTGGTCAAAATTGTTTTGCTGAAATTCTTCATTGTCCTTACCCCTTAGTTGTAAGCCAGTGGTGGCGAACCTGTGCCATATGTACTGCAGTGGGCTGTTTGTATCATTGAAAGCTCTGAAAGGTTCACCAGTACTGGCTCTAGGCTATATGCAAAGTTCTTCAGCTCAGACCTTAGGTTTCATTCAGAGATGAAACTGGCTTCCAAGGAGCAAAGCTGTGACCCTTGTAGCTAACCCAGCAGAGTCCATTTTTCCTTAAAATATAATTAACATATAATAAAATACATTGATCTTAAGAGTTAAATTAGAAGTTTTCACAGTTGGAGACATTTATATAACCACTGTTCAAAAATAATATATAAAACATTTTCAATACTTGTAAAAAGTTCTCTTATGCCTTTTTCATTTGATTTCCGTCGCCCTCTCACCTAGTTTCTGACATGTCGTTGATTAGTAGTTTTTGTTCTAGCACTTCATATAAAGGGAACCATAAAATATGTACTTTTTGGAGCCTGTTTTCTTTTGCTGAACAGTGTGTTTTAGTTTCTACCATGTTGTTGTACGAACTGATAGTATATCCCTTTTTCAGTGTCCAGTAGTATTTCATTGTGTGAATATACCATAATTTGTTTATCCTTCTATCGATGAATGTTTGGGTTGTTTAAAGTTTTTGGTTTTTATGAATCAAACTGGCAATGAATCTATATATGCAAGTCTTTGTGAGGATATTCATTCACACCTATTTGATAAGTATCTAGAGTAAATACATAGTAGAAATGACTGCTTTTCCAAAGTAACTCCCATTTTAAACCTCAATTCAGCAGTGTGTGAGGGTGCCAGCTGTTCCACATGCTTTAGTGATTGCCAGTCTTTTAAATTTCAGCCATTTTAGGGAGTATGTAGTGCTATCTCATGGGTTGTTCTTTTTTTTTTTTTCATTTTCTAATAGCTAATGGTGTTAAGAATTTCTCCAATGTTTATTGGCTCTTTGTAAATACCCTTTGGTGAAATATCCTTCCAGGTCTTTTGCCCATTTACCAATTGGATTGTCTGTCTTTGTATTCTTTGTTTGTTTGTTTTTGTGGTACCGAGGATCAAACTCAGGACCTTGTGCTTGCGAGGCAGGCATAGTGCAACTGAGCTATATCTCTGATCCTGCCTTTGTATTGTTAATTTTAATGATTTCTTTATTCTGGAATTGTTAGATATGTACTGTATGTACTTTCCCTGTCCCCAATCTGTGGCCTACCTATTTATCAAGTTAATGGTGTCATTTAATGAGATGTGTTTAATTTTAATATCAGCTTATCAAGTTTTTCTTTTCATGGTTAGTGCTAGGTGTTTTAATTTTCATGTGAGATGGTTTTTGCAGCTACGAGACATAGTAGGTTCAGGAGCGCAAAAAGAACCTGAAATAACGGATAGGGTAGCAGGCGGTAGAACCTTTGCATTTTAAGCAGGCGAAGTCCTATAGCTTGATGCTTTGGAAAGGTATGAGTTTAATGAGTAGTAAAGAGACTTAGATTCAAGCCCTGCTAGGCTTGAATTATTTATTTATCATTTATTAGTTGGGTTACCAGTTTATTCATGAGAAACTCATGCTTGAGTCATAATGGATTTTGAAGACAGGACCTGAATAAACTGAAAGCTTTATGTTGTTTAACAGGTGAACATGAATGTTGTAATATTAATAACTATCACTTTTATCATCACCATGTCTAGTCTACTACCTTGCTAAGCCCTCTTCTGCACCTATTAACATCTCATGTCCAAAAGCTTTATTTTGGGGGGATGGTCAGGAATGAAAGACTGTAGAACTCAAATCCATCTCATCACTTGTTTCCTTTTCTAGAAAAACATCCTAGAGGTGTGTTAGCCCCACAGAATGGTATGCCAGACCCTGAGCTCTGTGCAATAGGAAGCCCACGTCGGAGCCCGAGAGGCCAACATCTGACGGGCATACAGAAGAAGGGGCTGAGCAAGCCAGTAATGTATCCAGCCTTTTTAGTGCTAATGGCCACTTTCATTATTCTTCACCTCTATGTCCCAATTTTTAACACATTTTTCCACAAAAAACTCACCTACATTATTAAAATAATTATTTTGTCATAAAATAGACTTTATTTTCCCACAAGTTAAAATATACTAAATTCACACAGTATATACAACCAAAAAGTAAAGGATACTGTTTTTGCCAGTAGCCTGTACAGTCTCATAATTGGCTTTTTTCAATGTTAAAATTTTGTAGGTGAGCCGGGGATTTAGCTTTAGTGGTTCTACTGCCTGCCTAGCAAGCACAAGGTCCAGAGTTCAATCCCTGGTACCAAGAAAACACCTTTGTTTTGTAGCTATTTCTGTTCCTACCTCTGAGAAGCTCAAGTAGTTTGTGACCCCTGAAGAGGAGTCCCTGAACTCTGCAGTAATATCTTTGAGGAAAGCTGCCTGGAGGCCAATACATTTTTCTTGCTTTAAATCACATTTTTAGAAAGAGCAAAAGATCAAGCAGGGAATCTTTTTATGCAGCAAATTGTCAAATTGTGATGGGGATGATCTGTTTGTCAAGTTTTGAACACTTGGAAAGCATCTACACTCTAACCCCACTGAACTGATGACTTTGGGCTCCCTAGTTCCAGAAGTGTCAAGTGGGGCATACATGGCACAGCTCATCCTGTTGCTACCTCCAAGCCAAACTAAGGTGCCCAGCAGAATATGATAACCCCAGAGGCCCCCCACAGATGGAAAAATACCATCTCTCCTGGGCTGACAGCCCAGGGCTCTTTCTTATTTCCTTCCGGAAGACACATACAATCTTGTTTTCCATATTCTGAGTTTATTGAAGAGCTGAAAAACCCCAGACCAAATATTCAAATCCAGGCCCTGTTCCCACCCAAGGAGGGTGTGAGGCCTGTCTGACGATGATATGTAATATTTAAGAGAGGGAGGAAATATTGGTAGGCCAAATGCTGTGGGAGGAGAGGGGTGGGCAGGTTAATGGTCTGTCATTGCTATGGCTACCACATCACTAAGTGATTCCAGCAATCAAAGGGTGCTGGGACAATGCTGAAATCCTTAAGACCTCAAAGCAGGAGCAGCCTCTGATTTCTGTGTGCATCTGACAGAGAAAGGGAGGGGAAGGGAGGAAACAGTAAAGATAAGGAGCCAGTGGTAGGGTGTTATGTTACAAAACTGAAAGGAAGAAGTGGAGAAGCAAAGAACTCCAACAAGAAAGATCAGAGAAATCTATTATTATCCAATATGCCCACTGCAGACAGACAGGCGGCAGGTCCTTCATCTCTCTTAACCTCAGATTCTGAGAAAGCCTTTGTAGTACATGCTGGTCAGTCACACACAGGCATGGGCTGGAACGAATGTCAGCACCTTGGCAGATACACTGTGCACAGGAGGGTGAACCTGGGGAAACATTTTCCAGGTAGGGGAACTGAAACCCTGTCCCCACTCCAGCCTCTCCAAATTAGCCCCTTTGTATAGTTCCCGCTCTCCCAAAAAAGAACATCAAGCCAAAGGAGGACAGAGGACATGGAGAAGGGACTTGCTGCAGCTTGCAAACAGTGCTGGCTGCAGGGCCTCTACAAGCATCAAGTCAGACCAGTCTCCTGCTGTGAGCTGAGTGAAAAGTGAAAACTCAGTCCATCAAATGTTGTCTTGTCAACATGGCCCCACACTGACCAGTTGCTTAATTAGGTGCTACATGATACCAAAAACTTTTCAACTGAGTCCAGCTACTTGCACATTGGTACTATGCTGAGGGAAAGTAAAGTCATATGGAAGAGAATTCCTCAGAGCCAGACTGAGTCAAGCACCATTATTCTGGTAGAAACTGGGTGCACTGTTTGTGTGTCCTGGTCTTAAAAGACCAAGAGTTTTTGTCAATAGTCATAGCTCTGAATGCATGTGTGACATCAGTGGCTATCTCTGGATTATCCCTATCAGCATTGCAGAATGCAGAGAATAGGACTGTGCTGGGCTTGCAGCTTAGGAGCCAAAACTGAGCCTCACAGGACCTCAGCCAAGAGAGCACTGGCATTTAAGAAATGTCTTGGGGAAGCCAGTCTCTGGGTCATGACCTGGACATGATTTAACCCAGTGTTGGCTTCTAAGTATCCAGTGACCAGCATCTCAGGTCAGCAAATGCCAGGGATGAATGGGAGCTGTGGAGAAAACAAATGCTCTGCTGCTTCCAAACTGTGAAACTTTTACCAGATGTGGCCTCTTGGGGAGTTCAGGTTGGCCTTTGCTTTCTTAGTTCACACTGAATGACTCTGATCTTAGGCATTATTTTAATCTTTTCACAAAATCTAGAGGCGACAGAGGGACAAAAGACACAAAGTACTTTACAATGTCAGATGAATTCTCTCACCTGCGCACATGCACGCACAAACACACACACACACACACACAGACACACACACAGACACACACACAGACACAGACATACAGAGAAAGTTTCAAGCTTGTTGGCAGTTTCCCTTTCTTCATAGTGCCAGGAATGCTCTTACCCTAGATATCTTATGAGCTCACTGCCTGTCTCAGCGAGTTTTCCCTGGATGCCTGATCTGAAACTTGACCAGTGTGCCTCAGTGCCTGTCATTTTCAGCTCTCTTCCCTGCTTTAGTTTTCTCTTTAGAGTTTACCATCATCTAGTGTAGTAAATAGGAGGTATGATAAAAAGATACAGTGTACATTAAAAATGTATTACGGTAAAGGAAGGTAATTTTTATACCTAATTTTCCATGAAGGTATATTGAATTTTATCAAATGTTTTTTCTGCATCTGTTGAAATTTTCATATGGGTTTTGTCCTTCATTCTGTTGCTATGTTGTATACATTTATTGATTTGTGTATGTTGATGCATCCTTATATTTCTGGGATGATTCTCACCTGATCAAGTGTCTGACCTTTTGGATGTACTGCTGAATTCAGTTTGCCAGTACTGTATACAGAATTACTGAGAATATTTGCACCTGGGTTACTGGGGATATGGGTTTTCCAAACGGTTTTTTATATCTTTGTCTGGGTTGGGTATCAAGGCAATACTAGCTTTGTTAAAAAAATGTTTGACAGAATTCTATTTCAAGTCTTTTTAATCTCTTAAGAATTAAGATTGGTTTTTAAAATGTTTTATGGAATTTACTTGTAAATTTGTCAGGTTCTGGACTTTTAAAAAATATTTTAAAATTAATTGCTTTAATCTCATTACTTATTATTGGTCTGTGTAGACTTTGATTCAATTTTTTTTGTTACATATGTACTGCTGAATTCAGTTTGCCAGTACTGTATACAGAATTACTGAGAATATTTGCACCTGGGTTACTGGGGATATGGGTTTTCATATTTGGTCTTTAATTTTGTTTCTCATGAATAAATATGTGTATATATACATCAGCTTTTATTCATCTAGTCATCTGTTGAGGGATATCTAGGCTGTTCCATGACAGCTATTGTGAATTACATCACTATAAATATCGCTGTCATATGCTGCCTTGAATTTACTCAGGAATATTCCAAGGAATGGTATTGCTAGAACAAATACGACCTCAAATTTTAGATTTTTGAGAAATCTCCATACTGATTTTCACAGTGGTTACTTGTTTGCATTCCTGCCAATGGTGTAGGTTTCCTTCTCCCCCACATTCTCATTAGTAATCATTTATTCTGTATTCTTGATGATGTCATTCTAACTAGAGTGAGATGGAATCTCAATGTAGTTTTGATTTGCATTTTTCTAGTGACTAAAAATGATTATTTGTTCCCCATATACTTAGTTGCCATCTCTTTTTACCCATTACATTTACTGCTACATTTTAGGTATACAATACAGTTATATTCATCACTGTGAACTTTTACCTTCACATGATATATCTTGTTCTTATTTTTTCCCCATTCCCCTGCCCTCCCTTCATCCCCTCAACCCCTCTCTATTTATAGAAGTGTGTTTCTAAAGTTTGAGTATGTCCGGCATTGTTTCTGTATATTCTAATGTATTCCACTGATCCTTGGGTCTGTTTCTTTGCCAGTACCATGCTGTTTGTATCACAGTGGCTTTGTAGTATAGCTTCAAGTTGGGGACTGTGATACCCCATCTCTGTTGCCTAGAATTGCCTTTGCTATTCTAGGTCTCTTTTGCTTTCAAATAAACTTTTGGATTGTTTTCTCTAGTTGTGTGATATACACTGTTGGGATTTCAGTTGGGATTGCACTGAATCTATATAGCAGATTGCAAGTATGGCCATTTTCACTGTATTGGTTCTTCCTACCCAGGAGCAGGGGATATCTTTCCATTTTCATATATCCTCTTTGTTCTCTTTTTTCCAGAGTGCTATAGTTCTCAGTGTAGAGGTCTTTTGCTTCCTTCATTAAATTGTTTTTTGTTTGTTTGTTTGTTTTTTGAGACAGGGTCTCACTATGTAGTTGAGACTGACCTGTAATTCACTATGTAGCCCAGGCTGGTCTCCAACTCACAGTGATCCTCCTGCCTCTGCCTCCCAAGTGCTGGGATTACAGGCATGCACCACCATGCCCTTCATTAAATTGATTCATAGGCATTTCATTTTTTGGATGCTATTGTGAAAGGAATTGTTTCTCTGATTTCTCTTAGTGAGTCTGTTATTTGTGTACAAGAAGGCAATCGAAGATAAGATGGCTAAGTGTGTCTGGACTTGTTTCTCCATCTTCTAATTTGTTCCACTGATCCTCAGGTCTGTTTCTTTGCCAGTGCCATGCTGGTTTTTATCACAGTAGCTTTGTAGTGTAGTTTCAAGTTGGGGATTGTGATACTCTCTGCCATGTTTCTGTTGCCTAGAGTTGCTCTTGCTATGCTAGGTCTTTTCAGGTTCCAAATGAACTTTTGGATTGTTTTCTGTAGTTCTGTGAAAGATGCTATTGGAATTTCAATTGGGATTGCATTTAACCTATATAGCAGTTTTGAAAGTATGGCCATTTTCACTATATTGGCTCTTCTACCCAAGAAAAAGGCATGCTTTCCATTTTCTAATATCCTTCTCAATATCTTTTTTTCAAAGTAGAGATCTTTTACTGCCTTCATTAAATGGATTTGTAGGTATTTCATTTTTTGAATGCTATTGTGAAAAATGTTTCCCCTATTCCTCTTTTGGTGAGTCTGTTGTTTGTGAAGAGGAAGGCTATTGATTTTGAGTGTTGACCTTGTATCCAGCTACTCTACCAAATTTGGATGAAGTCTAGAAGTCTCTTGGTGGAGTTTTTGTGGTCTTCTACATAGGGTATCACGTAATCCACAAATGATGACAATTTAACTTCTTCCTTTCCTATCTTTATTCTTTCTTTTTCTTTCTCATGTCCAATTGCTCTGTCTATTGATTACAGAACAATATTTAACAGGAGTGGTGGAGTGGACATTCTCATATCATTTTTGATTTTAGCATAAAAGATTTGGTTTTCAACCATTTAGTATCATGTTAGTTATTGGTTTTTCATAGATGGCACTTTTCAAATTGATATAAAGAACATCTATTCTAATTTTCTGTGGGATTTTTATCATGAAGGAGTCTTGGATTTTGTTGAATGCTTTTTTTATATCAAGATGATCATATGATTTCTGTCCTTGACTCTGTTAATATAGTGTATTAAATTTATTGATTTGCATATGTTGAACTATCCCTGCATCCTTAGGGTGAATCCTACTTGGTCAGGGTGTATGATCTTCTTGATGATCTTCTGCATTCTGTTTACAGAATGGTAGAAGATACTAATCTTATTAGGATTTTTGCATCTAAGATCATTAGGGAGATTTACCTGTAGTTCTCTGTTTTGGTTGGGTCTTTCTCTACTTTTGGGATCAAGGTGATGCTTGATTCAAGGAATGAATTTGGGAATATTGCTTTTTCAATATCACTGAAGAGTTTAAACATTAGTGGCAACTATTAATCTCTAAATGTCTTGTAGAATTCAGCAGTGAATCAATCAGGACCTGGAATTTTCTTTGTCAGTAAATTTTAAATTAAATTTTCAGTTTCATTGATTGATATTGGATTGTTTAGAATTTTTAGGTCATCCTCATTCAAATTTGGTAATTCATAAAAATCTAAGAGTCTATCCATTTCTTCTGTATTTTCCATCTTATTGGCATATAGGTTCTTGAAGTAGGTATGGCTGAGTCTCTGGATTTCTACTGGGTCCACTGTAATTTCACCGTTTTCATTCCTAATTGCATGGATTTGGGCCATTTTTTTCATAAGGTTGGCTAAGGGTTTATCAATTTTGTTTATTCTTTTCAAAAAACTCTTTAATTCACTGACTTTTTTTGCATCATTCTCTTAGTCTCCATTTATTGATTTTTTGCTCTGATCGTTATAATTTTCCTCCCTTGTATAGGCTTTGGGTTTTTCTTGCTCTCCTTTTTCTAGGAGCCTAAAATTCATCATTAGGTTGTTTATTTGAGCTTGCTCTGTTTTACTAGTGTGAGCATTCACTGCTATGAACTTCCCTCATAGAACTGCTTTCACTGTGTCATTTAGATTCCTATATATTATATTGACATTATCATGGAATTGTAGAAACTTTAAACTTTAAAAACTTGAAACTTTAAAAAATTTCTTTTTTAATTTCCTCTGTGACTCATTGGTTGTTCAGGAGAGTGTTATTCAATTTCCCTGTGTTTGTGAAGTTCTTGTGGTTTCTTATGCTATTGATCTCCAGTTTAATTGAACTATGAACTGATAATATACAGGGGATTACTTCAGTTACTATATTTACTTAAGCATGTTTTATGTGCTAGCATGTGGTCTGTTTTGGAGAATGACCCATGTGCAGCTGAGAATATGTATTATGATTTTTGTGGGATGGAACATTCTGTAGACATCTATTCCATTTTTTTCAAGAATTTGGTTCAGTTATAGTATTTTGTTGATTATTTTTTGTCTGATCTGTTTGTGACGGTGGGGTACTGATGTTAACCATTACTACTGTATTAGTGGTTTTTTGTTATCTGTTTATATCTGTTTTAGTTGGGTGCACTAGTATTTGGTGCATACATTTTATAGTTATCATCTCTTCCTCTTGAATTGTTCCCTTTACAAGGATGTAGTGTCTTTATTTTTCACTCTTAATTAGTTTTGGCCTGAAACCCATTTTGTCTGTGAAGAAGATAGATACCCTGCTTTCTTTCACGTTCCGATCACGTGGAGTATTGTTTTCTATCCTTTGATTTTTCAGCATATGAATTTCTTTTTGAAACAAGTGTTTTTTTTTAATCTTACTGAGTTTATTGGTACTTTTTAAGTATACAGTACAGTTACATTCACCATTGGGATCTTATACTTTTACATAACAGATTTTGGGTCTCATATTTTCCCTATACCTCTGCCCTCCATTCACCCTGCTACCCTCCCCTGTTTACAAAGACTTTGTTTCCATTTTTTCCTTTTCTCATATTTTTTCTTGTCCCTTATTTCCTTTCCCCTACCCTTCCCACTTCCCTTATTCCTGTAGCCCTTTTCTTCCTATTTCACCTTAGCACTTAGAGAATTTGGATTTTATTTACACTTTTAGTTTTTCACAACAGAGAAACTATTTAGTACTTACTCATGTGTGTCTTATTTATTTCACTTAAGAGTATAGCCTCCATATGCATCCATTTTCCTACTAATGACTCTAGTTTCTCATTCTTTATGGCTGAGTAGTATTCCATTTTATTAAAAAAAAAACCCACATCTTCTTTATCTAGTCTCCAACTAATGGGAAATTGGACAGTTTCTAAGTTCTAGCTATTATAAACTGTGCCGCTATAAACATGGATATGAATATATCACTGTGGTATGATTCTTTTAATTCTTTTGGAAAGACAACTAGCAGAGGGATAGGTTAAATGGAACCTTTAATCCTAGTTATTTGAGGCATCTCCCTATTGATTTCCACAGTGGTTGCACCAGTCTGCACTCCCACCAATAATGGAGAAGGGTTCCTTTCTCCTCACAATCCCACCAACATTTGTTGTTGGTTCATTTCTGGATAGCAGCCATTCTTTGTGGGATAAGGTGGAATCTCAGTGTTGTTTTCATCTGCATCTCTCAAATGACCAGTGATGTGGACATTTTTTCATACATTTATTTGCTGCTTTTTCTTATTTGTCTGATAAATATCTGTTCATTTCAGATGGCCATTTTTGAATTGGGTCTTTGTATTTGGGGTGCCTGATTTTTTTGAGTCTTTATATATTCTAGATAATAGTCCTTTGTCTGAGGAGCAGCTGGTAAATTTTTTTCCCACATTGTAGGTTGTCTGCTAGCTCTGTTAGTGGTTTCTTTTGCATTGCAGAAGCTTTTTAATAAGATGAGATCCCAGTTGTCGATTCTTTCTGCTAGTTCCTGTGCTACTGAGGATTTGTTCATAAAGTATTTTCCTATGCCAAGGTCTTGGGGAGTTCTACCTAACTTATCTTCCAGCAAGGTTAGTGTTTCCATTTTAATATTTAGATCTTTAATCCACTTGGATTTTAGTTTAGTGCATGGTTAAAGATGGGGATCTAGTTTCACGTTTGGCAAGTTGAAAGGCAGTTTTCCCAACACAATTTATTAAAGAGGCTATATCTTTCTTCCACTGTGGGTGGTTGGCTCCTTGTCAATGATGAGGTAGCTGAGTATATCTGTAGTTGTTTCTGTAACTTCCAAACTGTTCCACTGATCCTTGGGTCTTTTTCTCTGCCAGTACCATGCTGATTTTATCACAGTGACTTTGTAGTATAGTTTCAAATTGGGATTTTGATACCGCTGTCAAGTCTCTGTTGACTAGAATTGCCTTTGCTAATCTAGGTCTCTTCTGGTTCCAAATGAATTTTTGGATTATTTTCTCTAGTTCTGTGAGATATACCATTGAAATTTTAATCTGGATTGCATTGAATCTATATAGCAGTTTTGTAGAATAGCCATTTTCACTATGTTGATTCTTCCTACCCTGGAGTAGGCGATATCTTTCCATTTTTTAATATCCTCTTTCTGTTTTTTATGATTTCATCTCTTCCTCTTGGATTTGTTCCATTTGCAAGGATGTAGTGGCCTTTTTGTCTCTCTTAATCAGTTTTGGTTTGAAATTTACTCTGTCTTCAAATAAGATAGCTACCCCTGCTTTTTTCTGGGCTCCTGTCTCATAGAGAACTCTTCTCCATCCTTTTACTTTCAGTCTATGAGTTTCTTTTTGAACTAGGGGTGTTTCTTCTGTACAACATATTGTTGGATTTTGCTTCTTAATCCATTCTGCCCATCTATTTCTCTTGATTGGTGAATTGGGGCCATTGACATTGATGGGTATAATTGATATGTATTAACTTATCATTGTCATGTTATTGTCCTGTTGTTGGCTCTTTTTAATTTTTTCCCCTCTCCCTTTAGTTTCTTGCCTTGCCTAATTGATTTGGTCTGTTGGTCCTCCTGGTGTTGTGACCTTCATTGTCTTTTTCTAGGATATTGTTTAGAATTATTTGTTCTGCTGGTTTGGTATTCATGAAGTTTCTCAAGTGTTCCTTGTCATGGAAGTATCTTATTTCCCCATCCATTTTAAAAGAGCGTTTTGTAGGATACATCAGTCTAGGTTGGAGATCGTTTTCTTTTAGAGCTTGAAATACTTCACTCCAGGCTCTCCTTGACCTGAGGGTTTGTGTTGAAAAGTCTGCTGTGATTCTGATGGGCTTTCCTTTGTATGTGATTTGTTACTTTTCTCTTACTGCTTGTAGTACTTTGTTGTTCTTTTGGGTTTCTGGGATGTTGACTATTATGTATCTAGGTGTAGATTTTTTTGCTCATAGCTACTTGAAGTCCTATATTCCTCACTTATCTCTATGTCAAATTCTTCCCTCTGTTTAGGAAGATTTCTGTCATTAATTCTGTGTACAGATATTTAAGTCTTTTGTAGTTTCTCCTGATACTTCATGGATTCCTATCAGTCTTACGTTATTCTTCTTTGCATCATCTAGGAGTTGTTGGCTTGATTTCTTATGATCCCTTTCTGTTTTTAAGAGATATCATTCATGGTCACTGACTGCAGTCCTATCTTCTATGTCTGAAATTCTATCTTCACATTCCTTCACTCTGCAGTGAATGCTTTCAATAGAGTTTTTAATCTCCTGGATATCTGTTTGATTCTGTTCCATGGATTCCATTTCTTTCCTGTTTTGGGCATTCATGGTTTCCATTTCTTTCCTATGCTGGGCATTCATGGATTCTATCATGGTCCTGAGCTCATCTATATTTTTTGTCTGTTTCTGTTCTAGAGTCTAATCATGTCTTTCATTGTGCTCACTGTCTCTGTAGTTATCTGGGGTATTTTTTCCTGTTTTGAATTTTCATAGAGCCCAATTGATCTGTGTTTGTTTAATTTTTTACTTCTTGTGTTATGAGTTCATGGTGTCCTGGTGGTTGATTATTAGTTTTCCACCTTGTTTCCCCTAGAATTTGCTGTTGGTGAACTTGTCTGTATTTTTGCCTTGCTTAAGTGTTTTCTCATTTTTATTTTTCTTGTTGGGTTGTCCTTGGCTGAATTCCTGGGTTGTTACTTTGATAAAGGACAACTCATTAAATCAATCACAACCCTTTAGTCCAACTGATATAATCAGCAACACAGTATCACCAAGCACAGCTTAGAAATTGACCATTTGTGGTAGTTATTAATCTATCACCTTTAACCATGTGAATTATTTCAAATTGAGGACCAACCCAAGATATGTTTATAGTCCATAAATTCTTCAATATAGCAACTTCACCCTTCAGGATGGGGACTTAGAAGGAGTTGGGAGGAGAGGAATAGATAGGTAAAAGAATAGGAGAATTCATGTGAAGCCAAATGACACAGGATGATCACCTAAACTCTAGGAAACTGTTGAAGACAAGAGGGAGAGACAGAGTGCAAGAACAAAGACAATAGGGCAGTTTAACAGAAATATGGAAGCTATAAATTGTGCTCACTTTCCTTTGAAACTAATGGCCATCAAGTGAAGAAAAAGGAAAGAAGCAAAGAAAAAGAAGAAATGTGAATTAGGGCAGAAATCTCCAAAAAAGGAGATGAAGAATAACTTGGAGGAGCAAGAGATGGAGATGGAAAAAGGAGAAAGAAAAAAGGAAGAATTTGCTGAATGGGGGGAAAATAAAAATTAAAAAGAAGAGGAAAAGAAAGAAAAAAATTGAAGGGCCTCTTTCCCATTGATTGCTGTCACATTGGACAATGTGGGTGGCATTGTGCAGAACTAAGGCAATTAGTCCCAGCTAGCCAATGGCAGGTCCCTGAGATTCAGGATGAATTCTGGTTGCAAGGCCCAAGTTGGGCTTCCTGATCTCTGGCAGGGTTGAATCCTGCAAGGTTCTACTGCAGGTTCCAGCTTCCCTTCCCCTGAAGATTCTTCCAAGTTCTGATGGAAGGTGGTGATCCCCCCAACTTAACAACTATGCAGGTCTGATGTGCCTTTATTGCTGTTGTTCACTTCTGTTGTATCCTCTGGAGCTGAGTAATATGGCCTTTATGACCCCTTGTGTCTCTGTAGTGTGCATCCACATACCAGCACAGCCAGGAGGCCCAGGAGAAGGTAGGGGAGGGTATGTTGCAGAGGTGCCCATGTGGCAGAGCAGTGGGTGGTTCTCAGTGGTCTGCTTGGATGAAGGCCTGTGGTGATGGAGGTGGAGGAGGAGGAGCTGCAAGCCCTCTGGTTGGTTGAGGAGTGGATGGATCTCACCGGTCTGCTCAGATTGAGGCCTGGCGTGCTGGAGGTGGAAGAGAAGGAGCCGTGAGCTCCCATGCAGCTGAGTCATGGGTCATAAGAGTGTTTCTTATATTCAGTATATTGTTAGATCTCAATTCTTGATCCATTCTGCTAGTCTCTTTCTTGTGATTGACAAATTGAGGCCATTAGTAGTCATGGTTATACTGATATGTATTGACTTATCCTTGTCATGATCTTTTCCTGTTGTTGGATATTTCTTATATTCTTTGCATTCAATTTCTTGCCTTGCCAGATGGATTCATTCTGCTGGGATTCATGAAATTTTGACCCCCACTGTCTTTCCCTAGGATATTGTTTAGAATTTTTTGGAGCACCATTTTGGAATTCCTGAAATTCAGGTGTTCTTTGTCATGAAACTATTTTATTTCTCCACTGATTTTAAAATATAGTCTTTCAGGGCACATCAATGTGGCTTGGAGGTTGTTTTCTTTTAGGGCTTTAAATGCTTCACTTGAGGCTCTTCTTTGACTTGAAGGTTTGAATTGAGAAGTCTGCTGTGATTCTGATGAGCTTTCCTTTGTATGAGATTTGTTTTTATTCTCTAAAGCTTTTATTATTTTGTTCTTTAGTTGGATTTCTGGAATGTGGTTACCATGTGTCAAGAGTAGATTTTCTTGATCATGGCTAGTTGGAGTTCTCTATGCCTTACTTATCTGTATGTCAATTTTTTTTCTCTGGGAAATTTTCTGTGATTATTTCTATGGAAGGTTTATTTTTTTCTATTGTGCTATATCATATTCATTCATTGACTCCAAGTAATCTTGTTATTTTTTTGCACCATCTAGTACATGTTGGATTTATTTCTCATGGTCCTTTGCTATTTTTAAGAAGTCTTTCTTTTCATGTTTGCTAGCCACAGTCCTGTCTTCTGTATCTGAAATTTTATCTTCACATTCATTTATTCTCCTGTGGAAAGTTTCAGTGGAGTGTTTACTTTCTTTGATATCTGCTTGGATTTTTAAAAGTGTTTTCCAATTCTTTCCTATATTGGGTATTCATGGTTTCCATCATTTTCCTCAGCTCATTTATGTTTTTTAAACCTGTGTCTGCTCTAGACTTATAATTACCATCTCTGTTATCTGAGAAATTATTTCTCACTTGATTTTTTCCTGAGTCTCTTTCATCTTTTTTACTTACCTTGTTATCAGTTCAGGGAATGCAGGTTGTTGACTTTTGGATTGTTCCATCTTGTTGTCCACTAGATTTGCCTTTGTGATCCTGGAAGTCTGGGTTTGCATCTTGTATAGGTATCTTCTCATTTATTTCTTTGTTGTTGTTTTTCATTTAATTCCTGAATTGATGAGTGTACATTTCTTATTGTATCTTCACTGTTAATATGTAGAAACATTAGGGAATGGCTATTTCTCAGATTATCTTCCAGGTATAACCTTTGGGTTTTGAGTCTGTAAAAGCCTTCAGGCAATCTTAGTTTTCATATACCAGGAAGAATAACTGACTAGAACAGTCATGTCACCTTGCCCAAAGTAATACAATTAGCATCAAACACAGCTTAGAAAATGACAAACCGTGGTAACTGTTAATCTACCACCTTTCACTGCATAAACTATACTTGTGGTTATATATAAAAATCTAGAACCAACAGAAATATGATTACTACAGTGAATAAGCCCTTCAGCATAGCAAATTTGGCCTCTGGGGAGAAGTCTTGGGAGGAGATGGGTGGGGGTGGAGAAATAGAAGGAGAAAGGTTAGAAATAAGGCTAGAGGACAAAGGAAGAGCATGCAAACTTTGAGAAACTGGCCAAGACAGGAGGTAAAGACAAGGAAGGAACAAAAACAAGAACAGAACAATCTTAACAGCAACAGGAAACCTAGAAACCATATTCATGCTCCCATAAAAAAGAAAAATTGTGAAAAAACAGAACAGGAGAAAAATAGGAATAAGAAAGGTGAGACATGAAGGAAAAAAGAAAAGAAGAAAAAAAGTCCCCCTCAAGTCTCTGTTGTCACTATTGGACATTGTGGGTAGTATACAGATCTGTTTTGGATAATTTCAGTGAGCTAGCTATAGTTTCCTAATGTTCAGACTGATTTCTGGCAGCAAAGCTGCAATTAAGCTCCTTGACCTCCTACCTGTTTGAATTCAGCACAGTTCTATTGCAGGTTTGAGCCTTCCTTCCCCTGGAGTCCAGATTCTAGTAGGAGGTGTTGACCTCAACAGCTCACCAGCTATTGAAGTCAGCTGTATCTTTATTCAAAGTAATTTTTTTTTTGTACTGGGGATCAAACTTGCATCCTTGTGCTTGCAAGGCAGGTGCCAGAACCACTGAGCTAAATTCTAGCAGCTGTGTCTTTATTGGAGAGACTCTCTTCACTTTCCCAATGGACTTTAGTTCTCAACAGTAATCCTCAGAAATGGCCTCTCTCTGCTGCTCACCACTGTGCCATCTTCCTGAGCTCAGAACAATGGCTTTTCTGCTTTTTGTCCTGCAAAATCAGGGTTCCCAGTAGCTGTGCTATGCTGCTTCCGAAGTTGGTGTGCTCAGATAGGAGGAAGTCTTGAGCAGCACAGAGATAGGAGGATCCCTACACCAACCATTGCAGTCCACTGTGTCTTTATTGCCATGACTCTCTTTGCTGTCCCAGGGGGCTTCAATTCTCAGCAAGCCTCAGAGAGGCTTTCTCTCTGTTGCTCACCACTGTGCCATAATGCTGAACTCAGAACTATGACCTTTTTGCACTCTGCCATGCAAGGTCTGTATTCCTGCGCTGCACTACTTCTCACAGGCCAGTGCTTGGGGCCTGTATCCTTGCATGCTGCTGATGCCCCACTGTCAGGCTTCTGGCTAAAAGTACATATTAATAGGATTCAGTGTGATAGTTTAATACACACATATAGCATGCAGTGATCTATCCCCCATCTTGTTTCTTCTAAGTCTATGAAGAACGTCATTGGCATTCTGTTAGAAATTGTATTGAATCTGTGAGTCCTTGTGGGTGGTATGGATATGTTAAGAATATTAATTCTTCCAATTCATGAAAATAGGAGGTCTTCAACTTCTTTTATGTTTTTTAAAATTTTTCATTGTAAAGGTCTTTCACATTGTTAGTTTATTCTTTTTCATTTGTTTTTGTTACTATGAATGGCATTGCTTTCATGGTTTTTTATTAGCAATTAATTACAGGTGTATAAGTTTTGCATGTTGACTTTATATCGTGCTACTTTTCTGATTTGTTCCTCAGCAAACAGCCTTTGGGTGGCATCTTTAAATTTTTAAAATACACAGAATCATATTTTCTGTAACAGGGATCATTTGATTTTTTTCTATTAGTGTGCATTTTCTTTCTCTTGGCTAATTGCTCTAAGTAAGGCTTCTAGTACTATAGCTAATAAAAGCAGTGAGAGTGGTCAGTCTTGTGTATAATCTTCCCAGAAATGCTTTCAGTTTTTCACTTCAATGTTATTGTTAGGTAAGTACTCCTGTCTTATTGTTATTTTTTAAAATTTTCATTATTGTTTGTTGTATTTTTATATTATTGTTCATCTTTGTGGTGTGGTGATTTATTGTATTTTAATTATTTTTTGTTTCTGTGTTGTGTGCCTTTATCAGTGGATCTTATACTCCCATTTTTTTATGGTGGCACTGGTCTGGTAGTGGTGAAGATTTTCCATTTTTAGAAATAATTAAATGGTCATAGAAATCAAATCTAGGTCCTTGAACATTCTAGAGAAATCCTCTACCCTCGGTCTTTTCTAGTTTGTTTTTAATCTACCAAAGTCTCTATTTTCAGTTCATTTCTGAAGGGTAATTTTGGAGGATATAGCAGTTTTGATTGATACTTGTGTCCTTTCAGAATGTGGAATATGATACTCTAGTTCTTCCTGGTATAAAAGGTCTTGTTAATTTGCTGTTAAGCTAATGTGAGTCACTTTAAATGTGACTTGATGCTTTCTCATGCAGTTTAAAAAATTTTGTCTTATGATTTTGATAATATATTGGCATGGAGATACTTAGTCAGGTCTATTTGGGATTCTCTGAGACTCCTGTACCTGGATGTCTGTATATTTTCCAGTATTCAGGAAGTCTTTAGCTATTATTTCATCGAATAGGTTTTCTATGCCTTTCTTTGTCCTTCAAATACTTCCCCTATGTGAACATTTGTTCATTTTATGGTATCGCAAAGGTCTTGGAGGCCACCTTAATTCTTATCTTTTTCGTCTGACTGGGATATTTGAAAAATCACTCTTTTAATTTAGTTATTTTTTCCTACTTTATTTGTGTGCCGTTGAAGTTTTTAACCACATTTGACTGCTGAGATCTTCATTTCCAAAATTTGTTTGGTTCTTTTTCAAGAGCTCTACTAATTTGTCATTTATATAATGTTTAATTTCCCAATTTTGTTAATTGCCTCTATTATCTTGAATCTCATTTCACTTCTTTATAATGATTCTTTTAATTTTTCAGGAATTTCCTCATCATTTTCTTTGGGATCTGTTGGTAGAGTTATTCTGTTCTTTTGGAGGCATCAGTTCTCTTTTTTTTTTTCATATTTCTTTTGCACCTGTGTTGAGATATGTGCATTTGGAGGATCAGTTATCTCTGACGCTTTTATGGAATGGTCTTTGTAGTAAATTGTAGTACAGACTTTTTTCCTGAAGATGTTTTTGGATTTGAGTTTGGTATGAAATACTACCTTTAGTTTCATCACAGTATAGTCTCTCAATAGCTTCTTTGGAGATAATGAGTTTTGATGCAGTGCATACCTTGGGCTTGAAAGCATGTACTGTTTCAAGGCCATGAAGGGGTGCAGACACTCTACTTAGCAGTTGTGGTGCACACAGTAGAGGGCATGGTGTACTTAATGTGCAGCCATTCTGACAATGGATAGGATACTACCCATAGGACAATAGACATTTTCCTGCTGAAGCAAGCTCTGCTTATGGCTAGGCACTCTGACACTGGCAGTCCTAGCAGGGATGAGGGGCTTCAAGGTCCTGCCTTCAGATTAGAGCACAGACCATAGATTGCATGAGAAGTCAGGGTTGGCAATTCCATGTTCAATCTGTGGTGCTAGCTTCAATTCCTGAGAACAGTTTGTACCCAGATGTGGTGTGGTGAAGGAAACTGTAGCCCTTGCCTAGGTATAGCACAATGGAGTATAACAGCAGGGACAGTATTACTTTTGAGCTCACACATGACTAGCCACAACCTTGGTCCCAGTATTTTGATCTCAGTTCTTGTGGGTGGCACCCTTTGTTTCCTTCTGTCCTAAAATATGTATCTCTGATAATGCAGGACACTAAGCAGGGTGGGATCACTGCTATATTTGGTTGGGTTTGTGAGGCTGTAACCCTGTGCTAGTGTGGTATTTGTAGAATTCCAACAATTGGTGTTTGCAGGGGTTTCTGACCTCTAGAGTGGTATAAATTTGGAAAATAGACCACAAGATGACAATATAGCAGCCTGGACTTGTAGGTTGTTGGGAAGGCATTGTGAATTCATTCTCAAAAGCAAAGCCACGGTGTCAAATTCAGGTTGCTCTCCTGGCTGGGGTGCAAAAAGCATGACTGTGACTTTCTTTTTTTAAAATTTAAATTGAATTTATTGGTACATTCTAGGTAGACAGTACAGTTACATTCATTACTGGGATCTTGTACTTTACATGACAGATCTTAGTTCTCATTATTTCCCCCTGTCCCTGCGCTCCATTCACCTACTCCTCATCTGCCCATTTACAAACACTTTATTTCTATTTTTTCATTTTATCATATTTTTTTCTTTTCCTTTATTACCTTTCCCCCACCCTTCCCACTTTCCCTACACCTTTAGCCTTTTTCTTCCCATTTCTCAAAGCCAGTTATCTCATTAGGATTTTGTTTACAATTACAGTTTATTCACACCAGAGAAACTATTTGGTATTTACACATGTGTGACTTATTTATTTCAATTAGGAGTATAGGCTCAATAGGTATCCATTTTCCTATGAATGAATCTAATTTCTCATTCTTTATGGCTGAGTAATATTCCATTTTATAGAAAACCCACATCTTCTTTATCCAGTTTCCCACTGATGGGCAAATGGGCTGTGTCCAAGTTTTAGCTATTACAAACTGTGCTGCTATAAACATGGGTGTGCATATATCACTGTGGTTTGATTCTTTTAATTCTTTTGGATAGATACCCAACAGAGGGATGGCTGGGTCAAGTGGAACTTCTAATCCTAGTTCTTTGAGGTATCTCCATATTGACTTCCATAGTGGTTGCACCAGTCTGCACTCCCACCAACAATGGAGAAAGGTTCCTTTCTCCCCACAACCCCGCCAACATTTGTTATTGTGTGATTTCTTGATAGCAGCCATTCTTTGTGGGGTGAGGTGAAATCTCAGTGTTGTTTTCATTTGCATCTCTTGAATGACCAGTGATGTGGAACATTTTTTCATATATTTACTTGCTGCTTTTACTTCTTTGTCTGAGAAATGTCTGTTCATTTCAGATGCCCATTTTTGAATTGGGTCTTTATATGTTTTGGGGGGGCTGATTGTTTTGAGTTCTTTATATATTCTAGATAATAGTCCTTTGTCTGAGGAGCAGTTGGTTCTCACATTTTTTCCCACATTGTAGGTTGTCTCTTAGTTCTGTTGATGGTTTCTTTTTCAGTGCAGAAGCTTTTTAATAAGATGAGATTCGTGTTATTGATTCCTTCTGCTAGTTCCTGTGCTACTGAGGATTTGTTCATAAAGTCTTTTTCTATGCTAATGTCTTCCAGAGTTCTGCCTAACTTACCTTCCATCAAGTTTAGTGTTTCTGTTTTAATATTTAGATCTTTAACCAGTTGGATTTCATTTAGTGCATGGTGAAAGATAAGGGTCCAGTTTTAATCTTTGGCAGGTTGAAATCCAGTTTTTCCAACAACATTTATTAAAGAGGCTATCTTTCGTCCACTGAGGATGGTTAGCTCCTTTGTCAAAGATGACGTAGCTGAGTACATCTGGATTTGTTTTTGTATCTTCCAATCTATTCCACTGATCCTCAGGTCTGTTTCATTGCCAGTACCATGCTGTATTTTTCACAGTGGCTTTGTACTATAGTTTAAAATTGGGAATTGTTATACCTGCTGCTATGTATCTGTTTCCTAGGATGGATTTTGCTATTCTAGGTCTCTTCTGGTTCCAAATGAATTTTTGGATTATTTTTGCTAGTTCTGTGAAATATAGTTTTGGAATTTCAATCGGCATTGCATTGAATCTGTATTATCAGTTTTGGTAGTATGGCCATTTTTCACTATGTTGATTGCTCCTACCTAGGATCAGGGGATATCTTTCCTTTTTCTTATATCCTCTTTGATTTATTTTTTCGGAATGCTGTAGTTTTCAGTGTAGAGGTCTTTTGCTTCTTTTGTTAGATTGATTCCTAGATACTTCATTTTTTTTGGATGCTACTCTGAAAGGAATTGTTTCCCTAATTTCTCTCTCAGTTAGTCTGTTATTTGTGTACAAGAAGGCTATTGATTTTTGAGCATTGACCTTGTATCCACCTACTCTACTGAATCTGTCACTTAAGTCTAGAAGTCTTTTGGTAGAGTTTTTTGGTTCTTCAATGTAGAGTATCATATTGTCAGGAAATAATGATAGTTTAACTTCTTCCTATCTTTATTGCTTTAATTTCTTTTTCTTGTCTAATTGCTATGGCTAATGTTTCCAGAACTGCATCAAGAGGAGTGGTGATAGTGGGCATCATTGTCTTGTTCCTGATTTTAACATGAAGGTTTTCAGTTTTTGGCCATTTAATGTAATGTTGGCTGTTGGTTTTTATAGATAGTCTATATCTCAACTTAATAAAGGCTATCCATTCCAAATTTTTGCAGGGTTTTTATCATGAATGTGTGTTGAATTTTGTCAAATGCTTTTTCCTCATGTATTAAGAGGATCACATGAATTTTGTCCTTGACTTTTGTTAATATAGTGTATTACATTTATTGACTTACGGATGTTGAACTATCATTGCATCCTTGGAATAAATCCCACTTGGTCAGTATGTATGATCTTAGTGATCATCCTCTGTATTCTTTTTGCTAGTATCGTATTAAGGTTTTTTGCATTTATATTTTTTAAGGAGATTGGCCTGTAGTTCTCTTTTTAGTTGCATCTTTCCCTGGTTTGTGAATCAAAGTGATACTTGCTTCCAGGAATGAAGATGGAAGTATAGATTCCTCTTCTATTTCATTGAAAAGTTTGAAGAGTAAAGGCAGTAGTTCTTCTCTAAATGTCTTGTAAAATTCAGCAGTGAATCCATCAGGAAAAGTTTGAAGAGTAAAGGCAGTAGTTCTTCTCTAAATGTCTTGTAAAATTCAGCAGTGAATCCATCAGGACCTCGGCTTTTCTTTGTTGGTAAATTTTTAATTACATTATCAATTTCACTGACTTATAATTGGGGTGTTTAAAATGTTTTTTGTTTTCTTTGTTCAACTTTGGCAATTCATGAGTATCTAGAAATCTGTCCATTTCTTCTGTGTTTTCCAATTTATTAGAGTTCTCAAAGTAGGTATTAATGATCCTCTGGACTTCTGCTGGATCTGTTGGGACTTCACTTTTTTCATTTCTAATGGCATGGATCTGAGCCTTTTCTTTCCTTTTTTTGATAAAGTTTGCTAAGGGTTTATCAATTTCATTTATTCTTTCAAAAAAAAAACCACAACTCTTTGATTCATTTATTTTTTGTATCATTTTCTTTGTTTCCACTGCATTTATTTCTGCTCTAATCTTTATAATTTCCTCTCTTGTTTGAGCTTTGGGTTTTTCTTGTTCTTATTTTTCTAGGAGTCTGAGATTCATTGTTAGGTTGTTTATTTGAACTTGTTCAATTTTTCTGGTGTGGGCATTCAGTGCTATGAATTTTCCAATTAGAACTGCTTTCATTGTGTCCCATAGATTCCTGTACGTTGTACTGGCATTTTCATTTATTTGTAAAAACTGTCTGATTTGTTCTTTAATTTCCTATGTGATCCATTGATTTTTCAGGAGAGTGTTGTTCATTTTCCATGTGTTTGTGAAGTTCCTACGGTTTCTTATGCTATTGATCTCCAGCTTATTTGCACTATGATCTGATAAGTTACAGGGACTAACTTCAATTATTTTGCATTCATTCAAACCTGTTCTGTGAGCTTGTATGCGATCTATCTTGGAGAGTGACCCATGTGCATACCGAAAAGTATGTATATTCTGATTTTGTGGGGTGGAACACTCTATAGACGTCTAATAAGTCCATGTGTTCAAAAGCTTGGTTGAGTTCTAGTATTTTGTTGTTGATTCTTTGCTTCTTTGTGATAGTTGGGTATTTAGATCCTCCACTACAATTGTGAACAACACACTTCTGAACATCCAGTGGGTCAGAGAAAATGAATGAAGAAATCAGACATTTTCTACTATTAAAGGATAATGTCAACATAATATATCAGAGTATGTGGGACACAATGAAGCAGTCTTACAAGGGATATTCATAGCAGTGAATAGGTATATGAGGAAAATAGAATGAGCTCAAATCAAGAACCTAATGCTGAACCTCAAGCTTCCAGCAAAGAAGAGCAGGCCAAGCCCAAAGGTCATACAAGGGAGGAAATTATAAAAGTCAGAGCAGAAATCAATGCAATGGAGAGTAAGTGAACAATATCAAAATAATGAAGCAAAGCATTTTGATCCTTTGAAAGAATAAACAAAATTGATAAATCCTTAGGCAACCTTATTTTAAAAAAGGAATGAAAAGGACTGGGGATTTAGCACAGTGGCTCCACTGCCTGCCTCGCAAATGCAAGGACCAGGGTTTGATCCCTGGTACTGGGAGTGGGGGTGGGGGTGGAAGGGATGAAAAGATCCAAATCCATGGAATTAGGAATGAAGAGTGTGAAATTACAATGGAGCCAGTAGAAATCCAGAGGATCATCAATACCTACTTTGAGATCCTATATGCAAATACGATGGAAAACACAAAATAAATGGACAGATTTTTAGATACATATGAATTATCAAAGTTGAATGAAGAAGACCTAAAAATTCTCAACAACCCAATATCAATGAAATTGAAAGTGTAATTATAAAATTAGTGACAAAGAAAAGCTCTGGCTCTGATGGCTTCAATGCTGAATTCTACAAGACATTTAGAGAAGAACTATTGCTACTACTATTGTCTAAACTCTTCAATGAAATTGAAAGGGAAGCAATAGTCTCAAATTGATTCCTGGAAATCAGCGCTACTTTGATTCCAAAAGCAGAGAAAGACCCATCCAAAAAAGAGAACTACAGGCCAATCTCTGTAATGAACATAGGTGCAAAAATCCTCAATAATATACTGGCAAACAGAATGCAGAAGATCATGAAGAAGATCATACCTCCTGACCAAGTGGGATTGATCTCACGGATGCAGGGATGGTTCAACATACACAGTCAATAAATATAATACACTATATTAATAAAGACAAAGACAAAAACAATCTGATCATCTCAATAGATGCAGAAAAAGTGTGTGACTAAATCTAACACCCATTCGTGATAAAAATCCTATAGAAAATTAGAATAGACAGTCTCTATCCCAACCTGATAAAAGCCATCTATGAAAAACCAACAGCCAATATCATATTAAGTGGTCAAAAATGGATATCCTTCATGCTAATATCAGGAACAAGGCAAGGATGTCCAGTATGACCACTCTCATTCAGTTTTGGAAACATGAGACACACCAATTGGACAAGAGAAAGAAACAGAATAAAGATAAGAAATGGAGAAGTTAAATTGTTATTATTTGTAGATGACATGATATTCTATATAGAAGATATGAAGAACTGCACTAAAAGTCTTGTAGGCTTAATAACCAAATTCAGTAGAGTAACTGGATACAAGGTCAACACTCAAAATCAATTATACACAAACAACAGATTCAGAAAGAAACTGGAGTAACAACTCCTTTCACAATAACATCTAAAAAAATGAAATACCTATTAATTTAATGAAGCAAAAGACCTCTATTTTGAAAACTAGCATTTTGAAAAAAAAGAGATGGAAAAGGATATTAGAAAATCGACAGACATGCCTTATTCTTTGGTAGGAAGAACCAATATAGTGAAAATGGCCATACTTCCAAAACTGCTACATAGGTTAAATGCAATCCCAATTGAAATTCCAACAGCATTTTTCACAGAACTAGAGAAAACAATCCAAAAGTTCATTTGGAACCTGAAAAGACCTAGCACAGTAAAAGCTCTAGGCAACAGAGGCATGGCAGAGTATCACAACCCCCAATTTGAAAGTATACTACAAAACTACTGTGATAAAAACAGCATGATGTACTGGCAAATAAATGGACCTGAGGATCACTGGAATGGATTAGGAGATGCAGAAATAACTCTAGACACACTCAGCCACCTCATCTTAGACAAAGGATCCAAACACGCTCCCTGGAAGAAAGATAGTCTAATAAATGGTGCTGGAAAAATTGGGCTTCAACTTACCAAAGATTAAAACTAGACCTATATTTCTTAACATGCAGTAAACTAAAAGTGAAATGGATTTAAGATCTAAATATTAAAACTGAAGCAATAAACCAGCTGGAAGAGAGCTTAGGTAGAAGTCTTGAAGACACTGGTTTAGAAAAAGACTTCATGAACAAAACCTCAGTCACACAACAACTAGCACAAAGGATCAACAACTGGGATCTCTCATTACAAAGCTTCTACGCAGTAAGAGAAACCAACTGTGTGAGGAGAACACCTACAAAATGGGAAAATTTTTTACCAGTTCTTCAGATAAAGTACTATTATCTAGAATATATAAAGAACTTAAATAAATCAGACCTCCCAAATTTAAAGGCCCAATACAAAAATGGGCATCTGAAATGAACATACATTTCTGAAAGAAGTAGAAATAGCAAATAAACATGAAAAAATGTTCAACATCACTGGCCATTGAAAAGCTGCAGACAAAAATGTTGAGATTCCACCTCACCCCAGAAGCAATGGCTGCCATCAAGAAATCAACCAATAACTAATGCTTGCAGGATTATGGGGAAAAAGGAATCATTCTCTACTGGTGGTGGGAGTGTAGACTGATGCACCCACTGTGAAAATCAGGATGGAGATACCTCAAAAAACTAGGATTAGTGGTCCCATTTGACCTGGCTATTCACCTGCTGGGTATCTTCCCAAAAGAATGAAAAGAATCTTATCATAGTGATACATATACACCCATATTCATAATGGCACAGTTTGTAATAGGTTAAATTGGAAACAGCCCAATTGCCCATTAACGGGAGACTAGATGAAGAAAATGTGTTTAAAAAAATGGTGTACTACTCAGCCAGAAAGAATAAATTAGAGATATTTATAGCTATATTGATGCACATTAAGGCCATACTCATAAGTGAAATAAATAGGACATACATGTGTAAATACTGAATAGTTTCTCTGGTGTGAAAAACTGAAAGTGTAAATAAGGATCAAAATGTCTAAAAGATAATGTGAAATAGGAAGAAAAGGTTGGAAGGGGAAGTGGGTGAAGTAGCAGAAATAAGGGAAAAGAATAAATGAGAAAAGGTAAAAATGGAAACAAAGTCTTTGTAAATAAGGCTGGGGAAATTGAAGGTGGGAGGCAAATGATGAAAATGTAAGAACCAAGATACATTATGTAAAAGTACAAATCTCCAATAATGAATGTCAGCACATTGTATACCTAAAGGGCACTAATAAAATTAATAAATTTAAAAAAGTAAAGAAAGGGGAAGAAATCTCCACTTCCACAGTTGGAAAGTTGGGGCAAGAATTGCTGGGGTGTTTAGTTTTCTATGGTATTACCCCCAAGTAAGTCCTAGAAAGTGGATCTTTTACTTGCTGCATTCAAGTATCCTCTCAGTCACTCACCTGAGAGTAAGTTATGCATCTGTGTCTTTATTGAGGTGGCGGTGAGTGCTGAGCATCTGTATTCAGCCATCTTGGAATACATCTAATATTTTTACTTTTAAATATCATCTTGAATATCAAATGGTACTGTAATTTTTATTTCATGTATCAAATATAACCTCTTATGATTTAGCTCTAGATGTCCCCCAAGAGCTGCATGTGTTCTGAAGTGGGGCTTTCAGAAAGTGATGGTCATGACAGCACTATATTCATCAGTGGGCTGACCCACTGATTAGTTTACAGCTAAATGTGCTGTTAGGTGAGGGCCTTGCTGGGGGAGGTAGGTCACTAGGGCTGTGACCTGGAAGGGCATATCTCCTTCCTTGGGCCCTGCCTTTTTGCTCTCTGCTTGACATCTTTATAACAGGCATTTTAATGATGCCATTTCTGTGTTTGACTCCACTGACCGTGAAGTGAGACTTCTAAAAACTAGGAGCCCAAGCAAACTCTTCCTTGAAATCGTGGGTGTTGGGTATTGTGTTCCAAGAATGAGAAAATGACTTAGCTTATAAAACTCGTGAAGGATTGTCATACATATCTTTATTTTGGCTTTCCTTTGTCATTTCTTTTTCTGATACTTCAAATTTCCTTTTTATCATTTACATTGTGATTAAAGAACTCCTTTTAGCCTTGTAACAAATCCTTTAAAGCTTTCATCTGATAATATCTTTATTCAAACATGTTTGGGTTTCACTCAGTTTCCTGAACATGTAGGTTTTTATCTTTTCAAATCTGGAGAGTTTTCACCTATTACTTCCTTGAATGCTGCATATCATTTTCTTCTGGAGGTAAAATGTTGGATCTTTTGTTATTATTCTACAGGTTACAGAGGCTTTTTCAGTCTGCTTTCTCTGTTGAGATTATAAGCATATTCTATTAGAATAATCTATCCTCGTTCACTGATTTTTGCTGTTATTTCCACTCTGCTACTGAGCCCATAGAAATTACTTTTCCACTTTATTTCCTTTAGGTTCTTTTTTCTTATAATTTCTGTTTCCTTGCTGAGCTTTTATATTTTTGTTTTTTGACATTTTAAAGATGATTTAAAATCATGTTTTGATTTCAGTTGTCTTAGTGAAGTTGTGTTTTTCCTTATTCTTGGTATTATAGGTTGATTTTTAATTATATCCTGGACATTATTATGCTAACATTGTTGTATTTAAATCTATTTTAGCAGGCAGTTACCTTGTTTAGCTAAGCTAAGTTCCTAGCCTATGTTTGGGGGCTGTAGGTCCAATGGGTCCTTAATTTTTGGAACTCTTATGTTTTTATAATCCATTTGTAACTAGGGAAGCCTCTTTGTCTTGCAGACCTGTCATTTCCCCAGATGGATAAAATGCTTCCTTTGTAGGCCATTTAGCGGCTCTCATGTCCTTGACAGGGGAGGGGAGTTTTAGGTGTGCTGGGGCCAAGTAGTTTCTGACTGAGCTGCTTGTTGTGGCTAAATTCATTTTGCTATTGTTATCTGGACACACTAAAGAGAACCTTAGGTCTATCAGGAAAATACTGCCTGTGGCCAGTATTAGAGGGGCTCCTGTCAGTCCCTCTTGCTACCTATGTCTGCATCATCCAGTGGTGTCAGAGAGTCTCTGGTTTTATCACAGAGAAGAATGAACTTGCCTGAGCTGCTTTTTTTGTTGCTAGGTTAGGAAAGATCAGGCCTAGATCGCCATCTTGGTCTGGGTGAGCAGATACAAGGTGCTCTGAAACTGTGCTATTCAAGTCTGAGGGATATTCACCAAGTTGTATTTGCACTTTTAGCATTCCCTTTTGCTGTCTCTTCCATTATTTCCAGCATTTAGACTTTGACTTAGTGGAGAGAAGGGAGATATGTCTACACCATTTTATCTGGATAAAATTATCAGTCATGTTTACATTCATCATTGACTGAATTTTTTTTTTCTGATACTGATTTTTTTAGAGACTTCCAGTTTAGATAAAATCATTTAGTAAAGCTTGGAGTAGTTCTTACATGTATAATTGTGTTTGCTTTATTACTAAAGAACTATGATCTCTCTTTTAAAGTCAGTGTTCTGGGAGGGAAAAGCATGGGGTCCAAGTGAGGTTCTAGCTGAAGGTACACAACAGTTATTAGCATTACATAAAATATGTAAAATGCACTTATCACTAATACATTCAGGCAACAGTAAGTGCTCAATAATTTTTGTTTTTTGAGACAGGGTCTCACCATGTAGTTCAGACTGACCTGGAACTCACTATGTAGCCCAGGCTGGTCTCAAACTCACAGCGATCCTCCTGCCTCAGCCTCCCAAGTGCTGGGGATTACAGGCATGCACCACCAGGCCCGGCTCTCAATAAATGTTAATATTCACTTTTTACTCAGCTCCATGTTCCCCCAAGTTGGTTCAAGACCTAACAAATATAATTTTTCACCTGTACTATTGCAGCTGGTGGGCTTCACATAGCCCTGGACAGCTAGTAACATGTCTCCACTTTTAAGATCATGACGTGATTTCTGACAGTATTATTCATGACTCCAATTATGTAGCATTCCAACATGGACTGTGTAGGTGGTAACAAGCACAGTGTTGTGAGTGTGGTCCTAACTCTGCCTCCTGTAACTCACAGTCCAGTTGAAACTTGTGCATATCAGATGTTACATATGCTTGTGCAACTTGCTGAGTAAAATGCACTGATTGCATAAAACAGTATTTCAACCTACTTACACATGCATATCCCTGTAAAGGTGGGTGTTTACTATTGAATAGACAATTCCTCTTTGCTCAGTGTGGCCCAGAAGTTTGACATGTATGTGTCAGGGGCAAGAATATCTAGCAATAAAAAATTAATTACCTCAAAAACATTTTGACACTTCCATTTTCTCCACCCATGTTCCTTTACTTTCATTTTTTTGTTGTTGAGCCTTTTGTTTCAGTTTCTTGCTTGAGTTAGTTCATCTAAGACTCTCCTCCCTTCCTACTTATTTGCTGTGCCAGCAATAACCTCCTCTGTGTTCATGAATTTCAGTGATTCTCTGCTACTCTTGGGCAAAGATGTATTTATTTTATTCCTGAAAATTTTAGGCAGTGGCAGTCATAGCTCCTGTATCTGGCAGAAAAGATCTTTCTTTATAGCACCCATTTTATTTGCTCAGAGTAGTGGGATGGCTTCACAAGTTTTTAGCCAATTTATTCACTTCTCAAAGCAAATCATGAAAATAGAATTCTAAATTTAATTCCAAGTTACTGTATTCTAAAATCAAAGCTAGATAAAACAATTAGCATTTAAACCTTAATATCTACAAAGGTGCACCTTACTGCACCATGAAAGATTAACTCTAGAAAACCTAATTATTTTGCCAGACAAGCAAAAACAGGTAAATACTATGAGCTACCTAAAAATGTCATGGGTTCTGTTGCTGCCCAATGTGGACACAAACTAAAGAAAAATATTCATCCAACTCCACCAACTATATTTCTTTGGGAAATCAAAATACAATTTTCTAAATTACACTCTAAAGCCTTCTGCCAGTTTTACCAAAACATGTGATGTTATGCAAAGGAGTTCACTGTGTTTAAAACAAAACATAACAAAACAACCCGAATGAAACATGAAGGTGGTTCACAAAAAGTATTCACTCAGGGCAGGCAGCACAGAATTCGAGTTCCTTTCCTTTCAGTTTCCTGATTATGAAAAATTGTCATAGCCAGAATAGATATTAAAGAAAGTAAACATTTTACCTAAAGATATTTCAGGAATAGAACTTTCCTTTTCTTTTTTAGAACTTTTTCTAAGAGTATCTTGCTAATGAATTTTTCTTTGCATTCAAATAGGCAGTTTGCAAAATAACTTCCTAAATCATTAAAACTTGGTAGGAACACAGGAGCTAAATGCTTATCAACAGAAGTTAGATTGAAGATACATGACATTTTTTGCATTTTTTCAACAGAAAAAATATGCCTTTGGGTCAAGGATACGGTAGGTACCGAGTACCTATTTTGCCTTGAAAAGTGGAAAAACATAATTATATAATTTCTTAATCTACTAACATCAGATTCTTTCTATAAAAGCAAACTAGACTTTCTGAAGTTTAGATAGAAATTAATATCAGTGTAACATTTCTGAAAGTAGACTTGTGGTTCTTATACCCAGCCTGAGCAAATTTTTTTCTAGGATAAGGCAGTATACTTTTTTGAATCCTTTTGAAATGGTGGTTAAATTTATAAAGCAGACCCACGTGAACTTTGAGAGGCAAAGATGCAAAAGTTCTGAGAAATTTATCTGAACATTTGCACTGATACTTTGGTGTATATCTAAGGCCAACTGGGTGCTCTATTCAGAATTGTCCAAACTTTATTAAGAAAATTCCATAATCAATTAAACTTAGCTAATGGAGCTTTTGATACAAGAACATAAGACTGTATGTCATTCTGGGAGCACAATGAAAACATAGTCCTGGAGGTAAATGAAGATTGTGTTATCTAACACATGCTTTTTTGGTAGTAAGATTTTAAAAGAGGACACCCATTTTTTTCTAGAAGGACTATGACTAAAATCGCAAAGCTTCAACTCAGCATTAATTATACTCTATGAAATTTTCAATGTGAAGCACAGATTGGGCTCTGTGAAAAAACTCTTCAAAGTCAACAATGCTCTGGGGTGACTTAACTCTGCAGAATGGTATTTTATTTGACAGCATGGACTTCATGCATATCCATTATCAGTGCCTTGAAAATGAAACAACTTTAAAAGTTAGCAGCAGTTTCTGCAAGTACAAAAATACACATTTATTACATAACATATGGTAATAAAATTTGTCCCGATATATTATACAAACTCAAAGCATTTTAGATAAAGCATTGGTCTAATATATTATAGATTGATGGAGTATAATAAAATGACATGTAGTCTGTCTTCAAATAATACAATACAATATTTTACAGCAATATTAAACTATTCACATTAAGTATTACAGAAGTATCTAAGGGAGTAGAGGGAGTGAGAATGGTTATTAAAGAACCTTAGTACAGTAACTATTTTCTTTTATGCTTCAAATTGGGTTGGGTGACTTTCTACCAGCTATTATGCAAGGAAAAAAAAAAGAGGCTAAACTATTATTTTTGCAAGTAGTTGAGTAATTTTTTCCAGAAATACACTCCAGGCCATAAGAGCTTCATTCACATCTTCAGTTCTGACAGTAGTATGCCCTAAGGGTAAGGGGAGTCCCTGCTGACTTCATGTATTATACCACAAAAGATGTGTATGGACACTTAGAAGCCTGAATATAGGGGTAGTTAGGAGCTGAAAACTTTTTATTACACATCTGTGCCTGAGATGGCCAGTGTCATGGAGTTCTTTGGACATGGAATTCTAAAAGTTAATATAATGATTAGGGCAAACAGGGCCATGTCTCTAGGAGGTAGGTAGCACCTACAGCTAATAGTGAAATGACTTGTTACACAAACATTAATTTTAATTTCCAAACCAAAAATGTAACCTTTAGGACAAGGGAAGACTATCTGCTATAAGCTTCTTGATGATGGATAAAAGTAATCTGAAATAGGCTAGTTTGTGAGAGAAAGATCAATTTGATGGTAGACTATAGAGATCACATGGCTCTAAACAACTTCTTTCCAGTGAGTAGTTAAATGAAGGAAGATAAGCACCTGTTTTTAGTGCTATCCCTCCGTACTGGTTGGCAAGGCCTGAGAATTTATTCCTAGGTGAGGAGATATATTGTAACCTTTAAGGCAGGAGAGAGGAGAAAGAGAGGAGAAAGATTCATGTATATAAAATAAACTAATAGGGTCTGAATAATCTGTCAAGTATGAGTCATTTGGGAAACATTTATGGAAGAAAATCCAAAGTTAATGACCCATCTGAGGTCTGGCAACCACTTTGTTGAGCACTCTTGACTCCTTGTATCCCACCAACCTCTAATCTGCTCTCTCAATTGTCAGTTTATAAAATTAGAAAAAGGGTGGTATATTAATTTTTTTGTGGCTCTCTAGGAAAAAGCATGTTCCTAGCATAGGAACCTTTGAAAAGGGAACTAAAATGAGTGAACATTGCTTTCTTTATCACAGCTATATCTTGGAGCATTTGCACAGTAACACTAAACAAAAAACAAACCAAGCAACACAACTAACAAAGAACTATTGTCGTGGTACCTCTGACATGACATTACTGGTCACTGGCTTTGGGTTTTCTTCCAGAAAAATTTCCATGGTTTTGTCCCAAAATGACTCATAACTGATAAATGGTTTAGACTGTATTAATTTATTTTGTATCTGTGGACTTGTCTCCTCTCTCATCTTAAAGGTACACCAGTATACTGTGGTACTCTTGAATCATTCTCATTTTCTGTACATTGGCTACATAGATGTGCTGGTTCTTAGAATGATCCTACGAGGATATGTGACTAGAAGATTCCACAGATATGGCTATTGGCTTCGATTAAGGAAAAAGATTTACATGATTTCTGTCATAAATATACACATTTTAAATATTTTGATTAGTGGTATTTTCCTCACTTGATTACTAAAAGCATTCTGTGAAATAAATGTGGGTGATTTCTCTGTAGTGCCCCCCTTTCTGTTCCTGATTCTTCATTCATGAAAGTGTGGCCTCCTCAGGATCCTGATATCACTGACAGTTGACACAGGCAGGCCTCTTCAATGGAAGATGGTTTCTCTAGTCCTCTACTATTATCTCTAAAATCTCTTAGTAAGCAAAAACTGTCTAAACTTAGGTGATAATTTTTTTTTTCACATAAAGTCTTTATCAAGTAGTCTCAGTAGAGAGAATGTTTTTGTCCTAAGTATGAGCAAGATTATTCTTAGGCTACATCTCCCAAGTATCTTTATTTTAAAAAGGGGACATAATTGCTGTTTGTGTTATCAGCCCAGTTCCCACTGTTGCAGATTGTAGATTCTTACTGTGATTAAATGTCTTTGGTTAAAGGTTTATCCTCACCATCAGAAACCACAGTAGGCCCCACATCTGGGATGGCCACATTATTTATAGTCCCAGAGCTAGATGAGGCTTTTTCCCAAGGCAGAGGACCAGAACAGCACTGCCCTTCAGTCTCTCCTCCCTTGTAGGACTTCACAGAAAGCTTGAATCTGCTCTCCACTAGGCTGAATGGAGAACTATAATGTTTCTCTGAGTCCAGACAGGAAGCAGAGCTGCATAGCTGGACTGTCTGCATGGCTCCAAGTCCTTCAGCTGCCCTTAGGGGTAGGTCTTTCTGAATCTCTTGCAGTGAATTGGCTTCTGGAACATCAGAAGCATATGGAACTGACTCCACATGTCCTTTTAGGGAATTTTTCTTTTCCTCTGGTCTGGCTACTTTTGCTTTCTTTTTGAGAGACCAGTTTTTCAAGCTGGCCACACTATTTTTCAACCATGTGCTGGGGTGAAGAGTTCCAGAATGCATTTGTAAATGCCACTCCATGGTGTCCTTTTTTGTGTAGGCCAGGTGGCTACTGGCCTGCCCTTCCGAGGAACCGGGCATTTTAGAATAGAGGCTGGAAGCGCTAATATCAGAAGAAAGGTTTTCTTGTTTTTTCTGAGCCTGGAAAGTGCAATCTATTGGAGAAGAAGTTTCTGTGGGTGTAAACACAGAGTGTTCAGAAATCTGAGAAAACGCACTGTCCTGAGAGCTCACAGATGAGCCAGATGGGGAAGTTCCTGGGGAAGATAAGCTGGAAGAGCTGGTACTTGGACACAGGTTTAGCCTTGGCGGCAAAACTTTTTCAGTGCTTTGGTTGGTGGCACTGCTTTTGCCCACCTCAATTCCCATGACCAAACTCTGATTAATAAGTTTTTGCCCCTCCATTTGCAAAGACTTATGCCGTATGAGATAATCCTCCTCTCCCTGCAAGAGACTAGCTTCACAGCTGATTTTATGTTGTTTCTTTGAATAAATCCCCCTGAGATAGGTCAGTTTGCAGTTCTGGACATCTATGTTGGGCTCTGAGCAGCGTCGATGTGTCCTTGAACTCTTGAATGTATCTGCTATGTGTGGTGGGGAGTATCCAGATGTATTTGCATCAGAATGTTGGTTCCCAGAATGATCTTGGGGGGACATATGACTAGAAGATGCCACAGAAATGGCCACTGGCTTGGAATTAGTGAAAACTTTCACATAATTTCCTTCATTACCTGATGAGCTTTTCTTCTTAATATTTTTACTAGTGGTGTTTTTTCTGCTTATGTCAGTACCTGTGACCAGACTCTGTTCTAAGCATATCGTACCCTCTTCTGGGAGGGCAGTTTTTTGCTTCAGATCGTCTTCATCTTTTTGAGAGAGTATTGCATCACAGCTGGACTTGCGTAACTTTTTCTGGTGAAACTCCCTGAGATAGGAAACCTTAGAATCCCGATAGTCGATGCTGGGCTCTGAACAGCGCCTGAGTCGCCGCAAGCTTTTTGGAGCATCTGCTGCAGCTGTGGACAGGTAGATTGGTGTACATGTATTGGACGAGGCCCCAGCCTGCTCCCCCAGTGAGGCCTTTCTGTTCCTTACTGAAACATTCACCGGCTTGCACCCAGGAGGCCGTTTCATTTGAATGTCTTGATCTGTAGAGTGGTCTAAGTCAAAATCACTCAGGGTTAGAAGACCTTCCACCTCAGGATGGTCAATGTCATAGTCACTGAGAGTTAAGACAGAGTCCATGCTTCTGCTACCCTGGCCAAGTTTCTTTACCAAGTCACTACATGGAGCATCAATATCCTCATTTAGCTCATTTTCCAAGCTGTCATAGGAGGAGTCATTCAGTTGGACACAAGAGGTGTCTGTCAAGAAACATTAAACCATGATTAACACCTTTACTTACTACAAATATAGCAAATGCTGCCTGCAAACAAAGTATGTTTAGTTTAATGGTCCTTTCATGTAGAGTGAATATCTACTCTCCAGAAGGAAGGAATCTTTTGCAGTCTTTCCAAGTGTTAGTACATAAAAAAAGAAATCTGTTGGAGTATATTGGATTTATCTTAAATCCTAATGAAGTGGGCTTTTCCTAGGTAAGATTTTCTCAAAGCAACAAACATACCATAAGATCAAGAAATGGTGTGAAATATGAAGAAATTAATGTCAGGTATAGCTTTGAATAAGACTCTGCCTTCTAACACGGATTACTCGTTGAGTACGTAATCAACTTGCATCTCGGGGAAACTTCCTATCAATTTCTTTTTAACAAAGTACTTTAGCATTGTTTATTTCCTTATTTAGCCTACAATAACCATTAAAATTATTATCCATGCTTAAAAGATGTTCAGGACTATAGAGTAATTTGCCAAAGATAATATAACTGGTAATTGACAGTACAAAAATTTAGAATGTGAAGCGATGTCTTTGAATTCAGAATCTATACCCCACACATAAAGTGCTAGTTGTTTTCAAACTGTTTCATAGTACACTACACTTCTGAGATGTCTTAGTGTCTATAGGGAGCAAGAAAACAGGTCTGCTGCTTTTTCTCTGGCTCTCTACTCCATTTACAATGACGGTAGTTCTCATATATATTAGCATTTCTCATCAAGTTTTATTTAAAAGAAAGTTTAAACATCATCATATCATAGTATAGTACACTAACAACTTCTTGAAGGTTGAAACCTCACCTTACACATTTGTTAGCCTCACACCACACTATGAATATACCCTGAGCTATTAGCAAGTTTTCTAAGGAAGAAATTAAATGTCTTTGCCGTACTGACACGTCGGAGGCTCCCTTCACTTCAGCAGCTATGGGCTCTCTGACAACTGTCCTGGCATAGTCACAGACGTGCTTCTATTTATTACAAAAAATTTCTCAACTAAAATTAGCAATTTCATTTGACTCAGCTATTTCTCTTCTAGGTATCTTCCCCCAAAAGCTAAAGACATAATATTACTGCGATACATTTATACCAATGTTTGTAGTAGCACAATTCATAAAAACTAAATCTTGGTAGCAGCTTGTGTGCCCATCAATAGACAAAAGGATAAAGAAAATGTATCTAGACATAATGCAATACTACTTGGCCATAAAGGATAAATCACACATTTATAGGAAAATCGATGCACTTTGAAAATACAGTGTTAGGTGAAATAATTCAGACATACAGCTTAATAGCTCTCATTTGAGTAAGGCAAAAGTACCAATGAGGAGCAAAATAAGGTACTGAGAGAAGGAAACAAGGAGATCTGCAGCAAATGGGAAGGGATGAAGACCAAGGGGGAAGACTGAGGGAGAAAGGGAGTAAAAAGATTTAAGATGTGTTATATACATGTATCAAATACCCACAATGAATACTATGTCATAAACATGGACTAAAAATACTAAGAATGATGGGGAAAGAGGATTTACAGATGGAAGGAGATGGGAGGGAAGGGGAAGGAGATAAAAAAGAATCAAGCTGTGCTACGTATATGCACCTAACTCCTTAAAAATGAAATGTAAACTTTACTGCAAACACATATCAATAAATAGTCAATCAACTTCTTTACAGTACCTGAGGAATTCTCTTTAGTGTCAATTCTCAATGAAACCTCTCCAAAGAGAGATGTGATTTCATGTCCAAATATCCTACAGCAATTTTCAATCAGAAATTGTATAAGCAGGGAAACCTATACAAAGACAAAATTAAAGTGCTACTTTTCGTATAAGATATTTTTTATTCATTAAGTTTATTAGTACATTTTAGTTGTACATTACAATCACACTCATCAATAGGAATTTGTACCTTTACAGATATATCTTGGTTCTTGTTTTTTCCCCTTCTGTCCCTTCTACCCCTCCAATCCTATTTACAAAAACTTTGTTTCCATATTTTCCTTCTTTTCTGATATTTTTTCTTTCCCTTCTTTCCTTTCCTCTTCCCTTTCCCTCCATTTCATTTTCCCTTTGGACCTTTTCTTCCTGGTTCACATTACATTTCATATAGGAACACTGATTTTTTAACAAAAAAATCCTCAGGAAGAGTATCTTTAAAGTACATAAAAATATACAAAAGTATACAAAAGGTTCCCCTAAAACACTGTGATGCTTTACTTTCTATGCCCAAATTACTCTTACTTTTGTTTTGGCTGTAGTTTGTGTAGTTTACGCTGATCTGCAGCTTGCATTCCTACCACCTCAGCCCCCAAGTGTTGGGATTACAGGCATGCACCACCATTCCTGACTTGAATATACTCTTGAATCATTGGACTCAAGTTATTTGGAGCCTTGGCTTAATGCTAATACCTTATATCATTGTCTCTGTCTTTAAAGTTAGGGTAATTTCAAAGTAATTTCTCCACATTTTTGCAGTGAAGAAATATATTTTGTTATTAAAATTTATTAAAGTATCAACAGGTAATGCTTATGAAAATATCTCTATGCAAAGGGCAGGTTGCTATAAGTTCAGTAAGAGGGCTCTCCATGGGTGCACTATGAAGGAGAGAGAGAACTAGAAAGCAAATGTGTTTTCCTGACTAGTTTTTAACTCACGTGTTGCCTAAGGTTACATTCCCTAACTGGATGTGCTTGAGAAAGAGGACAGCATTTAACTAGGAGGCTTTGTGCCTCTAAGGAGATGTACTAGAACCTCTCTGTAGTTTCCTTGCTTCAGTAGTTGAAGCTAAGGGGCAGAAGAAATGTGGGAAGCAAAGGAAAGTGTATCTCCAAATGCCTTAACAGATGGGCACTGCAGGAGTGTTATTTCAAGTAACTACTGCTTTTTTACTACTTCCATTTTTTTTTCTTTTTTTTGGTACTGGGGATCAAACTCAGGACCTTGCACTTGCTAGGTAGATGCCACTACCACTGAGCTAAAGCTCTAGCCCTCCACTTCCATTTTTAAAGACAAGAACTCTGTAAGTCAGTGTAACTAATTTTACCCGGGATGGTACATCTGACAAATGGGGGGTTGAATTGAAAGAATTGAGAACTGAACTTTGACTTGTTTGACTCCAAAGTTTACTTTTTTGTAAAAACAACTGCTTTCTTATTATTCTATGGTTTGAGTCAGTCCTACTGTTTAGATTCCTTACAGGGAAAAGAAAAATGACTGTTACTTTTCTGCTTATATTCTATTACCTTCCTATAGTCTACAGGATAAGGAAGAATATTCCATAGTCATTAAACTCAACTATTCCTCCCTATAAAATTATCTATGAAATTGTTTTTCAGAATATTATTTCTCTCAGTTTCAAAATGAGTTCTTAGTTACCAAGGGCATAAAAATGAAAAAAGTCATTACCTTCTTTGTAAATTCATGTTCTAGCTCTGGGCTGGAGGAAGTAGGAGGCCAAATAAGGCTTGGAGTGACACATACTGCCAAATTAAATGCATTCATCTGATTGGTAGAGGAATTTTTCTCAATGTTGTATAATATCCCAAACAGATATCTCAGGAGAATGATATTGGCTCTCGGAAGCTGGTCCAATAGTCTAAAGAAAGAAAAACGTGCTCTTTAAGCAAGGCATTTCACTAAAAATTAGATACCCTTAACTTTGCACAGAGAACCATGCAAATCAAAAGGGCAAATCAAGAACAGAGTTCAGATATACAAGAGTTTCAGTTAATATGGTTCCATGTAAAATGACAGTGCTTATACAGAAAGAAAAAAAGCATTAGCCATTATTTTTGGAATATTGTTTTTAAAACTTAATGTAAAAGAATGCAGAAAGAGTCTCATAAAAATGCTGCCTGAAATATTCCCTGAAACTAGTACCATATGCTTTAATTTAGGCAAATTCTGTAATATTCAATCACCCCCCACCCATTTTTTCTAGTAAGATTAAAATGCTCGTTTTATTTCTCGGTAGCAACACAAGAATGCTGTCTCTTGATGAGAACCCAAACTTCAGTCATTAAGACTTCCAGGTCATTCTGAGAGCTTGTGCTCTGCTGTAGCACCTTGTAATACCAATTCCAAATCTCCATTCACTGGTATCACTTTCACAAAGAAGTTAAGTTTACAGTAGTCTATTTTCTACTGCTACTATTGTATAATGATAAAGAGTTTTTCAAATGATCATTCATTGAAAGTAATTTTTACTATTGTTCAGAAAACATATATGAAATATAAATTCTGATATTCATGACTTGCCTTTTTTGTGTGAGAATTTGCAATCCTAGGAAATAAGATATTCTAACTCCTGGTGCGTAAATATCAGAGGCTTTTTTTTTTTTTTTTTTTTTTCCAGTAAAATGGACTGACAGTGAGTATAGTTGATAGGGCTGAATTGCGAAAGACTCTGAAAAGGACCAAAAGATTGAATGTATATGCTTTTGAATGAATAAGCTTTTGGGCTAGCTAATTTTATAAGATCCCTAAACCTATGGCCTAGTTTACAACTCTATAAGTTGTAGATAACTGAGAGTATTGTATCTAATACTTCTCTATAGAATTAAATTCTATCTGGCAGAGAGATAATTGATATGCACCCTTCTCCTGGTTTAAAAAAAAAGGCCAGTTTTGTTTCTACTTATAAATTCATTTCAGCATTTCTGATTTATCTGTTATAAGCTACGATATTCTGAAATCTCCACTGAACTGAATGTAACATCTTACTGGTTCTTTCATTAATGATTTAAATCTTTCCTGTTTACTAATGAAATGTTTTGGCCAATGAGCAACAGAGTACAGAATTTAATGCTACTATCTGAATGATCTACACTAAGCTATACAATGGAGGCAGGTGTAGTATTTTGTTACATGGCTTTGTATTCTGGTGTCTTCAATAGCTATATAATGTTATATTGATTAAATATCTAACAGTAGCAGTGTGTAGATATTTAAATACTGCCTGAGAAAAAAACTAAAAAAATATATTCAAATAAACAAATGGGATTTTTGGGTTTTCAGAGAACTGGAGTATTGCCCTTTGCCTTCTTTCTTATTCTCATACTGTAGAAAATATTTAGGAATGTGGGGGTAGTAAGCTCTATGAGCAATTTGCCTGTGTAAGTTTAGACACTGGGTTCTTTGTAAGCAGATTAAGACTGTGCAATTCCCTTTATGACATCTCTCCAAGAGTTAACTGCTTCTCTGCTATACTTCCACAGCACCCTCCAAATAACTTTTAAAGTGCTATATTGTGTTGTAGTTGTCAATCTCAGATAACTGGACTACGAGTGCTTAGAGGAGGGATTAGGTCATTTTCTGACCTATTTGAATTAAATATATAAGGGCTTGTGTGGTTAAAAATTTCCCTAGATTAAGTTCATAAGCTGTAGATTGGGTTCACAGTATTATCTAATGGACTAATGGATTTTATTTCCTCAGATTCAAACATATAAATAAAAGGTTTTCAATATTCAGGTCTTACATATTAATAAGATTAGAGAAAAACAGCAGCAAAAATGTATCTTAAAGTACCACTTTGCAGTATTTTAATAGGCAAGCTCATAAAACAAGCTTATAAAGCATTAAGCATTTCTGAGACATGACCAAATTAGAATAATTACCTTTGAACTGTGTTTATTTTCTCTTCATCATTTCCTTGATCCATTACACAGACCCACTGATCATAGATATCTGATAAAAAAATACTTCCTGGAATATTTCGAAGAAAGTCCTTACACAGATAAAAAACACAAATATTTAAAATGATTATTCTCATATAAAATATGTATCAGAGAAATGTGTAAGTATTCTGTTGAAAAGTCTTGCTTCTTTAAAGTACACAGGCTGTGCCAACTCTCCACTGACTTGTTCCACATAGAATCACATGCTTCAATTTTTTTTTTTTCCCCTAGCAAAAAAACCATTGGGATAATTTAAGTCTACATTATGGTGAGAAAAATAAAGGACATCTTTCTGGGCTAAAAAATCCTGTTGATACACATTTTATACTAGAATAGCATAATAGGATCTGGCAGTACCATCCTAAATATTTTTCCCTCTTTACTTAGATAGCAAGTTCAAGGAAATGAATCAAGATGCCTGTGAGGTTCACACTGTAGAAACCACTCCAAATTTTGTTCACTTTTTTATCTCAAACAGTGCCTGGCACATGTAAAAAAAAATGCAAAGTCTAGGTTATCTCAGAATATCCTATTCCAGTGGCATTGCTATATGACTGCATCAAGGTACTTAAGGATTCTTCCCCGTGTTCGCCATAGAAGGGCTCATGTGTATTTTGGGGGAGAAAACATTTATAAGTGATGGCTAGGATCTGGGAATTTACAGCAGCATCACTACTCATGATGTACATATCTAAGTCCACTGTCCTTTCTGGAGATCCATTCTCTGAGAACAGTGAGTGGGACTTGGTGTGATAAATCCACACAATGACATAAACAGAATATAACCAGGGGTGTCTGTTGTTTGGCCTTTGTTGATAGAAAGCTTAAATGTAAACTAAATTTGGGCTTAGAGGCTTGGTTTGAGGCCAAATCTCTGTTGCTTTTGGAATAGCACCTAGAAAACCAAGCATGTAGTCCGATGTCCACTTCAGGAAATTTGAGGCAGTGAGAACTCAAATTAATGTCTAAGCATTGTAACCAGGGTTGGCTATCCTCTTGCAAATTCCTGTGTAGAGGTGAAAGTCTCTTTCTAGAAAATCAATGATTTATCTATTTGTCTATGGAAGCTTGTTATGTGTATAGCATGTTTATTGCTAACATGGAAGCTGGAATAATGCACTGTATAGTTAGTTATTCAGGCATCTCTTTTCACTATATACAAGCTCTTTCAGGGCAGGGACAGACCCTCACCTTCTTTATAAATACAGATGTCAAGCATAGCCTCAGCGATACCACAGGCCATTAGTGAACTATTATAATCTCTCATAGGGGCAAATATTAAAGGGTATAAGGAAAGGCTAATCAAATACAGTACAACTGAGATGCTAAAATAAGTTTCAGAACTCTGTACTCATGACATTCTAGTACTGTACTTTTTAAGAGCAGTTAATAAGTATGAGATGGACTTATTCAAAGTCTCTTATATATTCCAGTAGAGATGTACCTAGTTAATTGTGGTTCAGATACATCAACACAAAAATCACCTCTTTTTGGGAAAGCTACTGAGTTCTAATTCCAAACTAATTTTAGATAGTGTACATAATTTACAAGTTAGATTTAAGAGGCAAAATCTGTTATTTAAAATTGTGATAGTGACACTAGCTCTTTTACAAAAATCTCAGTGGAAAACACACTATGATCTGTCTTGAAGAAAAACATCATTAAATCTCAAACTTACACTTGAAAGATAATAACTTGTAACATCTCAATGAACTCTTCCACAGCTGGAATAACAAGTTATGAAATACAACCACCATCACAGCTGAGAAATATGTGAGAGCAGGTTCTGAATTACAAACACTGGTTTTTACTAAATTGAAATTCTCCTTACCTTCTATACCAGAACCTTGGTCCACCAGGAATCTCTAATTCATCTAAGATGCTGTGGATTAAAGTAAAAATTTCCCCAAAGTTTTGGCATCTCAGGCAATTTTGGTCCAATAATAAAATGAAGAGTTAAACTTGTATTTAAGTAAAACTAGCATAAGAATAATTAAAGCAGAACATAAGTACTGCTTCAAAAACAGTATTAAAAACAAAACAAAATAGTCAGCTAAAAAAAACAAATCCAAACTTTTGGCACAAATTATCTCCTGAAATCACTTTACACAATGATAAAACTTCAGTTATCTAAAACCCATTTAAGTAGTTTACTCAGTCATTTGTGTTTTTTTGGTCTTGTCTTTGGGTACACAAAATTATCTGAAACAACTTAGCTCTTCTAGAACCAGACTTCCTTGTAACACTCTCAGCAATTTAACATGAATTTTTAAGTGTGGTGCTGTGAAGAATAGAATAGGAAAATTTTTCTAAAATAAGCTTTACTTTCCTAAATTAAGAAACAAGAGACACAATTATGTGAGAAAAAATATACTTGTCATATTTTTACTGTATGCCAGGATTGAAGAATAATCAAAACCCTGTAGAAAACAGATATCCTAGCTCCATTTCTTTTGAGTGATATTTTATTCAAAGAGTTTACAGCATGGTTTGAGAGCAGATATGGCCCATTACCAAGAAAGACCTGATTTTTCATAAAGTTTATTGTACAAGAAGCTGAACACTCAGCAGGAACAGGGGTATGCAACTCTCTTGATCATGTCTCCCTTAACTTAGTTTTTATGCTCCAGGCTGAAGCCTCCTCTAGCCTTTTGGAGTACTTTTGACCGTTTGGAAATAGGAGCCTAAGGTAGGTCTTCAGAAATTACTGTTGGTTTAAAATCTCTGCTTAAAACAGGTTTTGACTTGACATTTACAAAAAATGTAGGCCATTTCCAAGAATGTGGGGAAGAAATTATTTTAGAAGATGTGACTTATGTAAACATGGGTGAAGCGTAAAAATCAAAGAATGCCAAACGGAGGAAAGGTAAAAAAGAAGGCCCAGAAGTTGGAGTAGTTCCTATTCCACTTTTAAAACAGAAAGCACTAGAAATTGAGGGGAAGGAATATTTATGGGCATGATGATTCCAGAAATGAAAGGAAGTTTTAATAGTCTCAGCAATTTTTTTCTTTAGGTTGTAAAGCCAATAAATGGTTACTATGATAAACTTCTATAACTATTTTCAGTTAATAAACGTAATAAAAGTTTATTTTTTAAAACTTTGCCTTCATTAGGAAGATAGTGAAATCACCATAAGCAGGGTGTTTGTTTTGGTAAACATGCTACAAGTACCGTATTTTAAACATTAAATTTTGCTTTTGTGCAAGGGGTGGCAGGAGTTAAGATAAAGAAATAGGTTCTTTTTTTCCTTATTTCTTTTCCTTTACCTACCTGACATATCATATCGTTAGTGGTAGCTTTTAAAGTCCAATGATGACTTCATGAAATATTTTTAACACTTTCTAGGTTCGAAGTCTATGATGACTCTGCACACAGGATTAATGTTCATAATGAAACAAACCATGTATCCTGCTCCAGAACTACATGATGATAAAATGTGAGCTTTTCCTACCTTTAAGACAGATGCTATCACAAAAACAGATTCACAGTCTAGGTGTACTTCAACTCCAGAATTCAGTTTCTCTTTTAGTTCTCTGCAGGATTTCACATTGGCTGACTGTCTAAAGATGCCCCTTGTGAGGGGGCCTTTTTGATTAAGAAAGAAAAGCATATCCTATGGGAAAACAGGAAAAACAAACACAATGACCCTTCATATATAAAAACAGGGGAATAGGTACTTGCTTTATTTGGTTACCAAAGGCCAGGGTGAAAGCACTGAAACCCTGAAGCTAGATGTTTCTTAAAAGATAGAATGGTGATTACCAGGGGCTTGAGGGCCTGATCCAGTTGGGGAGATACTGGTCAATGGATATGAATTTTAGTTAGAAGAAAGACTTCCAGGTGATTTACTTTGTAAGACGGTGACTATAGTTGTTAACAATGTATTATATTTTTGAAAACTGCTGACAATAGATTAAGTGTTCTCTAATTTTTATGTCCTTCCTGCAGTACAGGGGAAGAATGAATTTTGGAGAAACCAATTCATGTGATTTGAAAGCCAAGTATGCCACTTATTTACTATGTTCCAAGGCTGTTTTTTAGTTTGTAAAGTAAGGATGATAATAATAATTACTCCCTAAATTTGTTGTGAGTGATAAAACAAAGTGACTACACTAGTGTCTGGCACTTACATAGGCACAACAGAACATAAAGTGCCTCACACCTGTTACATTTTGAGGAGGATACTGGACACTCAGTGTTGCTTAAGAGTGATCATTTGATGTATCAACTGGAGGTAATACAAACTCAGTGGTTTTCATCTCACCAATTCTACATAGAACAGATGGTTAAATGCCAGAAAATATATCTCAATGTTTAAACATATGAAGAAAAACCAGTTTCAAAACTTTAAAAAGTATGACTGAGGAGTCACTGCTTAGTGATAAAATGAGATTTTCAGAACAAGTGGAGTTTAAAGAAACAACTTGTGAAGGATAATGTGGATTCTGTGTATGGAGCCCATTCAAATTTATCTCAGCAGGCTTAAATCACTTTCTTGAAACTAGTAGACCGGATTATCCTACTTCAAAAATACTCTGATTTAGCTATCAGTAAACGAAAAGGAAGACGTAAAGAGACAAAGACTTTGTTGTTGTTTTTTTTTTTTTTATTTTGGTACTGGGGATTGAACTCAGGACTTTTGTGCTTGCGAAGAGGAAGGTGTGGTGCCACTGAGGTAAATTCCTGGTCCTGAGAGATAAAGACTTTTAGCTAACACCAGGAGTGCTATAATTTTTCCATTTGGGGACAGACTTACCTCCTAGATCTCTCTTTTCCCATTAGTTTCAGGTCAAACTGAGACTTACCAAGACAGACTTGGGCAGATTATCATTTTCACAAATATCTTGCAGAGAAACTCCAAAGAGCTGTCCTGGTATAGGAGATGTTGGTGACACAGGCAAGTTGTCCAGGTGAGTGCTAGAACCACGCCAAAAGGCCCAGTTTATGATCGATCTCCTCCTCCTAACTGTCTTCTGACCTGAATCTAAAAAGAAGTGGGATTACTAAGAAAATTAATTGACTTAACCTTATTTGTATAATTTCCATTTTACAGTGTATTACTAGGGCTCAAAGATAAAATGCCTATGGCTGTCCACTGTTACTGATTACACAACCTATAAAATTTATTATGGCATTTTACAAATTAAGGATGGGTTCTTCCATCCATTTCTGGACATCGCTGGACTGGGGACTTGAATTTTGACACTAAATTTTCAAATGTGAAATACAGGCTCTCTCGGTGAACTATAACAAAGCATAAAGCACTTCATATTTTCCCATTTCTTCAAGATGAGACTAGGCATTCAAAAAATTCGAAGACTAAGGAGTATTTCCCTTTTGAATACTTTACTTATCCAGAGTAGCTTGCACATGCTGTTTCTCTCTCTTGCTTTCCCATCTTCAAATATATTGTCTTCTTTTATTTTTAAAAGTTTTGATGATTGAATTATGATTAAATAATGAGAAAAAAGTGAGATGGAAGGAGAAGGGGGGAGAACTATTAAGTTATTTCCTGGAAACAGAGGATGTTTCTCATCTGATTTTCACTCCACTACTTAGCACTGAGACAAGAAGTTAATGTCCTACAAATTTTTTCTTTGTAACTGCAAAAACTGATTTATCTTTTTAGTTTTCAAGGTTAAAAATATGCTTAAGGCAGCATGGACAATGTGAAAAAAAATAACATTAGCAAACTAGTAATAAGCGAGCCAGACAGAGAATGATTTCATGATACCATAGAGCCAAAACATTTTTGATTTCATGTGTGTCTAATTTTTAAAAAGAAGTTAAAGAGTTTTCAAATTGAACATAAAAAGACAGCTCTTTAAAGTTTCACTTCTAAAAGTGGTTAACCCTTTTCTCCTTGCCACCTCCACAGCACATAAGCACTGATAATTATAAACTCTGGACAAACAAAACAAAATAAATTTGCCTAAGGGCATCAAACAGTGTCTGCAGACTACAGACATCTGAGGTGCAAGTTTGACACAAGAAGGGAATGGCAGGGAACCTTGGTACATTTCTCATTCTTACAGCTTTTACTATGAGGGCAGGCCCTGGGGTTGTGGAGTGGCAAAATCTGGAGAGAAACCTGTATTCATACGGGATTGAAGATGTACAGAAGAGACAGATGTAGTGACTGCTGTTGGAAAGTGGAAAGGGACTGCCACAAAGGAGGAAATCTTACCGTGGAATCTTCAAATATTGCAGATAAATTCTATTCACATCTCTGGCTTCCACCTATGTGGTAGATTCAAAAGAGCCACCTGCACAAACAATACCCACTAAACATCTAACTCTAGTGAGAATGCATGGGAATGGTCCGTTAAACTGGCTACATGGCATTGTTTCTTATGCTACCCAACCAAGCTACCCAGAAATGATACTGAGCTGTCCAACATTTCTTATAATGGTAATGGAACACAAGGAGGACATCTCACCAATGTTAAACACCAATTTCAAAGTTTTCGGTACTGTTTGGTTGTAGAGTAACTCAGCACTTTACTTATTCAGAATGACTTACTTAAACCAAATATGAAACAAGCCAAATTACTGTAAGATACTCAAGTGAGCAACATTTTACAAAATGGCCTCATGACCACTCACCGGTGATTTCTACGCAGCGGATATATTGTGTACATCATGAGGGTATACAAACTCAGGGACATAACAGTGCTCCAACTTCTGCAGTTGGGAGCTTCGTCTGACTCCTCGGACAGTCATATGGGCAAGTGAATCAATCTCTTCCCTCATCTTTAAAGTGAAAAGCATATTACCTATTTTTTGAAGGCTTATTGAGAGGACTGTTTAGAATATATATGAAAAAATACTTTGCCCAGGGACTGGGTCACAATGATCTTGATTAAAGTTGACAGGACACCAGGCTCTCCTTCCACTCTCCACTGGTTCAGCAGCCTTCACTCAGATGCGACGCACACATGAAGGAGAATCACCGCTCGGCTTCACTACAGCATTTTCCTTCTGCCCCGACTCTCAACCATTGTTATTAAAAACACAGAACAGAGAAGGAAACAACCCTTTCCTAACTCCAGAAAGCAGTTCCTGTATGTCTAAGTTTGTGAATATTAACACTGTTTTATTATTTCTAAAATTAACACATTTGGGAGTTAGTTTACACACACTTTAAGAAGAATGCTCTATCAACAAGTTATATACCAAGCTATCTTATGAATGTAGACCAAAGATAAAGCAGAAATTGAGCTCTTTAGTTTTTCCTAAATACTTTCAGCAGTAGTCATGCCTTGCATTGCATAAAGCATTTGATCTGAGAACTTACATTCTGATACTGAGAAAAAAATTTCATTAAAGTTCACTTTGTTGCAGAACTCAATGTATAGTGCTTATTTTTAAAATGTCTAATGCTAATAAAAACATTTTCATAAAAACAAATATAAAGCAATACTAAATTTATGTAAATCTAGCTTTCCTAAATAATGTTAGCAGGTTTAAAGCTTGGTGTTCTTTTTTATGCTTAAATCAGAAAACTGAACACTAAACATTATAACTGGTAAAACTTTACACATATAGAGTAATAGTCATAACAAGAAAAAGCTTTCTATTCTGGCCATACATCTCAACTTCAGAATACTTTCTTCTCCCCAGAGTAGGAAAGTGATTCAGGAGAACACTAGGCTGACAGAACAAAAAGGCAGAAGGTGTGCCTCATATCCTACCATCTACTATGAAAGCTCCGTTTAATTCCAGCTTAGTCTTGGGTCTCAAGCAAATGTGGAAAGTGAAGCTGCTGATGGCACAGAACTGGGAGCACAATTCAGGCTTGGAACCCTGCTAACTACTAGAGACCATACCCCCACTTATTTTCACAACTGTTCTGCTCAATTCCAGTTATACTAGGCATAACTAAGCCTTTCAATCTTTCTTTTAACTTTGGCTCTGTTTTACATATTAGACTAAACCTCGGAATGGGTTTGCATGCTTTAAGAAACTCACATTCTAAAGATACATGTAGATAAATAGGCATAACATTTTAAAATATATTTTACTAGACGTTAGTATCACATGCTCTAGAGACCCTGAAATGGAGCGAACAGCTGCCTCAAAGAGAAGACTTCCTAGCAGTGACACTTAAGTTAGGTCTTGAGATCAGATATTTGAATGCATACATCTTGAACTCCGCACTTACACTGCAGTCATTTCACTGGGAACCAACCACCCCAAAGACAAGTTAGGATGATCTAAGTCTCAGGGATGGCCTTATCACTTGCTACTTCATCTGCAGTGTGAAACTCTTCAGTAGGGGGTGTTTTCCAAACTGAGGCAGAATTTGAAAGAAAAGAATGGGGATGACTATGCTCACCTAAGGTTATACTGATTAACAGGGATATTTTCCTTAAGCTAAGTAGGAAAAAACCTCTATCAGAAACAGACCTGACGTTCTAACTGTGGCTCATTTAATTCAGGTGGTAATTGTTGTCATCCAATAGTCTCATAGAAATTAGCTGCTGCTTTTATGCTGCTAACCTTAAAAATAAGGTTTGATTTTCCATGCAAACTATCTACTTCCTAGAACTAATTAATTTAAAGTTTGAATTCTATGGATTTTAAATAATGTATGCCACTCTGATAATCATATGGTCATATTTCCTATATCATAATAAAGCTATGTAAGTAATAAAAATCTCTAATAATCTTCAGACTGGCATGTTGGCATTAAACAGCAAGAGCAGTAATAGAAGCAATGAGAATGCTGGCAGTAAGACATACTATGTAAAGTATTCTGTCTTATAAAGGGAGTTAGTGCTAACAGCCTACACAGTGGGGCAGTTAGGTGTAGTCACAAGAACAGAGACTCCGAACAGAAGATGTGTGTGATGTTTCAGCTCCACCACTGTTACACACTTGGTAACAATGCGGTCACAGTCTGAGTCCGCTTATTTAAAAACTAAGTTAATAATGTAATCTTAAATGGTTGTTTTGAAGCTTAAAAGAAAATAGTCTATAAATTGTTAAGTTCTATGTAGAAATTATTTTATAACACCATGAAAAGTACCATCCAGGGGTGAGTGATTTCATTTGTACAATTTCTAGACTCTTCATGGTTCTATAGGCTTTTCCATAAGCCTCTGGATTTTCCATTTCTAATTAAAGCACTCCAAAACAAATAAAGAGAATGGAGAAAAGTCAAATGAGATGATTATGTTACTTGGAAAGCTCCATTACAAAGTCCAGTAGAATACTGAGAGTTTAGTGGGATGTTTCTGACTGTTACACTGCCCTGCCATCTCTCTTTGGATAGCCTGTGAAGAATGGTTTTTACATTTTTAAAAGGTTAAAGACTATCCAGCTAATAGGTAGTGAAACATAAGAATGAAATTCAAATTTCATTGTTCTTAATAGCTTTACTGGAATACAACCCCACTTATATGTTCCAGTATTGCCTATGGTTGTTCTTGCTTTGTACTCTATGGAATAGTTGAATAGCTGTGAGCTGTTGTGTGGTACCCTTATTTGCTCTTCTGCTCAGGGAACTACAAGCTTCCGTGACTCCACTGTATCTCAGCACTGTTTCAATAGCCACAGGTACCATGATACTGTAATATATTACTTGTTCATTACTCATCATATTGAAACAAGAGAAAAGTGGATTTCTAATGTTGATTTTTTTAAGGGCATAGTGAATGATGCTGTTACTGAATTATATGACAAAGTACAGTGATACCTTGATGCTCTTCATTAAAAGGTACCAAATTGTTTTAGCTGGAAAAAGTAGCAGTCCACAAAATAATTGACAGTGCCAAGTTCTAACTTGCATTAACAAGTTCTAACTTGTACATTGAATATTAAATCAAGAACCAGGACCAGAACAAAATGTTTTTTTGAAGACAGTGTCTTCCTACGTAGTAACTCATTATGCAGCACATGCTGGCCCTGAACATGCAATGATTCCCCCTGCCTCAGCCTCCAAGTGCCAGGATTACAGGTGTGTTCCACCACACTCAGCCAAGGAAAAATTTTTGGGTATCAAACTTGAGTAGTTTCAAAGCAGTTGAGTACACCGATGTATGATTGTATCATGCTTATTGTACAATGGTATTATGGCTGTGGTAAGAGAATACACTATATATATCACACTAAGTGCATATCAATGTATAAAAGCAATGATCAGAAAAATTAGAATATTTAAAATGGAAATGTTTCATCTTTGCAGCATTTCTTCAAAATAAAGAATGAAAATGAAGCTCTAACAAAAGTTTGAGAGGCTCCTTTGTTACCCAATTCAAGGAAGACCATTTAAGAATGGTGAGTTGATTAAATCTTGTGTAGTTGTAATAGATACAGACATGTATCTAGAAAACTTAAGATTCAAGAGTATGGTTTGAGTCTAGATGTTCCCCAAGGCCTTACATGTTCATAGGTAGCTTTTTCAGAGGTGGCTGAATCTGGAGTATGTGATGCTGGAACTAAGGGTGTGTGAGTACTAAACTAGTACACTGATTGGTTTGGCACTGCCCCGATTCTGGAAGTCCAGATAAGATAAAGGGGGCACAAAGATTGTGTTAAACTTCTCGTGTTGCTTTTTGCTACCTTGTGGGTGCCATTAACTGTTGTTCTCCTCTGAGATGCCCCTCTGCCATGTGTGCCATTCTTCCTTGGAGTCAGCCAACTCTGGACTGAAATCTCTATAAACTGTGAGCTAAATAAACCTTTTTCCTTTTAACTTTGGGTATCAGGTATTTTGTCTCAGCAATGAGAGAAAAATAACTAAGACATTATCCTTTTGATGAAAATAGCTGAGTAACTGAGGACATTAGAAGCCTTGTTTACAGGGAACACAGATTAGTAGGCTAAGGAGAGATTTCCATAAAAATCATGTTAATTTTCAAATAATTATCAATACCAAAGGTCCATACAGGGCATCAGTCTTTTGACACCCATCACCGACAGCCTCCTCTTTATAATATGACCATTTAGAGGGAACACACAGTGAAGTGTATTGCAGCACAAAGAAGGCACTGAAGCACCTGCAGCGCTGCCTGTGCCTTTAACTCAACAATGGACATAAAATTAAAGGGCAAAGAATAATGATGAAAGGACAGGCTGCACTGCTATTTGATGCTGGTTAATTGCTCATTTATATAACATCACCTTCTAAAATTCCATCTTTTCTTTTTAAAGCACTTATTTAAAAATACCTCATCTAAGGGCTGGTAATTTAGCTCAGTGGTTCCGCTGCCAACCACAAAAATGCAAGTCCTGAGTTTGATCTCCAGTACCAAAAACAAACAAACAAAAATACCTCATCTAGGTAGAAATTTGAGTCTCTGTCTTTGCATTAAGTTTGTGCTCAGGAAATAAAAGTATTGCTGAAAAAATGCTCTATGATGGAGGAGAAGTGACTCACCATTTAGATGCTGGGTGGCAGCCAGGTGGCTGGGCTTCAGGATGAACTGGCACTGCATTTCTCGGGGCAGCTGTTCCATGAGGAAGGGCTCCTGAAGGTTAGAAAGGGTGGCAGAGTCCTTTGATCCCTGTGTCAGAAATGCAGTGTCTCGAAGGTGGTTCATTTTAATCCCATAGGGATACTCATGCCCTGCAAAGAGAGAAATCTAAGTGTAGACTTCAAGCTGAATGGCAGTGTAGGCACATATGATAGACTGGAATGCAGTGGAATTAACTCCTGGGGTTTCTGGTGTAAAGAGTCCTTTTTTGACTGAATGACTACAATGACTCTTAAGAGTAGGAGGCCACTGAACAATGCAGAGGGCCTTACTAAAGTAGTTTTATAGAGGGGCAATCAAAAAACATCTTTAAAGAATGTATTAGGAAGGATTGCATAGATCAGTTTGTGAAATGGTACAATGGCTGACTTTTTCTGACACCCACTAGATCTATAAATCTTTAATAAAGTCACAATTTAAACATTTACCCTACATATCAAGTGTTAAAGGATTAAATAAGTATGTATGTATGGCTGAAATTACTTAAAGAGGGACAAAGAACTAGATTTTCTAGCATCACAACTACAATTATCTTGCATGCTTGTCTGAAAAATAAACATTTCAAGAGTATCTGGGACTGGTTTGTTTTGTGCCTGCCTCTTACTGCTGCCCTGAAGTTGGTGTTCACAGGCCATAATCATAAGGAAAATTGTTCAGGTTTAGAAATACAGACACAGATGAAAAAGAGAATTTACAAAGTAGAAAAACCAAAAGCTGGACATCTGACTAAAACTGTGATTTTTTGTTCTTTAGTACCAAAATCACTGAGTCCCTTTAGTGTAATCATAAATACTACATGCTATAGATTCTTTGTTGAGAGAGTAATTTCTCTGATCATTGAACTCTTACTGATGAATGAACTCTGTCTTCCTGGCATAGGCATAAAATATAAGTGTATTAAGATTTACACATTATAGCAACTTCCAGAGTTTAAGGCAATAATACAAAATTCATTTATCAAAATAGCAGGGAATTTACAATTGTTTTACAAGGCACATAAAAGGGGAAATAAAAAAGAATCAATATGTGATATGTATACGATATACTAATATCCCACCATGAATATATTCATTATATATTGCAAACATGAAAAAACTGTTGCTAAGTATGGGACAGCCATGTCTCGTGGCTTTTCAGTAAAAGCTAGTAATGAAAGTTGAAACTACAGCAAGCCTAAAAATTGCCATTTACCTAGTTTTAATTCAATCTAATTTATTTAAATAATTTTAGGTAACGACAATTTTCATTGTTGCTTATTTCCTTTTATAAAAATCAGAGCATCAAAACATAGACCTAAAATATGGTCAATTTTGCACTCATCTCTGTGCATAAGATGTAATCTGTCAGTATTTTCTCAAAACAAATGCTGGAAAATTTGGATACAGAAAAAGGTGGCTAGTGAAGTAGTAGTTGGTAAATTAGTCTGCAAGGACTTTTTGGAGGCATAATGAGGTAATTATTTCTTTATGACACTCAGCAGAGTTTTGGGCATGGGGCAGGTGTTTGACTGAGGTGCAAAACTGGATTAATTTCCTAAAGAAGCAATGTGGTTGGTAGGAAAAAGAACATAAAATTCAAGAACTGAATATGAAAAACAAATGTATGGAAAAAAATAATACCAGTATATATTGTTTTCTTACAGAAAAACAGTTGGCAAGACAGTTCTGACTTCAAAGTGAAAAGGCAAAGAGGAAAATTGGTTTCTTAATTATACCTTTTCAGCTGCCTGAGTGAAAAAGATGAACAGATATTAAGTACATATCAAATGAGATTTAATAGTATTTACGCTTAGGGAAAATAACCAATTTTGAGACATTTAGAATTAAGATTAAAACACAGTGCTATCTTAGATTTTCACAGAAACCTACCAATGAGTGGGTATGGTGCTGCTTCTTTTCCAGAATTGACCCATAACTGGTAATCTCTCTCAGAACCCTGGGAGATTAAAAAAAAATTTTTTTCATATTTGGTACTTGAACAAAAGCAACACTTTTATTTTACATTTTTATGTTTTGAAAAAGAAAAACCTGCAGACAATATAAATGCTATTCAGATTCATGGGAGTGTTACAGTTTTTAAGATGGTACAGTAGGCTAATTCCTACAACCCACCTCCCATTCTCCAAGGACTTGGGAATCCTGTTCTCCAAGTGCTGAACAGGGATTCACAAACTGTAATTGAACTGGACCTTCCCTGTGTCAGCAAGCTCATGAAATGTGCTTTTTTCAAAGGAAGAACAAACTTTGTGACTCTGAAAAGCTAATCTTTTCTTTTGAATCCTCATTTCTGTGATGTTTCTGGACTTCTCAGAAAAATAATGAACTGAACCATCATGACCGTGTAAAGACAACCTTGTTACCCAGAAAGCCACAAACACTGCTGTGCCTATGACTAAAAAGTAAAATCTCAAAGGCTAATTATTAGGTCAGTTGCTTCTGAGCAGAAGAATGACCAAAGGCTTTGAGGAGATAGGTACTTGGCACAGTCTGCAATGGCTTTATTTTGGGCAAGTCCAGTCTGGGAGTCAGAAAGAATTAGAATTCTATCTAGAGATAATAGGAAGAAAATTGCTAAAGGTATACGGAAAGTGGGAAGGGTAGGGGAAAGGTAATAAGGGAAAAGAAAAAAAATATGAGAAAATGAAAAAAATGGAAATAAAGTGTTTGTAAATGGGGAGGGTAGGAGGGGGTGAAGGGAGGGCAGGGACAAGGGGAAAAAATGAGAACCAAGACCTGTTATGTAAAGGTACAAGATCCCAGTAATGAATGTAACTGTACTGAATATCTAAAATATACCAATAAACTCAATGAGAGCGAGAGGAAAAAAAGAATTCTATCTAAATAGGTTTAGTCATGGAAAACAATAAAATTTTTCACCAGCAGAATTATAATCCAGCAACACTATAAGTCCCACTTGAAAGAAACAAATCTTTTAGGAGGGATAAAGCAAACATTTTTTTAAAACAAAGCTAGAAGAGATATTCAGGTCTGTTGGCAATATTTCACATTCTTGCCTTCTAATTAACTTCTTTTATTTTTTTGGTACCAGGGATTGAACTCGGGTCCTTGCGCTTGCAAGGCAGGCCACTGAACCACTGAGCTAAATCCCCGGGCCCTCTAATTAACTTCTAATTAAAATCATGATTCTATCTTTTAATAAGGGTACGTGGCTCTGGAGAGTACCATACAGATTGCCACTTGCCCCTTCCCCACTCTTTGCAGTCATATCTTCCTTGCCCGATCCCTTAGTAAAGGAGGAAGAACAATCTAACAAAAATCTTTTCTTTTTATCCAGGTGTGGTGGTGCATGCCTGTAATCCTGAGACTGGGACGGTGAGGACTGCAAGTCCAAACCCAGCCTGGGGAACACAGTGACTGAATGAGACTCTTAGTTCAAAGTAAAACATAAAGGGCTGAGGATGTAATTCAGGGAGAAGGCCTTGGGTTCAATCCCCTCAATTATTTGTAGTTTTATATAGTATCTGAAAACACTGTAAAAGTACCCTAGAGCAGGTATAACCAGATAGCTTACATTCTTAATGTATTTTTGATCTGAGAAGATTGATTACTTTTCTAAAGGAAAAGCACAGATAGGAATATGAGTTATGATTAATTTCCCTTCCTACTCATAAAACTATTTACTAAGAGATATATAAAATACATTAGAAATTGATGCAGAGATGCCTGCTTTACCCCATGCTACAGTGTATACAAAATTTAATTACATTTTAAATATATCATTAAATTTTACAAGTTAATATTTCTTATCCTACATTTTAGTTGTTCTGAATTCTTAAGGGCTTAGCATAGTATTAGGTAAGAGCACATCTTTTACGGTTTGTGTTTAGATATCCCCCCAAAGCCTCATGTGAACCAGGTGGAGATTTTTCAGAGATGGCTCCATCTAGAGTGTGTGACTGATTCATGATGCGGTGCTAGGCCTGAGGGCACTAGGATTAAGGGTATGAGTGCTACCTACCCTAAGTAGTCTGGATAAAATAAAAGGCACAAAGATGCTGTTAAGGTCCCTTGTTATTTTTGGTACCTTCCACTAACATGAACTGTTGCCTTTCTGCCACTCTGCCTTGGAGCCAGCTGATTACGGACTGAAACCTCTACAAACTGTAAGCCAAATAAACCTTTTCCCCTTTAACTTTGGGTGTTGGGTATTTTGTGTCAGCAAGGAGAGAAAAGTAACTAAGACAACATCAAAATGTAATAATATTATGGAATGTCTTAAACTTGTCATGATATGTGTTTTAATAACAAAGAATCTCACTAAAAATGTTCAAGTGTTTTCTTAGAAGGATGGAACCTAAAACCCATTCCCTTTACTAAAAGTGCTCATCGTGTGATGTTTATGTAACTAGCAGGAAGGCAAATATTCTAATTTTTTCCACTACGAGCATTTGAAAAACTCACCTCTACCCCAGAAAAAGAAAGGGCCAGAAGATAAAAGCAAAATAGGGAAGAGTATGGTATGGTATGATACTAAAATTCTTCAAATCCATGATCTAAAAATGGTCTTTTAAAAATTTACTAGTCCTTAAAAGGTACCATCTATACCATCCTCAGGACCTGCAGCCAGCCAATACAGCATATAGACAAGTGTTGCTTATGTAAAAATCTGACATAGACTTTTGATAGAGAAAGTCTTTCAGAATTTATGACCCTAAGATGGAATCCTGTAATAACAACAGGATAAGCAGATCAGGGAGAAGAGTCAAACAGCACTACGAAGGAAGAGGAGGGTGGCTGAAATTTTCTTAGTATCCCCTGAAATTTTTTGTGTTTGTATACAACATATATAATAAAAATATATTACTCTAAAAATTATAGTCCAATCATATACTTTTTAGTTCTTACAGGTTTTAAAATATAAAATGGTGCCTATATATTATGGTAATAAGCTTTTCTTGTCCTTATTTTTTGGATTTTGAGGGACAAAATATGAGTTTTGTAACTAATAGTGAGCTGTCTTATGATTGAAGGTTACAATACATCAAAATTAAACATTTCTTTGAAACTAAAGTATCAATGTTTATAATTAAGAATAATGAGAGTAACTTACATTTATCCCTAGCATTCGTAGTGACATGTTGATAACTTCATTCGCTGTATCTGAATTCGTTACTGTTATAGTTTTAGACTGTAGGAAAAAAAGAAATACAAATATAAATAATTTTAAGAAAGGTGAACAAATAATATTGTCAAATGATTATACTATCTAAAGGAACATCTGGATTTCAAGCATGGGCCAAGTAAAGCAAAAGACTAAAGTAGAGCACAAATTCTTGGTTGTGAGTTACTTTAATTCCCTGCTACGTTAGGCTCTTTATCATTTTTTTTCTCTAAAAGGATACGTGGCTCACAGAATATAAGAACTTAAAAAAGTAAAAAAAAATGCATATTTCAAAGAGAGGAATGGACACACTCCTATTCATTGCACACACAAACACACACACAACACTGTCTCCCCCCCACCCCCGTGAGGCTGTTCCTTTTCCCCCATTTCCATAACGTAATGGGAATTTTGGACAAAATTTTATTCTATATACTACTTTCGCAGTATAGGCTTTTATTTCTTTGCATGCTATAAAATCAGCTAAAGTAAAATCATAAGAACTAGTTACAAAATGTAATTAAAGCTTTAAATTATTTATTGAGTGTTTTCTGTGTGTCTGGTACTGTGGCTACTAAGATTTTCATCGTTGAAATCTTTAGAAGACTTAAAATTGATGAATCTAAGGAAAAAAAGCTGAAAATTTCAGAAAGCTCTATTTGGTTACCAACTGTCATCACATAGGGTATCATTGATACTCTGTGCTAAATTACATTGAGATTGCTACTTAAAAATAGATAATCTGTAAGAAACAGAAATGGAATTAAGATTCTGAGATATTTATAAAGGTCACTGAATTCCAAAAGACATTACATACATCGCTACCCTACCAAAAATATTTTTTGCTCTGCAGGTCAGTTTTACATATGCCAATTATCAGGTAAACCAGCAAGTAGGAACATATGGCTGATAGACAAAACTAATGTGGCACAAATGAAAGGCAGCATATAATAAAATGTCATAAAAAACAGGACATAAAAAGTAAAGCTAATTAAAAATCCACTGACAATTTATCACTTGTCCTGTTACAGTATTTCTTCCATACATGCCAATTACTTGACAGGACAAAGAATTTCTAAAAGTTGCTTGTTAATTGAATTTTATTAAAAAACACTTTAAATACATTAATTTCAAAATATGCTCCCTGTGTAGCTCCAAGGATTACGCAAAAGTGTCTTGGATCCTAACAGAGAGGGCTTGAAGTAACCAACCCACAATCTATCTTTTGCTAGGGTGGCATAGGAATGCTACATACCAGACTTTAAAACTAATTTCAAAACAGCTTCAGCTTTTAAAAAAAAAAAAACTGAAATCACTTCCATTTAATTTAAAGAAACTGTCTCATAAAGTCTTTCATATAGTGAGAACCTATCTTCCCAAATACCTGGCTTCTAAGATAATTTGTCTTAACATGTGGCACATTTGTTAAAAATAATAGGACATATATCTTTCCCTGCATGCCTATCAGGGAGACTAACTAAAGAAATCAATTTCAGAAGACAGAGCTTTTTAGCTAGTAAAAAAGTAACCAAGTAGACAAGACTGCAAATGTTACGATGCTGTTCCATATTAGCAGAATTCACTGGCAGGTGGGCCCAGGTTAAAACACACTTTACAAATATACACTACTCTTGCAGGGGATCACTCTGAAAGCAGCCTAAAAGATTCCTGTCTTGCACATTACTTTAGAGGGCAAAATAGTATGTGTGTCACTTCATCCTTGACTTATTTCTTCACAGCACTAGTAATAAAAGCAGAACACTCCAACCTGACCACGTCCCTTTTGCAAAATGAAGAGTTGGACATCTCAAGCACATAACTTCAATACATAAAGTAATCAAGGTATTGCCTACAAAATCCCTAATGTAATCAACTGCAACAATAACTGAATCAAAGCAGGAAAGGGAATCTTTCCCTTCCTCCCTTCCTTTTGCTACAGATCTTTGTAGTCTAAAACCATAAAAATTTGAGTATTTCTTCAAGTACTAACAACTGGCACTAACATTCCTGTAACTTTTGCTTTTGACCAAACATAACTTTTGTGCTACGTATTTCTCCACATACAAAACTATGTGATCTAGAGTGGAAGTATGACAGTCCACAGAAACACAAAAATGTTTTTTATCATGTTCATCATTGATAACATCTCGCCTCTTAAAGTGCCATCACATTTTAACCTGAGGGATTCAATGCCTAAAAACTCAAGAAATGAGCAACTTTTCAGAGCGACTCTTGATTTAAGAAGTGACAAGTTGGAAAAAATTGCTTACTTATATAGAAAATACCTCCTTGTGGGAAGAGCTTTACTACAAGCCCTTGTACTTGCTATTGAAAAGATTTCAGAGAAACATTCATGCCAGAAGGAAGAAAAAGACATCTGAAAAGCAATATTCTTTCCAAGTATAAATGCTAAATACTGCAGTTAATAGAAAATTTTTGTTTCATTTTCTCTAGGGTTTAATTTACATACATGCAAAGATGTCTGTCTGTCTCTACAAAAATGCACTGATCCTTACAATATTTTTAAATGCTTGCCTGTCACAGCACAAACACTGTCTGTGCACCTGCCTGACTCTTTAGAACCATGGAGTTTTCTGCCTTACGCAGGGATGTGGAATTTAGTTTTCTGGCTGAGAAACACTTACATAGGCACAATTCCCAATGTCCTTGGCGAAGATTTTGAGGGGAATGCTCTTCGGGTAGTCCTTCTCTTTCTCTAGATTGATGTATCTAATCAAATGCAACAACAACCCAAAACAACACTGAGTCAGATGGTATTCACTAATGGTTTATTTTTAAATCTATTTGGTAATATTTTAAATATATGTATATGGTATTTTTAAAGACATGAAGGACTCAGCAAAGTCAGATTATATTATGGGTTGAATAAATTTCAGGACATTAGGCATGGGCACAAAAAAGAATGGGATACGAATGTCAAGTGAGGTAAAGAAACAATTAGGTTAAGGCACCTCTGGGTGACATTTTACCCTTAATGTCTGTCACCTCTGAATGAGTCTGGAACACATATAATACTCTGATAGGCAAAACAAAACAATGGCCTTTCCCCTTTCACTTTGTATTCCAGTGAAGTGTAAATGTTGGTTCTCTCCTGCTTGCAGGGGTGTTGTGGGCATAACCACTGAGCCTACATTGGCTGCATTGGTCCACAGGCTCAATAGTAGGGATAATTATGGATTTTTGAGGTGCTCTGTGAAAAAACTTGCATTTATGAAAACTTAATACACACTTTGAAGAACCTGTTAACTCCAAATGGTAGCTCAGAAACAGCAGAAAGAGATTACTAATTTGTCCAAAATGATCTAACTAGAGCTCAATGTTCTCTTTTCTAGAAAGAAGAAATACCTCTAATGAGAGGACATTATTTACAGCAAGTAGTAGCTAGTGTACAACCTACATAGTATAATATGTGGCTTATATTGAGGACAAAGGAACAATTTGCATTAAGAAGGGGAGTAGTTCGGGACATATCTCTGTAGAAAGTTTTTAGTTCCTTTCTTGCCAGTTAAAGATTAAAAGTGAGCATACTGAAAAATACCTCTGAAGGAGGGAGAGCCATTTGTCTTTTTGTTCTGGAGAACTGCAAAAAAAGAAAATATAAGGTAACAATTAAACCACATAAAATACTTATGGCAAGATTTTAAAGATTGCCAATCCACATGAAAATATCAACAGCATGTTGTTACTTTTGTAGTTGTGCTTATAATCTGAGACCTTTGCATAACTGTGTTCTGGAAATCCCAGAGGTAAAAATGCCCCCTTGGAAAAATTACACAATCAAATGCAGGTTTTTAAATCTGCGGCAGGCCTGTTTCATACTTTATTGCTCTTTCTATGCATAGTATTAGGTCAGCAGGAGGTAACTATTTTAGTAGAAAGTATACTTGATTTGGAATTTAAATGCCTGATTTCGAATCTATATGCAAGCTAGTTGATGATGGGAAAGTCACTTAACTTAAGCTTCAAATCTCCCTACCTGTAAAACTGGGTTAATTTTCTCAGTGTATTTTCAGCTTAAAGTGCCATATAAATAGAAAATATACTTAATACTGAGATGAAAACAAAATTTGTCATATAGACAAAAATATCTCAACCCAGAAACCAGTCTGTTGTTAGAAAAAAGAACTTTTTTATTTTAAACACATAAAGCAAAACTTGAATTTAGTAAATTAGTTCATAGAAAAAAATTACTGTAACCTAATTAAGATGAATTCACAACTAAATTATTACTAGTAATGTTTCTGCTGCTGTCACAGCTGCCTTTAATTCTTAAAGCTAAAAATAATTTCAAATTAATTCCTATAGTATCTCTCTCTTTTTTTTTTGGAGATGGTCTCACAGGGTAGTTCAGGTTGGCCTCGAACTCACCAAGGTCCTCCTGCCTTAGTCTCCTGAGTGCTGGGAAAAGGGATGAGCCACTGTAACTGTCCTCCTATATAATCTTGCCATTCACAAGTTTTAAAACTGTACTTCTAGTAAACAAAGACATGGTACAGAAAAAGAATATTTGTAATTTGTTTCTAACTTTGTTGCTAAGCAGCTTTCTTCATAATCTTCCAAGGCTGGTCATCAAAAAGTATATTATTTTGGGCCAGGGATTTAGCTCAGTACTGCTGCCATCTGCCTTGCAAGTGTAAGGTCCTGAGGTCGATCCCCAGTACCAAAAAAAAAGTATAGTATGTCTATTTTTTAAATCACTGACCATACAATTTCTATCATTCACAATTCCTTCCTTTTAGTATAGTCTCTTTTCTAAAACAGGCTTTCTAGGTTCACTAATGTCAAATCGGGGGTTTATTTAGCACAAGTCTATGTTGGAAAATAGATGTTTTTGACCCAATGTTTTTTCAAAGCTCCTTTGATACACTTCTTAGTATTTTTAAACTGACATATAAGATACAGAAAACAGCACAAACTTTAAGTATGCAGCTTGAAGTATTTTTATAAAGTGAATACACCTGTGAAACCAGAAAACAGATTATGATACAGAAAATCACCTTGGAAAATGCTCCTTTTCAGGTACTTGTCCCCACTATTCTGCTTTCCAGAAGCACAGAAGAATTTTGCTTCTTCAGGTACTTTACATACATGTAACCATATAGCATACATCATTTTGTGTCTGGTTTCATTTTATTGATATACTTGTGACATTTGTCCATATTATTATCATAGATATACAATATTTATTGTTTGAATATACAGCATATGTTGTGTAATTTTTTATTTTACCTTCTTCTACTCCAGGACTCCCCATTCTTTAGTACTTCTTAGTCCTAGGCATTTTTACAGGATTAAGTACTCCAAAGTCAATGTATTTCTTAGTGTTTTACAGCACATTTTAAAAGATACTAAGACCGAAGTGAGAATAATGCAGTTTATCTAGGAGAAAGCCAAAGGGCAAGGCAGACTGGAAGATTCTTTTAAATTATGGAGGATTAATGAGGTCTGTTATCCCTCAATGTGAGCTGAGGACTACATTATTAATTCAGATACCCTAAAAAAAAATTGAACTCAGAGAAAATAGCTTTCAGGAACTAGTGGAAAGGCTGAGTTCTAGGCACCAACTTTTGTATCAGCCAAGATCTCTCTCCTGCACATGTGGTAAAAAGTTGGAACACCTCTGAGTGTAAAAAGACAGCTCTGTGCATAAAGATGACATTAGAAGTGTTTACAATACAATGAAGGCCAGTAACATTTTTTTTTTTTTTTCTGTTTTGGAGTTTCCAGAAGTGTCCTATATTCTGGTTCTACTTTATGAAATAAGACATATAATAAAGAAGAAAATCAGATTTCCTATCAGGCTAGCAAAATGGGTGAGTTTTAATTTGATCTGTAAGATTCTGTAGTCTAAGACACATCTTAGGAATTTCACTTAAAATATTATTCTTATTGTCAGATTTAAGTAATTCCTCTGTCTTAAACAATGTTCCGAATATATCATGTAGTTATATATAAAATCAGACATAGCATTTGTTTTTCTGGTATACAAAGATCCCTGTGTTTGTAAATCAGAGTACACGTACTGGCAGAGATAGGAAATTCCTCTGGCCCTTTTTGAGATGCGGGTATCTACTCGTTTCCCAAAGTAAACCATGGAAAATTCACATTGTTTGTGCTTTTCAATTGGGAATTTCTTATATATTTGGCAGTTGTTAGTTTCAGATTTCATTGTTATACAGTTTTTTTGTTTGTTTCATTTTTGGAGATGGGGTTTCCCTATGGTTCAGGCTGGCCTCAAACTTGTGGCAATCCTCCAGACTCAGCTTTCTGAGTTCTAGGATTACAGGTGAGCACCACCATGCCTGGCAAGGCTATTAGTTTTTTTATTATTTGTTTCTTTATAGGTAGTTTACTAACTGGGAAGAAAAGATAGCTTTTTAAGCTACTATCCTACTTGCATTTCAAGCTGATCAAGACTCAGATTTCTTTGATATTTACTGACACACACACACACACACACACATGCACGCGTGATTTCCAATTGTCTTAATCCCTTCCTAAGATTCATGTTTCCTTCTATATCATTTTAGCCTTGAAAGTTTTCACTAACTAAGTTTTGTAGAAACTATCTACTGGAAAAAATTACAAGTTTTTTTTTGAGTCTTTATTTCAGGATACTGTATTCTACTTTGAAAGTTTTTTTTCAACATGTGAAATATAAAAAAAAATTTCAATACTTGCAAGATGTTTTATCTCTTCTGACTTCCATAGCTTCTAATGAGAAGTCCACAATAATTCAAATTGTTATTCTCTTCTATGTAATGCCTTGTTTTTCTCTGACTGCTTTCATAGTTTTTCTCTTATCTTTGATTTAGAGCAGTTGGTCCACAATATAAAGTGTATTTTTCTTCATACTCATCTTGTTTGGGGTTTATTGAACTTAACCCTGTACGTTGTTTTTCATCATATATGGGAGTTTTAAAATATTATATTGTCAAGTATCTCTTCTGTCTGGGCTTTTCTCTCTTCTTTCTGGGCTTCCAATACATGGATGTTATCTTTTGACATCTTCCCACAAATACATGGTGCACTTGTTCCACTTTTAAAAAGTATTTTCTCTGATCTTCAGATTGTACATTTTGTATTGCTTCATCTTCAAATTCACTGACTCCTCCATTTTGCACATAAGGCTTTTTATTTAAAGTATAGTAGTTTTCAGTTGCAAAATTTTCATTTAGCCTTTTAAAATATTTTCTATTTCTCTGCCAAGACTTCTTACCTTTTTATTAATTGCAATTGGTGTTTCCTTTCACCTTCCAGGCACACTAATAAAGCTGCTTTTAAGATCTTTTCTAATAATTCAACATATGGGTCATCTCAGGGTTGGCCTCTATTGATTACATTTTGTTTTTTACTTGTTATTTATGTCAAGGAAGTTTAGATGGTGTTCTGAACTTTATAAATGCTTTACCTCAGAGACTCTGCATTCTGTTATATTTGTAAAATAGCATTAACATTTTTGTTTTAGCAGACAATGAATTTTATTAACTCAAGTTATAAACTAATTTCATCTGTGGTGGTCAGCAACTCAGTTAAATTGCTTTGGTCTTAGCTTCAAGCTACTTGGAGTCTATCTCATGCATGTGGGGTTCAATGGTCAGACTGAGACTTAGTCTATACACAGAATGTAAACCTTCCCTTCTCTGATGTGCTTTTTGAGACATCCCCCTTTCCCATTTTCCAGTAGTTAGCATTTACTCAGACTGTTTCTTCAGGCTGGAGATATTATGTTTTATTTTTTGTGAGCTTTAGTTACCTCGCTCTATGATGTGACTGTAGTCTGCCTTAGGCTTAAATCTTTTAAAAACAGGAAATTCACTGTATGTTGGTGCTTTCTTTCTTATTTGAATTACTCTGCAAAATCTCCCAACTTCTGCCCATTCTTCAGAACCCACATAGAGTTGCTATTGTTTGTATTTTGTTCAGATGTTATGGCTGTTCTACACAGAGTGGTCAGTCTGTTAAGACTATTAAGACTGGCTCTGCCAAACCAGAGGCAGAACTCCTCAATGCTTTACTTAAAACACACACACACACACACACACACACACACACACACACACACACACACAAAAACACACACACCAAAACCAAAACCAAAACCAAAACCAAAACCGTAACTTTAGATTTCCAGAAAAGTTACTTAAGATAATACAGGGAGTTTCTGTGTACATCTCATTCAGTTTCAGTTTTCTTCTAATGTCAAACTTACATTATCATGGCCTATTTGTCAAAACTAAGAAATACTGGAACATAACATCAACAAAACTCTTTATAATTACGTGAGTTTTCCTATTAGTATCTTTTTCTGTTCTAGGAGCCAATCCAGGATACCACATCACACTTTGCTATTTGTCTCCTTATTGATTGGTCTATGACAATTTCTCAGTCTTTCCTGTTTTCATGTTGTGTCTTAACAGTTTTTAAGGAGTACTGGTCAGGTATCCTCATAATACTCCTGAATTTGAATTTGCAAGATATTTTTCTCATTACATTAGGGTTCTGAATTTTTGAGAGGAAAACTAAAAGTGAACTACTTTTTCATCACATTAAGGGGTATATGACATCCATATGACATCAACAGTAATCCTACTTGTTTAAAAAAAACCCACATTTTGAACAACAGAATGTATGTAAACGTGTTTCCACATTTTCTCCAGTTAAAAACAAGTTTCATGGAAATTCTTTGATTGAAAAATATCATGTAGTTACCCTTCATTTGAAATGGCTTTTTCCTTTATAACTCCAAGGAGATTAAACAATAAGAAATGATAGTTTCTATAAAAATCTGTTATGGAAAAGAAGACATACAGAGAATGATACAAACATTTGCTTCCTCCAAATAAGCTCTTAAACTCTTGTGGCAGACCAATAGAACATAACAGAATTTAGTGCTATGAAAATGCTTTATTAGAACAACTTAGAAAATTTTAGTTATCTAGCTTAAGGATGATGACCAAGTAGTTTAGGTAGTGGAAGAGAAACAGAATGAAAACTGTCCTGTGCATGTGATGAATATTAACTCTTTTAAGTGAAAAACAAATACTTGGACTTGGGGTACTGTTGCTTAAAATCATAGGAGTTTTGGTATGCTTGTCATGAATCAAAAAGTTCCAACTAAGGTTCAGAATAAAAGAACAAATATTCTGTATCTCTGTAGATACCAAATCAGAATCTGATAGACAATTCAGGAAATTCAGTATTTTATGACATTAGTTGTATCTGCATAACAAAAAACTACTTCATTAGAAAATCTAGGGGCATGGACCAGTTAACTGCATGGGATTAACTGGGCTATTTTATAAAAACTGCTTTAGTAAAGGTCTACTTAGTGGTATGAAAAGAACTGATAAAGCTCAACAGCTCAGTATGTAAAATAAATACTTAAACTTTAGAGAAGGGAATTTTGAAAGAGGGAGATTCCTAGAAATCTGACTCCATTCTACTTCCATATTCCCAGAAGTTCCCTTCCCTCCAGTTGTCTCACTAGGTCCCCTTTTTAAAAATCACTCGTCAAACCAAGGTAAATGATTCTAAGAGTTTACAATGTTTACCATGGGTGCCCACATATTTTAATCAAAAGGTCTCTAGGCGAAATATAAGGGACTTTTTTACTGAGTGTGTCAAAAGATTTTTGTTGAATATGTGTATCAAAAGATGAGTTATTAATTTAATACATAATCAGAATAAAAACTTCATTTTAAAAATTAGGGAAACAAAATCTGATGAAAATCTAGACATTATTAGAGTACATAACCCTAGCAAATACAGGACAAACTGGTTCTTACCTAAATGTGGCCACAAAGTTCACTGTGGGCCAGCCCAAGACAAATGATTTCGTAGCATTGGTGTTGACCTCTCCCACTTCATCCACACAGCTGGCTGTCCACATATCAGTTAATTTAATTTTATTTTTTACCTTAAAGTTATTGTTGTATCTAGAAATAGAAAAAAATCAAACAGGACCTCTTATTACTTAGTATCTTAAATTTTACTGGAGCTTTAAAGGGGATTGTTGTGAGAGGACAGTTTCTACTAGTCATGGGCAAAGAATGTCTTATTCCTTCTACCTTCAGTGCCTTCACAATAATTATAACATGGTGCTAGGCTAGGCCCACATAATGTAACTTCAATAAGACTTCTGAAACATTCGTAAACATTCAATCCTCATGCCTGTTAGGCAGATGTACATGAACTAGTTACTTCATTTTTCTGTATGTTGAGTACTGCACTTGGATCAGAATATAATCTAAATTTACTGCTTCATAAAATTTATTATTTATAACATGTTGTCTTTCAAAAAGAGTGGATGAACACAAAAACATGTTTTATTAAAATGTTTAGAGAATTATCTAAAGAGATGTACTAAAAAACCTTGGACTTAATTAGAAAAATTTATAAATACATTTTCAGCTGAGTAAATGCAAGATTTTCTAGTTTTCTGAAGCGCAAGTTATTTTAATTTTCTTTATGATTTTGTTTAACTATTTTTCCTTGTATTCCGGCAAAAACTGAAAAACTGTAGCCTAAAAACAGAATTTGAACTACAAAAGAAAAAAAAAAAAAGGAAAGAGTAAAGTTGACACAATTAACATTAATCTCTGGGGTCTTAGGTGACCTACTTTAAACCTAGCAATAAAATTGCTTCTTTTGACAATTTCTACTTATTTCCCTTAGGCCCCTGATAATGAAAACTACTATATTTTGACCTAATTGATCTAATGTTCATGACAGATCTGACTTAAAAAAAATGACAGTATGCCAGGGAAACTTGAGACTTCCTAGCATTCAGAACCATTTGTGTAAACACTAAGAGCTGGAATGAAAGCAAAGATACCTCATATGAAAATGGTTCTAAAACTCTTAACTGCACAGAGTACTTAAAACTAAAACACTTCAGTAGAATTTATACAATGATAAGGGATTTTGTAAGAAATGTACTTAATGACTAATCTAGATTCAGTCTTCATCGGTGTTTCCCATGGGGCAAACTAACCAACTAACAGAAAAAATTCTTTGTGGCATAAATGCTTCTTTCTGTATTTCATTTCAACATTTTTACCTTATGACTCTATATAGTTTTTATGAAACAGACTTGATTACCGACAAAAATCTTTTTTTTTTTTTTTTTTTTTTTTTTTTT
>NW_022900928.1:58763504-58793332 GCF_012274545.1 Fukomys damarensis
GTACCGGGATCAAACTCAGTTCCTTGTGCTTGCAAGGCAGGCGGCAGAACCACTGAGCTAAATCCCCGGCCCCAAATTTTATTTCTTGATGGTAATTATTTAGGTAACGTAAAACTAAAGATACAGTACAAATATTTTGAAATGAGAAGCATCTTTCCATATTTGCTTTTCATGCACCTTGTGTTTTCTAACAAAGGTTTTTCTATACATTAAATTCTTCAGACATTATGTGAGAATTTCCACACCTGCTGGCCTAGACAAAAAATCACTTCTATAGTCCTTTCCCTACCTCAATAAAGTATCAACCCTACCTACCCAGATGCAAGAACAACTTTCTGCAAGTGTAACAATATTTCCATTCTTATATACTAAAAATAATGGCTACTCATTGTAGTAAATACTTTACATATATTATTTGGCTTAATCTCCAGACATTTTATACACCAGAAAATGGAGTCACAGAGAGATTAACTCACCAAAAGTCAAATAGCTGAAGTACTAGAGCTAGAGTCTGACAAGGATAGGGTTGCTTCCTTAGCTTATTTATGCTCTTAATCATTACACATCCATAAAAAGTCCTGACAATTGTCATTTCTATAAAGTACCTGCATGTAAGTTATCTATCCTTGCAGTCTCCTTCAGCTTTTCTATCTTTAGCCTATATATACATTTTTTCCTCCCTCCAGAGACACAGGCTTTCTGATGGGAGTGTTTTTTTATTATGGAGTGTGAGAAAAATCTCATGAACATATATGTACATAAAGCTAGATGGATTAGCTTGAAAATATTAAAACAAGTATTACAATAAAGCTTTACATTACAATGGACAATTCTGGGTTACAATGTATTACTTTCATTTTTACTCTCAATTTCTAATGCTTTAGACTATACAAATTTAAAAATATGAATCCCATGGCTCTAACCATATTACTAGTATTATCTCCAATGGTGTTACACCACAAAAAAATTAAGTACAGGTCTAATGTGAATTGGCCGAAAAAAACCCTCTAAAAATCAATTCCTTATTTCCAAATGTAGTCTGTTAATAAAAAATTAAGATGACAGATATAGTTTGCTTTCCTATCTACTGGTCTTTACGCTGGAAGGAATTTTTAGTGAACTACTGAAATACACAGTATTACAGAGACATTTTTCCCCATTCTAAGCTATATTTATGTTTTAGGGTAGAGTCAGCAATATACTCCACAGGTATCTCAATCTCTTATTTGAGGATGGATTTGTTAAAATGCTCTTTATCTTTCATGATGTTTCTTAAATAAAAAGAACAGGGGATGGAGCAAGCCCCAGCAACCACCTTTTAAAATGGGTGTCAATTGCATTGACACTTAGCACTGAGTGGAAGTGACTCTTATTGGGCTCCCAGTATAGCTGTGTCTTTAACTGTCATTTCCCCAGATAAAGCCCTCATTATCTCTTTTTGGGACTGCTACAGTAGCCTTCTGCACAGTCTCCTTGCTTCTACTCTTGTAGCCTCCAACCCATTATCTAACATGAGCAAATGATATTTAAAAAATATGAATCACCTCATGGCAATTCCCAACTAAAACCTTGTGGAATAAAATCCAAAGCAATCTCTTCTTCTCATAACCTTTGTGGATTCAAACCTCCAATATAGTACCCTTCTGCACTGTGTCAAGGCTTGCCTGTATGGCCAACAGCACACATCAGAAATGATTTATCACTTTGAAAAGATTTCTCATTCCAAAGGAAGCAAGCTACACAGTAGTATGAACTGCAGTGTGGAGAGGATGATGTGGACAGGAATTAAAGCCTCTAACCAGCAACCAGTGAGGAACTGAGGCTGCTGGCACCCTCATGAGTGAGCTTGAAAGTGGATTCTCCAGTCAAATCTCATGAAGGCCCTTAAGCCAGAAACAACAAGCAAGCACTGCCAATTACAAGACTCAGAAAAAGTGCACACTAGTTTACAGTTTTAATCTGTTATGTTTTAGAATAATTGTTATATGCCTCATCTTCCCAATTTTGGAATGGTTAGTGTTGTATCTCCTTCAATGATTTTTTTGCCCCTGACTTATAAATACTGCTTTTTTCATATAGTACTGGGAATTGAGCACAGGGCCTCACATATACTAAGTAAATTCTACCACTGAGTTGCATTCCCATATTTTGAGATGGTCTCGCAAAGCTGCCTAGGCTGGTTTCAAACTTGAGATCCTCTTGCCTCATCCACCCCAGGAGCTGTGATTACAAGCATGTGCCACTGCAACAAGCATGTGCCACTGCACTTGGCTTACATTCTTTCATTTCATCTAGCATCCTATTTCCTTCATAGTACTAAGTGCAGTCTGTAATTTCACCACACATATATAAAAATGTAAGCCCCCCACATAAGACTGTAGGCTGTGAAAAAGCAGGGACCATAACCATCACATTCTTCACTGTATCTCCTACATCTTTTCAGGGCATGGCACAAACAAGACCTAAATGAGTATTTACTGAGTGAATGAACTCAGTGAATGAATTGAAAGCTTTCGCACAAACAAAACAAACATAAAACTCACTTTAGTAATGGAGGCCAGACATTTTTACTATAAAAGCATTGAGTAGAAAGGGAATCACTGTCAGCAGAAATGCAATTTTTAAGTGATAATTAGGAGACAGTACACTTACTTGATTTTGACTATAAGAAGCAGGTCATTGAACAGGAAAAGATGCCGCTCCTGCCTCTGCAGGCCTCTTTTGAGTTCTACTCGACCGTCAATCAGCAGAGTCCGACTGGAGCACACAAATGATGACAGAAATGCACAGGTGTCAACACTAGCAGAAGGACTTTCCCTGTGACAAATCAAACAGCACAAATCAGTCAAATGATCAACTGTAGCACCAACTTTTTAAAAAATTAAAAGCATAGCTTAAAGTTAGTAAATAGAAAACTCTGTAATTTTTTAAATGCAACATTGTAGTATCCTTGCTGACTTCCCAGCTTATTCTTCACACAGTAGTCTTTAAACTTCATTGTAAAATTTTTGAAACATAAAGTTGACAGTTTTATATTAAACATAAGTATACCTTACCCATCCTAGTCTCTATCACTGAAACTTTACTATATTTCCTCCAGATATTTAGGCCAACTATCTATCCTATTGTTATTTTTGGTATTTCAGTAGTGACTGCTTAAACAGTGAATACTTCAGTATATACATGTCAATAACTAGAGCACAATCTTTAGAATTTTTCTCACTATAAAACATACACTGTGAAACACATCAATCTTAAGTATTATATTCATTAAATTTTGACAAATGTATTCAATCGTGTAATCTATCTACACTTCTACCAAGATATACAAAATTATCATTACTCCAAAGAGCTCCTTCTTGCTCCTTTTTTCATTATTATATTTATCAGCTCAAGATGGTCTCCAGGTTGTTTACTCCTAGGCTGTTTAATTCTTCACTGCAGGCTGTGACCCTTTAGAACAAATGCTTACTAATGCCAAATTCAAATTTTATATGTCCAATTATGTAAAAAAATAATCCAAACAAGCAGATTTTAGGCAATAGTAGCCTGTCTGCTTTGTGTATTCAGCACCTGAAGGCCAAGGAAAATAAAGTACTATATCTGGTTATGAGAGTCTAAGTTTCTACTGCCCTCTGAAGCTATCTGGCCCTTACAAATCTTCCACTACCCGGGGGTTCTTTGCCTGCCTCATTTTCTACATGACCATAAACCTTGAAACAGTCTTTGCTGTGAAGACTTTTTAAAAAAAAATCCTAGGAATTTAATCCATGGCCTCCACACTGAGGTACTACATTTCAGCTTATAAAAGAAAAAAAAAAATTTTCCCCCATTTTGAAACAGGGTCTTGTTAAATTACTGTGTTGCTCAGGCTGTGCTCAAACTTGTGATCTTCCTGCCTCCACTTCCCAGAGTACTGGGATAACATCACTATATCTGATGGGATTGGCTCTCTTATACAGCTAGTCCCACAATCTCTTTTTTCTTGGCCAGTACCAAATCTCTCAAATGCCTTACACCAGTCAACTGCCACTCCATCACTCTAGAACCACTTTATTTCTTCCTTTCTAAGAAACCTAAAGGTTAGTTTTGTCTGTTAGAATTTTATACATATGACACCAGAGTATATACTTTTATGCATGATATTTTTAATTACCATGTTACATTTATAAGTAACTCACTAGAAGATTTTACTAAGTATTATTCAGTGTACAGATATACCAGGGTTTATCTTTCTACTATTAACAACGTGTTTTTTAACTTATTCTGAATAAATCTGTTTCTATAGAGTGGACCCTGGAATTACAACTGGTCTGGAACAACTTCGGTTATGACTGGGATTTTAGATTTAATCTACAACCAAAGTCTTGAGTTACAACCTGAATGCCAGCTGCTGATGCTTCTAGGTGATCTCAGATACAGATTTAACCTTTAAAGAGTTCTGGAAGAAACATTACAACATCCTTTCCTATGTGAAGTTAATTGAGAAATCCTGGGCCAATGACTTTCTGAGAACATTGAGATCTGCCTGTGTACAGGAGAGGACTTTGAAGGCTGAGGAGAGGAGCTCGAGTCTTCAACTGATCAACCTGAGTTACAACCAGACCTTGAAAACAAATTGAGTTTGTAAGTTAAGGGTTCATTGTACTAGTCTTTTTGTGAGCTATGTGTTCATGTTTCTCAGCTAAGTAACTCAGAGCATAATTGTTCAGTCACATAATAGTTGTATGTTTAATTTTAGAAAAAACTTCCAGTTTGTCTTCCAGTGTAGTTACAAGAGTTTTATATTCTCAGCAACACTACAGCAAAGTTCCAGTCACTTTACAAACTTTGCCATGTGATTTTTGTCAGTCTTTTGAATTTTAGCCAATTTAGTGGATATATAACACTATTTCACTAAGATTTTAATTTACATTCCTATGATGATGAGTTTTATGTTCTTACTGGCCATTTGTGTACCTTAATTTGTGAGTAAACTGTCTTCAAGTCTTTTACTCATTTTATAAAGAAGGTTATGTGGGGCCAGGGATTTAGCTCAATGGTTCTACCACCTGCCTCATAAGCACACGGACCCAAGTTTGATCTCCAGTACCACACACACAAAAAAAAGTTATGTGTCTTTTTATTACTTAATTGTAAAATATTGTTATGTATTCTGGATATGATTTCTTTTTCAGGTATGCGTTCTGGAAAAATATTTTCTCTTAGGATGTTGCTTGTTTATACACTTCCAATGTTTTTCATGAAAAGCTTGTAATTTTGATGAAGGCCAATTTATCAATTTTTTTAGTTTGGCATGGACCTAAGAAACATGGTGCCTCAGTCCTAGGCAAGTATACAGCCCTTGGAAGAAATGTCAGAGTAGCACCTCTGTTAAAAATTAATGACTGAAGATCGCTTCTCGGCCTTTTGGCTAAGATCAAGTGTAAAAATTAATGACTGAAGGCATACATCTTTTCCTAGGATTGCCTATTCTGTTGCACTTAGCTACTTGTTCATTCTTATGCTAGAACCACATTCTCCTACTGTTTTTCTTTCTAGTAAATCATGAAAGTAGATAGTATAACTTCATCAGCTTTACTTTTTTCTTGAGATTTCTTTGGATAATCAAGGTCTTTTGTACTTCCAAACAAACTGTAAAGAGAAAGAAAAAAAGAGGAAAAGGAGGAAAAATGATCCATCTCTAATAAACTGAGTCTGAAATTATCTTGGGCTAGATGGTGCAAGGGAATCAGGCATGCACCTAGCACTCAGGAGACATGTTAGAAGCAGATATACAGACTTGATAATCACACTGAGATGGATGAATAACAATAAAGGAAGAACCAGAACTTCCCAGAGAAGGAGCTCAAAATAAGAAAAAAAGCAGAGACACATCACTGAGACAAGATCAATGGAAGAAGGAAAGAGAAGCTATAAACAAGATGAGGAGTGGGGAATGACACAGCAGAAGAAAAGGGACAAAAGGCAGTTGTGTCTGTAGTGCCGACAGTGGTAGAAGGTATAAGAAGATGAGATCCAAGAACATGTTTTGGAGAAAAAAATAATCACTTGGTCATTAAGACCTTCAGAAAAACAATTCCAGGAAAATAGTAAGGCAGAACTCAAATGCCCTGGTGTCTGAAGAATGAGAAAAGAAATAAAGAACTAAAAGCAGTAACTCTGGTTTCTTTTTAAGAGCCTAATGCCTTTTACAAGCTGACATTAGATTCTAAAGGGGTGGATACTAGATCTGGTGAGGAAGGAAAACTAACAAAGAAATAATTAGCTTTGAAAATAAGGGATATATTTCCTCACTTTACAGATTGGAAGCTATTTAGGGTAGTCAATGCATAGTGCTATTAAATGAAAGTGACTTATAGTAAGTGTAGTTTCAGAACATGTACTTTTATTAAAAATTCCATGTAGTCTTTCAAATGGGAAAATCACTTAATATACACTTAGTTCTCTTCTCTACCCAAAGTTACTGAACTCAGTAGTTGAGGACTTCATGGCTTGAGTGAAGGAAGAGCCAACCCAAACCTTGTGTCGAGTAGTATTATATGGCAATTTACATGGTTGCCTCAGTTTCATCTCTAAAGTAAGGTAGTTGGACAGAATTATAAAACCTTTAAGTTTCTTTTATAATTTATATATGAGACTAACTACAACAACATGTACCTACTAGGCAGAAATAAAAGACTACTAATGAGAGGGATACAGAAATGGATACCATTAGTATCTCCACAAAAGCAACCCTATCTTAAAGTACTATTTATAAACACGGCATACTTGAGAGCCACCTCAAAAAGACAATGTTGAGTTGAAATTAAAAAGAAAAGGAATAACAAGAACTAAGAGTTTTTTTTAATCAGTCTAATTTTTAAGAAAGCCAACAAGAACTTATGAGGGTCTTCACCAACTTTAGGGTGTAAGAGGCCGTGAAATAACACCCCAACTGTTTGGTTCACTTGGCAGCTATTAATAAATAGAAATTTTGACTTTGGGGCATAGTATCTGATTCTACAATCTTTTAAGTCTTTTAAAACTACAATTTAAAAAAGACTTCCCGAGACTTCCAAGAAAATGGAGGAGCAATGAGCAGCAGTAAATAAGCCTCTCTGAGATTGGAAGTCCAGATGCTGGAGGATAGCAACTTGGGGAAGAAAAGGAAAGACACCTAAGACTCAGGAAAGTTCTGAAGAGTGAATTGGAGTCCATGGGGAGAGTGAGGTGATGGATCGTTAGGCAAAAGAGGGATGTGGCAAATACATTCTCCCTTATTCCTGGCTGGAGGTGTGAGAGAGGAAGCTTGAGCCTACAGAGGTGTAATGATGGCTGGAGATCCTAGAGGCCTCCAGGGAGAAAAGCACCAGGAGCAGAGCAGAGCAGTAGATAGGGTGAGCTTCAATGGCTGGTGAGAGACTCCAATCCAATGTCCCCAGGAGAGGGTGATTAACTAGATGCCATTCAGGAGTGAGGTATCTAAAACCCTACAAGAAAACAACCTCAAAACCAGATTAATGTACCCCACAAAATGATTTTTCAAAATTGGAGAAATAAATTCCATGACAAGAATAAATGAAGAAATTCATGAAAGAAGCACTCTAAAATGCTGAAGGACATTCTAAAAAGAGATAATGAAGACTACAACCCCATGAACCCCAACAGAATATATCCATCAGGCAAGGCAAGCAATTAAACAGATGGGAAAGAAAGGGAACCAACAATGGGAAAATAGTATCACAAGGATGTCAATACATATCAGTTATAACCATAAATGGCAATGGTCTCAATTTACTAATCAAAAGAAAGAGACCAGCAGAATGGATCAAGAAACAGGATCCAACAACATGCTCCATACAAGAAACACACTGAATACAAAGCGAAATTCACAGACTGGAAAACAATACTCCATGCAACAGGAACAGAAAAAAGCAGGGGAAGCTTTGTATGTGCAGACAAAGTGAATTTCAAGCCAAGACTGATCAAGAAAGACAAAGAAGGTCATTATTATCTTTGCTAAGGGAACAACTCAAGAAGAAGAGATGACAATCATAAATATATATGAACCAAATACCAGTGCACCCAACTATATAAAAAATATTAACAGACATGAAAAATCAGATAAACATCAATACAAATGTAATGGGGGACCTCAATACCCCACTGTCACAGACGAACTACACAAAAAAAATCAACAAAGAAACAGCTGAATTGAACCAAACCTTTTAAGAAACAGACTTAGTAGATATCTACAGTGTTTCATCCAATAACAGAATATACTTTCTTTTCCGCTGCACATGGGACATTCTTCAAAATAGATCACACAGTAGCTCAAAGAACATTCTTAAGTAAATATAAAGGAATTGAAATTATCCTATGCACATTATCAGACCATAATGCAATGAAATTAGAAATCAATGGTAAAAGAAACCACAAAAACTCCATAAATACATGGAAATTAAGTACACACTCCTGAACAACCAATGGGTCACAGATGAAATTAAAGAAGAAATTAGCCAGTTTCTACAGTTAAACAATAATGCCAATACAATATACATGAACTCATGGGACACAATGAAATCAGTTCTAAAAGGCAAATTTATAAAAATGAATTCCTACTTCAGAAAAACAAAATGAACTCAAATAACCTAACTTTGAACCTTAAGGAACTAGAAAAAGAAGAGCAACTCAAACCTGAAGCTTGTATGAAGGAGGAAATATGAAGACCAGAGAAGAAATTAATGCAACTGAGAATAATACAAAGAATCAATGAACTGAAGAGTTGGTTCTTTGAAAGATCAAATAACACTGACAAACCCTAAGCCAACTTTTATCAAAAAGAAAAAGGATCAAGACTTGCCATGTAAAGGTACATGATCCCAACAATGAATGTAACTGTACTGTATCCCTAAATGTACCAATAAACTCAATTAAAAAAAAAAAAAAGAAAAAGGAAAGAAAAGACCCAAATGCATGCAATTAGGAAGGAAAAGGGTGAAATCACAACAGATTCTGCAGAAATCCAGAGGATCATCAATACCTATTTCTAGAACCTATATTGTAAAAAGATGGAAAACAGAGAAGAAATGGACAGATTCCTAGATAAAAAAGAATTACAAAAGCTAAATTGAGAAAATATAAAAATTCTCACTAAACTAATATCAGTAAATGAAACTGAAAAAAAAAGAAAGGAAAGAAAAGACCCAAATGCATGCAATTAGGAAGGAAAAGGGTGAAATCACAACAGATTCTGCAGAAATCCAGAGGATCATCAATACCTATTTCTAGAACCTATATTGTAAAAAGATGGAAAACAGAGAAGAAATGGACAGATTCCTAGATAAAAAAGAATTACAAAAGCTAAATTGAGAAAATATAAAAATTCTCACTAAACTAATATCAGTAAATGAAACTGAAGATGTAATTAAAAATCTACCAACAAAGAAAAGCCCAGGTACTGATGGATTCTCTGCTGAATGGTACAAGAAATTTAAATAAGACCTAATGTTGCTGCATCTTGAACACTAATAAAACTGAAAGGGAAACAATACCCCAAAACTCATTCCTGGTAGCAAGCATTACCCTGGTTCCAAAAATGAGAGAAAGATCTACCCCCACAAAAGAGAGAGCTGCCTGAGCCACAACCAGCATCCAGCAGAAGGAAGGTAGAAGGCGGAGGTCCAGGAAAGCTGCTCTGATATCTGTTCTCCCTCTGGCTTGCCTGGGCCCAATCGGTGAAGACTAGCTTGCTGCATGGGCGCCCCTGCAACATGACCATCCCCCAACCCTGCTCTCAGGCCTCCTGATTGGGCCATTCCTTGGATCTACTCTCCAGAGGCACAGGTAGTCATAAAGGTCATTTTTCTGAGCTCCAGACTTTGAACATCTTCAAAGAAAGGGCAGAGGGAACCTGTAGTAGAACTTTGTGGAGTTCAAACCTGCAGGAGGTCAGGGAACTCAATTTGGGCCTGCAGCCCGAAATCAGCCTGAATCTCAGGGGTTGGCCATCAGCTCACTGAGATCAAAGGACTTAGTTCTGCACATGGCTGCGCACATCATATATTATGACAGCAGTGATATAGTCTGAAAGAGGCCCTTCAAATTCTTTTTCTTCTTTCTTTTCCTCATTCCACTCTGCAAATTCTTTTTTCTGTCCTCTTTTTCCAACTTAGTCTCTTGCTACCCTATATTATTCCTCATCTCCCTTTCTGTTCCTGCACTAACTCAGATTTCTACTTTTATCATTTTTCTTTTTTCTTTATGTTCTTTTCTTCTCTCATTTTACTTCACTCAAGGGTCAATAGTTTCAAAGTAAAGTGAGCCCATATTACTGTTGTTATATTCTTGTCCTTATTCTTGCACTCTGTCTTTCACATTTGACTTTAACAGTTTCCTAAAGATTGTGTGGTCACCCTATGTCCTCTGGCTCCACTTGAAACCTTCTCCAATTCTTTTACTTATGTACTCCTCTCGTCCTAACTCTAACTAAGCCCCCATTCTAAATGGTAAAGATGCTATACTGAAGAGTTTACTCACTGCAAACATATTTTGAGCTGCTTCTGGATTTTAATTTAATTCACATGGTTTAGAGGCGATAGATTAATGACTACAACAAGTGGGCAATTTGCAAGTTGTGCTTGATCCTACTGTGTTGCTGATTGTATCAATTCGCATAAAGGATTGTGATTCATTTAATGAGTTGTCTTCTCTGGTATTATGAAAAAGACAATGTCTATGAGTCATTAGACTCATTAAAGACTCAAAAGCTAAAGCGTAACTATATCAGGAAGATTTAAGTAATAACCCTGGAATTAAACCAAGAACAACTCAACAAAATAAAAACGAGAAAACACTGAAGGAAGACACAAAGACAGACTTGCAGTTAACCAATGGTAAAAAGTAGGGCAAATGAGGATGAAAAGTCTGACAGTAAACCACCAGGACACCCTGAACTCATAGCACAGGAAGTAACAAAACAGATTAATCACGCTCTAGAAAAATTCAAAACAGAAATAATTTCCTAGATAACCATAGAGATGGTGAGCAAAACGGAAGTCATGATTCGAGACTCTAGAGCAGAAACTGAGAAAAAAATAGATGAGCTGAGGACCATGATAGAAGCCATGAAGGCCCAGCATAAGAAAGAAATGGAAACAATGAATGCCCAACAGAGGAAAGAAATGGAATCCATAAAACAGATTCAAACAGATATCCAGGAGATTAAAAACTCTATTGAAAGTTTTTGCAGCAGGATAAAAGAATGTGAACATAGAATCTCAGATATAGAAGATAGGATTGCAGTCAAGAGAGACGGTGAAAAGAAAGGTCACTTAAAATCAGTAAGGGATCATGAGAAATTGACCCAACAACTCCTAGATGATGCAAAGAATAACAACATAAGACTGACAGAACCCATGAAGTAGCAGGAGAAAATACAAATGACTTAAAAAAAGGTGTTCACAGAATTAATGACAGAAAACTTCCCAAACAGAGGGAAAGAATTAGACATACAGATAAGTGAGGCATATAGGACTCCAACTAACCATGATAAAAAAAATCTATACCTAGACATATAATAATCAAGATCCCAGAAACCCAAGAAAAAAATATTATAAGCAGTAAGAGAAAAGAAACAAATCACATGCAAAGGGAAGCCCATCAGAATCACAGCAGACTTTTCAACACAAACCCTCAAGTCAAGGAGAGCCTGGAGTGAGGTACATCAAGCTCTAAAAGAAAACAACCTCCAACCTAGACTGATGTATCCTGCAAAACTCTCTTTCAAAATGGATGGGGAAATAATATACTTCCATGACAAAGGACACCTGAAAAACTTCATGAATACCAAACCAGCACTGCAAAGAATTCTAAACAATATCCTAGAAAAAGACAATGAAAGTCAGAACTCCAGGAGGCCAAACAGAGCAAATCAAACAGGCAAGGCAAGAAAATAAAAGGAGAGGGGGAAAAATTTGAAAGAGCCAACAACAGGACAATAACATGACATTAATAAGTCAGTATGTATTAGTTATAACCATCATTGTCAATGGCCTCAATTCAAGAGAAATAGACTGGCAGACTGGATTAAGAAGCAAAATCCAACAATATGTTGTATACAAGAAACACTCTTAGTGTAAAGAAAAAAAAAACTCATACACTGAAAGAGGAAAGAATGGAAAACAATTCTCCATGTGGCAGGAGCCCAGAAAAAAGCAGGGGTAGCTATCTTATTCGCAGACAAAGTAAATTTCAAACCAAAACTGATTAAGAGAGACAAAGAAGGCCACTACATCCTTGTAAAGGGAACAATTCAAGAGGAAGAGGTGACAATCATAAACATATATGCACCAAATATTAATGCCCCCAACTATATAAAACAAATATTAAGTAACATGAAAATCCAAGTAAGCACTTATACAACTGTAGTGGGGGATCTAAATACCCAACTATCGGGGCTGGAGATTTAGCTCAGTGGTTTGGTGGCCTGCCTTGCAAGCGCAAGGACCCGAGTTCAATCCCCAGTACCAAAAAAAAACACCCCACTATCACAAATAGATCATCTAGGCAAAAAATTAACAACGAAATACTATAACTGAACCATGCTTTTGAACATATGGACTTAATAGATGTCTATAGAGTTTTCCACCCAACAAAATCAGAATATACATTCTTTTCAGGTGCACATGGGTAAACCACATACTAGCTCTTAGAAAAGGTTTGAATAAATGCAAAGCAATTGAAGTTATCCCCTATATATTATCAGATCATAGTGCAATCAAGCTGGAGATCAATAGCATAAGAAACAGTAGGAACTTCACAAACACATGGAAATTGGACAACACTCTCCTGAACAATCAATGGGTCACAGAGGAAATTAAAGAAAAAATTGGACAGTTTTTACAAATAAATGATAATGCCAATACAACATACAGGAATCTCGGGGACACAATGAAAGCAGTTCTACGTGGAAAATTCATAGCATTGAATGTCTACACTAGGAAAACAGAATTAAAAAAAAAAAAGAAGGGAAAATAGAGTGAGCTCAAATAAACAACCTAATGATGAATCTTAGACTCCTAGAAAAATAAGAGCAAAAAAACCCAAAGCTCGTACGAGAGGAAATTATAAAGATGAGAGCAGAAGTCAATGCAAGGGAAACTAAAAAAAATGATACAAAAAATAAATGACTTGAAGAGTTAGTTTTTTGAAACAAATAAAATTGATAAACCCTTAGATAACCTTATCAAAAAAAGGAAAGAAAAGGCTCAGATCCATACAATTAGGAATGAAAAAGGTGAAGTCACAACACATCAAAGAGAAATCCAGAGAATCATCAATACCTACTTTGAGAACCTGTACTCTAATAAAATGGAAAAGACAGAAGACATGGAAAGATTTCTAGATACTTATAAATTATCACAGTTGAACAAAGAAGATAAAAAATTTTAAACATCCCAATTACAATCAGTGAAATTGAAAATGTAATTAAAAGTTTACCAACAAAGAAAAGCCCAGTCCCTGATGGATTCAGTGCTGAATTTTACAAGACATTTAGAGAAGAACTACTGCCAATACTCTTTAAACTTTTCAATAAAATTGAAAGGGAAGCAATACACTGAAAACTACAGCACTCTGAAAAAAGAGATAGAAGAAGATATAAGAAAATGGAAAGATATCCTCTGTTCCTGGTTGGGAAGAATCAACATAGTGAAAATGGCCATACTACCAAAACTGCTATACAGATTCAATGCAATCCCAATTGAAATGCCAATACTATATTTCACAGAACTAGCAAAAAGAATCCAAAAATTCATTTAGAACCAGAAGAGATGTAGAATAGCAAAAGCCTATTCTAGGCAAAAGAGACCTGGCAGGGTATTACAATCTCCAATTTGAAACTATCCTACAAAGCCACTATGATTAAAAACAGCATGGTACTGGCAAGAAAACAGGCCTGAGGATCAGTGGAATAGATTGGAAGATACAAAAACAACTCCAGATGTACTCAGCTACCTCATCTTTGATAAAGGAGCCAACCATCCTCACTGGAGAAAGATTAGCCTCTTTAATAAACGGTGTTGGAAAAACTGGATTACAACCTGCCAAAGATTAAAACTAGACACTTATCTTTCACCATGCACTAAACTAAAATCCAACTGGATTAAAGATCTAAATATTAAAAAAGAGTCACTAAATTTGCTGGAAGAAAAGTTAGGCAGAACTCTTGAAGACATTGGCATAGGAAAATACTTTATGAACAAATCCTCAGTAGCATGGGAACTAGCAGAAAGAATCAACAACTTGGATGTCATCTTATTAAAAACCTTCTGCACTGCAAAAGAAACAATCAACAGAACTAAGAGACAACCTACAATGTGAGAAAAAAATTTTACCAGCTGCTCCTTAGACAAAGGACTATTATCTAGAATATATAAAGAACTTAAAAAAATCAGCCCCCTGAAATATAAATACCAATTCAAAAATGAGCATCTGAAATGAACAGACATTTCTTAGATAAAGAAGTAAAAGCAGCAAATAAACATGAAAAAATGTTCCACATCACTGGTCATTCGAGAGATGCAGATGAAAACAACACCAAGATTCCACCTCAACCCACAAAGAATGGTTGCGGTCAAGAAATCAACCAACAACAAATGTTGGCAGGGTTGTGCGAAGAAGGGAATCCTTCTCCACTGTTGGTGGGAGTGCAGAGTGGTGCAACCACTACGGAAATCAATATGGAGATACCTCAAGGAGCTGGGATTAAAGGTTCCATTTGACCCAGCCATCCCTCTGCTGGGTATCTTTTCAAAAGAATTAAAAGTATCATATCACAGTGATCTATGCACACCTATGTTTAGAGCAGCACAGTTTGTAATAGCCAAAACTTGGAAACAGCCCATTTGCCCAGCAGTTGGAGAATGGATAAGAAGATGTGGTTTTTCTATAAAATGGAATACTACTCAGCCAGAAAGAATGAGAAATTAGTCATTCATAGGAAAATAGATACATATTGAGGTTACACTCCTAAGTGAAATAAATAAGTCACACATGTATAAATACCAAATAGTTGGCCTAGTGTGAAAAAGTATAATGGTACATAAGATCCGAATGATATAATTGACAGTGTGAAATAGGAAGAAAAGGGCTAAACGTGTAGGGGAAGTGGGTAGGATAGGGGAAAGGTAATAAGGGAAAAATACATAAGAAAATGAAAAAATAGAAATAAAGTATTTGTAAACAGGGAAGGTAGGAGGGGGTAAAGGGAGGGCTGAGAAAAGGGGAAAAAATGAGAACCAAGACCTGTCATGTAAAGGTACAAGATCCCAATGATGAATGTAACTGTACTGTATACCTAAAATGTACCAATAAACTCAGACAGGAGGGAGGGAGAGAGAGAGAGAGAGAGAGAGAGAGAGAGAAGAGTACAGACCAACCTTCCCAATGAACACAGACAAAAAAATTCACAATAACATACTGGCAAACAGAATCAAATCATCAAGAAAATTATACAGAAAAACCAAGTAGAATTCAACAAATGCAAAGCAATAAATGTGATACATCATAGGACAAAAACCACATAATCATCTCAACAGATGCAGAGTAAGCATTTGACAAAGTCCAACACCCACTCATGATAAAAACCCTACAGAAAATTGGAATAGATGGTCTTTATCTCAATTTGATAAAAGGCATCTCTGACAAACCAACAGCCAACACCATACTAAATGGACAAAAACTGAAAGCTTTCACTCTAAAACCAGAAGAAAGGACATCTACTAATACTATTTCTACCCAATATAATTTTGGAAACATTAGCTAGAGAAACTAGATAAGAGAAGGAAAGTAAAGGAATAAGGATAACAAAGGAAAAGTTAAATTAACATTATTTGCAGATGATATGATACTCTACATAGAAGAGTCCCCAAAACCCCACCAAAGACTTCTAGATATAATAACCAAATTCAATAGCATATCTAAATACAAGGTCAACACTCAAAATCAACAGCATTCCTTATACAAACAACAACCTCACTGAGAAAGAAGTTAGAGAAACCACCCACAATACCCTTCAAAAATCTGAAATACTTAGGGAATCAGTCTAATGAAGGAAGTAAAAGACCTTTACAATGAAAACTACAGAACTCTAAAAAAGGAGATGGAAGAGGATGGAAAAATGGAAAGATATTTCTAGTTGGGTAAGAAGAATCAATATAGTGAAATTCACCATACTTCCAAAATTGTTATACAGATTTAATGCAGTACTGATCAAAATACCAATAGTGTTCTTCATAGAATTAGAGAAAACAATCCTAAAACTTTTTGGAACCAGAAGACCTCAAATAGCAAAAGCAATTCTGAATAACAAAGGCAGGGAAAGGGGCATCATAATCACGGACTTGAAATTATGCTACAAAGCTATCATGATAAAAACAGTATGATACTGGCAAAAGACAGACCTAAGGATCAGTGGAAAAGACTAGAAGATGCAATAACCACAAAAAACACACTCAGCCACCTTGTCCTTGACAAAGGGTACAAACATCTTCATTGGACGAAAGCTTCTTTAATAAATGGTTATAGAAAAACTGGCTTTTCACATGCTGAAGATTATATCTAGACCCATATCTCTTACTGTGCACAAAAATAAAATTGAAATGGATCAAAGATATAAATATTAAAACAGAAATACTAAATTTGCTGGAAGATAGAAAAGACAGAACTCTTGAAGACATAGGCATAGGCAAAGACTTTATCAACAAGCCCCCAAATGCACAGGAAATATTACAAAGAATCAACAACATCTTGTTAAAAATCTTTAGCCCAGCAGAAGAAATCAGTGAAGAGAAAACCCAATAAAAAGTTAAAAAAATCAGACGCCCAAAATTTAAAGACCCAAATTCAAAAAATGCACCTGAAATTGATAAGACATTTCTCAGATGATACACAAACCATAAATATGAAAAAATGTTCGATATCACTGGTCATTCAAGAGATGCAAATTAAAACAACAGTGCAATTCCATATCACTCCAAAGAGAATAGCTATTATCAAGAAAGCAACTAATAACAAATGCTGGAGGAGCTATGGGGAAAAAGGAACCCTTCTCTGTTGCTGGTGGAAATGTAGACTGGTGCAACCACTTTGGAAATCACTGTGGAGATTCTTCAAAAAACTAAAATTACAGGTTCCATTTGACCCAGCTATTCCCTTCTTGTAATCTTCCTTAAAGAATTGAAAGTATCATACTATAGCAATATATTTACACCTGTATTTATAGCAGCATAATTTCTAATAGCTAAATCTTAGAAACAGCTCCAATTCCCTTCAATGGACGAATGGATAATGATGAGTTTTTAAAAAATACTTTGCATATGGGGCCTGGGATTTAGCTCAGTGGTTCTGCTGTCGTCCCAAGTTTGATCCCAGGTACCAAAAAAAAAAAAAAAAGCTACGCCATATGCCATAAAGAAGAATAGTCTTGAGACATTTCTACAAAAATACATGTCCCTTGAGACTAATTTTCTAAGTGAAATAAACTAGATAAGGGAAAAGAAAAAATATGAGAAAATGAAGAAATGGAAATAAAGTGTTTGTAAATGGGAAGGGGAGGAGGGGATAAAGGGAGGGCAGGGACAAGGGGGAAAAATGAGAACCAAGCCCTGTCATGTAAAGGTACAAGATCCCAATAATGAATGTAACTGTACTGTATACCTAAAATGTACCAATGAACTCAATGAGAAAATAAATAAATAAATATTGCATTGGTATTGCATTGTTTCTCTGGTGTGAGAAACTGAAAGGGTAAGGATTAAAATGTATAATAAATACTGGAAAACAGGAAGAAAATGTTCAATTGGGAAGGGGAAGAACGGAGGGGGAAAGAGGAAAGAAAGAAAGGAAAAAGAAAAAAGAACATAAGGAAAGAAACGGAAGCAAAGCTTTTATATATGAGGGAGAAAGGAGTTGAAGGAAGGGCAGGGGACTGGGGAAAAAGGAAGAATGAAGATCTTATACACAGGTACAAATTCCTTATGACGAATGTGAGCCTTATTTCTATCTAAAATGTACCAATAAAATAATAATACAAAAAACTACACTTATGCTACCATTGATAAGTGTGCACAGATCCCAGCAAGAAGCCTGCATGGACCACAGTGGCAGGAGTGCATGCAGGCCCCAGCCAAAGGCCTGCCTGGAAAAGAGCTGTGCAGGCACATAAGCAACAGCCAGAGGCCCGCCCAGCTACCATCAGTAAGTGCACACAGACCCCAGCCTTCTAAGCATGCTCAGACACCAGCAGTTCAGGTGCACAGACCCAAGCTAAAAAAACTTTTAGATAACAGCTATGAAAGTAGGCAGGGCCCAGCCAGTGGCACCCCAGATAGCATCCCAAGTGTGCACAGGCCCCAGCCAGAAGCCTGCCCAGACGACGGGGCAGCAGAGGGATCCAGAAGGCCACCATTGTGAATGCAGGAAATGGTGCAGTGGTGAGCAGCAGAAGGAAGACCTATATGAGGCTTGCTGAGAATTGAAGCCCACTGGGCAAGCAAAAGGTAGCTTCAACAAAGGCACAGCAGGCTGCATTTCTTGAAATGAGAAAACATGTAAATAAGTTTCAAAACCAAACTTCCAGAAGACCTAAGTCCACCCCAAGGGGCAACAAGATGAAACAATCTGATACCTAACCACTCCGACCTTCCTGAACTGGCAACAAAAGAGAATCTGGAAAAAAAATGAAAAGAGAAATAATTTCTCCGATAACTACAGAGATTGTAACCATAGTGAAAGGCATGTTAGTAATTCTAGAGCAGACACAGATTAAAAAAAAAATAGAGGAGCCGAGAAACATGATGGAATTCCAGCATAGGAAACAAATGGGATTAATAAGACACATGCAAACAGATATCCAGGAAATTAAAAACTCCACTGAAAGTTTACACAGCAGAATGAGCCAGTATGAGGACAGAATTTCAGATACAGAAGACAGGACTGCAATCAGTGACCAGGAAAAGAAAAATTTTTTTAAATAGTAAGGGACCATGAGACATCAATCTAGCAGGTGCTAGTGATGCAAAGAAGAATAACGTAAGACTGATCACAGTCAATGAAGAAAAGAGAGAGTGCAAATGACATAAAAAGAAACTGTTCACAGAAGTAATGGCAGGAAACTTCCCAAGCAGGGGAAAAGTATTTGAAATACAGGTAAGTGAGGCATATGGACTCCAACTAGCCATGATTAAAAAACAAAACAAAACAAAAAACAAACTAGACCTAGGCATATAATAGTCAAGATTCCAGAAACTAAACAGAAGAACAAAATCCTATAAGCAGTCAGAGAAAAGAAACAAATCACATACAAAGGAAAGCCCATCAGAATCACAGCAGACTTCTCAACACAAACCTACAAGGCAAGAAGAGCCTGGAGTGAAGTATTTCAAGCCCTAAAAGAAAACAACCTCCAAGGCACACTGATGTAACCTGTAAATCTATCTACCAAAATTAACAGAGAAATAAGATACTTTCATGACAGAGAACACATGAGGAACATCAGGAATACCAATCTAGCACTCCAAAAATTTTAAACAATATCCTAGGAAAAGACAATGAGGGTCACAACCTCAGGAAGCCCAGCAGAATGAATTCATCAGGTAATACAAGAAATTAAATAGAAAGGGGGAGACTCCAACAAGAAGAAAAGGTCATGACAAGGATAAGTCAATACATATCAGCTATAACCATCAATTTTAATAGTCTCAATTCACCAATTAAAAGAAATAGACTGGCAGAATAAGTCAAGAAGCAAGATCCAACAATATAGTACATACTAGAAACACACTTCAAAAAGAAACTCATGGACTGAAAGTTAAAAGGTGGAAAATAATACTCCCTGTGACAGGAACCTCAAAAAAAGCAGGAGTAGCTATCCCCTTTCCAGATCAAATGGATTTCAAACCAACACTACTAAAGAGAGATAAAGAAGGACACTATACCCTTGTAAAGAGAACAATCCAAGAGGAAGAGATGACAATCATAAATATGTATGTACCAAATACTAGTGCACCCAACTATATAAAACAAATACTAGTGGACATGAAAAATAAAATAAGCACTAATAAAATAGTAGAAGGGGACCTCAATACCCCACTGTCACAAATAGATCAATTAAACAAAAAATAAACAATAAAATACCAGAATGCAATCAAACTCCTGAACAAAATGGACTTAACAGATGTTTACAGAGTGTTTCACCCTACAAAAACAGAATACACATTCTTTTTGGCTGTACATGGGTTGTTCTCTAAAAGAGGCCACATACTAGACTAGTTCACAACACATGGCTAACTAAGTGCAAAGGAATTGAAGTTATTATCAGTGTGATGAAACTGGAGACCAACAGCAATAGAAACTGCAGGAATTTCATAAACACAAGGAAATTGAACAACACACTTCTGAACAACCAGTGGGTCACAGAGGAAATGAAAGAAGAAATCAGATAGTTTCTACAATTAAATGATGATACCAATACATCACAATGGAGGGGACACAATGAAAGCATTTTATGTTATAGCAGTAAATACTCATATTAGGAAAAGAGAGTGAGCTCAAATCAACAAACTAATGCTGAACCTCAAGCTTCTAGAAAAAGGGCAGGACAAACCCAAAGCTCATATAAGGGAGGAAATTGTAAAGGTGAGAGCAGAAATCAATGCAAGGGAGACTAAGAGAACAATACAAAAATAATCAATGAAGCAAAGAGTTGGTTCTTTGAAAGAATAAACAAAACTGACAAACCCTTAGCCAACCTTATCATACACACCAAAAAAAGGAACAAAACGATCCAAATCTATGACATGAGGAATGAAGAGTTTGAAATTACAATAGAGCCAGCAGAAATCCAGAGGATCAATACCTTACTTTGAGAACCTATATGCAAATAAGAAGGAAAACACAAAAGAAACAGACAGATTTCTAGATATACATGAATTGCCAAATTTGAATGAAGAAGACCTAAAATTTTTGAAAATGTAATTGAAACAAAAGCGTGGGTCCCAATGACTTCACTGCTGAACTCTACAAGACATTTAGAGAACTACTGCCACTGCTGTTTAAACTTCAGTGAAACTGCAGGGAAGCAATACTCTCTGATTCATTCCTCGAAGCAAACATCACCTTGATCCTAAAACATGGGAAAGCCCCAAATGAAAAAGAGAACTATAGGCCAATCTCACTAATGAACATAGATACAAAAATCCTCAATAAGACACTGGCAAACAGAATGCAGATCATCATCAAGAAGATCATACACCCTAATCAATTGGGATTTATCTCACAGATACAGGGATGGTTCAACATACACAGTCAATAAATATAATATACTATATTAATAGAACCATGGACAAAAATGTTGCGGAAAAAATGGGTTTCACTTTGGCAAAGATTAAAACTAGATGTATACTCCCCCAAAAAACCAAAAACCAAAAACCAAAACCAAAAAACTAGACCTATACCTCTCACCATGCACTAAATTAAAATCAAAATGGATTAAAGATCTAACTATTAAAACAGAAACACTAAATCGGCTGGAAGAGAGGCTACGTAAAACACTTGAAGACACTGGCATAGGAAAAATTTTCATGAACAAAACCTCAGTTGTACAGGAACTAGAACAAAGAATCAACAAGTGGGGTTTCCTCTTATCAAAAAGCTTCCCTATAGCAAGAGAAACCACCACTTGTGTGAAGAGACAACCCACAATGTGGGAAAAATTTTTACCAGCTGCTCCTCAGACTAAGTTCTACTATCTAGAATATATAAAGAAGTTAAAAAAAAAATCAGACCTCCAAACTTAAAAGACCCAATCCAGAAATGGGCATCTGGAATAAACAGACGTTTCTTAGAGAAGTTGAAATAGCAAATAAACATATGAGAAAATATTCAACACCACTGGTCATTTGAGAGATGCAAATGAAAACAGAGCTGAGATTCCACCTCACCCCAGAAAGAATGGCTGCTGTCAAGAAATCAATCAATAACTAATGCTGGCACGGCTGTGGGGAGAAAGGAACCTTTCTCCACTGTTTGTGGGAGTGTAGACTGGTGCAACCAGGTGGAAATCAGTATGCAGATACCTCAAAGAACTAGGACTGGAGATCCCATTTGACCCAGCTATTCCTCAAAGAATTAAAAGAATCATAGCACAGTGATGTATGTGTACTAAATTTCATAGCGGCACAGTTTGTAATAACTAAAACTTGGAAAAAGTCCAATTGCCCATCTACTGGGGGCTGGATAAAGAAAATGTGTTTTTAAAAATAAAATGGACTACTACTCAGCCATAAAGAATGAGGAAATAGAGACATTTATAGCTAAATGGATGCACACAGAGGTGAAATAAATCAGACAAACATGTATAGATACTGAATAGTTTCTTTGAGAAACTGAAAGTGTAAATAAGGATCCAAATATATAATAGATAATGTGAAAGAGGAAGACAATGTCCAAAGGGGAAGGGGTAGCGGGAGGAGTGGTGGAAAAGAAAGAAGCAGAGGAAAAAATATGAGAAAAGGAAAAAATGGAAATAAAGTCTTTGTAAATAGGGAAGGGTGTACAGGTTGAAAGGAGAACAGGGGAATGGCGATAAAAATAAGAATCAAGATATATTATGTAAAGGTACAAATTCCCAATAATGAAGGCAAGTATACTGCATACCCAAAATGTAGCAATAAAATTAATGAAAAAAATAACTACACTTAACTATACACTTACAATGTACTTATAATTTTAATTCTGAGTACAATGAAGATGTGTTTTAGTGTCTTACAGTATGGAAACAAGGGGAAGACAGATTATAATTTAATATTTGCCTCTTAATGTAGCCTGATTAGGATTTACAAGTTATAATTAAGAGACCTCTTGTGTGATTTTTTTTCTTGGTATCAGGGATCAAACTCAGGACCTTGCACTTGCCAGGCAGGTGCAGCACCACTGAGAACCACATTCGTGGTTCTGAGACCTTTAATATGATCTAAACAACTTGACAAACAGAATCTAATAATCTGCTGCTGCTTCTTTTGTATTAACACCTTGTTTTCAATTGAGCTTGTGAAAACATTTCTGAAAGACAAAAGAAGTGTTAGAATCTTAATCAGTTTTTACTAAAACTAGGAAACAGCTTTTATGAACCTAAGGCATAGTAATATCTTTTAATGCTTATTAATAAGGCTTACTGTATTTTTGTTTGTTTTGTCTTTATTTCTTTTTTTTTTTTTTTTTTTTTTTTTTTTTGAGACAGGGTCTCGCTACATAGTTGAGACTGACCTGGAACTCACTATGTAGCACAGGCTGGTCTCGAACTCACAATGATCCTCCTGCCTCAGCCTCCCAAGTGCTGGGATTACAGGCGTGTGCCACCACGCCTGGCCTAAGGCTTATTGTAAATATGAATTCACCTCCAGGTACAGTTTTTATAGGTTGCTAATGCTTCAAGTAAATAATACGAGGGAAAAAACCTCTAAAATTTGGACACTTAGAAATGTCTATTTTTATAAGAAGTATTCAATTAGAAATTATGATGACTAATACAAAGCCTGGTACTGTAACAAGAACACAGTCATTAATTAATTGTTGCAAAACCAAATATAATTTATCTTTCAAAGCCCATTCCAAATGCCACTTGTCCCATGAAAAGTTTCTTTCAATTTGGTTTGTGACCAAAATACTGGAAAGAATAAAAATTTTTGAATTGAGGTATCACTTGTACATTGAAGAAAATAAATGAGGGTAAATCAGAGAAGCTAGACTATCAGGAAGTTCTGTAGTCATCTTAGGCAACAAATGTTGCATATTCAAGTTGACAGTAAGAAACAGGAAAGACGGACGAAAACACATTTAGAGGTATTAAAAACACAGTTAAAAATTTGTAAATTAATTAGCTGTAGTGGTACTATGAAGATAAAACTGACCAAGAGAAAAACAGCCTCACTGCCCAGCGTTTATTTTATTTTTCGTCTAATATGTGTTGAACATCTATACGTGTTGGCATTGTGTTAAATGCTGCTGATATGGAACAAGAAAAGGTAAACTTATTCTCTACTTTTGTGAAACTTTGACTACTAGTTGCTCAGTTCAATTTCCACCAGAAGTTGGGAACTGTGGCTCACAGTCATATTTTGTTTGGCTCACACAGAGTTCTCAAAAACACTTGATTTTAAATACTAAGTTTACTAAATCGCCTGTCACATTTTTACTTACTGTACGTCCCTGAGTCTTAAAGGCATTTAAGATTCTTGACTGGTGTAGATTTTTTAAAACTAGCTTAATTTTAATTCTTTTATAAAATTATGACAGTTACATAAATTTCCACTTTGATAATTTTATTTATTTATTTATTTTTCTCATTGAGTTTATTGGTACATTTTAGGTATACAGTACAGTCACATTCATTATTGGGATCTTGTACCTTTACATGACCGGTCTTGGTTCTCATTTTTTCCCCTTGTCCCTGCCCTCCCTTCACAACATCCTACCCTCCCCATTTACAAATACTTTATTTCCATTTCTTAATTTTCTCTTATTTTTTTCTTTTCCCTTATTACCTTTACCTTTACCCTACCCTTCCCACTTTCTCTACACCTTTAGCCCTTTTCTTCCTATTTCACATTGTCAATTTACTTTGACAATTTTAAAGTGTATATTCCAATAGCATTTACTACTTCCACAATTTTTGCAACCATTACCACTATCTATTTTCTGAATATTTTTACCATCCCTAAAGGAAAACATGTATTAAGCAGTCTCTCCCCATCAATCCTGACCTTGGCCCTCAGCTCCTGGAAACAACTAAATTTTCCTATTTCTATGGATCTGACTATCCTGAACATTTTATAAGATACAATATATGTCTCCTTTTATTCACATAACATAATATTTTCAGAGTTCATCCATGTTGTAGCATGTCTTAGTTCTTCATGCCTATTTATTGCCAACTAGTATTTTATTGAATGGATGTATATCACATTTATTTACTCATTCATTAGTTTATGGGCATTTTAGTTGTTTTCAAAATATTTATCATAGTGGCTTTACCAGTTTACATTTCCACCAGCAATGTATTAAAATCCTAGTGTTACTTTAAACTCTTCCTTTTTTACCTCACATAAAATCACTTATGTTTTAATATACTAACTAAAAAACAAAATATCTTAACTCTAAGTCTTCATAATCTTTCCTATAATTAATTTGTAATGAATTTCCAGCTGGCCCCTGCTTTGTTGCTCTTTTCTCTAATCTATATCCCTTCTATCAAATTAATCTCGATTCATGGCACCAATGATCTTAGCAAACATACTGTCTAATCAGTGTCAAAACTTTCTGCTTAGTCACAATGAATGAAGAGGAATTGTCTTGGGCCGCATATAAAATATATAATAAAATAAAATGCATATAAGTAAAACACTTCCTTTTTTATTATAACACTTAAAAAATAAAAATAAAAAAGGAGGCAAGTGGCCCATGGACCACATTTGGACATGCCTGAAATAGCCTAGCAAAACCTAGATCTGTTTTATCCTACCTAGTTCTATCAAGCAAGAACTCTATTTTTTTGTGTAAGGACTAAATGAGTCTTAATTAGGCTAGAAGTAAAATGGAACAAAAGATATTACAATTGAAGGTATAAAGCCACAGTTAACATCGACCTATATGGTTTATGAGAAATTCATAGCTATCTTGAATATTTTGGCATTAAAACCACATTATTTTAAAATCTAAAGAAATTACATGTTACACTGATGGAGAAAAACGTAAAGTAGTTAGTTCTCAATAGTTATCCTGATACAAATCACTCAAATTATAAAAAAAAATTACACAGTGATTATACCCTGATGTGGTAGTACACAAAATGTATTATAATTCCACTTCCAAATCAACTTCAATGATTAGAGTTTGAACTGTTACTTGGATTATGAGAACAAAGCCTAGTGATGATGTTAATACAAAGATCAAAATGAACTAAGACAGGATATGGACTTGGTAGTACAGAGGGGACAAATGACTGAGTAAACTGTGAACAAGGTCTTAAAAGAAAGATATGTATTTAGGAGTACTTTTAAATTATCACCAAATGCTAATCAGAATAGGCAGCATATATGATATACTGAAATCAACACTCTTAAATCAATTATGATGCAAATAATTCAAAGACTAAGGAAACATTTAAAGACCAAAAGAAGCCAGGTGTGGTGGCGCATGCCTGTAATCCAGGCACAGGGGAGGCTGAGGCAAGGGGATCGTTGTGAGTTCGAGACCAGCCTGGGCTACACAGTAAATTCCAGGTCAGTCTCAACTACATAGTGAAACCCTGTCTCAAAAAATCCCAGAAAGAAAGAAAGAAAGTAAGTAGGAGAGAGAGAGAGACAGAGAGAGACAGAGAGAGAGAGAGAGAGACAGACAGAGAGAGAGAGAGAGAGAGAGAGAGACAGAGACAAACTATGAGACAGAGAGAGAGAGGGAGAAAGACAGAAAGACAAACATAATTATTAAATAAAAACAGATTAGCAAGATGGAAAAAGGAGTGAAGGTCAGAGATGGATACTAATAAAGAGTGATATTCACACACAAAGAAATACTATTTTGAAAGAAGGGAGTAAACTACATAACTTTTTCATAGCCTTGACACAAAAGTTGTTCAGTATCTGTTAGAAACTCAGTTAGTACACAGCATTTGACAAGATAGTACAAGAAGAGCAGAGAGAACAAACTTTATGGGAACTGTTTCTAAGGACTTGAATACAGTCATGTAAGCCCCTTATCAGAGAAAAAATCCAAATAGAACTTCAAATAGCACAGTGAAAATGGAAACTTTTCAAGAACATCTCTACTTCATTATGAATGGATTAATAGAAACAGATCCCAACTAAGGATTGGAGAAAACTCTAAACCAACTGAGTCACTTTTATGGGGCTGTCCTTAAAACAAACAAACAAACAAACAAAAAACTATTTATCTTCATTATCAACCAAGTAAAATTGATTTTAGTCATCCTGAATTAGAGAGCAACACTGAGGATATTCCAGCTACTCTAGAATATTTAAATGTGCAGTGATTACAATGTCATGTGATCATATATAGGTATGTTTGTTTAGTGATTTAGCAATGAACCAAGTTACTAATATGCTACCCAGACATTCCAATTATCTGTAGTGCTTTGGCTCAGGAAATAACATACACTAAAAGGAACAAAAAAGTTATAACTGATTGAGATTAATTTTATCTATAACTTCAGGATCTGCTGATGTTAAAAATATCATGTAATAACATTTTCTTTTTTATTTAGAGGTGAGGTCTTGCTGTGTTGCCCAGGCTGGTCTAGAACTCCTGGGCTCACGCGATCCTTATGCTTTATCCCCCTACAGATACATACCATTTTGTTAGGCTAAAAACCTCTAATTGGAAACTTAAGAAATTTCATATCTACAAATTATGGAGTCTTTAAGACAGTATACTCCTGGTAGTGACCTGAGCTGTCTACTATGTCTAGCTCATTTATACCTGTGTCTATATTTAGGTTATTATATACATGAGGTGATTCTATTAGTTCATTTATAGCTAACAGAGCAATGTTGGCATTGACAGAAAACCTTTCCTGCATAATACTACCTACATGATACATTTCAGGAAAAGGAAGACCAAAATAATGAACATAGTAGTCCCCTCTATCCATGGTTTTACTTTGCATGGTTTCAGTTATCTGGTCCAAAGATATTAAATGGAAAGTTCCAGAAATAAGTGATATCTAAACTTTATGTTGTGTCACTGACTAGTGCATATGATTTTACTCCTTTTCATCCTATCTGGGATGTGAATCATTTCTTTGTCTAGTATATCCATTCAATGTACTCCGTTTATCCTTAGTCAGTCTTGGTTATCAGATTGACTGCTGCTTGTGTTCAAGTAACCCTTGCTACTTCACAATGCCTACATCATTTAACTCATCACAAGGCATTGTAATAGCTCATATAATGCCTAGATGAAGATATATAAGTATAGTAAAAGTATTGGGAGAGATTGCATTTATAAAGCTTTTACTATAGTTGTTATAATTTACTATGTTGCTATAATTATTCTATTTTATGATTATTATTGATCTCTTACTGTGCCTAATTCATACATTAAACTTTATCATTGGTATGTATATACAGGAATAAATACCATATGGTGTTCCATACTATCTACAGTTTCAGGCATCCACTAGGGTCCTGGACAATATTCCCCTCAGATAATAGGGGAGTACTATATTAAGACTTTTTTTTTCTTTTTTCTTTAAAGAAGATCATAGGAATGAATTGACTTAAGTTTCTTAGAGGGAAAAAAAAACTCATTCAAGGTTTTGAAATGAATTTATGAGCATATTCTTATTTTTGATAATTTTTTAATGTATCAGTTACTTAATTAGATTCTTGGTAAGAAACTTAGAACAGCAATTTGTGAAGATCAGTTCCATTTGTCAGAGCCAAAACAGATTGCATGTAGCCTTGGTGCTGAGAAATATCTTTGATTTTTGGTAAAAATTGTGAGTCCACAGCTTTCTGATCAACCATACACACTGCTCTGTAATCTTGCACCTCTCTCTCTGTGTCAAAGACCTCTCCTTCATCTAGGTATCTGGGTTTCTGCAGCTGCTGCTTCTTGAGGTAAAAAATCAATGAGATGTTTTAGGGATTTTCATGCTTCTGTTATGGAGATTTCCAGGGCCCTGATAAAAATAATTCTGATTGGTATTTATGTATAAATGCTTCTAATTTGGTTTCATATTAACACCAAATTTCAAGAAACTGATTCTGCAAGGCCACTAACTTGTTCAATACTATATCCAATTTCTTGAAAAAATTATTGAAAGAGATATCAAATAAAACTGAGAACATGCAAAAGATGTTTAAATCCAAGGAAATTCTAATAAAATGGTCTTGGCCATTATAGAACTAACTGCAAAGCTCTACCAGTATTCTCTCACTACAACAGATAAAAACAGACTCAGTGGAACATAAAGCATTTTATAATTAGAGGAGATATTTTCATGTATTCTAGAAAATTCTCATCCAGTGCCAAGAATGTATCTCCCCTTTAAGAATGTAAAACATGCTTTCTTATGCTCAGCAACGGTAAATTTTATAAAACATTACCAGTTTTTGTAAATCAGAATTGAAGTTAAGAACTAGTTAATGAATAAAAAACGTCAGAACATATGATTTGACAGCTATTTCATTTTTTAAACGAATATTTTAAAAACCACCTTATATTTTAAAGACCTGAATAACTACCAAAAGCCAGGGATTTTTTGTTTCAATGCCTGAGACTGAACAATGTGCCTGTCCACCAAACCCAAACTCGTGTGTGTGTGTGTGTGTGTGTGTGCGCGCACACACACATGCACGTGCATGCATGTGTGAATCCTTGATAACTGAGAATTAAGCAGTTACAAGACACTATTATGATCCTAGATAAAGGAACAGATACATAAGTCCCACACCATGATAGTAGTAAACCTTTGATATTAACCAGCAGTATGTTCTTAGGTCTCTCTGATAAAAGAACCCAAAATTCAAGATCTGAGATTTCTGGATAGGTTAGCATTAAAATTCATTTGTTATAAATAGACTATAAGCAGTAACACATTAAAAAGATGATTTAGTTTTAGATCAAGCTGCCTTAACACATCTCAAAAGTTTCAGAAAAGTTTTGCTGGGAAATGTAATTTTAACATTCAACTTTTGAAACATTAAAACTTAACATACTTTCAATTTTCAAACAAAACTAAACCCAAGTGAGGGCCGGGGGGGGGG